>NW_027361824.1:15608065-16217582 GCF_039654945.1 Dendrobates tinctorius
GCGGTACAAAATCCGCAGCATGTTACTTCTTTTGTGCGGTTTTCTATCTCCCCTGTCACCAAATCCGCAGGGGGAAAACCGCAATGGAAAACCGCACAAAAACCGCATGAAAACTGCGTGAAAAATGGAAGAAATCCGCAGGAAAAATGCAGGTCATTTGACCTGCGGTTTTCTTCCATTCTGCACGGAAAAATCCGCAGGGCTCAAAACTCCGTCTGCACTCAGCCTAAGGCTTTTGTGGATTCGGGAGCAGCTCTGAACCTGATGGACTTGGATTTTGCTAAACGTTGTGGGTTTCCTATGACACCTCCGCGGACGCCTATCCCTTTGAGGGGTATTGATGCTACTCCTTTGGCGAAGAATAAACCTCAGTTTTGGACCCAGGTGGTAATGCGGGTCGCCCCAGACCATCAAGAAAATTGCAGATTTTTGGTGTTGCATAATTTGCATGATACCATTGTTCTGGGGTTTCCCTGGTTGCAAATCCATAATCCAGTTTTGGATTGGAAATCTGTGTCTGTGGTGAGTTGGGGTTGTCGGTGTGCCCTTAGTGACGCTCCTATTTTCTCCACCTCTCCCCAGTCGCATGATGTTCCTGACTATTTGGCTGATTTTTATGATGTATTTAGTGAGAATGAGTCTGCGTTTTTGCCTCCTCATAGGAGTTATGACTGTGCAATTGACCTGAGCCCGGGGTGTAAATTTCCCAAGGGTCGACTTTTCAATTTATCTGTACCCGAGCACGAGGCTATGCGATCCTATATTAAGGAGTCGTTGGAGAAGGGTCATATTAGACCATCCTCTTCACCCTTAGGTGCTGGGGGGTTTTTTGTGGCCAAGAAAGATGGTTCATTAAGGCCTTGTATTGACTATCGTTCCCTCAACAAAATTACTGTTAAATATCAGTATCCGTTACCCCTGATTTCTGATCTATTCTCCAGAGTTAAGAGTGCCTGCTGGTTTACCAAGCTTGACCTCAGGGGGCGTATAATCTTATTCGCATTAAGCAGGGGGATGAATGGAAGATGGCGTTTAATACTCCGGAGGGACATTTTGAGTACCTGGTGATGCCTTTTGGGCTCACTAATGCCCCTTCTGTCTTCCAGTGCTTCATGAATTATATTTTCCGAGACTTTGTGGATAAATTTTTGATCATCTATCTGGATGATATTTTGATCTTTTCCAAGGATTGGGACTCTCATGTGGACCATGTTCGGACTGTGTTCCGGATTTTGAGGGAGAATTCCCTGTATGTCAAGGGATCGAAATGCCTTTTTGGTGTACAGAGGATTTCATTTTTGGGATTTATTTTGTCTCCGTCAACTATTGAAATGGACCCGGCCAAGGTACAGGCCATTTATGATTGGATTCAGCCCACTTCTTTGAAGGCCCTCCAGAAGTTTTTGGGTTTTGCTAATTTTATCGCAAATTTATAGCTAATTTTTCTGGTACTGCCAAACCATTGACTGATTTGACTAGGAAGGGTGCTGATGTGCTGAATTGGTCTCCGGAGGCTGTTTCTTCTTTTCAGGAGCTGAAGCGAAGGTTCACTTCTGCTCCGGTTTTGCGGCAACCTGATGTCTCACTCCCGTTTTTTGATGTCACCTTTTTTTTTAACTTTGGGTTTCATCCTCGATTCTCTTCAGGGCAGGTGGGGTCTTCTGCCTGCCCAGGTGTTGACACTGTGGTGGAGAGAATGCACCTGATTTGGGACCAAGTGGTGGATAAGTTGTCTCTCTCCCAGGAAAAGGCCCAGCGGTTTTCCAACCGGCATAGGACCATTGGTCCCCGGTTTAAGGTGGGTGATATGGTTTGGTTGTCATCAAAGAATATCTCTATGAAGGTGGCTTCTCCTAAGTTTAAACCTAGATTTATTGGACCTTACAAGATTTTGGAGATTCTTAATCCGGTCTCTTTTCGATTGGCTCTTCCTGTTACATTGAAGATCCATAACGTGTTTCATAAGTCTCTGTTAAAGAGGTTTGTTGAGCCAGTAGTTCCTGTGGTGGCACCTCCTGACCCTGTATTGGTTGAAGGTAATGTGGAATATGAGGTTGAGAAGATACTGGATTCTCGTCTGGCTAGACGGAGACTCCAGTATTTGGTTAAATGGAAGGGTTATGGCCAGGAGGATAATTCTTGGGTCCTTGCATCCGATATTCATGCCGAAAGATTGGTTCGTGCTTTTCATCGGGCCCATCCTGATCGCCCTGGTGGCGTGGATGAGGGTTCGATGACCCCTCCTCAAGGGGGAGGTACTTTTGTGAGTTCATTCTCCCCTTCACCTTTGATGTCTGATGAACTCCCTCTGCTGGTGAAGAGAGGTAGTGAAATTGATTGGGATGGGAAGAACCTGTCATCTGAACAGGCGGAGTGTGATTGGACATCTGGAATTTCTGAGTGGATATAAGGCAGCCGACGCCCTGCGGGGCTGCTGGTGATCCTTTCTGCTCTGAGCTCTTGCATCCAGCTTAGTTCCTGTCTACTAAAAGCTAAGTTTTGCCCTGCTATTATTCCATGAGATTTTGTCTGGTTTCCTTAGTGTTTGTATTCAGCCAGTCCTGGTTGGGACTGGCTGAATTCCATTTTTGTCTCTGATCAGTTGATCTCTTTGCTCTGTTTTCAGAATATACCTGAGTGCTGATATAGTGATTTTGAAGTCTAGCGACTTCAGGGCCTTTTTCCCTATCAGACGGTTGGGACATTTTTGGTAGGGTTTTTTGCGGATTGCAGCCAGCATCTTTTCTGTCCTGTCCTATCTAGTTAGTTGGGCCCCATCGTTTGCTCACCCTGTCTTTCTGTCTGTGTTTGTGTTTTCATCTGTTTTTCACCGACAATACATGTTGGGGGCTGTTTTGCTTTGGGGTCTGCTCTGGGGCAGTTTAGATTTCCCCTTTCCTTCTTTAGGCTTATGTAGTTCTCCGGCTGTGACGAGGGGTCTAGGGCACCGTAGGAACCCCCCACGGCTACTGTAAGTTGTGGTGTATAGGATCAGGGGTCTGCAATCCGATAGCTACCAACCTCTCCGGTTTTCTGGACTTAGCTTTTTTTTGGTTTTCTCCTCCTCCGGTGGCTCATTCATAACAGGTACCCCACTTGAGACATTCTTCCAACTGGATGTGCAGCCATTTACGACCACTCTTTGGGTCCAATCACTAAGCCAGTTATGAATCCACCTAACAGTTGCCTTGTCCATTCCATACTTAGTCATTTTTTCAATAAGGATTGTATAAGATACTTTGTCAAATGCTTTGCTGAAGTCAAGATATGCTATATCTACAGCATGTCCTTGATCCACCCAATCAGTGATTCCGTCATAGAAGGAAATTAAGTTAGTCTTACATGACTTATTAGTTACAAACCCATGCTGACTCTGTTTAATCACATCATTCTTATCCAGGTACTGACATACATGTTGTTTAATAATTTGTTCAAGGATCTTTCCTGGTATAGAAGTCAGACTCACCGGCCTATAGTTGCCTGGGTCCACCTTATTCCCCTTTTTGAAGATAGGAACAACATTTGTTCTTCTCCAGTCTTCTGAGACTTCTCCTGTTCTCCAAGAATTTTCAAGGATTATGGAGAGGGGTTCAAAAATACCAAAAGAAAGGGGTTTACAGAGTGACCCTGGAGTATGAGCGGGTATTCAGCAAACACCCTCTAGATTTTGGGAAGGCAAAAGGGTTCAACATCATATCCCCACTGGAGATCATCCACCCATAAAAGAAAGGTACCGGCCTATGCCCCCAACACAATACCAATGTGCCAAAGGTATGTTGAGGGAGATGAAGAAAGCAGGGGTTATCAGAGACAGTTGTAGCCCCTTGGCAGCTCCAATAGTTTTTGTAAAGAAAAAGAATGGTACCATGAGAATGTGTGTTGATTACAGAAAAATTAAAAGCATTACACATAAAGATGCCTACCCATTACCCAGAATTGAGGAGTCATTAGCTGCACTTAAAACTGCTAACTATTTTTCCACCTTAGATATCACTAGTGGGTATTGGCAGGTTCCTGTGGCAGAGGCAGACAAGGAGAAAACAGCGTTTACCACCCCAATGGGTCTCTGTTAGTTCAACTATATGCCATTCGGGCTCTTCACCGCCCCAGAAACATTTCAACGGCTGATGGAGTGCTGCCTGGGACACAAGAACTTCGAGACGGTCCTGTTGTACCCTTATGATGTCATTGTTTTCTCCAAGACTTACGAAGACCATCTGAAGCACCTGGCTGAGGTGTTTGAAGCCTTGTCCAACTTTGGCCTGAAGGTGAAGCCTTCCAAGTGCCACCTGCTGAAGCCCAATGTACAGTACCTCGGTCATGTAGTGAGTGCAGAAGGTGTGGCACCAGATCCTGACAAAGCCACAGTCATCCGGGACTGGCCGAAGCCCAGCAACCTCCATGAAATACGCCAATTTCTTGGGTTGGTAGGCTACTACCGAAGGTTCATCAAGGGCTTCATTGAAATAGCCACTCCTATGCTAAATCTTCTGGTGGGGCAGTCCAAGAAAGCCAAACAGAAAAGTTCCACATTTGAATGGACTGAGGAGTTAGAGAGGTCCTTCTCCCGACTGAAGATGGCTCTCACAGGAGAAGAAGTTCTGGCCTACCCAGATTATGACCAACCCATTGTGTTGTATACTGATGCCAGCAACGTAGGACTTGGAGCAGTACTGTCACAGGTACAGAATGGCAAAGAAAGGGTGATCTCCTACGCCAGCAGGAAGCTTCGTCCCACTGAAAGGAACCCTGACAACTACAGTTCCTTCAAGCTGGAGTTCCTCGCCATAGTCTGGGCTGTAACTGAAAGGTTCAAACATTACCTACAGTTGTGGCCAAAAGTATTGACACCCCTGCAATTCTGTCAGATAATACTCAGTTTCTTCCTGAAAATGATTGCAAACACAAATTCTTTGGTATTATTATCTTCATTTAATTTGTCTTAAATGAAAAAACACAAAAAGAATTGTCCTAAAGCCAAATTGGATATAATTCCACACCAAACATAAAAAAGAGGGTGGACAAAAGTATTGGCACTGTTCGAAAAATCATGTGATGCTTCTCTAATTTGTGTAATTAACAGCACCTGTAACTTACCTGTGGCACCTAACAGGTGTTGGCAATAACTAAATCACACTTGCAGCCAGTTGACATGGATCAAAGTTGACTCAACCTCTGTCCTGTCCTTGTGTGTACCACATTGAGCATGGAGAAAAGAAAGAAGACCAAAGAACTGTCTGAGGACTTGAGAAACCAAATTGTGAGGAAGCATGAGCAATCTCAAGGCTACAAGTCCATCTCCAAAGACCTGAATGTTTCTGTGTCTACCGTGCGCAGTGTCATCAAGAAGTTTAAAGCCCATGGCACTGTGGCTAACCTCCCTAGATGTGGACAGAAAAGAAAAATTGACAAGAGATTTCAACGCAAGATTGTGCGGATGTTGGATAAAGAACCTCGACTAACATACAAACAAGTTCAAGCTGCCCTGCAGTCCGAGGGTACAACAGTGTCAACCCGTACTATCCATCAGCGTCTGAATGAAAAGGGACTATATGGTAGGAGACCCAGGAAGACCCCACTTCTTACCCCAAGACATAAAGAAGCCAGGCTGGAGTTTGCCAAAACTTACCTGAAAAAGCCTAAAACTTTTTGGAAGAATGTTCTCTGGTCAGATGAGACAAAAGTAGAGCTTTTTGGGCAAAGGCATCAACATAGAGTTTACAGGAGAAAAAAAGAAGCATTGAAAGAAAAGAACACGGTCCCTACAGTCAAACATGGCGGAGGTTCCCTGATGTTTTGGGGTTGCTTTACTGCCTCTGGCACTGGACTGCTTGAACGTGTGCATGGCATTATGAAGTCTGAAGACTACCAACAAATTTTGCAGCATAATGTAGGACCCAGTGTGAGAAAGCTGGGTCTCCCTCAGAGGTCATGGGTCTTCCAGCAGGACAATGACCCAAAACACACTTCAAAAAGCACTAGAAAATGGTTTGAGAGAAAGCACTGGAGACTTCTAAGGTGGCCAGCAATGAGTCCAGACCTGAATCCCATAGAACACCTGTGGAGAGATCTAAAAATGGCAGTTTGGAGAAGGCACCCTTCAAATATCAGGGACCTGGAGCAGTTTGCCAAAGAAGAATGGTCTAAAATTCCAGCAGAGCATTGTAAGAAACGCATTGATGGTTACCGGAAGCGGTTGGTCGCAGTTATTTTGGCTAAAGGTTGTGCAACCAAGTATTAGGCTGAGGGTGCCAATACTTTTGTCTGGCCCATTTTTGGAGTTTTGTGTGAAATGATCAATGTTTTGCTTTTTGCTTCATTCTCTTTTGTGTTTTTTTCATTTAAGACAAATTAAATGAAGATAATACCAAAGAATTTGTGTTTGCAATCATTTTCAGGAAGAAACTGAGTATTATCTGACAGAATTGCAGGGGTGTCAATACTTTTGGCCACAACTGTAGCTTCAGCCAAGTTTACCATCTTCACGGACAACAACCCGTTGACTCACTTAGAAACTGCAAAACTAGGTGCACTGGAACAGCGATGGATGGCTCGGCTTTCTAACTATGAGTTTACCATCAAGTACCGGGCAGGGCATAAGAATGTCAATGCTGATACGCTGTCCAGAATGCCTAATCTGCCAGATGCAGGAGAAGACCCTGAGGCTTTTGAAGAAATAGAGTTACCTCCCTTCCACCGGCCAATTGCGGCCCAACGTGCTCATGGAGTGAGAAACAGGTGGTCTGACTTGAAAGAGGTCACCCTAAATCCATTGCCCCTTCACGATTGGACAGAAACGCAGGATAGTGACCCCGCATTCCGCATGGTGAAGGAGCTACTGTCACAAGCTGACTCATGCCCAGAGCTGGGTGCTCCTGAAGAAATTCAGCAGTTATGGAAGGAGAGAGGCCGGCTGTTCATCTATGAAGGAAAGCTGTGTCGGAGGAGTATCAATGCCCGCACTCATGATTTGGTCTGGCAGGTGGTAGTCCCAAAGAGAGAGGCATCAATGGTCTTGGAAGCATACCACAATGGAGCTGGCCACTTCGGATGGAAGAAGTTGGAAGCATTGATCCGGGAGAGGTTCTACTGGGCTGGTATGAGGAAAGCCATTGAAAAGTGGTGCCGGGAGTGTGGACAATGTAACCTGCACAGAAAGGATCGAAACAGCCAGAGAGCTCCTCTACAGCCAATAATAACCAAGCAGCCACTTGAGTTGGTCGCCCTAGACCATGTGAAGCTGGTCCCAAGCCATTCAGGCTACATCTATGCCCTTACCATTGTGGACCACTACTTAAGATTCTTGGTAGTTGTGCCTGTCAAGGACCAAACGGCCAGGACAGCAGCCAGAGCGTTCCAACAGCACTTCTGTAGGCCACATGGATACCCAGAGCGAGTGCTTACAGATCAAGGTCCAGCCTTTGAGGCGGAAGTGTTCCAGGAATTCTGTAACTTGTGCGGTTGCAAGAAGATCAGGACTACACCGTGCCATCCACAGACCAATGGCATGTGTGAAAAGATGAACCAGGTAGTGTTTGACCTACTGAAGACCTTGCCTTTGGACGAGAGGAATCTGTGGCCAGAAAAGTTGCCAGATCTTGTAGACCTCTACAACCACATTCCTGTGAATTCCACCAACTGCACTCAAGCCTACCTAATTAGAGCAAGACCTGGTAAGCTGCCTATTGATTTGGATATGGGAGTCCTGACACCTGAAGTGACATCACCAGATGCTGACTGGGATACAGAGAGGCAGCAACAGTACAGAAGAGTAGAGTTGAGCGATACCGTCCGATACTTCAAAGTATCGTATCGGATGGTATCGGCCGATCTTTAAAAAAAGTATCGGTATCGCCGATTCCGATACCGGAAGTCCCATTCAAGTCTATGGGACTTCCGGTATCGGAATAAGAAAAACCCTTTCCTGCCCTTGTACAGCCTCTCTGGGGTCTGTACGGGCCTTTCGGGGGGCTGTGCCGGCCTGCCAGGGGGTCTGTGCAGGCTCCGGTGGTCTGTGCCGGCCTGCCGGTGGTCTGTGCAGGCTCCGGGGGGCTGTGCCGGCCTGCCGGGGGGCTGTGCCGGCCTGCCGGGGGGCTGTGCAGGCTCCGGGGGGCTGTGCCGGCCTGCCGGGGGGCTGTGCCGGCCTGCCGGGGGGCTGTGCCGGCCTGCCGGGGGGCTGTGCAGGCTCCGGGGGTCTGTGCAGGCATCGTCCGATGGGACTACAAGTCCCATCGGGCGATGCCTGCTACCATGATAGTGATTGACACATTAGCCAATGATGGGACAGTAGTAGTCCCATCATCCGGCTAATGTGTTAAATGTAAAAAAAAAAAAAAAAAAAAAATTACATGCTACATACATACAACATGCATACTACATACATGCTACATTCATACTACATACATACTACATGCTACATACATACTACATATATACTACATGCATGCTACATACATACTACATGCTACATACATACTACATATATACTACATGCATGCTACATACTACATGCTACATACATACCATATACATACTACATGCATGCTACATACATACTACATGCATGCTACATACATACTACATGCTACATACATACTACATATATACTACATGCATGCTACATACATACTACATGCTACATACATACTACATATATACTACATGCATGCTACATACTACATGCTACATACATACTACATATATACTACATGCATGCTACATACATACTACATGCATGCTACATACATACTACATGCTACATACATACCACATACATACTACATATATACTACATGCATGCTACATACATACTGCATGCTACATGCATGCTACATACATACTACATACATACTACATGCTACATACATACCACATATATACTACATACATACAATACATTCATACAATACATACATAGACATACAGTACATATAACATAGAGTAACATACTTACCAATACTTGTCACATTGTTCCCCGAAGCCATTGTCTTTTCCGGAATAAATATTAACATAACAAACCACAAAAATACTCACCCACGATCCGAAGCAGTCCACGAGTGTGTCCCACGACGATCTTGGGTAGAGAACTGCAGCATCAGCTGTTGCTGCCGTTCTCTACGGGCTGCAGGAATCCAATGACGGAAGGTAGGTATCCTTCCGCACTGTATTCCTCCGCCACTTAAAAAAAAAAAAAGTCCCTAGTCTCACTTTATGCCATTGCTGTGTGGGAAATTCCCACGCAGCAATGGCATAAAGTGAGACTAGGGACTTTTTTTTTTTTAAGTGGCGGAGGAATACAGTGCGGAAGGATACCTACCTTCCGTCATTGGATTCCTGCAGCCCGTAGAGAACGGCAGCATCATCTGATGCTGCAGTTCTCTACCCAAGATCGTCGTGGGACACACTCGTGGACTGCTTCGGATCGTGGGTGAGTATTTTTGTGGTTTGTTATGTTAATATTTATTCCGGAAAAGACAATGGCTTCGGGGAACAATGTGACAAGTATTGGTAAGTATGTTACTCTATGTTATATGTACTGTATGTCTATGTATGTATTGTATGAATGTATTGTATGTATGTAGTATATATGTGGTATGTATGTAGCATGTAGTATGTATGTAGCATGTATGTAGCATGTATGTAGCATGTAGTATGTATGTAGCATGCATGTAGTATGTATGTAGTATTTTTTTTTTTTTTTTTTTTTTTAACATTTAACACATTAGCCGGATGATGGGACTACTACTGTCCCATCATTGGCTAATGTGTCAATCACTGTCATGGTAGCAGGCATCGCCCGATGGGACTTGTAGTCCCATCGGACGATGCTTGCACAGACCCCCGGACATCAGCACAGCCCCCCGGCAGGCCGGCACAGCCCCCCGGCAGGCCGGTACAGACCCCCACAGGGTGCACAGACCACCGGCAGGCCGGCACAGCCCCCCGGCAGGCCGGTACAGACCCCGGGCAGTCCACACAGCCCCCCGGCAGGCCGGCACAGCCCCCCGGCAGGCCGGCAGAGACCCCCGGAAGGCCCGAAATGACGGCGCATCATGATGCGCACACACCGCGCATCATGATGACGTCAGGCCGTCAATCAACTGAACTTCCGATTCCGATGCCGAATTCCGATATTGAAAAAATATCGGAAGTCGGTATCGGAATTCCGATACCGCAAGTATCGGCCGATACCCGATACTTGCGGTATCGGAATGCTCAACACTACAGAAGAGTACAAGAGTGTGTGGAAAAGAGTCTAGCTCAGGCAAGACAAAAACAAGAGAGGAACTACAATCAGCATGCACCTGCAGTTCCCTTGTCACCAGGAGAACAAGTCCTCAAGATGAAAAGAAGACTGCATAAATTGGATGACCAATGGGAAGCTGAACCCTACACCATTCTACCCTCAAGTTTTGACAATACCAAGGTGTGCCTTATTAGTAAAAATGGAGGAGAAACCTCAGCAGCAGTATCAAGAGATCATTTGAAATTGTGCCCTGACCAGTTAAAAGAAAGTGTAACAACCCTGCTGGCATCACTACATGGCCTTCCATTCCCCGCACACCAACTTACTTTCTGCTTCAAGCCATGCTGTGAATACTGTCTGTTGCCAGCCCTGAGCTCCATGTGCTATGCCTCGTGTTCTCCTGCTTGCTCTCCATGTTTACTGACTGTGTGTATAGGGGGGCGGCGCCTGAACTCTCTGGTTCTTATGCAGTCAGGGTGCACCTGTGTAATCTGTCCCTGACCAATCACCTGGAGCCCTTGACTATTTAGTTTCACCACTCCCACTGAAACATTGCCTGTGCAATGTCTAAACTCAGTTAGCTCCTCGCTGCTGAGCCAGCCAGGCCCTGTCTTGCCTTCTCTGAAGGCTCTTACTGCGTACTCTTGTGTCTTGGTACCTTGCCTAGCATTTCTCTGTCCGCCTGCCAGGAGGCAGAATATCCTGGCCCTTGAGTCTTGGTCCTTGTGTCTTTGTGTCTCTGTCCGAACTCAGTCTTACCTTTGTCTATCAGTCTCCCTTTCTCCTTGTCTGTGGCTCCCTTCCTTGCTGTGTCTTTCCTTGTGTCCTCCCTGTCTGTGCATCTGCACTCTCGCAGCTCTGTCTGCACTGCTCTTGCTGCCACTGCAGAACCTCTTGCTGCAGCTTCTCTCCACAGACCTTGTGGTTCTGCTTTGTTCCAGTCCTGTGGCCGCTGCAGAACCTCTTGCTGCAGCTTCTCTCCACAGACCTTGTGGTTCTGCTTTGCTCCATTCCTGCTGCAGCTGCGGAACCTCTTGATGCAGCGTCTCTCCACAGACCTTGTGGTTCAGCTTTGCTCCATTCCTGCTGCTGCAGAACCCCTTGCTGCAGCTTCTCTCCACAGACCTTGTGGTTCTGCTTTGCTCCAGTCCTGCTGCCGCTGCAGAACCTCTTGCTGCAGCTTCTCTCCACAGACCTTGTGGTTCTGCTTTGCTCCATTCCTGCTGCGGAACCTCTTGATGCAGCTTCTCTCCACAGACCTTGTGGTTCAGCTTTGCTCTACTCCTGCTGCCGCTGCAGAACCTATTTGTGCAGCTTCTCTCTCCACTCCTGCCTTCACCTGCACCTCCTGTATGAACAGGTCCAAACCTGTTCCTTCTTATTTCACTCTTGCCTGCCTGCATTCATACCTGCACCTCCTGTGTGAACAGGTCCAAACCTGTTCCTTCATATTCCACGCCTGCCTGTATCCATACCTGCACCTCCTGTGTGAACAGGTCCAAACCCGTTCCTTCATATTCCACTCCTGCCTGCATCCATACCTGCTGTGTGAACAGGTCCCTACCTGTCCTGTGTCTCAAGCCGTGCCCGCCTGTCCAGTGTCTCAAGCCGTGCCCGCCTGTCCAGTGTCTCAAGCCGTGCCCGCCTGTCCTGTGTCTCAAGCCGTGCCCGCCTGTCCTGTGTCTCAAGCCGTGCCCGCCTGTCCTGTGTCTCAAGCCGTGCCCGCCTGTCCTGTGTCTCAAGCCGTGCCCGCCTGTCCTGTGTCTCAAGCCGTGCCCGCCTGTCCTGTGTCTCAAGCCGTGCCCGCCTGTCCTGTGTCTCAAGCCGTGCCCGCCTGTCCTGTGTCTCAAGCCGTGCCCGCCTGTCCTGTGTCTCAAGCCGTGCCCGCCTGTCCTGTGTCTCAAGCCGTGCCCGCCTGTCCTGTGTCTCCAAGCCACGCCTGCTTGCCCTGTATCTGTCGTACCTTCTTGCCCTGTGTCTCAGTCTGCCTGTCAGTCACATCTGTCCAAGTAACTTGTCTCCAAGTGGGATCAGCAGCCACAGCCAGACACCACCCTGGAGTGGCACCCGACAGCTATCTGCCGCACAAGCCTGACCTCACCATCAGAGGCTCCAGTGAAGACCAAGGTAGCTGTCGCAGTCACGCCCCTTCCAGGGTAGTCTGGTCTGTGGCACAGTGGGGCCACAACCCCCGGCTCGCGCCATTCAGCCAAGGCGCGAGCGTGACAGAAAGATTGGAAGAACAAAATAACATCCAACCCATAGAAGAAGAAAACTTCAGTACTATACTTGGAGAATTCCCTGCCAATTAGACTAAAGCAAATGATGCCACAGTGGTGCCAGTGTTGACATTTCCCCAACTGGTAGTACAAGAAGCAGTGATTCATGAGAACTCTGAAAATCAGGAAGTCCAGGTAGCAGATGCCATACCAGCAGTGGAGCCAGAGAACCCTCGCCCTGCCAGTGGTGAATCTGCCATACCCATGGTGGGACTAAGAGTCCATTGGAGAATACTACCCAGTTTACCCACACCAGAGTTACGCAGGTCTACCAGTACCATACAAGGTATACCGCCCATCAGATATCGTGTATAGATAAGTTTATGTGAATGTTGAAATTGTGTATATATGTAACTGTTTTCAAGTTTTGTGCCTACAGATAATCTGTAAGAATTTGTTTTATGGACATTCTGGCCACAGGACTGTGTGTGGTCACTACCCTTGTAAATAGTTCACCATTTGCCCAGGAATGGACCATGGACTTTGATGCATGGACTCATCATCACAGGACTATATGGTTTTTGTAAATTTTTCATTTTTCTTAAATCTTGTAACCTTCATATTGTTTACATGTTTATATGTTTTTCATGTTTTTCTTTTATCAGTTCAGGAGTACTGACTTGCACTAGGGGGAATGTGGCACCCCCAGGAGTATGGTCACCACAGTGGCATTGCCTTCCTCCAGGGAGGGTGATGGCATGCTTGGAAGCAATGAAGGGTCTCTCTAACAGTTACCCATGTCATGCAACACAGTTCCCACTCCAGGCCAGCAGAGGGAGCTCTGAACCAGAATTGGGGGAGTAGTGCTCTCTGCGGGCCAGGAAGGGAAATTAGTTAGTTAGTGTGAGGAGGGCAAAGAGTGTAGATGTGTGGAAAGAAGCTGGAGGTTGAGCTGAGGATAGAGAGCTACCTCCCAGTGATAGCGCATGATCTGGAGCCTGTTCTCCATGGTTGTATGGATACTGAAGGTCCTGCAACAGAAACCAGAGGAATAGAAAGCTGTAATTGCTCGGTTCCCAACTAAGACTCGGAGGCACAACAGCAACGGGTGAGCCAAGAGAGATAGAGGGCTACAGCTGTCTCCCATACGAGGTAGTTCTAAGAGAAGATAAGAAGGAGGAACTTCAGTGTAACACAGTACTGGATGTACCTCCAGCCAGCGCTAGGAAGGAGACTACACAACTCATCTGATAGAGAGATCCCTGAGTTGCTTCCAGGCTAGCCTGCTCCTGTGCCATCTGTAATCAGGACCCTGGACTGCGTTTGCCAAGTAAAGGTAAAGAAACTGCATCCTGTTGTGTCCTTGCCTCCTTCTTGCAACATCCTCAGCACTGCTTCATCTCTGTGCCAAACACTGCACCCTCTTCCTAAACATTCCACTACACTGTCCTGGGACCAACAGCCCTGCCTGTGGAGGGCTACAACATCATTGCTGCACTACACCATCTGTCCCAGAGGATCTACTTGCAGCGTCGGCTTAACACCTCCCTCGCCGAACACCACAGGTGGCGTCACGAATCACTTATAAACTTTATTCCCAACTCAACCCCTTTTACATGGGCGCCCAGGGCCACGGACCGGGTCACCGCTGCTGTGACAATCCCCTCTGAGAGACCGGCCCGGTACCAAGTACCCCATAGCCCTGGGAGGGCAACCCAATACCGACATATCACGTCCGCCATTACCGAGCAGCAGTTAACACCTCTGCATGGTGGACCCCGTGCTGCGAACGCACATAAATACCATCTTTATTATTTGGCACGTTCCGCCAGCCCCTAACACTTCCAAACTGGAGATCCCTTAAAGAAAGGCCTGGGGTCAGCACCAAAGCGCAGAGTGGATTTGCCCTAACTTCCATACCAATGATCCCTTTAAGAGACCCTGGGGTCAGAACCACAGAGCTGAGTGGAATGGTTTTAACTTCCTTACCGGGGATCCCTTTAAGAGAGGCCTGGGGTCAAAACCAAAGTGCTCTGTGCTCCTTTCTGTGGGGCAGTCAATGGCTGGGAGCTTATGTTCCCAGGGGTGCCAGATTTCTCCCACCCACTCAGTGTCTGCTGAGGTGTTGTCAAGTGGGAAAACTTGCTCATTGCAACCAATCACAGCTCAGCTTCTTTTATCCAGCTCTGGTGAAATGAGAGATGCTTAGTGATTGGTTGCAAGGAAAACTGTTGCTCATAGCAACCAATCACAGCTCAGCTTCTTTTGAACAGCTCTGGTGAAATGAAAGATGCTTCGTGATTGGTTGGTGATACACACATACATACATTCAGTTTTATATGTATAGATTATTTAAGAAACAATATAGGTGAAGTTAAGAATGCAGTTACCTTCTTTTTTCATGCAATTTTTCATGCTGGGAAAAAGATGCTACATTTTACAGTGGCAGCAAAATAAATGAGATTTATCAAATCTAGAGATGAGCGAGCGCTAAAATGCTCAGATGCTCGTTACTTGAATTGAGGAATTCCTAATCCTTGGATGCTCGTTTCAAGTAACGAGTATAATGGGAGTCAATGGAAAATCCAAGCTTTTTTTCGGCAGAGCCTACAGAGGTCTGGGAGGCAATAAAAATGTTGAAATGAATGGCAAAAGTGCTGAATGGAAGGATAACAGCATAAGGAAGATCCCTGTAAGTATCTCTGACTCCCAGGTTGTGGCTGAGAATAATGGTGTCACACTTTTATTTCACTTAAAGGACTGACAATAAAACATTCAAAATCTATGAGAAATTGGAGTTTACAGGAAAAAAATGTTAATAAACATTATTTTCTGTATAATGACTTGTGTGTAAGGCAAAATTTTAAAATGATTTAAAAAAAAGAATTTAAATAAAACAAAATTGAATTTTTTATTAAAGAATTGGAAATTTCAGTGTAATCTATGAAGGAAGCAAGAACTGACAAAAATATGATGGAAGAGGGACTTGTTGTTGTATTCCTACACTACTAAAAGTTCAGCGCAGTGCAAAGCCTGCCAAAAATTACAAGCAGGGTCATCCATACACCTTTGAATGCACCAGCTGCAGAACCTCGTTCAAATATTCTGGACATAATGCAGTTGTGGTACTTCTACACTCATAAATGCTCGGCACACAGTGCAAAGCCAATAAAAAATAATAAGTGGGCTCATCCATACACCCTTGAAGGCAAGTGTAGTTAAGTAAGTGTACTTGATGTGATTCTACACTCATAAAGACTCTGAACAAAGTGCAAAGCCACAAAAAAAATTATAAGAAGGGTAATACAGTCATCCATAGACCATTGAAAGCTTCAACTGGAGGGCCTCATTAAAATATTTTGAAAGTGTAGTTGATGTACTCCTACATTCAAAGTGCAAATAAAGGAAAAAATTATAATTAAGTTCATTCAGTCATCCATAGACCCTTGAAGGCAACAACTGGTGGACCTCATTCAAATATTGAAGATTAAGAACGCTTTATGTGCTGCTGTCATCTGGTGGTGTGGAAAAGTTGTGGCTAATCCAAACTTTGCTCATTTTTATCAGAGTGAGCCTGTCAACACTCTCTCTTGGCAGGCGAAAGTGTTTGTCTGCTTTGACCCCCACCCCAGTGGCACTAAGGCTATGTGCACACGGTGCGGATTCTGCTGCGGATCCACAGCGGTTTTGGCCCTGCGGGTCCGCAGCAGATTTAGGTGCGTTGTACAGTACCATTGTTTTCAATGGTAAACTGAAAAACGCTGTGCACATGCTGCGGATTTTTCCGCGTGGATTTGCTGCGGGTTACAATCCGCAGCATGTCAATTCTTTGTGCGGATTCCGCTGCAGTTTCACACATTATCCATTCTGAGGTGTAAAACCGCAGGCTAATCCGCAGATAAACGGCAGATCTTTTGTCCTGCGGATTTACCTGCGGATTTTTCAACAAAATCCGCACAACCTAAAAACTACGTGTGCACTTACCCTAAAAACCCGCTGAGACAAGACGCTAGCAGCAGTGCAGTACAACACCTCCAAGGCATAAAGGGACAGCTTGTGTTAGGTGTCCACACTGTCCAGCTTTGAGACCCAATAGCTGAAAGGAAAGAATTAGGGAATACACTGGTCTTGTCAGCCACCAGGTATTACTTTATCATCTTTAAAAACTTTTTCCTTGTCAAAAATACCCGATTCGGCCTGTGGGTGGGTGGCTGGAAACTTTCTCTGTCATTCAAAGGTCTGTGGTAGGGACAGCTGAACGCTGTGCTGGACAATGATTTGAAAGTGCTTGATGATAGTGCATCAGATTGTGCAAGGATAGTTGCAGGGTGGGAGGCATCTGCCCCAGTGTCATGGACAGGGGATTGAGAAGCACCTAGCACAGGGGAAGAGGCAGTGATGTCACCCAATGGCACCAATCATGGACCCAGGCGTTCGGCCCACTGAGTCAGATGCTTAGATGACACGTGTCTGATCATGCCTGTGGTGGTTGAGTTTTTAGTGGTCAGGCCCCTGATAATCTTGGCATGGCACAGGTTGCAAATGACCATTTTTTGGTCTCAGAACTCTCTTTAAAAAAGTTCCAGACTGGCGAAAACCTAACTCTTTGATGGAGAAATTCACGAGTGTCGGTGCTTTGTGAAACAGTTGCCCGTCTTCTCCCTCTGGTCACCCTAATGCTTCTTTTCCTGCCTATTTTGGTGCTGCCAATCCCTCCCCCTCAGATCTGTTGGCCTCGCTTTACATGCCAGTTTCCCAGGTTGGGTCAGTGACTTCATCATCCACCACCTCATCTCCCACCGCCGTACCCTGGTCCTCCTGACTTGGTGACTTAACAACAATCTGACTTGTCGGCAACTGTGTCTTATCATCATCTTCCTCCTTAGACAAAATTTGCCTTTCCCCACTGTCATCTTCTTGTGGCTGTGGCTATTCTAAGTTTTGTGCATTACTAAACAGCATCTCCTCCAGTCACTCTTGGAACATGCAGGATGAAAGGCCACAATCAAGAGGTAATGTTGTAAAGAGCTCCTCAGCGTGTGCTAGTGTGGGATCACTAGTCTCCTGGGACTCAACATGGTGGCAGAAAGGAAGATCGTGGTGAGGATCAAGTGATCGAGACTGTTGGTTGATGAGACTGAACCATGTGGAAGACTGGGTAGTGCTTCCAAGACTGCTGGAAACATTATCCGCAACCCAACTGACCACCTGTTTGTAATGCTCTGGCTTCAAAAGTGATGTACCATGCCTTCCTGCAAAGTGGGACAGGAACATACAGTATGTGTCATGGATAGTGTTGAGCGATACCGTTCGATACCCAAAAATATCGTATCGGATGGTATCGCCCGATACGAAAAAAATATCGGGTATCGCCGATTCCGATACCGGAAGTCCCATTCAAGTCAATGGGACTTCCGGTATCGGAATTAAAAAAAGGCCTTTATTTCCTTGTTGGCTAATTCTACATAATTGAAAACAAATAAGAATCATGTAGAATGTATTGTGGGAGGTGGAGGAGACATTAAAAGCATAGTGGTTTATTCAAATCACATGGCATAGCATTAATTCCAATTTTTTTTTTCAAGACGTTCGGAGTTAAAAAGATATTGACTATGTTAACTTTTTTATATTTAGTCAGATATGTATGTTTCGCAACTTCCATGCTCTTCACCTTCTTTTGTACTTCTCCCACACTTTCTCCTTCATGATCCGCAGCAGTAGCATTTTTTTCATCAACTTTTTCTTCACCTTATTCATCTTCTTCTTCACCTTCTTCCCATTAATTTTTTTTTTCCATTCTTCATATTCTTCTTATTCAGCTATTATTAATTTTCATATGCTATTTCTTCATCTTCCTCCTATTCTTCTTTTTCTTCATTTTCTTATGGTGACAGGCATTCCTGTAGTACTTATCTATAAAAGTTATAAGATTACACCTTACGTTCTGCCTGTCACAAAAGATTTACAACAGGATTTGTCCGCGTTCAGTTTGGCCTGCAGCAGCAGGCATTTTCCAGGGGCACCACGAGGAGGAACGGACTCAGCCCCATTTACTGCTTAGTCTTCTTCTGCTTATAATTTTGATTTCTTCTATGCTGATTTTTTGTCTTATGCTTAATGTTCTTCTGCTTTCTGTTCTTCTGCTTTTGCTTCTTCTGCTTCTTGCTCTTCTGTCTTTTGTTCTGTATCTTGGTGGTTGTCTTCATGTTCTTTGTCCTCTTGGTCTTATTATTTAGGGTCATATTTCTGGTCTTCTTTGGTGTGGTCTTCAGGGTCGTCATCATCAAGGTCATCGTCATGGAGATCAATAAGGATTACCAAAGACAATTTCAAAAAGCTTGATCTTGGAAATATAGCAGAAGGTACAAGAAGGCTGAGAAACTGGCGAGAACCAGCAGACAGTGCTGGCACCCGGATGGGTAGCAGAAGGAACAAGAGCCAATGGCACTACCGAGGACCAACTGACGGTGCTGGACCACGGTTACTAAGCAGAAGGTACCTGTGATAAAAAGCACTACCAAGGACCAGCTGACGGTGCTGGACCTCGGATACCGAGATGGAGGCACCTAGGCCAAAGGCTGTGGCGAGAACCAGCAGACAGTGCTGGCACCCGGATGGGTAGCAGAAGGAACAAGAGCCAATGGCACTACCGAGGACAAACTGACGGTGCTGGACCACGGTTACTAAGCAGAAGGTACCTGTGCTAAAAAGCACTACCAAGGACCAGCTGACGGTGCTGGACCTCGGATACCGAGATGGAGGCACCTAGACCAAAGGCTCTGGCGAGAACCAGCAGACAGTGCTGGAACCCGGGTGGGTAGCAGAAGGTACCCATTCAAAGCAAAGTAGCCAGGCCGCAAGCCGGCCGCAGTTACCGAAACCCACAGTCCTACAGGGGGTCCATGTCCCATTGGCACTACGGATCCAGCCTTCAGTGCCAGTTCCCGCAGCCCACATAGGAGTCACCTAAACTGCAGGCACTGTAGAGTCGGCTAACCCGGCCGCAAGACGACAGGACAACGGATTGGTGGCATAGTGACCTTGACACTACCCAGAAACAGCAGGCGTGCTGGAACCAGGCTGGACAACAGGGAGTCCCCGTGCCAAAGACACTGCCGAGAACCAGCTGACGGTGCTGGAACCCAGATGGGTAGCAAAAGCTACAAGAGCCAATGGCACTACCGAGGAACAGCTGACGGTGCTGGACCACGGTTACTAGGCAGGAGGTACCTGTGCTAGAAAGCACTACCAAGGACCAGCTGACGGTGCTGGACCTCGGATACCGAGATGGAGGCACCTAGGCCAAAGGCTCTGGCGAGAACCAGCAGACAGTGCTGGAACCCGGGTGGGTAGCAGAAGGTACCCATTCAAAGCAAAGTAGCCAGGCCGCAAGCCGGCCGCAGTTACCGAAACCCACAGTCCTACAGGGGGTCCATGTCCCATTGGCACTACGGATCCAGCCTTCAGTGCCAGTTCCCGCAGCCCACATAGGAGTCACCTAAACTGCAGGCACCGTAGAGTCGGCTAACCCGGCCACAAGACGACAGGACAACGGATTGGTGGCATAGTGACCTTGACACTACCCGGAAACAGCAGGTGTGCTGGAACCAGGCTGGGCAACAGGGAGTCCCCGTGCCAAAGACACTGCCGAGAACCAGCTGACGGTGCTGGAACCCAGATGGGTAGCAAAAGCTACAAGAGCCAATGGCACTACCGAGGAACAGCTGACGGTGCTGGACCACGGTTACTAGGCAGGAGGTACCTGTGCTAGAAAGCACTACCAAGGACCAGCTGACGGTGCTGGACCTCAGATACCGAGATGGAGGCACCTAGGCCAAAGGCTCTGGCGAGAACCAGCAGACAGTGCTGGAACCCGGGTGGGTAGCAGAAGGTACTCATTCAAAGCAAAGTAGCCAGGCCGCAAGCCAGCCGCAGTTACCAAAACCCACAGTCCTACAGGGGGTCCATGTCCCATTGGCACTACGGATCCAGCCTTCAGTGCCAGTTCCCGCAGCCCACATAGGAGTCACCTAAACTGCAGGCACCGTAGAGTCGGCTAACCCGGCCGCAAAACGACAGGACAACGGATTGGTGGCATAGTGACCTTGACACTACCCGGAAACAGCAGGTGTGCTGGAACCAGGCTGGGCAACAGGGAGTCCCCGTGCCAAAGACACTGCCGAGAACCAGCTGACGGTGCTGGAACCCAGATGGGTAGCAAAAGCTACAAGAGCCAATGGCACTACCGAGGAACAGCTGACGGTGCTGGACTACGGTTACTAGGCAGGAGGTACCTGTGCTAGAAAGCACTACCAAGGACCAACTGACGGTGCTGGACCACGGTTACTAAGCAGAAGGTACCTGTGCTAAAAAGCACTACCAAGGACCAGCTGACGGTGCTGGACTTCGGATACCGAGATGGAGGCACCTAGGCCAAAGGCTCTGGCGAGAACCAGCAGACAGTGCTGGAACCCGGGTGGGTAGCAGAAGGTACCCATTGAAAGCAAAGTAGCCAGGCCGCAAGCTGGCCGCAGTTACCGAAACCCACAGTCCTACAGGGGGTCCATGTCCCATTGGCACTACGGATACAGCCTTCAGTGCCAGTTCCCGCAGCCCACATAGGAGTCACCTAAACTGCAGGCACCGTAGAGTCAGCTAACCCGGCCGCAAGACGACAGGACAACGGATTGGTGGCATAGTGACCTTGACACTACCCGGAAACAGCAGGCGTGCTGGAACCAGGCTGGGCAACAGGGAGTCCCCGTGCCAAAGACACTGCCGAGCACCAACTGGCGTTGTTGGAGCCCAGGGGCAATCATGGTGTAGGCCGAGGCCTACTTGGTGGTAGTTTTAGATTGTTTGTAGGCTACAACAGACTGTCAACGTGCTCCAATTAGGCATCTGTCTCCACTCTGTTCCAGGATTTCACGTGACCAACAACACCGCCAGTTTATGCGTACAGCAGCCGTCTGCCCAATCCACACGTGTTGCTGTGTTACTGGGATTCTGTAATGTCAGCAGATCCCCTGATGTGTGTCTGCCACTGTCTCCTGCTCTGTCCACATTCCCACCGCTTGCAGTGGGAAGGTGGACAGCGCAGGAGACAGTGGCGGACACATATTGAGGGATCTGCTGACGTTACAGAACCCAAGTAACACAGGAACACGTGTGGAATGCATGGACGGCAACTGTGAGCAGGAACTGGCGGTGTTGGAGGTCAGGGGAAATACTAGAGACAGAGTGGAGACAGAGGCCAAATCAGAGAATGTTTAAATCTGAAGTAGTTACAATTTGGAGACAGCAGCAGTTTGCCCTCCACACAGCAGGGGATCAGCTGACGTTACTGAACCCCACTTTCACATGAACGAGTGTGTTTTTCTGTGTGGACAGCACTTCCGAGCACCAACTGGCGGTGTCGGAGCCCAGGGAAAATCAGGTAGTAGGCCGAGGCCTACTTGGAGCCAGGTGTAAATCTGAGGTTGTTTGACTGTGGAGGGAGCAGGACACTTTGCCATACACACAGCAGGGGATCAGCTGACGTTACCGAACCCCACTTACACATGAGCGAGTGTTTTGTCTGTGCGGACAGCACTTCTGAGCACAAACTGGCGGTGTCGGAGCCCAGGGAAAATCAGGTAGTAGGCCGAGGCCTACTTGGTGGCAGTTTGCGATTGTTTCTAGACTACTACTAACTGTCAACGTACTCCAATTAGGCCTCTGTCTTCACTCTGTTTCGAGTATTTCCGCTGGCTTCCAACCATGCCAGTTGCTGCTCTGAAATGCCGTCTGCACAACCCACACTTGTTCCTGTATTACTGGGGTTCTGTAACAGCAGCTTCTCCCTAGAGGTGAGTCAGGCAATGTATCCTGCTCTGTCCACATTTCCACTACAAGTAGTGGGAATGTAGACAAAGCAGGAGACATTGCCGTGCTCAACTCTGGAGATGAGCAGATGTTACAGGACCCAGGTACCACAGGATCAAGTGTGGATTGTGCAGACGGCACTTGAGAGCAGAAACAGGAGGTGTTGTAGGCCGGAGGAAATACTCAAAACAGAGTGGAGACAGAGGGCAAATCAGAGAACATATTAAATCAGAGGTAGTCAGAAGTTGTAGGCAGCAGGAGAGTTTGCCGTACACACAGCAGGGGATCAGCTGACGTTACCGAACCCCACTTACACATGAGCGAGTGTTTTGTCTGTGCGGACAGCACTTCCGAGCACCAACTGGCGTTGTCGGAGCCCAGGGAAAATGAGGTAGTAGGCCGAGGCCTACTTGGAGCCAGGTGTAAATCTGAGGTTGTTTGACTGTGGAGGGAGAAGCCCATTTGCCATACACACAGCAGGGGATCAGCTGACGTTACCGAACCCCACTTACACATGAGCGAGTGTTTTGTCTGTGCGGACAGCACTTCTGAGCACCAACTGGCGGTGTCGGAGCCCAGGGAAAATCAGGTAGTAGGCCGAGGCCTACTTGGTGGCAGTTTGCGATTGTTTCTAGACTACTACTAACTGTCAACGTACTCCAATTAGGCCTCTGTCTTCACTCTGTTTCGAGTATTTCCGCTGGCTTCCAACCACGCCAGTTGCTGCTCTGAAATGCCGTCTGCACAACCCACACTTGTTCCTGTGTTACTGGGGTTCTGTAACAGCAGCTTCTCCCTAGAGGTGAGTCAGGCAATGTCTCCTGCTCTGTCCACATTTCCACTACAAGTAGTGGGAATGTAGACAAAGCAGGAGACATTGCCGTGCTCAACTCTGGAGATGAGCAGATGTTACAGGACCCAGGTACCACAGGAACAAGTGTGGATTGTGCAGACGGCACTTGAGAGCAGAAACAGGCGGTGTTGTAGGCCGGAGGAAATACTCAAAACAGAGTGGAGACAGAGGGCAAATCAGAGAACATATTAAATCAGAGGTAGTCAGAAGTTGTAGGCAGCAGGAGAGTTTGCCGTACACACAGCAGGGGATCAGCTGACATTACCGAACCCCACTTACACATGAGCGAGTGTTTTGTCTGTGCGGACAGCACTTCTGAGCAACAACGGGCGTTGCTGTAGCCCAGGAAATAAAGTTCAGGTCATAGAAACATGAACACAACAGGAGACCTGGATCCTGTTGCCAGCCAATTATTTATTCTGGAAGAGGACTGGCAAATTCAGGTGAGATACAGGCCTTGTTCATTTTCACAAAAGTAAGCCGGTCAACATTATCGGCGGATAGTCGCGTGCGACGGTCTGTTACCACACCACCTGCAGCACTAAAGACACGTTCCGATAATACACTGGCAGCAGGGCAAGCCAGCACCTCCAATGCATACTGGCTAAGCTCTGGCCATGTATCCAGCTTAGAGACCCAATACTTGAACGGGGAAGAGCCGTCTGGGAGAACACTAACAGGGCACGACAAGTAGTCTGTCACCATCTGATGGAAACGTTGCCTCCTGCTGACTGGAGCCATCTGTGATGGTGTAGCCGTTTGTGGCGGTCCCACAAAACGTTTCCACATTTGGGCCATACTGGCCTTGCCTTGTCCTGCGGCACTGCCTCTGCTACCTCTTTGTGCAGAGCTTCCTCCACTGCCTCTACCCACATGGCTGCTTTGAAAAGCACTACCAGCAACACTTGTGGGGGGAATGGAGAACATGATGGCCTGCACAAGTGTTTCTTGGTACTCCCGCATTTTTCGCTCCTGGTTCAACTGTGGTATGAGGCTTTGTAAGTTGTCCCGGTAGCGAGGATCTAGGAGGGTGTACACCCAATAATCAGCCGTGTGGAGAATGTTGGCGATGCGGCGGTCATTTAACAAGCACTGCAGCATGAAATCAACCATGTGCTGCAGACTGCCAGCTGGACCGGAAACGCTGTCCCCAGCTTGAGGCAGCATCTCTGCCTGCTCAGCATCACCCCACCCTCGCTGTACACACTGACTACTAGAGCCTTGTGTACATCCCTCCTCTGGAGAGATGTGTTCCTCCTCCTCCACTGACTGCTTGTCATCCTCCTCACTAAGTGTCCCCTGCCTGGGCCTTTGTGTGGAAGCACGTTGCGCAGACTTGCCAGAAGCAGATGGCATTTCTGACTGCTCATCCTCGACCTCTTCAAAAACCTCCTCACTTAGTGCTTGTAAGGTTTTTTGAAGCAGACAGATGAGGGGGACAGTCATGCTGATTAGTGCATCATCTGCACTGGCCATCCGCGTGGAGTCATCGAAGGCACGCAAAACTTGGCAGATGTCCCTCATAGTGGCCCACTCAGTGGTGGTGAAGTGTGTCCGGCGCACAGTGCGACTTGTTTGCGCTTGATGCAGCTGGTACTCCATTACTGCTGCCTGCTGCTCACACAACCGCTCCAACATATGTAACGTTGAATTCCACCTGGTGGGGAGGTCACATATGATGCGATGTTCTGGCAGGCGGAATCGGCGTTGCAGAGATGCAATGCGCGATCTTGCCATGCTGGAACGCCGCAAGTGAGCACACTCTAGGCGAACCTTGTGCAGCAGTGCATCAAGATCCAGATAGTCCCTCAGAAAGCTCGGCACGACCAAATTGAGCACGTGTGCCAGACATGGTATGTGAGTGAGGTTGCCTAGGCCCAGAGCTGCCACTAGATTTCGGCCATTGTCACTCACTACCAAACCTGGCTGGAGATTCGCTGGCACAAACCACACATCGCTCTCCTGCTTGATGGCATTCCAGAGCTCCTGTGCTGTGTGGCTCCGATTCCCCAAAGAAATTAATTTAAGGACGGCCTGTTGACGTTTGGCTACACCTGTGCTCATATCTGGCCTAACAGGCTCACGCAGTGCTGATTCCGAGGAACTAGAGTAGGAGGAGGACTCAATATGTACAGACTGCATTCCTGCAATCCTTGGAGTTGGCAGAATACGTACAGAGCCACTCTCCAGATCTGTACCCGGCTCCACAACATTGACCCAATGGGCAGTGAGGGAAAGGTATCGTCCCTGTCCATGGCTACTGGTCCACGCATCGGTGGTCAGGTGGACCTTGCTACTGACGGCATTTAGTAGCGCATTTTTAATTTTTCCCTCCACATGCTTTTGCAGGGCAGGGACAGCTTGCCTGCTGAAATAAAAGCGGCTGGGCACATTGTATTGTGGAACTGCCAATGACATAAAGTTCCGGAATGTGTCAGTCTCCACCAGCCTGAATGACAGAATCTCAAGGGCCAGTAGTTTGGCAATGCCGGCATTCAGAGCCAGTGCTCGGGGATGGTTTGCCGAGTATGGCCGCTTTTTCTCCCATGCCTGTGCTACCGATTGCTGGTGAGTGGCCTGGGAGGGTGCTGATGACTGCGAGCGTGGTTCAGTGGGTGGAATTTCACTGGGTCTCTGGACAACAGTGGCAGTGGTTCTTCCATGGCGTTCCAGTGAGGAAGCCGAACCAGCTGTGTGTGAGCTGGAGGAAGAGGCCCCAACACGAGCTGAAGAGGTGGTAGGTGCTGCTGAAGGTTGGCCTACATCTTCAGTGTGTCTGTGTAACTCCACCTCGTGCTTGGTACGCACATGTTTCCACATATTTGTGGTATTGAGGTTGGTCACATTTTTGCCTCGTTTCACTTTCTGATGACACAGCTTGCATTTGACAAAGCAAATGTCATCTGCAGCTGTGTCAAAAAAAGACCACGCACTGCAAGTCCTGGGAGCGCCCGTTTTGTGTTTTGGAAGAGGATTGCTCCTCACGGGTGCCAAAGTGGAGGCTACAGGCAACCAAGTCTGCCCCCGCCCTCTCCCTCCTCTTTTGGCCGTTCGGGGAATCTCTTCCTCAGAGCTGCTCCCACCACCTTCCTGTGGCTGACGCCATGATGGGTCAAGGACCTCATCATCTCCACTCCCCTCTTCAAGCACCGGCTGGTCCTTGGTTGTCTCGCCAGCACCGTACGCACCAGAAATTGGCAACTGAGTCTCATCATCATCTGATGCATACTGAGGTGTGCTGACCATAGGCACTGGCCCACCCGCCTCTTCAGATTCAGAGGGACAAAGCAGTTGCGCATCACTGCATACTCCCTCTTCTTCACGCTCTAGAATGCTGCTTGGCTGGCCACCTCTTTCCAAGCCAACAGATTCTGAGAACAGAAGTAAAGATTGAGATGGCTCCTGTCCAGGGCTCTCAGACTGCCTGGGCAATTTGGCAGGTGGTGAAGAGACAGATGGTTGCTCTTCAGTGCTCTGGCCTTGGGAGGATGCGGAAGTCATTGAAGTGGATGCGTTAGCTGCCATCCATCCGACAACGGCTTCAATTTGTTCGTCACGCAGCAGTGGGGTACGGCGAGGTCCTACAAAGCTGCGCATGAAGGACTGTTGCCTGGTAAAAGTGGGGGATGCCGGGTCACTGGTGGCCGCAGCAGATACCGAATCCCCACGTCCTCTCCCTGCTGAATCTCCCCGTCCTCTCCCTGCTGAAACTCCACGGCCACGACCACGTGCCTTACTCCCTGCCGTCTTCATCTTGGTAGACTGATAAAGATAGGCAGAAAAGTAAAAAAGGGGTGGCTTAGTGTTCTTATTCCTGAACACCTGCTAACCAGTATAAGAAACACTAATTTGGCTAAGAGTGTGTGTACTACACTTTAATATGATCTAATGTGGCCTAGACAACTGTAAAGTGGAGTGTTTGGTGAACTTTATTTCCTTTTTTTTTTTGGGTGGGGGGAAAGGAAAGGATGTGACCAAAGTTTGAAAGCTATAGTATCACAAACTTTTTGGAGCGATTACAATGCAGGAAGCTAACCTACAATGCAATTGATGAGGCTCCAAAAAATAGGGTGATACTAGCCTGGCTGGCCCTGAAGGGCACAAGCCAGCAAAAAGGCTCCTCTATCTAATCCTATATAGTGTTTGCAACCAACCAATGACAATGGATGCGGTTGGAAGCACACTAATATAGGAGCAAAAATCTGGCTAAATTTGCTGCAAAAAAAGGACTATGTATGAGGCAGTGACGCACGCTGAGCGGACTACAGCTAGCGGTGGCTGTAGAACACACTGCAACGTGAGCTGCACTCACACACAGAGAGACCTATCAGACAGCCAAAAACAGTGCAGAGAAATGGGCTATAGCACTGAAAGGCTGCTGAAAGGCTCCGCTGTCCACTCCTTTAGTGTTTGCAACCAACGTATATGGATACGTATGGAAGCACACTATACAGGAGAAAAAATAAGCAGCAATAAAAGAAAAATGTGTATGAGGCAGAGACACACGCTGGCCGGCCTACAAGCAGACATGCCTGCAGGACACACTACACAGCGTGGGTCTGCACTCACACAGCCCTTGCAGACAGCTGTGAAAACAGCGCTGCTAGGGAAAAGCAAGCTACAGTGGTGGTTTATGTAGCCTGGATAAAGCACAATATTGTTTTTAGAATCGCTATTTCTAACTGTCCCTCACAGTCTTCAACAGCAGCCTGTCCCTAACTGAATTCACAGCAGAGTGACCAGAAATGGCGGCTGCAGCGCTTTTTATAGTGCATCATGACATCATTTCAGCAGCCAATCACAGCCATGCCAGTAGTTAACATGCCTACATGCCTAACAGGATATGCCCACACTTCTGAGGATCCCCATTGGCTGAATCAAATCGAGCGGGCTCCTAGCATTATGGGAACTTCCGATTCCGGTATTCGATATGAAAAAAGTATCGGAACTAAGTATCGGAATTCCGATACAGCTAATATCGGCCAATACCCGATACTTGCGGTATCGGAATGCTCAACACTAGTCATGGATGGTCGTGTTCTTGTGTTCCAGCAAGAGGTGTAGCCGCACCTACCCCACAATCTCGGTGTCTGCGTGCACCATCAGCAGCAGTTTCCCATCCCTTATTGCACGCCTTACATATTTTATCTGCTTTTGTGGAACAATAAAATATTGCCACACTGTTTTACCCTCATCCTGTGTTGTCTGAGTAGCATTACATCCATGTTAAAAGGAACTCTTGAAACCAAGTTTATTTTTAATTTTAATAAATGGTCACCTGTAGCAGTCAAAGCATTTTTTTTTTACTGCCACTGCCATGGATGAGTAATTGAATCCAGAAAACAGTCAACTCTTTTTTGGAGCGTTATATAAAACCAAAATTTAACATAAAGCATGTAATACTGTATGTGTAATTGAATCCAGACTAATTTTTCAACACTTATGTGTACAACATTGTATCTTAATTAATCAGACATCTATTTTTAGCAAGCCACTTATCTATATGTTGACTTTTGAATAATCTTTATATAGCGCATATTCCACAGCGCTTTACAGTTTGCACACATTATCATCACTGTCCCCGGTGGGGCTCACAATCTAAATTCCCTATCAGTATGCCTTTGGAATGTGGGAGGAAACCCACGCAAAAACGGGGAGAACATAAAAACTCCTTACAGATGTTGTCCTTGGTGGGATTTGAACCCAGGACCCCAGCGCTGCAAGGCTGCAGTGCTAACCACTGAGCCACCGTGCCACCCAATTTATGTGTTTCTTTCTGGTTGGGCAAGAAAACAGACTTTTGCTTGTGTAAGCCTGTAAGGGGTACTTCACACATTGCGAGATCGTTAGTGAGATAACTGAAACGCCACAGGTTTTGTGACACAACAGCGACCTCGCCAGCGATCTCGCTACGTGTGAAACATAGCGGCGACAGGCCCCCCCGCTGCGATATCACTGATCATGCTCGAATGTCCTAGGCCATTTTTTGATTGTTGATGTCCCGCTGGTCAGCATGCATCGCTGTGTTTGACGCCATAACAACGACGAGAGACCTCGTTGGCGACGCTGAAGCATGCCTATCGAGGTCTGAGTCGTCAGAATAGCTAATAAAATCTAAGATCTGCTTTTGCGGTTCAATTAAGTATTGCCACACTGTTTTACCCTCATCCTGTGTTGTCTAAGTAGCATTACGTCCATGTTAAAAGGAGAGCGGGCGTACGGTGAGACAACCCCTAGTTCAAGCGGTTTCGGCTAGCGGACAGGGGTGCCATCCGCCATTATTTACCACCGAATTGTAGCACAAAGCATATAATACTCTATGGATTAGTAACTGAATACAGAACAAAAAAGGTCAACTTTTTTGGAGTGTTATACTGTATACTTGTACCAGAAATTTAACAGAAAGCACTTAATACTGTATGGATGACTAATTTAATCCAAATACATTTTTCAACGCTTTTTTAGAGTGTTATATACCACAGAAAGGTACCACAAAGCACATAATACTCTATTGATGACTATATGGTCCATTTTGTCACCCCTGTTTTGATATTAGTGTTAGAGACCTGCAATATCATGAGGAGCCTTGACGTTGGCTTGCAGGCTATATCTATTTTGGCCAAAATATTAACCAATACCTCATTTAATGTACTCATTGTATGCATTAATTTTTTTGCACTTACATCATTTTTTGCAGGATGCAGTCTGGCCTCTTTTTGTTGGCTTGGTCTATTGGGGCGTCTGTCACTGTGTGTTGCACATTTTAGTGCTGTAGCAGCCCGCCTGCTAATACTATGGGCGTCATTAAGGCTAAGTGCACACGTACCGGAACTCTTGCGGAAATTACCATGAGAATTCCAGAATTCTATTCCGCGGGAAAATCGCATTTTAAATTCCCGCGATTTTCCCGCGGAAAAACTAGCATTTTGCAAGCGTATTTAGCTTGCAAAATGCTAGCGTTTTCCAAGCGATCTGTAGCATCGCTTGGAGAACTGATTGACAGGTTGGTCACACTCGTCAAACATAGTGTTTGACGAGTGTGACCAACTTTTTACTACTGAGGCCGCCTATGCAGCATCAGTAGTAAAAGATAGAATGTAAAAAAAATAAAAAATAGTGTTATTCTTACCTTCCGACGTCCCGCGCATCCGTTCCCAGTAGAGTTGAGCGAAACGGGTCGAAAAATTTCAAAAGTCGGGTTTCATGAAACGAAACCCGACCCTAGGATGAGGTCGGCCACGAGGTCGGCGACTTACGCGCCAAAGTCGCGTTTCAAAAGTTTCTTTAGCGCTCTTTTTCAGCCAATCAGGATCCACGGACACTGTGGGCAACGTGATGACATAGGCAGGGGTCACCACCATCTTTCAGAAGGGCATGCAAGTGATTGGCTTGCTTTGGTGGGCGTCACAGGGGTTATAAAAGGGCGTGCACGCCGGCCGCCATCTTACTTCTGCCGATCTTAGCATAGGGAGAGGTTGCTGATTCTGTAGGGAGAGCGTTAGGCAGGGAAGAAGACAAAAAAACTGCTTCTGCTGCTAGCGATTTTGCCTGTACAACACACCAGTCACTGTGTGTGCAGTGCAAGGGGAGGCTATATTGTGGTGGATCAGCGGTGTTGGTTGTTAGGCTGCCTTCTAAGGCTTCCTGACAGCTGCATTGCTGTTTCCCCACTGCTCTGCAAACTGCTTTTTTAAAAGCAATCCCAATTTTTTTTTTGTCCTGCTAAGGTACTGAGCGTGCATTTATTCACACCATACAGCGGTGTACGCTCCTCACACAGTACCGTGTAACGGCTGTTATCACAGCCACAGTGAAGCTATCTGTGTGTCACTGTGGAAGGATAAGGGGAGGACTTGTTCCGTTCTTAGAGACCTACACTCTAGGGAGATTCCTATTCTGCCCAATTCTACAATTCACTTTTTTCACACCTGTGCCATCGAGCCTGTGACATAGCGCTCTGATATTCAGTGGGCCTCACACAATCCAAAAGTGTCCAGTGTCCACAAGTGTCTGCAGAAATTCAAAATCTCCCTTATCCTGTAGTCACTTTTTTCACACCTGTGCCATCGAGCCTGTGACATAGCGCTGTGATATTCAGTGGGCCTCACACAATCCAAGTGTCCAGTGTCCACAAGTGTCTGCAGAAATTCAAAATCTCCCTTATCCTGTAGTCACTTTTTTCACACCTGTGCCATCGAGCCTGTGACATAGCGCTGTGATATTCAGTGGGCCTCACACAATCCAAAAGTGTCCAGTGTCCACAAGTGTCTGCAGAAATTCAAAATCTCCCTTATCCTGTAGTCACTTTTTTCACACCTGTGCCATCGAGCCTGTGACATAGCGCTGTGATATTCAGTGGGCCTCACACAATCCAAGTGTCCAGTGTCCACAAGTGTCTGCAGAAATTCAAAATCTCCCTTATCCTGTAGTCACTTTTTTCACACCTGTGCCATCGAGCCTGTGACATAGCGCTCTGATATTCAGTGGGCCTCACACAATCCAAGTGTCCAGTGTCCACAAGTGTCTGCAGAAATTCAAAATCTCCCTTATCCTGTAGTCACTTTTTTCACACCTGTGCCATCGAGCCTGTGACATAGCGCTGTGATATTCAGTGGGCCTCACACAATCCAAAAGTGTCCAGTGTCCACAAGTGTCTGCAGAAATTCAAAATCTCCCTTATCCTGTAGTCACTTTTTTCACACCTGTGCCATCGAGCCTGTGACATAGCGCTGTGATATTCAGTGGGCCTCACACAATCCAAGTGTCCAGTGTCCACAAGTGTCTGCAGAAAATCTAAATCTCCCCTGTCCTATAGACACCTTGTACCTTGTTTTACATTACTATATAGTTTGTTGGATTTTGTCTACATTTCTACCAAAAATGAGGAAGGCTGGTGGAAGAGGCCATGGAATTGGGCGGGGGTTGGCAGCTGGTAATGATGGTGTTGGTGGTGGATCTGATGGTAGTGGCAAAAGCAAAATAGGACCGAATGCAGAAGATGTTGAGCCTGCGTCATCGTCTGGCTCCATAAGGCTTCGAAGGCTTAGTTTTCTAGGAGTTGGCAAACCGCTTTTAACGCCAGAGCATCAGGAAAAAGTTTTGTCTTACATTGCTGACTCAGCCTCCAGCTCTATCGCCTCCTCTTCTGAAGTTGTAAAAAGTAAAAGCACTGAGTCGTCATTGGAGGCTCATGTTCATGAACCACACCTTTCCTTGTGTCCTTCACCCCAACCAAGATTGAAGGATGACGCAGGCCATACTACTGATTACTCCATGGAGCTGTTTTCACATACCATGCCTGGATTATCAAGTGAAATGGTGAATTACCCAGGCCAAGATGAATCTGACATGGAGTGCACTGATGCACAGCCGCTGATAGATGATTCTGCTGGTACATTCACTCAGAGCACTACATTGTCCTCGCAGTGTACAGAGCCAGATTCTGACCCTGATGAGACTCAGGTGCCCCTTCCCGCACACTATACCACCATACACGGTGACACAGAGGAAGGTGCACATGACATTGAAGAGGAGGTGATGGATGACCCAGTTGTTGACTCAGATTGGCATCCATTGGGGGAAGAGGGTGCTGCTTCCAATAGCTCAGATGAGGAGCATCCACAGCAGACATCGACATCGCAACAGCTGTTATCTGGCAGGCCCGGAGCACTCCAAAGACAGGTTCCAAAAATCAAAAGAGTTGCTGGACAGCTTGTCCAGAGGGTCAAAACATCACAGCGTGCTAGGCCGCAAAATGTCTGCCAAAGTAGGAAGAGTGCAGTGTGGCACTTTTTTGAACAAAATCCTCATGATCAGGCCAAGGTTATCTGTAAGAAGTGCGCAAAGACCTTTAGCCGAGGGAAAAATCGGAAAAATTTGAATACCAGTTGCATGCTTAGACATTTAACCAGCATGCACTTGCAAGCGTGGACACAACACCAAACCTCAAGTGCCACATGTGCAACTGATCACAAAGAAGGTAGTCAGCAACGCTACATTGTTTCCCCCACTGTAAGCCCACCGGTTAGCACAGCAGCAAATGTTGAGGTGTCGTTGCAAGGCCACAGCAGTCAGGGAATCCCACTGTTATATCAACGAAATACTGAATCTAGGCCATCAGAAAGAACACCAACTCCATCACCATCATCAACCCTCTCTCAGTCCACCCTGTCCACCGCTACTTCCACCATATGCAGCTCTCAAGTCCAGCTCACCCTCCCAGACACTATGAGTAGGTCAAGAAAGTACTCAGTCTCTCATCCGCGTACACTGGGTTTGAACGCCCACATTGCCAAACTAATCTCGTTTGAGATGATGCCCTATCGGTTGGTGGAAAGCGCAGCTTTCCGCGAACTCATGGCCTATGCAGTACCATGCTATGACCTACCCAGTCGCCACTTCTTCTCTCGCAAAGCCATCCCAGCCCTCCACCATCATGTGAAAGACCGCATTGTCCATGCACTCAAGCAGTCAGTGAGTGGAAAGGTGCACCTCACAACTGATGCATGGTCCAGTCGGCATGGCCAGGGCCGTGACGTGTCCATCACTGCGCACTGGGTTAATGTGGTGGATGCAGGGTCCACAGGGGACAGCGGTGGTGGGACAGTGCTGCCTAGCCCACGGTATAGGAAACAGTTGGCTGTAGGCGTTCCACCCTCCTCCTCCTCCTCCTTTCTCAAGCGAAAGCTCGTCCACAGAGCGCAGTCGTACGAGCACTCCATCTGCAGCTGCCACTGTTGCACACGAGGTGTCCCCCTATCGAGCAGCTAGTGGAAAGCGTCAGCAGGCTGTGTTGCAGATGATGTGTTTGGGCGACAGACACACCGCCGAGGTGCTGGCCGAGTACTTGAAGCGACAAACTGAGTCATGGCTGGGCAGTGTACATCTTGAGGCAGGCAAGGTAGTTAGTGATAACGGCCGTAATTTTGTGGCAGCCATAGCCCTTTCAAAACTCAGCCACATACCTTGCTTGGCTCACACCTTGAACCTGGTGGTGCAGTGCTTCCTCAAAAATTATCCGGAGTTAACAGCCCTGCTCCAGAAGGTGCGAAGACTGTGCGCGCACATCCGTCGGTCGCCTGTACACTCCGTTCGTATGCAGAAGTTGCAGCGATTGCTCCACCTTCCCAACCACCGCCTCATTATCGACATTGCAACAAGGTGGAACTCCACCCTGCACATGGTGGAGCGGTTGTGCGAGCAGAGGCAGGCCATAATGCATTTGTGGGAGGATACACGGCCAGGCACTTTGAGAGCACACATGGAGTTGACAGGTGTGCAGTGGTCGAAGCTGAAAGACCTCTGTAAAGTCCTTCAGTGTTTTGAGGAATGCACACGGCTGGTAAGCGCAGACGACGCCATCCTAAGCATGAGCATCCCACTTATGCGTCTGCTCATGCAAACTTTGACGCACCTTAAGGAGCAGGCTTCTGCAGCCAATGTTGATGAGGAGGAAGAGGTGGAGGGAATCCTTGATGACATTCAGCCATTGTCTGCTCAGGGACCTCTCCTGGACGAGTTGGAGGAAGAAGAGGAGGAGGAGGATGATGATGGGGATGATTACTTAGGGGAGGAGGATGCATCTCGTGGGGCAAGTGAAAATGTTGGCGTGGCAAGGTCTGGTACAGGGTTTGTGCGTGACTGGAGGGATGTGGATTTGCCAGAAAGTGCTCCTCCAACCAGCACTCGCAGTGCATCAATGACACCGGGAACATTGGCCCACATGTCAGATTATGCTTTGCGGATCCTAAAAAAGGACCCCCGCATTGCCAAAATGATGAACGATGACGACTACTGGTTCGCCAGCATCCTGGATCCACGCTATAAAGGCAAATTACAAAACATCATGCCACAGGAGAACCTTGACCTAATATTGGCTAATAAACAAGCAACTCTGGTAAATCGGTTGCTTGAGGCATTCCCAGCACACAGCAGCGGTGATGGTTCTCACACGAGCCGTACGGGTCGGGGGCAGCTTGGCAGAGGTGTTCATGGTGCACACAGCAGAAGTGGCGTTGGAGACAGGGGTTTCATGACAATGTTGTGGACTGATTTTTCAAGTACCGCTCACACAAGTGGTAATACAGCATCGATGGAAAGTGACAGGAGACAGCAGTTGTCAACTATGGTTACAAACTACTTTTCCTCCCATATCGATGTTCTCCCACACAGGTCATTCCCCTTTGACTATTGGGCCGCTAAACTGGACACCTGGCCTGAATAGGCACAATATGCCTTACAGGAGCTCGCTTGCCCAGCTGCAAGTGTGCTATCGGAAAGAGTCTTCAGTGCAGCTGGATCAATCCTGACAGAAAAAAGGACCCGTCTGTCAACCCAAAATGTGGATGATCTAACCTTCATTAAAATGAACCATGCATGGGTTTCCAAGGATTTTGTCCCACCTTCCCCTGATGACACATAGGGTGACAGAAAAATGGCTTGCTTTGGTCCACCTCTTCCTGGGACTTGACCTATTTCGCCTTTTGCATCAGCTGAATGTCCAACATCAACATATGCCACTTTCTAAAACTCCCTAACTGTGCAGCCTCCCCCCCATGGCCGGGGTCACCACCTAGCGCACGACACCGTGCGTGTGCCGTTGCCCTGGACAGGTGGGTAGGCCGACTCTTGGGCGCGGGCACTGGCACAGGGTCCCTCATAGTGCAATCAATTGTCTCTGACGGTGGTGGTGCACACCCGCCGTCAGACACACCGCCGTACTATGAGGGGCCCAGTGCCAGTACCGACGCCCATGAGTGGGCCCCCCTTGCTTGGGCAGGGCCCCAGCATTTGCAATCTTTACCTCTCCCTGCTCCTCCGCTGTGTAGTCTGGGCCGTCAAATCCATACTGTGCCTGACACCGTCTGAGCCTGCCTCCTGATGTATAGACATATCTTTTGAATGTGTACGCTATTCATACATGTTATCCGGGGATACGGTACCCTTTCTCACCTTTGTGCAATCACGTGCAAGCCATACTGGGCCTAACACCGTCTGAGCCTGCCTCCTGATGTATAGACATATCTTTTGAATGTGTACGCTATCCATACATGTTATCCGGGGATACGGTACCCTTTCTCACCTTTGTGCAATCACGTGCAAGCCATACTGGGCCTAACACCGTCTGAGCCTGCCTCCTGATGTATAGACATATCTTTTGAATGTGTACGCTATCCATACATGTTATCCGGGGATACGGTACCCTTTCTCACCTTTGTGCAATCACGTGCAAGCCATACTGGGCCTAACACCGTCTGAGCCTGCCTCCTGATGTATGGACATATCTTTTGAATGTGTACGCTATCCATACATGTTATCCGGGGATACGGTACCCTTTCTCACCTTTGTGCAATCACGTGTAATCCATACTGGGCCTGAGAACGGCTGGCAAGCTGTTAAGCAAGCTACAGCACCTGTGGTTTGCACACGTAAGTTTTTCATTTTTTCAGGAATGTCGGTTAGGCCTAATTCCGGAACTGCGGTTGACCTGCACTTACTGGGAAATCATCGTTCGCGAGTAATAATTGTAATACTAATCAGTGATCCCCATCACTAACGTTGTTCAGCGGGTTATCTGCACCTGTAAGCGACAAACGCTGGCCTTTTCAGTGTAGCGCACATGCAGCCACGGACATGTAAGGGCATGACACACCAGTTATTGGCCAATCTCATGTGCCAGAGCCTCACATGTCCCTCTAGTAAGCCAGACTCGGACCGCGGGGCATGACGGAGTCTCGTTCGTTAATGGAATTAAGCTTGCAATGTGTGCATCTGTTCTGTAGCTGGCATGGTTGAGGTTGCCCGTGTTGAGTCAAATTACGCCGTAGGCTCCACTCCTGGTGGTGCCCTTCTGGACATTCCTTTAAGGTTCAGCTTTGCAACCATACTGCCCACGTAAAACAAACACTTTGCCTTCATGAACGCTGTTTGGAGGGTCGTGACTCGTGGGAATAACGCCGCCCAATCAGTTAACCTGCTAAAGAGATCCTTCGTTGCTCCCAAGCATGACATCACACTCCCTAGGAGGAAGGTAATGCCACTGTGGCGACCGTACTCCTGGGGGCGACACAAGTGCACTGATGCCCAGCCACTGCTCGATGAATCTGCTGGTACATTGACCCAGACCACTACATTCCCCTCGCACGCTACACAGCCTGAATCTGACCCTGATGAAACACAGGTTACCCTTCCCATATACAGTTCCATCTTACACGGTGACAAAGAGGAAGCTGCAGATGAAAGTGCAGGTTCGGCCCACCCGCCATCAGACACACCACCGTACTATCAGGGGCCCTGTGCCAGTGCCGTCGCCAACGAGTGGGCCCCCCCTGCTTGCTCAGGATCACAGCACTTGCAAGGTTGAAATACTGTGCAGTGAGATGGAAGATGGGGACGACGAGGAGTCCAGACTAGTACAGGGATTCCCTAGCGAGGAGACTTATTTCATTGTTTTCAATGTTGGGACAGCAATTTTTGGGGAGCACTATACTCTGGAGAATGATAGATGGGGCCCACCATACACTGGAACATTCCAAAGGTGGACATCAGACACTGGAGCAGCATTTACAGGGCCCATTATACACTAGAGCATTAGAAATGGGGCCCATTATGTTTGGAGCATTATTTGGGCCCATAAGACAGTGGAGCTTCATCCATGGGGACCAACATATACTGTAGCATTATGTGGAGCGCATCATATACTGTTTCAAACATTATATGGGACCAATGATTCTGTATGGAGAAATAGATGGGCCTCGTCATGAGATGTAAAAAGTGAAGTATTTTTCATTGTACTATACCGCTATTTCTCTGCCGTATCGGAGCATCATGAGTTGTGGTATGTGTTAAAGGGGTGCTCTTTCGCCCAGGGCACATGAAAACCTGGAGCCAGCCCTACCCCCCCCCCCACAACTTTAGCCACATAACCCCCATTTTTCAGTGCGTAACTTGTATTATGAAGTTAATTAAGGTTGACCAGCTTAAGTAAGAAGAATTGATGCTTTTGGCATTCAAATGAGCACTGTAGGTGTGTTTCCTGTCCTCCTCTCACTGCCGACTTTTATTCCCCATTGACTTACATTGGGTTTCGTGTTTCGGGACGACCCCGACTTTTCCCTATAATCGGCCGATCTTGCTCGACCCGACTTTTGGAAAACTCCATAAAAAAACAAAAGTCGCTCAACTCTAGTTCCCAGTAATCCTTTGCGAAAATGCCCGCGATGACGTCCGTTCTCGCGGGATCGCGATGTCTCGCGGTGATTCGCGATGACGTCGCACGAATGACCGTGAGACTTCGCGATCCCGCGAGAACGGATGCCATCGCGGGCATTTTCGCAAAGGATTACTGGGAACGGAAGCGTGGAGAGAGGCAGGAAGGCTGCGCGGGACGCCGGAAGGTAAGAATAACAATATTTTTTATTTTAAATTCTATTTTTTACAGGGATATGGTACCCAAAGCCCGGAGGACAGTCTCCTCTCCTCCGGACCGTGGGTACCATCCGCAATTGTTCTGCTTACTTTCCGCATGGTGTGCACAGCCACATGCGGGAAGTAAGCGGAACAATGCATTCCTATGGGTGCGGGATCGCCGCGATTCCACAAATTAATGAGCATGCTGCGTTTTTTACCGCGAAGCGATTCCGCATTAGCACAGCATTGCGGAATCCCATAGGAATGCATGGGATGCTTATTTTTCGCGTTTTCGCGGCAAAATCGCGCGGTTAAAACCGCCGCAGAAACGCGAAAAAAACGCCACGTGTGAACTCAGCCTTATAGGTTGCAAGCCAGACACATTGCATCACACTTATATATGTGTGACTGACGTCCTATGCAAGCCTTATCTATGTGCATTTTTCCTACTAGGCAGCCAACCCCACCATGGTTTATAAGGTGTGGGGTGGTTGTTTTTATCAGTAGTTTGCACCTGAGCTGCCCCTTGCCTCTATTAGTGGAGGCCAGCTGCATCCTGCTATATGGGCATTTGTCATCAGACAAGGTTCTGGTAAGGCCATATCTTGTTGTGTGAGTCCATTTTGTCACCCCCCAAAAAAAATTAATATGGTCACGTGCAACAGATATATATTTAGCAACTGACTGCAAAGCCCTAAGTCCTGCCTAGAGGCTGTATTCTGCCACTCTCCCAGCTCCTGCAACTGTCTTTCCCTAGGCTAAAAGCAGAAAGTATCTCATACAAACAGCAAAGCACAAGATTAACCCTTAGAAGGGCTGTTAATATAATGGTTCAGAATCAGAACCAGTATCATTCTACAGGACTCTTACTCGTTCAACTGTGCTCACACAGGCTTGGATAACTGCTCTTTCCCTCCAATAACAACTGTCCCTGAGCCATGCAATGGCATCAGTGAGCTGAGAGTGGCAGAGCCTGTCCTTCTATAACCCCTGATGATGTCCTATGGCCAGCCAATCACAGTAACGCCACATTACAGTGACTTGCAGGTAATCCCTGCATACTTATTGGCTGTGTAACAGGCACCAAACATGCGGGGTGGGGATTCAAGTTTTACATCAAGCACCAGCAAATGCTCACTGAATAACGCGCGCAGCTGAGCACCGTGATACTTAAGTGATATCCGTGTATCACCCAGCTCATTTCCTCATCCCTAACAAAATCTCATTTACATAGTGCATTGTCTTTCCTTGCATTTATTTGAGATGTGGTGCCTTTTTTTTCCCAAAACCACAGTATGTCGATTTTGTTTTTGCTGAATTGTTTTTCTGTAAAAAAAAAGCACATTAAAAAAAGCATAAAAAGTGTGGATAATGTACACAGTGTTATGTTATGTGCAAATTGCTTCTTCAGAGAGGAAGAGGACTCTAGTGACACCTATTGGAAGTATCAATCCTAAAAGTCGATCCTTTAATAAGCCTTGCAATATGACTTAGGATAAAAGCAGAATCTCACTTTGCAGACAGTGTTTCGGGGTGTTGCCCCTCTTAGGTGCAAAGTATGAAATTTGGCTTGGCTAGGTGAGAACCTTAAGACTGGGATCCAAGGAGCAATGTTTCTCCTTCTAGAATGTGACAGTCCTAACCTGGCATGCCAATGTGAGGAGGCTTTTAAGCCTTGCAATGCTCCTTTGGGAAATTAAATTTCATACCATTGGGCCATGAAGAAAAACTAATCACATTTTTATCACTAAAATTTTTTTTTTGCTCCAGTTATTACATTTTCACAAGGGGGGATAAGTAAGACGTAACCATAGCTTGTCACTCAATTTCTCCTGAAGGTGGCAATACCCATATGTGGCTGTACAATACTGCTCAGACACACAGCAGGGCTAGGTAGCAAGGAACGCTATTTGACTTTTTAAGCGTAAAGTTTCCTAGAATAGTTTGCAGACTCTGTTTGCAAAGCCACCAAGTGCCAGAACAATAGAAACCTCCTCAAGTGATCCCTTCTTGGAAATTACACCCCTCTGGGAATTCATGTACTGGTGTACTTACGATTTTGACTCCATGGGTGTTTTCCAGAAACAAGCAACAGTGGAAGTTGCAGAGTGATAATTGCAATTATGCCATTGTGGTGCCTATACATTGTAGTGCCCATACATTGTAGTGCCAAGTACATTGTAGTGCCCAATACATTGTATTGCCCAGTATATATGCCTGGATATTGTACCAGCTCGTGCTTCTGGAGACTTGCAACCAGTAAATTAAGTGGGTCTTCTCGCTACAGCAATTCCAAATATGTGGATGATAAATGTCTTTTAGGAACAGTGAGTGGCTCAAAAGGGAGGGGGGGCATTTGGAAGCACGGATATCACAGAATTTCTTTTGGTGGGAGCCATGTGGCTTTTCCAGAGCCTTTGTGCTACCAGTAACATGGACACCCTCTATATTTCTGTTAACAAATGACAAACCAGAGTGGGGGCTTGTTTTTTGTGGGTTGAGTTTAAGCTTTTATTGGTGGCATTTTGGGGTACCAAACACATTGATTCTGTTCACATTTATCTTGTGCTCTGCATTGAGCACTTCATCAAGGTTTCTATCAAGAACTCTGAAATGTGTGATTCAGGTGAAACCCCTAAGGGATCCATTCTTTAAAATGAGGCAGCAGACTAACTCTGGATTCCTTCTGGCCTCTGTTAGGCAGTGTCCATCTTGTCAGAAGTGCACAAAACTATAGTTGACCTCGCTTTTGTGCACTCCTAAAGAGGCGGCTAACAAGACTGACACCGCCGGATCATAGGTCACATAACGTCCAAAGTGACTCCATCTGTCTCGTTATAGTGAATGTTCCATTGGAATTTTGTGTGAATCACGTTTTTCAGAGATTAAGGCCAGGGTCACACTAGAGAGGAATACGAACGAGTGAGAGGCGTTAAAAGCACGCATTACACACGGACCAATGATTCTCTATGGGGCAGCTCCCATCAGCCGTATATTTCTCGTCTGTATTCTATGGTCCATGCCAATCGCAGCATGCTGCGATTGTCAGCGTACTACGCCCGTAGTATGCCAATGCAAGTCTATGGGTGCACTAAAAATACGGATTACACACGGACCAGATGTGACTTGCAAGAAATACGCATCCGGTGTCCTTTAGAAAAGCCGGCAATTCAGTGCGCGATACAGTAAAATCACACTGACAGGTTTAATAACACAAACGAAAGAATAGATATAGACACATAGAATACATATATATATATATATATATTTATATTGCACAGAGTTCTTCATAGCAGAATAGCCGCTAATTCAATTGCCGGCTTTTGTCAAATCATTCCCCAAACCGACATGAAATGACACATGGTTACATACAGTAAAGCATTTCATTTCATGTTTTTTTTTGTATGTCTTTCATTAGTAATTAGATGAGGGTTGATGTGTGAAATTTGGGAGGTGTAGGTGTTAATTCGTTGTAAAAAAAGTGTGGCCTCCCGCGGTAATTTGTCAATGCGGGAGCCCACACATTTTTTTACAACGAATTAACCCCTTAAATTAACATCTACACCTCCCAAATTTCACACATCAACCCTCATCTAACTACTAATGAAAGACATACAAAAAAAACATGAAATGAAATGGTTTACTGTATGTAACCATGTGTCATTTCATGTCGGGTTGGGGAATCATTTGACAAAAGCCGACAATTGAATTAGCGGCTATTCTGCTATGAAGAACTCTGTGAAATATAAATATATATATATATATATGTGTCTCAATGACATGTATGTGTGTGTATATATATATATACATTCTATGTGTCTATATCTATTCTTTCTTTTGTGTTATAAAACCTGTCATAGGGCTCCATTATATGTCCATTTTGCAAGCCGGCGAGAAAATCTCAGCATACGGATGGCATGCGGATTACATACGGATGGTTACATGCGCAAAATATGCGACCACACCTTGCTTACGGATGACATACGGATCACTATTTAGGGGTCATTCATCCGTATTACGCCTGTAAACTATGGACTGTATTTTGCGTCGGTTAGTGTGACCCCGGCCTAACACAAAAATCCTGATGTAATAGCTCAGCAAAGAGATCAGGATACACGTGAGCTGAGACCTACCGCGATCTTTGGGAGGCAGAAGGAACAAATCAACAGCAGGTGAATAATTGTTTTTGTTGATTTTTCTTTGGGTCCGTGTGATTACAGCGATACCAGATTGATATAGTTTTTTTTATGTTTGGCTGCTGACGCACACTAAAATATGCTTTTTTGCATCATCACATTTTATGAGCTAAATATTTTTTTATTTTTCTGCCAACAGAGACATATGAGGTCTTGTTTAATGTGGGATAAGTTGAAGTTTTTATTGGTTCCATTTTTGGACACATAACATTTTTTTCTCACTTTTTATTCCTGTGTTTGAGAGCCAGAATTAACAAAAAAAAAAAAAAAACAGCAATTTAAGATTTTTTTTTTCTTTTATTCCATTCATCGTGTGGTAAAAGTGATGACAGCTTTATCCTTCGGGGTCAGTACGATTACAGCGATACCACAGTTATAGACATATTGTTTTAATGTTTTGCAGCTTTTACACAACAAAAACAATATTATAGAAATAAATTGTCATCCTGACAGCTATAACTTTTTTTTATTTTTCCACTGACGGAGATGAGTGGGAACTTTTTTTTTTTAGTGGGACTAGATGTTTTCAAGGATGTCACTACTATTTACATATGACTTTTTGATCGTGCTTTTTTTACCATTTTTTAGTTCAGCACTGTAATGAAAAAAACATAGTTTTTGCTGGTTTTTATTTATTCTTTGATCACTGTAGAAGTTAGGTAGAGTGACGGTTTTATAACTCGGGTCATTCCAGATGTGGCAATAACAAATATATATATTTTCTTGCTAATTTTTGTTTTTACATAAATATGCGTATATATTTGCATAACCCTTTTGAAACTTTTTTTTTCGCTCTATGTGACTTCAACTTTCATTTCTTAAATAACTACTCTAAATCACCGCAAAACACATGCACTGCAATGCAACAGAGCTGTCAGTGTGACACTGGCAGGACGTCATTTAGACCCTGCTTACGTTTGGGTCTAACAGGCCACCATAACTGGCCGTCTCGTAGGTCATTCTTTGGCCTCCGGCTAACATGACAACAATCAGCTCCCCGCGGTCACGCTGCTGGGATGCCAATGGGGCGATAAAGGGAGCGCCCTCTCTCTCATAACCCTCCAAATGCTGCGGCATTTAGAGGGTTAAAAAACCAGGGTCTCCTAGCACAGAGATTTTGCGGGCACATCTTGTGCAGAACTGCAGACAATTTCAAATATATCTGGTATGTAGAAATCCTATGCGTGATGAGAATGTAAAAATAATTGCTCTAAATTCTACCGTAATTAATTTTAAAAGTTCAATAACAAAAAATATATTTTTTTTTTACCTTCAAAATAAATTTAAAAAAAAGCAAAACGATTAAAAATAGAAAGCATAAATACATGAAATAATGACATTACATTTACAATGAATACATTAAATTAATTTTTTAACCAATGGAACATGTGGCTAATAAATATATAAAGAACCACTTAAAAAATGATGATAATAATAATAATAATAATAATAATCATATTTCACCACTGAGAATTTTTGTGTTTATTTAACGCAGATTTTCTTGTATTTCCCCCAGGCGAAAAAAAAAAACCTTTCTAAAAACAATTATTTTCCAATTTACAAATGGTCAAAATGATTTTGGCTGCATCTATAAAGGAATAAAAAGACGTTATGATGTTTTTACAGCTTTAGGGTAGGAGGTGAACAGGCAGTCATTTATCAAAGTCGAGCCAAAGTCAAAGACATTACCAATTCCTTAAATCTCACTTTTTTTTATTTATATATATATATATATATATATATATATATATATATATATATATATATATATATATATATACAGTTGTGGCCAAAAGTATTGACACCCCTGCAATTTTGTCAGATAATACTCAGTTTCTTCCTGAAAATGATTGCAGTCACAAATTCTTTGGTATTATTATCTTCATTTAACTTGTATTACATGTAAAAACACAAAATAGAATGAAGCAAAAAGCAAAACATTGATCATTTCACACAAAACTCCAAAAATGGGCAAGACAAAAGTATTGGCACCCTCAGCCTAACACTTGGTTGCACAACCTTTAGCCAAAATAACTGCCACCAACCGCTTCCGGTAACCATCAATGAGTTTCTTACAATGCTCTGCTGGAATTTTAGACCATTCTTCTTTGGCAAACTGCTCCAGGTCCCTGATATTTGAAGGGTGCCTTCTCCAAACTGCCATTTTTAGATCTCTCCACAGGTGTTCTATGGGATTCAGGTCTGAACTCATTGCTGGCCACCATAGAAGTCTCCAGTGCTTTCTCTCAAACCATTTTCTAGTGCATTTTGAAGTGTGTTTTGGGTCATTGTCCTGCTGGAAGACCCATGACCTCTGAGGGAGACCCAGCTTTCTCACACTGGGCCCTACATTATGCTGCAAAATTTGTTGGTTGTCTTCAGACTTCATATGCCATGCACACGGTCAAGCAGTCCAGTGCCAAAGGCAGCAAAGCAACCCCAAAACATCAGGGAACCTCCGCCATGCTTGACTGTAGGGACCGTGTTCTTTTCTTTGAATGTCTCTTTTTTCTCCTGTAAACTCTATGTTGATGCCTTAGCCCAAAAAGCTCTACTTTTCGCTCATCTGACCAGAGAACATTCTTCCAAAACGTTTTAGGCTTTTCAGGTATGTTTTGGCAAACTCCAGCCTGGCTTTTTTATGTCTCGGGGTAAGAAGTGGGGTCTTCCTGGGCCACCTACCATACAGTCCCTTTTCATTCAGTCGCCGACGGATAGTACGGGTTGACACTGTTGTACCCTCGGACTGCAGGGCAGCTTGAACTTGTTTGGATGTTAGTCGAGGTTCTTTATCCAACATCCGCACAATCTTGCATTGAAATCTCTTGTCAATTTTTCATTTCCGGCCACATCTAGGGAGGTTAGCCACAGTGCCATGGGCTTTACACTTCTTGATGACACTGCGCACGGTAGACACAGGGACATTCAGGTCTTTGGAGATGGACTTGTAGCCTTGAGATTGCTCATGCTTCCTCACAATTTGGTTTCTCAAGTCCTCAGACAGTTCTTTGGTCTTCTTTCTTTTCTCCATGCTCAATGTGGTGCACACAAGGACACAGGACAGAGGTTGAGTCAACTTTAATCCATGTCAGCTGGCTGCAAGTGTGATTTAGTTATTGCCAACACCTGTTAGGTGCCACAGGTAAGTTACAGGTGCTGTTAATTACACAAATTAGAGAAGCATCACATGATTTTTCGAACAGTGCCAATACTTTTGTCCACCCTCTTTTTTACGTTTGGTGTGGAATTATATCCAATTTGGCTTTAGGACAATTCTTTTTGTGTTTTTTCATTTAAGACAAATTAAATGAAGATAATAATACCAAAGAATTTGTGTTTGCAAACATTTTCAGGAAGAAACTGAGTATTATCTAACAAAATTGCAGGGGTGTTAATACTTTTGGCCACAACTGTATATATAAGGAATTTAAATTTTGGGCAAATTTAATTAATTTTTCTTTAATTATTCTTCTTTTTTTATTTTAATTATTAAATTTGGATTTTTTCTAAGTGTTTTTTTTTAAATTTCGAAATATTCATTATAAAAGTTTTTCCGTTTTTTCCACAAATAGGTTTAATCTCGCCAATTTTTGCCATTTGATGAAGTTTAATGACACTTTATTTATTGTAGTAAAAGAAAGAGAAAGGAAGAGATCGACATCGAGGAAACGGCCGCATATTAAATCAGGAAATTACTGAATGATATGAGCAATATAGGAAATTACAGCAATCACATGCGCCGTTCAGAAAATTGCTGTTCAATAACACATTGTAATTAGGATAATTGCAAAGAAAATCCCCAATTATAAAGTCAAAATTGCAAAAAAAAATCATTTTTTAGAAGGCCAGAAGAAAAAAAAGCTGAAGGTCGAGTGTAAGGACGGCTTCTGGACGCGGACCGGTGATTTTTATAGGATGTGATAAACAGGCGGAAGTTGTTATTCCTAGTTCTTACTTTTATTGTGACTTTTATTCAGTATTTTAACCTCAGAGTATGATTGCTCCAATAGCAAAATAAAAGAAACAACACAACACTAAAAAAAAGTATAAGTGCTATGAGGTCATCATACTCCTGGGAAAGTTTGTGAGGTTCACTGGCTGCAGTTATGGATAAACCTCAAATCAACATAATGTGCTCTGAGGAAAAAAGGCAATTTATTTTAAATAGCAAAAAATTTTAAGAAGCGCCCTGATTACTGCATCGAGATACAGACAGACGACAATGAGACAGTTTAGAAGAAATCATCTGATTTCAATCTACGGACAAAAATCATCACAGTGAATATTTTAAGGTTGAATAATACAAGGACTTAAGTGCAGAGGCCATCAACACCATAGACCCTTACGCTACTATTGAAAACACAAGAATATAACTACTATAATACTGCCCCTATGTACAAGAATATAACTACTATAATACTGCTCCTATGTACAAGAATATAACTACTATAATACTGCCCCCTATGTACAAGAATATAACTACTATAATACTGCCCCTATGTACAAGAATATAACTACTATAATACTGCCCCTATGTACAAGAATATAACTACTATAATACTGCCCCTATGTACAAGAATATAACTACTATAATACTGCTCCTATGTACAAGAATATAACTACTATAATACTGTCCCTATGTACAAGAATATAACTACTATAATACTGCCCCTATGTACAAGAATATAACTACTATAATACTGCCCCTATATACAAGAATATAACTACTATAATACTGCTCCTATGTACAAGAATATAACTACTATAATACTGTCCCCTATGTACAAGAATATAACTACTAAAATACTGCTCCTATGTACAAGAATATAACTACTATAATACTGCCCCTATGTACAAGAAAATAACTACTATAATACTGCCCCTATGTACAAGAATATAACTACTATAATACTGCTCCTATATACAAGAATATAACTACTATAATACTGCCCCTATGTACAAGAATATAACTACTATAATACTGCTCCTATGTACAAGAATATAACTACTATAATACTGCCCCTATGTACAAGAATATAACTACTATAATACTGCCCCCTATGTACAAGAATATAACTACTATAATACTGTTCCCTATGTACAAGAATATAACTACTAAAATACTGCTCCTATGTACAAGAATATAACTACTATAATACTGCCCCTATGTACAAGAATATAACTACTATAATACTGCTCCTATGTACAAGAATATAACTACTATAATACTGCCCCTATGTACAAGAATATAACTACTATAATACTGCCCCCTATGTACAAGAATATAACTACTATAATACTGCCCCCTATGTACAAGACTATAACTACTATAATACTGCCCCCATGTACAAGAATATAACTACTATAATACTGCCCCTATGTACCAGAATATAACTACTTTAATACTGCTCCTATATACCAGAATATAACTACTATAATACTGCTCCTATATACAAGAATATAACTACTATAATACTGCTCCTATGTACAAGAATATAACTACTATAATACTGCTCCTACGTACAAGAATATAACTACTATAATACTGCCCCTATATACAAGAATATAACTACTATAATACTGCCCCTATATATAAGAATATAACTACTATAATACTGCCCCTATGTACAAGAATATAACTACTATAATACTGCCCCTATATACAAGAATATAACTACTATAATACTGCCCCTATATACAAGAATATAACTACTATAATACTGCCCCTATGTACAAGAATATAACTACTATAATACTGCCCCTATGTACAAGAATATAACTACTATAATACTGCTCCTATGAACAAGAATATAACTACTATAATACTGCTCCTACGTACAAGAATATAACTACTATAATACTGCTCCTATATACAAGAATATAACTTCTATAATACTGCCCCCTATGTACAAGAATATAACTACTATAATACTGCTCCTATGTACAAGAATATAAATACTATAATACTGCCCCTATGTACAAGAATATAACTACTATAATACTGCTCCTATGTACAGTAATATAACTGCTATAATACTGCTCCTATATACAAGAATATAACTACTATAATACTGCTCCTGTATACAAGAATATAACTACTATAATACTGCTCCTATGTACAGTAATATAACTGCTATAATACTGCTCCTATATACAAGAATATAACTACTATAATACTGCTCCTATGTACAAGAATATAACTACTGTAATACTGCTCCTATATACAAGAATATAACTACTATAATACTGCTCCTGTATACAAGAATATAACTACTATAATACTGCCCCTATATACAAGAATATAACTACTATAATACTGCCCCTATGTACAAGAATATAACTGCTATAATACTGCCCCTATGTACAAGAATATAACTACTGTAATACTGCTCCTATATACAAGAATATAACTACTATAATACTGCTCCTGTATACAAGAATATAACTACTATAATACTGCCCCCTATGTACAAGAATATATCTACTATAATACTGCCCCTATGTACAGGAATATAACTACTATAATACTGCTCCTATATACAAGAATATAATTACTATAATACTGCCCCTATGTACAAGAATATAACTGCTATAATACTGCTTCTATATACAAGAATATAACTACTATAATACTGCTCCTATGTACAAGAATATAACTACTGTAATACTGCTCCTATATACAAGAATATAACTACTATAATACTGCTCCTGTATACAAGAATATAACTACTATAATACTGCCCCTATATACAAGAATATAACTACTATAATACTGCCCCTATGTACAAGAATATAACTGCTATAATACTGCCCCTATGTACAAGAATATAACTACTGTAATACTGCTCCTATATACAAGAATATAACTACTATAATACTGCTCCTATATACAAGAATATAATTACTATAATACTGCCCCTATGTACAAGAATATAACTACTATAATACTGCCCCTATGTACAAGAATATAACTACTATAATACTGCCCCTATGTACAAGAATATAACTACTGTAATACTGCTCCTATATACAAGAATATAACTACTATAATACTGCTCCTGTATACAAGAATATAACTACTATAATACTGCCCCCTATGTACAAGAATATATCTACTATAATACTGCCCCTATGTACAGGAATATAACTACTATAATACTGCCCCTATATACAGGAATATAACTACTATAATACTGCCCCTATGTACAGGAATATAACTACTATAATACTGCTCCTATGTACAAGAATATAACTCCTATAATACAGTAACATGTCTCCATGCTCAGGAGATGCTGTTATTTACAGACTGGCCATTTCAGCCGTCTCTATGATTACTCTCAGCAGTTATAGGTGCATATATTCTGTGTAGATGTGAGCGGTGGAGGTGCCGGGTGTAGAGCCATATACTGGCCCCCAGTGTTTCACATTTACAACTTTCCAGCTGTTTTTCGATTTGCAGCACAATCTGATTTTACAGCCAATTTCCGATTGTGTATGTTTTCTCTTTACTGCGCTGCATTAATTACATCGTGATCGGCCCTGGTGCGGTGCACGTTTCCTTTCTGGTGGTCTGAAGTTTCTGTGTGAGAAACCTGAGATTTACGCTAAGGATTAGCCAGCAACCACCAAGGGAGCCGAGCGGAACGTTTCCCGTACAAGTTTGTGCTCAGCTTTCTTTTAATAAAGTTTATTGAAATGTGCCCAGTCTGCTGTGAATTTATTATTTTAGAAATTTGGTCCCTTTTTTATTGTCTCTGGGCTCCCACAAAATCAGCACAGTCCTCTTCCGAAATACTCTGTGCTGCAAGGTCCCTACTTTTCCCAGTACATCAGTTTCACTCTCTGACCTTCTTTATCGGCACATTGATCTTCTGAAATACTCTGTGCTTCAGTGGAAACCTGCTCCTTCCATTATTTACAGTGGGGAAAATAAGTATTTGATACTCTGCCGATTTTGCAAGTTTTCCCACCTACAAAGAATGGAGAGGTGTGCAATTTTTATCGTAGGTACACTTCAACTGTGAGAGACAAAATCTTTTTTTTTTAAATCCCAAAAATCACAGTGTATGATTTTTACATAATTAATTTGCATTTTATTGCATGAAATATGTGTTTTACCACCGACCAACCAGAATGAATTCTGGCTCTCACAGACCTGTTAGTTTTTCTGTAAGAAGCCTCCTACTCTGCACCCATTACCTGTATTAACTGCACCTGTTTGAACTTGTTACCTGTACAAAAGACACCTGTCCACACACTCAATCACACGCCAACCTCTCCACCATGGCCAAGACCAAAGAGCAGTCTAAGGACACCTGGGACAAAATTGTAGATCTACACAAGGCTGGAATGGCCTACAGGACAATAGGCAAGCAGCTTGGTGAGAAGGCAATAACTATTGGCACAATTATTAGAAAATAGAAGAAACAGAAGATGACTGTCAGTCTTCCTTGGTCTGGGGCTCCATGCAAGATCTCGCTTCGTGGGGTAAAGATAATTCTGAGAATGTTCAGGAATCAACTCAGAACTACACGGGAGGATCTGGTTAATGAACTAATGGAAGCTGGGACCACAGTCTCAAACATTACCGTCAGTAACACACTACGTCGTCATGGATTAAAATGCTGCGGGGCACGCAAGGTCCCCCCTGCTCAAGCCAGCACATGTCCAGGCTCGTTTAAAGTTCACCAACGACCATCTGGATGATCCAGAGGAGACAGGGGAGAAGGTCATGTGGTCATATGAGATCAAAATATAACTTTTTGGTATCAACTCCACTCACCGTGTTTGCAGGAAGAAGAAGGATGAGTACAAATCCAAGAACACCATCCCAAACATGAAGCATGGTGGAGCAAACATCATACTTTGGGGGTGCCTTTCCGCAAAGGGGAGAGGACGAGTGCACCGTACTGAAGGGAGGATGGATGGGGTCATGTATCGTGAAATTTTAGCCAACAACCTCCTTCCCTCATTGAGAGCATTGAAGATGGGTCGTGGCTTGGTCTTCCAGCATGACAATGACCCAAAACACAAAGCCAAGGCAACTAAGGAGTGGCTCCGTGAGAAGCATTTCAAGGTCCTGGAGTGGCCTAGCCAGTCATAAACCCAATAGAAAATTTTTGGAGGGAGCTGAAATTCATTGTTGCCCAGCGCCAGCCCCAAAATCTGAAAGATCTGGAGAAGATCGGTATGGAGGAGGGGGCCAAAATCCCTGCTGCAGTGTGTGCAAACCTGGTCAAGAACTACAGGAAACGTCCGACCTCTGTAATTGCAAACAAAGGTTTCCGGACCAAATATCAAGCACTCCTCTGCTTACTTACTCTGTGCTGCTGGAATGCCAGCTTTCTTTTTCGATGTTCACATCTGAACTTCTTTGTCCTCCTATTTGTCCCTCTTCTCCTAAAATACTGGCTTTGGCTCTGTGGAGTCCCAGAATATTAACATACTCAGCTGCTGAAATACTCTGTGCTGCTAGATGACTCTTATTCTATAACCTTCCACTTGCCTCCACCCTTCTCGTCATATCATGGCACTTTCCTTGTCGCATGAAGCTACGTTCCTCAGCTACATCATGAGCAGACACTGTTCCCTCCACAAGAGCAACGTACACCTCTCCTGAAATACTCTGTGCTGCAGTAGGATACTCCTTGCCTCTTTTTTACAAGTAATACGACACTATATCAGAATTTCCTGGAGCATTATGCTGCACCAAAGAGTTAACCGACAGCCTCAGCTCTGCTACATCTGCCGTCCGGATGTAAGATGTTATTAGCGTTACTAATTGAATCTGTCTGATCTGCGCTGGAATAAACAAGAGATGAAATTGTGATGGAAAATTATGATCACAATTTATTTAATTTCCTAAAATCTAAATGAAAATTCTGCCATCCGCGGCATGTGACTAATGAGTGAGCGGCGACCGTTCATCTCACTGGGAATATGGCTAACCTTCACCCCAGAAACTACAAACAACACCCCACCCAATCCTTGTATACCCCACATGTAGAGTATTAGGGAGCCACCCATGTGTGTCAATCAGCTCACCGGCAGAGAAAAGGGGGCTGCCCGCCACACCAGATGTCCAAGTGGAGGCCAGGGGACCACCATGGGAGTGAGATATAGGGATACCCCATTAACCCTTTCTGTTTTAGTACTACTAGGCTGTGTTCATGATGTTTTTGACTATTTAAGTAAAAATATTAGGATCAGACTACAAAAGGTAAGCATGTAGTCTGTCACCATGGAGACAACAGCTTTTGCTCTTCTGGGAAGAATTCCTACAAGATTTTGGAGGCATCTGTGGAAATGTTCTGCACTTTCATCCAGAAGAACATTTGCGGGGTCTGACCCTTATAGAGAAGTGTGGTCCGTCACTGCACAGAGCGCACGTCTCCTCCAGAGTCCAGAGGTGGCGACTTTACACCACTCCATCCGACGCTCAGCATTGTGCTTGGTGATGTACGGCTGCATGCAGCTGCTCGGCTCTGAAGCTCCCGGCGGGGGCGCAGTGTTTGTGCTGATACCAGAGGAGGTCTGGACTCTGCAGTTATGGGGTCAGCAGAGCGGTGGTGTCTTTTCTGCCCTCTGCTCTTCAGCACTAGACCACCCCACTCTGCCTACTGTCTGTAAATTTACTGACTGTCCATAAAAACCAGGTGCTTTTCTCTGCCGTTCGTAGTGTCCAGCAATAAAGAGCACTGTCCGTGATTTTTTTTCTTTACGCCGAAGTTTACTACTGCGCATGCGCAAACTGCCGGCGGACATTCCTGGCTTTCTGGTCCGGTTTGAGGTTAGACCAGGGGGCAAATGGGGACGGATATTATACACCAGGGCCAAGGAGACTGAAGGAGAAACTCGAATTCAGTGATGACGTTGTGGGGCCTCGTAGTTTTCTCTGTTTATATATATGCACAGTGTCCGTATACAGTAGAGGTGACCGAATCGATTTGCAGGATCCTGGTCCAGCGGCCATTGGACAGGAGCCCTGCAAACCTCCTCCTACCGGCCGCCATTCCCAGCAATTCCCTCTGATTTGTAGGCACATTATGAAGCCTTTGTTGCAGCATGTAGCACGCATGACGACGCAATGGGCCTAATAAATCAGAAGAGGCCCCAGGAATACCGGCAGGGATCTCAGGGTCCTATGAATCGATTCACTCATCTCTAGTATATACAGTGTGAATGCTGCTGCTCTGCTGGTGACATTAATATTCAGATATTGTACGTTTCTTGTGAGGACTTGATGGCGTTAGTAACCTTAGCTGCGCATAGCAACCAATCACACAGCAGGTTTCATTTCTTAAACTGCTCTGGTAGATGAAAGCTGAGCTCTGATTGGTTGCTCTAGTAAATGAAAGCTGAGCTCTGATTGGTTGCTCTAGTAAATGAAAGCTGAGCTCTGATTGGTTGCTCTAGTAAATGAAAGCTGAGAACGGATTGGTTGTCCTGGTAAAATGAAAGCTGAGCTCTGATTGGTTGTTTTTTGGTAAATGAAAACTAATACGTGATTGATTGGCTGCTGACAGAATAATCTCAGCACAGATCAGGCACATGGTGCAAATGGAAACGGGGAAACGTATTGATTATCATGGGGTTCCCCTGCGTTCTGTTGTTGTGTGTGGTTACATGAACCCATCCTGAGTGATAAAATAATTACTTAATACTCTCCCACCCCGTGGGCTACTAGCAGGGTGGTGACAGTGGAGGCATTCCAGGAGTGAATAGCATGAGGAGCATCAGAATATCGGGTCTGTATTAGGGGGTCTGGTCCGTGATCTGTATTAGGGGGTCAGGTCTGTGGTCTGTATTAGGGGGTCTGGTCTGTGGTCTGTATTAGGGGGTCTGGTCTGAGGTCTGTATTAGGGGGTCAGGCCTGTGGTCTGTATTAGGGGGTCTGGTCTGTGGTCTGTATTAGGGGGTCAGGTCTGTGGTCTTTATTAGGGGGTCAGGTCTGTGGTCTGTATTAGGGGGTCTGGTCTGAGGTCTGTATTAGGGGGTCTGGTCTGTGGTCTGTATTAGGGGGTCTGGTCTGAGGTCTGTATTAGGGGGTCTGGTCTGTGGTCTGTATTAGGGGGTCAGGTCTGTGGTCTTTATTAGGGGGTCAGGTCTGTGGTCTGTATTAGGGGGTCTGGTCTGAGGTCTGTATTAGGGGGTCTGGTCTGTGGTCTGTATTAGGGGGTCTGGTCTGAGGTCTGTATTAGGGGGTCTGGTCTGTGGTCTGTATTAGGGGGTCTGGTCTGAGGTCTGTATTAGGGGGTCAGGTCTGTGGTCTGTATTATGGGGTCAGGTCTGAGGTCTGTATTAGGGGGTCAGGTCTGTGGTCTGTATTAGGGGGTCTGGTCTGTGATCTGCATTAGGGGTCAAGTCTGTGGTCTGTATTAGGGGGTCAGGTCTGTGGTCTGTATTAGGGGGTCAGGTCTGTGGTCTGTATTAGGGGGTCTGGTCTGAGGTCTGTATTAGGGGGTCAGGTCTGTGGTCTGTATTAGGGGGTCTGGTCTGAGGTCTGTATTAGGGGGTCAGGCCTGTGGTCTGTATTAGGGGGTCTGGTCTGTGGTCTGTATTAGGGGGTCAGGTCTGTGGTCTTTATTAGGGGGTCAGGTCTGTGGTCTGTATTAGGGGGTCTGGTCTGAGGTCTGTATTAGGGGGTCTGGTCTGTGGTCTGTATTAGGGGGTCTGGTCTGAGGTCTGTATTAGGGGGTCTGGTCTGTGGTCTGTATTAGGGGGTCTGGTCTGAGGTCTGTATTAGGGGGTCAGGTCTGTGGTCTGTATTATGGGGTCAGGTCTGAGGTCTGTATTAGGGGGTCAGGTCTGTGGTCTGTATTAGGGGGTCTGGTCTGTGATCTGCATTAGGGGTCAAGTCTGTGGTCTGTATTAGGGGGTCAGGTCTGTGGTCTGTATTAGGGGGTCTGGTCTGTGATCTGTATTAGGGGGTCAGGTCTGTGGTCTGTATTAGGGGGTCTGGTCTGAGGTCTGTATTAGGGGGTCAGGTCTGTGGTCTGTATTAGGGGGTCAGGTCTGTGGTCTGTATTAGGGGGTCAGGTCTGTGGTCTGTATTAGGGGGTCAGGTCTGTGGTCTGTATTAGGGGGTCTGGTCTGTGATCTGTATTAGGGGGTCAGGTCTGTGGTCTGTATTAGGGGGTCTGGTCTGAGGTCTGTATTAGGGGGTCAGGTCTGTGGTCTGTATTATGGGGTCAGGTCTGTGGTCTGTATTAGGGGGTCAGGTCTGTGGTCTGTATTAGGGGGTCAGGTCTGTGGTCTGTATTAGGGGGTCAGGCCTGTGGTCTGTATTAGGGGGTCTGGTCTGTGATCTGCATTAGGGGTCAAGTCTGTGGTCTGTATTAGGGGGTCAGGTCTGTGGTCTGTATTAGGGGGTCTGGTCTGTGATCTGTATTAGGGGGTCAGGTCTGTGGTCTGTATTAGGGGGTCTGGTCTGAGGTCTGTATTAGGGGGTCAGGTCTGTGGTCTGTATTATGGGGTCAGGTCTGTGGTCTGTATTAGGGGGTCAGGTCTGTGGTCTGTATTAGGGGATCAGGTCTGTGGTCTGTATTAGGGAGTCAGGCCTGTGGTCTGTATTAGGGGGTCAGGCCTGTGGTCTGTATTAGGGGGTCAGGTCTGTGGTCTGTATTAGGGGGTCAGGTCTGAGGTCTGTATTAGGGGGTCAGGTCTGTGGTCTGTATTAGGGGGTCAGGCCTGTGGTCTGTATTAGGGGGTCAGGCCTGTGGTCTGTATTAGGGGGTCAGGTCTGTGGTCTATATTAGGGGGTCAGGTCTGTGGTCTGTATTAGGGGGTCAGGTCTGTGGTCTGTATTAGGGGGTCAGGTCTGTGGTCTGTATTAGGGGGTCTGGTCTGTGGTCTGTATTAGGGGGTCTGGTCTGAGGTCTGTATTAGGGGGTCGGTCTGTGGTCTGTATTAGGGGGTCTGGTCTGAGGTCTGTATTATGGGGTCAGGTCTGTGGTCTGTATTATGGGGTCAGGTCTGTGGTCTGTATTAGGGGGTCAGGTCTGTGGTCTGTATTATGGGGTCAGGTCTGTGGTCTGTATTAGGGGGTCAGCTCTGTGGTCTGTATTAGGGGGTCAGGCCTGTGGTCTGTATTAGGGGGTCAGGCCTGTGGTCTGTATTAGGGGGTCAGGTCTGTGATCTGTATTAGGGTGTCAGGTCTGTGGTCTGTATTAGGGGGTCAGGTCTGTGGTCTGTATTAGGGGGTCTGGTCTGTATTAGGGGGTCAGGTCTGTGGTCTGTATTAGGGGGTCTGGTCTGTGGTCTGTATTAGGGGGTCTGGTCTGTGATCTGTATTAGGGGGTCTGGTCTGTGATCTGTATTAGGGGGTCAGGTCTGTGATCTGTATTAGGGGGTCTGGTCTGTGGTCTGTTTTAGGGAGTCTGGTCTGTGGTCTGTGTTAGGGAGTCTGGTCTGAGGTCTCTATTAGGGGGTTTGTTCTGTGGTCTGTATTAGGGGGTCAGGACTGAGGACTTTATTAGGGGGTCAGGTCTGAGATCTTTATTAGGGCGTCTGGTCTGTATTACGGGGTCAGGTCTGTGGTCTGTAATAGGGGGTCACATCTGTGGTCTGTATTAGGGGGTCAGGTCTCAGGTCTGTATTAGTTTGGGGTCTGTCGTAGCTAAGTGACCAGGTCTTACATTTGTATTAGTTAAGGGGATCAGCTCTAGAGTCTGTATTAGTGGCCCTGGGGGGGCCTATATTAGTTAGGCGGTCTAGTCTGTGTTCTGCAATAGGGAGTCACCTTTGAGATCTAAATTAGGGTCAGCATTTATTTTTGGTTGTGATAATGAGAGACATATTCACTATTTGCAATTGAAATGCCATAGTTTGGGGGGGTGTCCCATACATAATGATGAGGGGCATAAGATAACTGCCTTCGGAACTTTATGAGCTAGCTATAAAAGGGTTGCCCACTACTGAGACAATCCTTTTTAAAGACTTTGGTCCCCAGTGTAAAGTAAAAATGAAAAATCTTATACTCCGTGGTCACCATTCCAGTGATGTTGGTACAGGGTCTCCCAGGACTCACGTGACATAGCTGTACCACACCGGCTGCTAATGGGCTACAGTTCAACTCAAACTTCCCTCAAAAAAAAAAGTTGGACATCCGTGAAAAGTGTGAGAACTACAGCCCATAAGAGTGAGTGAGTGTTCAAGTAGTGGACAACCCCTTTAAGTAGGTCACTCCTTGAGGGAAATGAAAACATACAAAATTGCAATTTTCATTATTTTATGAGGATTTTTCCTTTGTCTTCTTATTAGAAATCATTGTGAGGAGCCCGAGACCAATGTGAGGCTTCGTGCAGTAGGTGGCCAGCCAGTGTTTGCCTTACATATTGAATATCCTCAGAAGTCGTATGTCCAGTTGTCCCTTGTTTTGGGATGGATGAGTTTTGAGGAGATTACCCACTGTGCCCCCAGACCGTCCTGTCACCCGGGGTCCATTACTCATTCTTAATCATTATTAGTTTGGTGTTTAACTATTTTTCATCTGGTTATGTTTCAGACAAATGGTATTTGTTTTACTCTGAGAGCTATGGGCTCATTAGGACAAGAGTCTCGGGCAATGATCGGCAAAATGACTGCGCGTTCATCTGTAAAAACATTCTTTGAGTACATTATATGGAATAGATGTGATAAATCACTCAAAAGTGAGAAACTTCATTAGAGAAATGACTTTATGCTTGACAACCTTGTTCCCACGTTATACTACCATAAGATAGAAAGAAGAAAGCATAGCTATGTCTAATGGCTTTATAGCAGCCACCTGGCATTGTGTCTGGTGATCTAAGACTTGTGCGTAGCTGGTTGTCCATGGAGAATCCAAACTTGAAGCTCCTGATGAACATTTCTGGTCTAATGCTAGCAATTTAGTGATCAGTAGTGCTTAGCGGCAGAACATGTCCCCTTATTCAATGTCCTTACTCCATTCTTCTGATCCAGAGCACCTAAAAACCGCATTCCCTCTCTCTCTGTGAGCTTTGGTGAATAGGTCCCAGCTAACATAACAAGTCTAAGAAAATATAAAGCTGCACTCTGAATTGTTTAGAATGCTACATCTAGGAAATTGGATCTGCACTACCGCCATAGAACATTGGTTAAGTGCTATATTACGTGCATGTGAAATTTAGAAAAATTGTAAATGCAAAATTTGTTATAGGAAAACTTACAGTAAAAAGAAGGTACTTAGCACATAGATTGGCCAATGTGTATGAGCCCTCCTGCAACGTCAATGCGTACCTTATAGTTTGGTCCCAATTTTGCAGGATATTTCTCTTCTCCATTCCTCAAAATACAGCCCTATCCTGCAGTATATCACTGTTTTCAGTCCCTTTATAGAAAGGCCTATCCTGCAGAATATCTCTCTTTTTAGCCCCCTTTTTACACAGCCCTATTCTGCAGTATATCACTTTTCGTAGACCCTCTATGCACAGCCCCACCCAGCAGTACATCACTTCTTTAAGCCCCCTCAATTTACAGCCCCATCTTGCAGTATTTCATACCTCTCAGCCCCTTATATACAGCCCCAACCTGTTGTGTATCCATCCACGCAGCACCATTCTACAGTATATACAGTATTTCCTATACCTCTTTCATGGCCATTATAGAGTACGATGCTCCTAAAATACTCCACCCACACCAACAGAGTATGATATTCACAAAGTGAATCCCCCCAGTTTCACCAGACTGTTCCCAACCCCCCCACACACAATATGATGACTCCATAATGCATATAGCTAGGCAGAACACACCCATAGCATGATGCCCCTAAAGCGTTGCCCACATAATGATGCCCCACACTGCACCAACACAATATAATACCTCCACTCCATGATGTCCCTAAAATGTCATTCTCACAGTATGATGTCCCCAGAGTTGCCACATACACACAGTATGCTAGCCCCTCAGTATGATAGCCCCACTGAGTATGATAACCCCATAGTCCCCCACTTAGTATGATGGCCCTTATTGAGTATGATGGCCCTCACAGCCCCTCACTCAGTGTGAAGGTCCCCACAGTCCACTACTTTGTATGATGGCCCCCATAGCCCCTCACTCAATATAGTGACCTCCACAGCCCCTCATTCATTATGATAGCCCCACAGCACCCAACTCAGTATGACGACCCCCAATCAGAATGATGGCACCCACCGACACTCATTCAACATTATAACCTCCACAGTCAGTATGATTCTCACAGACCCCCACTCAGAATGATGGCCCTCACAGTCCACCACTCAATATGATGGCCCTCATATCCCCTTACTCAAATTGATGGCCTCCTCAGCCCCCCACTGAGGATGGTAGTCCCCACAGTCTGCGATGCGGTATATAGACCTGACAGTCCCTCACTCAATGTGATGGCCTCCACAGCCTTTGGCTCCCAGATCCAGTCTTCTGCTTAACAGTATACACATTCTGAGGATGCGGACAATTGTGTCAACGGGTGGGGGAAGGAAAGTGGCCCTGTGCTCTGCCGCTATGGACAGTACACCCATCCGCTAGTTTAAACTCATGGAGATGTGTATGTGGCGAGCTCTCTCTTGTGTGGCTGCAGGTAGCCACTATGACAATATTATGGGGAGCAGAGAAAGCACCCCACCTGCCCCATACTGCCATACTCTACGGGAAATACACCATTGGTTTTTGACATATAGATCTGGTAAAGCAGGATGTGACCCTAAATGGTGGATGGGCGAGTGGGTCATGGGTCGTATGATGATGGTGATAATGACCAGGGCCAGTATTCAGAATGCGGGTAGCAAAGCAATGTGCCCATTGTGGGTGCCCAAACAGAAGCCGCAGCTGAGACAAAGTCATGCAGGTGGGCTACAGACTGAACAGACCAAAAATCTAAGTGAAGACTTTGGTTTGAGCCTAAAGTACTTCTTCACATGTACATGTATTATTGCACCTGTGCAGCTGCCATTTTTCTTGGGTCCGCTGCACCCTGGATTAGTGCAGATGCATTTAGGCCTGTCTGGTTTGGATCTGAATTTTTTGGAGGATTTTTTCCTCTTTTTGAGGTTTTCATGTTAAAGTAGGACTGGCAAGTGTAAGGAACCTTGTTAGGTGACAGTCCAGACACAGTTTTTGCACAGTGGTCCCACAGCTTCACACTACGCCGCAGCTCATCTCTTCAGCCCGGGTTCAGGATTATATAACTGCAATTGTGAGAAGAAACAATATTTCTGCTCCGAAGTATCCAGTGTTTATGGACCTTAATCTGCACCATCTGCTCCCATTTTGCTTGCGGTGGTCTTTGATGTGCTATATCACGGAAACATTCCTGATCTGGAGGAGGATCCGGACCGAATTTCATCTCTTATTTTCACAACGGTCAATTATTAGCTGCATTTATTTAGTAAAACTCATAGTGACAACATAGGAAGCGATCAGTATATACAATGTGAGAAATCTTCAAATAGACACCATGTATCGCACCGCACCGTACACCAAACCTCCGGCCGGGGAAGAATCGAAAGGATTAACACGGGTAAACATCTGGGAGCCAAATGCATAAACATTGTCTCCTCCTAACACGTATCTGCATTATTCGCTACATGTATAGAGGCAAAAGTTCTTCATGTCACAAAAGCGCCACTTTTTGTACTGCAGATTTCTTTGTTCTTCATGTTCTAGGACAGTGAGGCTATGTGCCCACGTAGTTTTTAATGCTGCAGATTTCTCCCTGCGGATTTTGGAAAATCCGCAGGTAAATCCGCAGGTCAAATGACCCGGGGGGGTTACCCGGAGATTAGCCTGCGGTTTCTCACCTCACAATGGTGAAGGTGTGAAACCTCAGCGGAATCCACACAAAGAATTGACATGTCATTTCTTTCTGCAGATTCAAAACCGCAGCTTTTCCGCAGTGAAAAAACTGCAGCGTGTGCACTGCGGATTGCAAATCCCATAGACTTACATGGTACCCGACACTGTCTGCGGAACTGCTGCGGATCCGCAGAGGCCAAAACCGCAGCAGAATCCTCAGCGTGTGCACATACCTTTAGGGTATGTGCACATGTTGCAGATTATCCTGCGGATTTTTCCGCACAGATTTTGCCAATCCGCAGATCAAATGACCTGCGTTTTACCTGCGGATTTAGTGCAGATTTACTGCAGATTTTGTGTGGATTTCACCTGCGGATTCCTATAATGGAAGAGGTGTAAAAATGCTGCGGCATCCGCACAAAGAATTGACATGCTGCGGATTCAAAACCGCAGCAATTCTGCGCGGAAAAATCCGCAGCATGTGCCCAGCGTTTTTCATTTTACATTGACTTTAATGTACACCGCAGGAGAATCCGCAACGTGTGCACATACCCTTAGTGTCCTGAGAACCGCTTGGTGTTGCCACTTTTCCAACCAAAAATGGAACTTCGCTTAATGCAAAGACATTTTACATAACAGAAGATATTAAATAGGTTAGTACCAAAGTTCCTGCTAGTCTAGTTCAGTGAAGGAATCAACACCAATATTCCTGATGTTTTAGGACACTATGTAGTGTACGGCAGCATCTCTGGTGGTCTAGGGTAGTGAGAAGGTAATATCATCATCCCTGGTGGTCCTGGGCAGTGATGAGTTAAAGTCAGCATTTTTGGTGTTCTAGGGCAGTAATGTTAATGTAGTTTTCCCTGGTGGTCTAGGGTAAAGAAAGACTTTAAAAAGCTAACAATCTAGAGGGTAAATTATACCTCCTATCTACTGTGTCACTTACCTGCTAATGACCATCCATTTGATCATGGATTGATTTCTGTCAGTGACCAAGTATTTAATTGACCATCAGGAATGTGTCGGACTGTAACATTACCCATCAATTACATATTTACTAGGATGCTAACTACATATATCAAAAAGTGAGAAAGTAGCTGGCTTCTCCTCATACTTAAAAAAAACAAAACAAAAAAAAAATAACAAAATAAATGTCACGCTGCAGCTCTGTAGGTAAATGCAAACTCCACAAGATGGCAGCAGAGTGGAGGGAAGACTGAAATTCTGCTCAGAGCAGACCAGCAGCACTGCAGTGAGGCTACAACCAGGTGGCAGCAGAATAGTAAAACAAGCCAGGTCAATCCCAGAGAGTATCGCAGTACCAAGGGAAATACCAAACACAGAGTCAGAGGAACGCCAAAAAGGTCAGGACCGGTCAGAAGCAGATGTACCAGAAGCAAAAGACACGATCATGTCAGAGCCCAAGCAGAGTCGAGTACCGGGGATTCCAAACACGAAGGGAAACACTAAGTCGGGTGAGGAAGAGAAGAGAGAACAGACACGGGCACAGTCAGCAAAACACAGCAGGACAAATCAGGGTATCACCAGAGTCAGCTACTCACGCCGTAGGCAGAAAATATAACTGACGCTGCCTGCAGAATGCAGCGCAGAGAAATAGCATACCTGACACCAGAACGAGGCAGAGAAAAGTTAACCCCTGACATCACCAGACCGGGAAAAGGAGATACAGGAAAAACCCGGTCTGGATCATGACAATAAACATATGCCCTGTAGTAAGTAAATAAGCAAATAGCAATAATACATGTAAACAAACATAGGGAACTTTGCAGTAGCGTAGCTACCGGGGGAGGGGTCAGAGGGTGCGGTCACCCCAGGCCTCGAACTCTGAGAGGGGCCACTCGTAGCTATACTACACTTAAAGGGGTTTTCCCATAAACAAAAGTTGATTTTATTTAATACATCGTGGAATAATAATAATTTCCACAATTGGATGTGTATAAATAAAATGTTCCTGAGCTGAGATAATCTTATAAATGTGCCGCTGCTGTGTACTGTGTAATGGCTGTGTCTGATCATACAGGAACATCGTCTGATCGTACCACATCTCCTGGTCAGAGGGGGTAAAAAAGACTATAGCACAGCAGGAAATCACAACTGATTCTTTTTGTGAGATGAAGAATTTCCACTGCCTGTATTTAAAAAATGTTTTACCTCAAAGAATTATTTGCGACCCTGGCTATAATGTCTGTACACCTTTTTTCTTCTCCCCTGTCCAGGAGCTGTGGTATGATCAAACCATGTCCCTCCACGGTCAGACACAACCATTACACAGTACACAGCAGGGGCACAAGATTATCTCAGCACAGGAATATTTTATTTAACTCCTTCCTTACATTAGATGTACTATTCCATCCATGTTACCTGGGCCTTAAGTCCCAAGAACGGAATAGTACGTCATACGCGATCGCGGACGGGTGTCAGCTGATTATCACAGCTGACACCCGGCACTATGTGCCAGGGGAAGTCACGGACCGCCACCGGCACATTAACATGATCGCAGTGTACTGGGGGCATAGGGAAGAACCGGGCAGGGAGGGGGCTTCCCTAAGACCACATCGCGCTGCTCCGAGGGTCTCCTCCCTGCAAGCCCCCGGATCCAATATGGCCACGGGGGCCTTCAGGGTCCTGTAGGGAGGCGGCTTTCTCAGTGCCTGCTGAGAGCAGGCGCTGAGAAAGCCTCCTCAGTGCCTGTCAGATCGCTGATCTGTCACAGTGCTCTGCAAAGTGTCGGATCAGCGATCTGACACCTTATAGTAATGTCCCACATTGGTACAATGTAAAAAAGTAAAAAAAAAGCATACTGTATGTAAAAATCATTTATAAAAAATTACTAAAAAAAAAATATATTCCCTAATAAATTCTTTTTTTGTAAATTAAAAAAAAAACAATAAAAGTACACATATTTAGTATCACCCCGTAACGAACCGCCCTATAAAACTGTCTCACTGGTTAACCCCTTAAAAAAGAAAGCAAAAAACAATGCTTTATCATCATGCCGCCAAACAAAAAGTGCAATAACACGCGATCAAAAAGACGTATATAAATAACCATGGTACTGCTGAAAACGGCATCTTGTTCCGCAAAAAACGAGCCACCACACAGCATCATCAGCGAAAAAATTAAAAAGTTATAGCTCGCAGAATAAAGCGATGCAAAAATAATTATTGTTTATATAAAATTGTTTTTATTGTATAAAAGCGCCAAAACATAAAAAAAATGCTATAAATGAGGTATCGCTGTAATCGTACTGACCCAAGGAATAAAACCGCTTTATTAATTTTACCACAAGCGGAACGGTGTAAATGCCCCCCCCAAAAGAAATTTATGAAATGCTGGTTTTTGTTCATTCTGCGTCCCAAAAATCAGAATAAAAAGCGATCAAAAAATGTCACATGCCCGAAAATGGTACTAATAAAAACGTCAACTCGTCCTGCAAAAAATAAGACCTGAGATGACTCTGTGGGCCAAAATATGGAAAAATTATAGCTCTCAATATGTGGTGATGCAAAAAATATTTTTACAATAAAAAGCGTCTTTTAGCGTCTGACAGCTACCAGACATAAAAATCGCCATAAATAGTAAATCAAACCCCCCGCTATCACCCACTTAGTTAGGGTGAAAATAATAAAATAAAAAAAATGTATTTATTTCCATTTTCCCGTTAGGGTAAGGGCTAGGGTTAGGGCTGACATTAGGTTTAGGGGTGTGTCGGGGTTAGGGTTGGAGTTAGAATTGGGGCGTTTCCACTGTTTAGGCACATCAGGGGCTTTCCAAACGCGACATGGCGTCTGATCTCAATTCTAGCCAATTCTACGTTAAAAAAGTCAAACGGTGTTCCTTCCAAGCTCTGCCATGCACCCAAACAGTGGTTTACCCCCACATATGGGGTATCATCCTACTCAGGACAAATTGCACAACAACTTTTGGGGTCCAATTTCTCCTGTTACCCTTGGGAAAATAAAGAATTGGGGGCAAAAATATCATTTTTGTGGAAAAAAATATGATTTTTTTTATTTTTATGGCTCTACGTTATAAACTTCTGTGAAGCCCTTGGGGGTTCAAAGTGCTCACCACACATCGAGATAAGTTCCTTTGGGGGGGTCTAGTTTCCAAAATGGTGTCATTTGTGGGGGGTTTCCACTGTTTAGGCACATCAGGGACTCTCCAAATGTGATAAGGCGTCAAGACAATTTTGCGTTGAAAAAGTCAAACGACGCTCATTCCCTTCCGAGCTCTGCCATGCGCTCAAACAGTGGTTTACCCCCACATATGGGGTATCAGCATACTCAGGACAAATTGCACAATAACTTTTGGGGTCCTGTTTCCCTTGGGAAAAAAAATTGGGAGTGAAAAGATCATTTTTTTTTAAAAAATATGATTTTTTTTAATTGTACGGCTGTACGTTATAAACTTCTGTGAAGCCCTTGGGGGTTCAAAGTTCTCACCAACGATCTGAATTCCAGTCAATTTTGCGTTGAAAAAGTCAAACGGCGCTCCTTCCCTTCCGAGCTCTGCCATGCGCCGAAACAGTGGTTCCCCTCCACATATAAGGTATCAGCGTACTCAGGACAAATTGCACAATAACTTTTGCAGTCCAATTTCTCCTGTTTCCCTTGGTAAAATAAAAAAATGGACGTGAAGTAATTTTTTGGGGAAAAAAAAGTTAAATGTTCATTTTTTTTTAAACATTCAAAAAATTCCTGTGAAGCACCTGAAGGGTTAATGAACTTCATGAATGTGGTTTTGAGTACCGTCAGGGGTGCAGTTTTTAGAATGGTGTCACTTTTGGGTGTTTTTTATCATATAGACCCCTCAAAGTGGCTTCAAATGTGATGTGGTCCGTAAAAATAAAATGGTGTTGTAAAAATGAGAAATCGCTGGTCAACTTTTAACCCTTATAACTTCCTAACAAAAAAAATTTTGGTTTCAAAATTCTGCTGATGTAAAGTAAACATGTGGGAAATGTTATTTATTAAGTTTTGTGTGTGCCATATCTCTGTGATCTAAGGGCATAAAAATTCAAAGTTGGAAAATTGCAAAATTTTCAAAATTTTCGCCAAATTTCCGCTTTTTTCACAAATAAACGCAAGTTATATGAAAGAAATTTTACCACTAACATGAAGTACAATATGTCACGAGAATCACCAGGATCCATGGAAGCGTTTCAGAGTTATTACCTCATAAAGGGACAGTGGTCAGAATTGTAACAATTGGCAAACCACGTGCAAACCACCCTTGGGGGTAAAGGGGTTAAACACATCCAATTGTTGAAATTAATATTATTCCAAGATATATTGGCTAAAATCAGCTTTTGTTCGTGGAAAAACTCCTTTAACTATTGGTGTGCAATAGGGTGACCGGATCTCATATGGGGGGGAAAAAATGTCAGAATCTTGTTCGTCTGGACCCCACAAAACGATTCCCCTTTCCAGATATTGAGAGCCAAAATTTGAGCTCGATCAAACGACGTTAACCCGTGCCGCTCGTCGCTCAAAGTTTGAAAAAATCCAAATTGAGGTATTTTAAGATTTAGGTATTTTGCATAGTCTGTTAGACTATAAAGAATGTGACAACAACGTTGCAGAAATAGCCCTGACCAAATTTTCAAACCATTTGTGGTATTTGAATGCAGAGTTGGTGGGATTATCGTTTTTTGATCCCACCATTACAGACAATGAAAAGTTGTTAATGGCTAATAAATTGCTCAGTAGCACAGATGAACCATCAGAGCACGCTAAGGTTGTAAATCCAAAAGTTAGGAAAGAAAAATTAAAAGAGGTAGGAAGTAACCGACTTTAACGACCTTCTGACAAAAGATGAAGAACAAAAGCAATATGTCCTGCAAGTTGTAAGCAAATGCCGAGCATTATATTCTGAAGTTTCTAAAACTACTTTAACAAAAGCTCGAGAATAGATTAGATAACTATGTAAAATTATCAACTCATGTAGGTTAGCGTGCTCTGATGGTTCATCTGTGCTACTGAGCAATTTATTAGCCATTAACAACTTTTCATTGTCTGTAATGGTGGGATCAAAAAACGATAATCCCACCAACTCTGCATTCAACTACCACAAATGGTTCGAAAATTTGGTCAGGGCTATTTCTGCAATGTTGTTGTCACATTCTTTATAGTCTAACAGACTATGCAAAATACCTAAATCTTAAAATACCTCAATTTGGAGTTTTTCAAACTTTGAGCGATGAGCGGCACGGGTTAACGTCGTTTGATCGAGCTCCAATTTTGGCTATCTCAATATCTGGAAAGGGGAATCGTTTTGTGGGGTCCAGACGGACAAAATTCCGACATCGATTTTTTGCGGTCACCCTAGTGTGCACAATGTATCGATACAGTTAAACACTGTGACAGAGCAGAGAAAGATGGTCTCTCTGTAGTGCCGCTCTCCGCTGTGTAGGCCGCAAGTCAAATTAGGCCTGAGGCTTACAGAATGGTAGATCCAGGGTGGAGTGAAGTGATGACGTTATCATGTCAGGCTGCCCAGGACCTTCCACTGACTGCTGGATTTGCCGAGTTTAGGTGAGTATATGATTAGTTTTTTTTAAGATTGTGTGCTTATATGTCTTCATGCGAGGGGTCTACTACTAAGGGGGCCATAATAGACTAGGATTTAATACTAGGGATCATCAAGGGATCATCCTTATTTCCAGGAGCGGACATTGACAGCTTGGGACCCCTGTGCAAGAAATGTGTCTGGGCCCCCTTCCTTTTATGGTGACAAAGCTACACATATACACTCACTGGCCACTTTATTAGGTACACCTGTCCAACTGTGTTTTAAGACTTAATTTCTAATCAGCCAATCACATGGCGGCAACTCAGTGCATTTAGGCATGTAGACATGGTCAAGACAATCTCCTGCAGTTCAAACCGAGCATCAGTATGGGGAAGAAAGGTGATTTGAGTGCCTTTGAACGTGGCATGATTGTTGGTGCCAGAAGGGCTGGTCTGAGAATTTCAGAAACTGCTGATCTACTGGGATTTTCACGCACAACCATCTCTAGGGTTTACAGAGAATGGTCCGAAAAAGAAAAAAAATCCAGTGAGCGGCAGTTCTGTGGCCGGAAATGCCATGTTGATGCCAGAGGTCAGAGGAGAATGGGCAGACTGGTTCGAGCTGATAGAAAGGCAACAGTGACTCAAATTGCCACCCGTTACAACCAAGGTAGGCAGAAGAGCATCTCTGAACGCACAGTGCGTCGAACTTTGAGGCAGATGGGCTACAGCAGCAGAAGACCACACTGGGTACCACTCCTCTCAGCTAAGAACAGGAAACAGGCTACAATTTGCACAAGCTCATCGAAATTGGACAGTAGAAGATTGGAAAAACGTTGCCTGGTCTGATAAGTCTCGATTTCTGCTGCGACATTCGGATGGTAGGGTCAGAATTTGGCGTAAACAACATGAAAGCATGGATCCATCCAGCCTTGTATCAACGGTTCAGGCTGGTGGTGGTGGTGTCATGGTGTGGGGAATTTTTTCTGGGCACTCTTTGGGCCCCTTGGTACCAATTGAGCATCGTTGCAACGCCACAGCCTACCTGAGTATTGTTGCTGACCATGTCCATCCCTTTATGACCACAATGTACCCAACATCTGATGGCTACTTTCAGCAGGATAATGCGCCATGTCATAAAGCTCGAATCATCTCAGATTGGTTTCTTGAACATGACAATGAGTTTACTGTACTCAAATGGCCTCCTCAGTCACCAGATCTCAATCCAATAGAGCATCTTTGGGATGTGGTGGAACGGGAGATTCGCATCAGGGATGTGCAGCCGACAAATCTGCGCCAACTGTGTGATGCCATCATGTCAATATGGTCCAAAATCTCTGAGGAATGCTTCCAGCACCTTGTTGAATCTCTGCCACGAAGAATTGAGGCAGTTCTGAAGGCAAAAGGGGGTCCAACCCCTTACTAGCATGGTGTACCTAATAAAGTGGCCAGTGAGTGTATATATATATATATATATCCACACACATACACATGTAAATATATTACATAGTCTCCTTTATTATGTGTATTGTCGTCCCCTATTATACAGTGCCCTGTCTTGTTTTGTACAGTACCATCCCTTACATATTGGATTATATAGAGCCCTGTTTTTATTACATACTGTCCTGTGTTGCTAGCTGTATAATGCAATGATGGCTGATGGAGCATGGGAAAGCTTCTTATCTGCTGGAGGAGCTGATGGACTGGTCGTCTGATCACCGGCTCCTCCATCAGCAGTCATTTTAAATATAAAAGGAGAGAAGACTATGTAGTAAAAGAGGGTGCTGTGAATAACAAAATTAACAAGAATACACTATGTAAGAGACAGCACTATACATAACAGCAGAGGAAGCTATATAATAAGGGACGGCACCATATATAACTAGAGAGGATGGTACGTAATAAGGGACGGTGTTATACATAGTAAAAGAGGAAACTATGTAACTAAGGATGGTGTTATACAGAATTAGTGAGTACACTATATACTAAGGGACTGTGGTAGACATAGTGAGTACACTATATACTAAGGGACTGTGTTAGACATAATAAGCGATAATAATGTCTTCCTCCACCTCCCACTGTTCCTAAGGCCATTATAAGTCCCCCTTCCTCCCATCCCAATCCCCCACACCCCTCACTGTCCTCCTCCCCTCGCATCCCATTATTGTCCTCTCCCCCACCCAGTCATTGCCCTCTTCACCACCTCCATCATTTTCTTCTCCCCCACCACTATCTTTGCTTTCTCGCCCACCACTCCTATCATTGCCCATTCCACCACCTCCATCATTTCCTCCTCCTTCACCATCCTCATTATTGCCCTTTCCACCCCCACCATCATTGCCTTCTCCCGATCACCCCATCATTGCCTTCTCCCCATCACCCCCATCATTGCCTTCTCCATCACCCCATCACTGCCTTCTCCCCATCACCCCATCATGGCCTTCTCCCATCATCCCATCATGGTCTTCTCTCCCCATCACCCCATCATGGCCTTCTCTCCCCATCACCCCATCATGGCCTTCTCTCCCCATCTCCCCATCATGGCCTTCTCTCCCCATCATGGCCTTCTCCCCATCACCCCATCATGGCCTTCTCTCCCCATCACCCCATCATGGCCTTCTCTCCCCATCACCCCATCATGGCCTTCTCTCCCCATCATGGCCTTTTCTCCCCATCACGGCCTTCTCCCCATCACCCCATCATTGCCTTTCCCATCACCCCATCATTGCCTTCTCCCCATCACCGCATCTTGGCCTTCTCTCCCCATCACCCCATCATGGCCTTCTCCCCATCATGGCCTTCTCCCCATCACCCCATCATGGCCTTCTCCCATCACCCCATCATGGCTTTCTGTCCCCATCATGGCCGCCTCTCTCCATCACCCCATCATGGCCGCCTCTCTCCATCACCCCATCATGGCCGCCTCTCCCCATCACCCCATCATGGCCTTCTCCCATCACCCCATCATGGCTTTCTGTCCCCATCACCCCATCATGGCTTTCTCTCCCCATCACCCCATCATGGCCTTCTCTCCCCATCATGGCCTTTTCTCCATGTCCCCATCACATCATTGCCTTCTTCTCCAGGGCCAGGCTCCACCTACACACCTGTCCGCAGCATCGCCCACGCTTCCTCGCTCTGGCACAGCAGCGGCCGCTGAATGATGACATCATTCAGCGGCGCTCCTCTCTGTGACAGAGACAGGAAGTGTGGGCAGCGGGCAGGAAGGATCCTTGCAGCTCCGCTGCTATTGCAGTCAGCGGAGCTACTTGGATCGCCAGTACCGGATCGCGGCTCTGAATCTCCCCGGTTCAGGGAACTGGCTGCTTTTTTAACAAGTGGTTCCATCGAACCAGGGAGAACTGGCCGAATCCCACCCCTGCTCACAACTCTAACAGGCTGAGATGTCCCTTTCACTAGCACCAGTGAAACAGAGTGCTGCCAGCCAAGTGGGGCTGCCACCAGTCCCTTGATAGACATAAGCCTGGTCTGTTATCGGGATTATATTGGGCAAGAAACCAGCCCCGGTAGCATGGAAAATTAAACCAAGTAAAGGACATGTGGATTCTTGGATCGAGATAAAAGAGCAGCCCAAGATAAAATATATTTAATCACCTTAGTGGTACACTAGACAAAATACTATATACACAATGGTTATACATACACAATGGTCAGATATGCAAATACAGGTGGCAGCGCAAAGGTATAAGCAAAAGATAGCAAAGTTAGTTACTGTCTTGATATTCAGCTGTAGGATGCTTGCCACCATATGGGAGGTATGGGGGCCAGTTATTTCCAGTTCCTTCCAACACGCTGCATGGCGTGACCTCCCTTGGCAGAGAAAGAAGGCCCACATCGCCGCATGTGCACATAACCCCTTGGTCAGTCACACCTCCCCCCCCGAGATTGTCCTAGTCTCCCTCCCACTTGCTCTCGTAGCTGAAACTCCAAAAGCTATGATTATTATTATTTATTTATTGTTATAGCGCCATTTATTCCGTGGCGCTTTACAGGTAAGGAGGGGTATACATAAAAACAAGTACAATAATCTTAAACAATACAAATCATAACTGGTACAGGAGGAGAGAGGACCCTGCCCGCGAGGGCTCACAATCTACAAGGGATGGGTGATAATACAGTAGGCGAGGGTAGAGCTGGTCGTGCAGCGGTTTGGTCGATCGGTGGTTACTGCAGGTTGTAGGCTTGTCGGAAGAGGTGGGTCTTCAGGCTCTTTTTGAAGGTTTCGATGGTAGGTGAGAGTCTGATATGTTGTGGTAGAGAGTTCCAGAGTAGGGGTGATGCGCAAGAGAAATCTTGTATGCGATTGTGGGAAGAGGAGATAAGAGGGGAGTAGAGAAGGAGATCTTGTGAGGATCGGAGGTTGCGTGCAGGAAAGTACCGGGAGACGAGGTCACAGATGTATGGAGGAGACAGGTTGTGGATGGCTTTGTATGTCATGGTTAGGGTTTTGTAATGGAGTCTCTGGGCAATTGGGAGCCAGTGAAGGGATTGACAGAGGGGAGAAGCTGGGGAATAGCGGGGAGACAGGTGGATTAGTCGGGCAGCAGAGTTTAGAATAGATTGGAGGGGTGCGAGAGTGTTTGAGGGGAGGCCACAGAGCAGGAGGTTGCAGTAGTCAAGGCGAGAGATGATGAGGGCATGGACTAGGGTTTTTGCAGATTCTTGGGTGAGGAATGAACGGATTCGTGAAATATTTTTGAGTTGAAGTCGGCAGGAAGTGGAAAGGGCTTGGATATGTGGCTTGAAGGAGAGATTAGCGTCAAGGATTACTCCGAGGCAGCGAGCTTGTGGGACTGGGGAGAGTGGGCAGTCATTTACTGTAATTGATAGGTTCGTAGGGGGGGTCACGTGAGATGGGGGAAAGATGATGAATTCTGTTTTGTCCATGTTGAGTTTCAGAAATCTAGCGGAGAAGAAGGATGAAATAGTGGACAGACATTGAGGGATTCTGGTTAGTAGGGAGGTGATATCTGGTCCAGAGATGTAGATCTGTGTGTCATCAGCGTAGAGATGATACTGAAAGCCATGAGATTCTATGAGCTGTCCCAGGCCAAAGGTGTAAATAGAGAACAGCAGGGGCCCAAGGACTGAACCTTGTGGTACTCCGACATGATAGATCATAAATTCTCTATGGAAGGTCATAGGGTGGTGATTTTGGCACCATCGGATCCAGACGTGTCCCCGTTACACTTGGGGACCAGATATGGTTTGCTACCTGGCTCTCACTAGCTGTTCTACGTATTTCCATACTCCTGGGTGCTAGAACGGGTTGAGACCCCGTCAGAAGTTGACCCATTCTCGAGATCTCGAAAATGTAACCGATTTACAGCTATGACGTATGATAAGTCCATAACTCCATAACTCCTTATGAAATTATGGCTCCTGTCTGGCTGGGGGACTTGTTTCATCAGTTAATTAGCTTTACACTCCCACATATCTGCTAGATTAGAGGTGTGTTTTTAAACACAGAAAATATACATCTCATGGGAATATAACAGTAGTGCGAACATATAAATTCCCTAAAAAGCCAAATTTATTTAACAAAATATTAAAAGAACACCTATCCCAGTGAACCATCAAGTATTATCTGGGTATCAGCTATGGACATCATTTACATTGATTATTCCTCCTGATGAACCGCTGTAGGCGGAGAAACGCGTCGGGGCTACCTGCACATGATAAGTGACTCTCTTTTATTTGAATTGACTATATACCCCTGAGGGGAACCGATCTTTATCAGTGTCTTTTTGACATATCGGGTGCTCATAGGTGATCATGGTGCGGAGGTATTAATGTTTTTATTCTATTGGATATTTGTCTGGGGTCCTGCTACAGCCTAGGGCAATTTTAATATTCATTTCTGCACTATCTGATTATTGTTTTCCCTCCTGTCTTAGGGACTGTTAGGGGAGTGAGGGATAGTCCTCGTTGAGTGGGGGCGCCAAGATTCGTACTTTTAGGGTGCCAACCTCCACGGCTAGGAAGGTATCAGATAGCCTTATTGCAGGGCTGTGTAGCATCCCAAAATAGGTCTTTTTGTATTTGTGGCATTTGTCAATGATTCACTGGGATAGGTGTTCTTTTAATATTTTGTTAAATAAATTTGGCTTTTTAGGGGATTTATATGTTCACACTAGATTAGAGGTGTGAACTAAGCTTGTCCACCTACTGAGAATGGTTTCCTTGACGTTGGTATTGTCGAGCAGTTTACCTCAGAGGAGACCAAGCAACTATGCCTTCCCCGTCACCCCTGTGTGATCATAAAACCCCACCACCCCATTACCGGCGCCCACTAAGACACGGACACAAGTATTTCCTTTGGAATTTTATGGCCACAGCAGCCTTTTATTAAACCAACAAAATAACAATAAACACGTATCATAAATAACATAAGTACAATGACTTGAACACTGAAAGGCGGAGTCCTTGAAGCCACAAGATCATGGTGACGTAGTCCAAAAATATTGTGGACAAGCCCCATCAATTTGCTCCCAGCCGTTACCCCCACAGGCTCAGAAGCACCAGCACACCAATAAATATTGTCCACGAACTACTTGGAGATCCGCCCACTTCTGACGGAAACTCCCCATCCATCTCTCACCAGATCACGACCAACATACCTTTAAACGGAGGAGACCCTACACACAGAGTCTCCAACACTAATTTCCACCGACTTCAAGGACTCCCCCCTCCTCCGAAACCGCCACAACGAGGGGGCCTTGAACACCTCAACGACCCGAGACCCCCCCAACCCGCCAAGCGACGGCCCTCTCGATGCCGTCCTGAAGGACGAGGGCCCAAATATCGGAACCCACTGCATTTAAATGAATCCCGTCCGCCAACCAGAAATCACCCTTGCCCTTCTCCAAGTCAAAATGCCGCACGGCAACTCCCCCGTTCCTGACAATAAAAGCTGACACCGCCCTGTTGACTTTTATCCTTGCCCGATTAACCTTCTCCAATGATCTCATGGACCGCCAGTGCCTGCGTGGCACAATCTCAGACCACACGATAGTGACCCCCCGGTATAACAGCCACAACCTTAAGCAGTCCTGCTTAATGTCCTTGACCAGCTCCCGAAACGGCCGAACCGTCAGATCGTTACCCCCAGCGTGAATAACGAGAATATCCGGTGCCCGGTCCAATCGTGCGCATTCGTGGATCTCCAGCAACACTCTTTGCCACACCAGGCCCCTGAAACCGAGCCACCGTACCACTGCCACGGCCCTGGGAATCCCCAGCTGTCTACCTTCGTTCCTGACATTGGCCCGCAATGCTCCCCAATAAACGAAGGAGTGACCAAAAATCCAGACCAGGAGCGGCTCAGCACCTGAAACAGAAAAGCAACACTAACAGAAAAATATACCTGCAGCAACAAATTTAAACACCAAACCACCCAGGTTACTATGAGACCCATGACCAAGACCACCCTTACCCCCCCTCCCCATTACGAAATTAAGGACGAACATAACTGCGGTACCGATCAGACCTCCACCCGCCAATGCGCCGTATTAAAGCCGGACCCAGACCACTTACAGCCGCTTCGGTCGCCGCCCCTATCCGGAATGAATGAGAAGCAAAGCGGGAGTCATCCAATCCCAAATACCGAATGGATTTTTTAAAAACTGCGCCAAACTGATACTGAGACAAACTGCCCCCGTCTGCGTGGCACAACAAAGAACCGCTCAAACTTGGACGAAGCTCCCCAAAACTCCGCAAACACTGAACGGGACACATTAAGGAACCCGACACGCCACCCAGCACCACTTGGCGGCCTCTCCCGGACTGGTCCGTTTTGGACCACCGCAGCCAAAATTCCACACCCCGTCAAGTCAATACCACATCCCTGGCTAATAAGCCACCCATCGACTTTTTGTTAGGAGACACAAGCTCCCCCACTCGCAAAGCCCCAAAAAATGCGAACGAGAAAGCCAGGCGAAACAACAAAACTTCGTATCGGACCGAACAAACCGACTCCAGAACACGTCCTAATTGCTCCAATAAATTGAACGACACCGGCCGTCTTAAATCGCCCCCACCTCTGAAACGGCAAAAACCTTTTACCGCCTGCTTGACCAAAAATGACTTCGTCAAATCCCTGCTCCCGCGCAACCGAAAACCAAAAGACAAACCCGCTAATAAGCGCGTTACCTTTGCACGAGACCATCTCTCACTCGCACCTCGCCCTAACCAAGCCAACAACATTCCCTCCTGGTCAAGCCCGGCCCAACTAGTTTGGCCGGCCGTAAGGACCTCCTCCCACATCCGCCACACTGTCCGATACGCCTCCCAAGTTTTTGGTGCCAGAGATGATTCAATCAGCGCCTCCGCGGCCATTAAGCCACCCTCCACAGTTCCTCCGGACAGGTTAGACCCTCGATCTCTGCATCCGGAGCCAAAGAACGAAAACGATCCCACTGCGAACGAGAGAGAGAGTCAGCCATCTCATTCTTGACGCCAGGAACGTGCTTCGCGGTCACATGGGCATTTAAAGACAAACACACGGTAAGGCCATTAATCGCGCTCACAACGCCCATGTTATCGCAATTAAAACGCACCCGCCGGTTCTTGAAATCCTGCCCCAACAAATGAACCGCCACTAGTATTGGAAAAATCTCCAACAACATAATGTTACGCACCAGACCACCAGAGACCCAATTTTCAGGCCATTGAACCGCACACCATTGTCCTCTGAAATAGGCACCAAAACCTATCCCGCCAGCCGCGACCGTAAACAAATCCAATGCATCGTTACCAACCACCTCATCCATTACCAAAGAGCGACCGTTGTACTTCTCCAAAAAAGACTCCCAGACCGCCAAATCTGCCCTGAGCTCTAACAAAATGGTGGGGGGCCCGAATCCCCGCAGTAGCGCTAGCCAGCCTACGCGAAAAGACTACGCCCCATCGGCATAACACGACAAGCAAAGTTCAACTTCCCTAACAGCGACTGAAGATTGCGTAACGATAATTTTTTCAAGCGACGTGCTCGCACCACTTCAAACCGTAAATCCGCCAGCTTGTCTTCGGGCAACCTGAACTCCCACTCAACTGTATCGATGACGATCCCCAGAAAACACAGACATGTGCTAGGGCCCTCCGTTTTACCGGGTGCCAACGGGACACCGAAACGCTCCACCACCCACTCAATGGCTTTCAAAATCCTGAAACAACGCGAAGAATCCGCCGGACCAACACACAAAAAGTCGGCCAAATAATGAATAACCGAATCGAAACCGGAAACGTCACGCACGACCCACTTGAGAAAAGAACTAAACGCCTCGAAATACGCGCATGACAACGAACAACTCATAGCTAAACACCTATCCACAAAAAACCTGCCTTCCCAAAAACATCCCAGCAGCTTCGCGCCTCAGGGTGAACCGGTAACAGACGAAAAGCGGATTCAACATCTGTTTTCGCCAAAAGGGTCCCACAACCACACTTCTGCACCCACCGAGCCGCCTCGTCAAATGAAGAGTATACCACCGAACAAATCTCTGGATCAATACCGTCGTTAACCGACCTCCCCCGTGGGTAAGACAAAATGTTGAATAAGCCGAAACTTATTCGGCTCCTTCTTCGGAACCACCCCCAAAGGGGAATCCACCAAGTCTGGAAAAGGAGGAGAAAAGAAAGGGCCTGCCATGCGGCCCAATGAAACTTCTTTTTGGAGTTTCTCCGAAACTACTGCGGAATGCTCCAGAGCTGAGCGCAAATTTTTTAAAACTAATGGAATCTCAAACGGAGGACCCGGTATACAAAAACCATCCCTAAAACCTGTGTACAGCAACCCCGCTTTTTCCCTATCCGGGTACCTATTTAGATAGGGAACCATCCTTTCCAGATTCACTGGAGTCTCCCCCTTGTGAATTACCACCCCCGGTTCTGGGCTTCCCTTTCTTAAAACACTTCGACGCTCCATGTGAGGCGCCATTACAATTAGAGCAGAGGTGTTTGAATTTACAACTGGTCCCGAACTTACACTGGCCGTCATTAAACTGCCAACACACCCCCGCCTTGTGCGTTCCTGCTTGCCCTTGACTTCCGCCACCCGAAAAACCGGCGCTACTCTGGACGGTGCTTCCAGCCCCCCCATGAAAGGAGCTCCCAAACTTATTTTGAGCAATCACCCGCATCCACAATCCAATATCTTTCTGGTCCCAGCGAATAGCCGGACGCACAGCCTTCCTCTGACGGAATTGCTCATCATACCTCAGCCACGCCTGGCCGCCATACACTCTGTAAGCCTCCCTTATCGCATCCAGGTAACAAAACAGTGCTGAACAATTGTCAGGGGCCTTTTCCCCGATAACGCTTGCCAAAATGGCAAAAGCTTGTTGCCAATTCACAAACGTCTGAGGAATCAGACGCCACCTGCGCTTTTCTTCTTGCTCTTTCTTGCTGTCCTCTTTTTTGCTTTTATCTAAATTAAACTTCTCAAGAGGCAGCAGCGAAAATATTTCGACAAATTCATCCTTCCAAATCCGCTCCTTCACCTCTTTTTTTAAGTGAGCACCCAACGAACCTTCAAAGCAAACGTACACCTCGCCATGTGCCCGATCATCCAAATGCACACGACACTCCTTCTCAGTTTGCATCGACACGGACACCGCCTCACCTGAGCAGGGGCCCGTCTCCGACCCGCTCTGGCCGGACGACCCCCCAACCTGCGCCGACCCAAGCTGCTACGGGCGACGATCCGCGCAAGCCCTGCTCTAAGCGTGACAGCAAATTACACACGTCCACAAGCATACCACACACACCCCCAGCCGAACCTGGGCTGCTCAATCCCGCCCCCACCCCGACACTACTAGCTTCAGCTAAGGGCCCTCTTTCTGCCATTGACGATGACCCAAACGGATGACACACAGGGGACACGGAAGCATACTCACCAGGCTGCGAGGGGGCTGTGTGCCCTCCAGCCAGAAAGCCAGGATCCCTTGAAGCCTCCAGACCCTCACGACTCGCCGGCACGTTGCTGACCCTCGAAGCTCCCAGCAGGGAGGCACGGGGTGGGAGGCCTGAGCCCCTGGACCGACCCAGGCTGCGGCACCCCGAAACCAGATGACGCCTGGCTCCCCCCGCCGCAGGCTCCTGCCGTTGTGCCGTGCTGTCGCCGCTGGTCGTCTTGGGCCCCCCACGGTAATTGGGAGCCCGACAGTGTCCTTCTTCCTCCTCTTCTCGCAGCAGGCGCTGACCCCGCCGTGCTGCCCGTCACATCTGCCGCGGTGGATCTGAGAGCCCCGGTCACCATTTTCGGGGCAGGCGCAGCCGCGGGCCCAGCACTGCGGCACCCCCCGCCAAATCTGATGCCCCCACACCGCTGGGGGACACTGGAACAGGCCCTGCCGCCCGGCAGGCCACCACGCTGCCGGCGGCTAACATCAAAGAAGCAGGGGAGGCAGGCCGCGTGGCCTCCAGATCACCGCCGCGGCCCCCCGAAGCTCCAGGAGAGACATGCTGCCTGGTGCGCGCTGGCTCCGCCCCCTCCTGGACCGAGGCGGAGGCCCAGACACCGCCGCAGGGCCTCGCCGCACCCGTGGATTCCTCCCAGGTCGCGATGCGCTGGAAGTGGAAGTGCCCGTCGCCTGGGAGGGGCTCCTGCGGCGACGCGAGGCCCGGGGAGCGGTGTCAGGTGAGAGCCGTTCTGGAGGCCTCACCCGACGAGCTCTGCGCGCCTTCACCTCAGCCTGCCTGGAGGGTCCAGGGAGCAGGCTGGCGACTTGACTCTCCAGCCAACCAGGCGGCTGCAACAGCGCTGCGGCCCGCAGCCGGTTCAAAGCGTCCTCCACTCCAGCCATCCCGGTGAGTATCCCTGACTGTGTTGCTGCTGTGGAAGCGGGAACAGAGGGCTGGCACACCCCCGCCCCTCAGTTAAATACCCCTTGGCTCCCCCTCCCTGCTAGCAGCTCCCCCAACTAAACCCTCCACCCCCCCGTCATGATGGCCTCCGCCCACGCCTCCCATGGGGGGCTTGGGAGGCTCACTCCAGCCATTCTCTTTCTCAGCTTCACACTTTGTAAGAGGACTACAATCTTGAACCAGATATGATAGTTGATTGGCAAGAAATTATAGCCCCCATATTCATCACAGCTAGCTTCTCTTCATACTTAGTAATTAGCTTCTCCTTGCACTTATTAGCTACCTCCTCCTTATACTTAGTGGAAAATAGGGATTGCCTGTTTGTTAGGCAATCCCTGCATGTGTTGTGGCTGTCGATCAGCCGTGAGACATTTAGCTGCGGGGACTCGAACATATTATTTGAGCACACCGAAGTCACTCAGTTATCACCCGAGCATGATAACACGGTATCCGAGCACATTCACCCATCACTATTAGCTAACTTCTCATACTTATTAGCTAGCTTCATATACTTAGTAGTTAGTTTGTCTCATACTGAGTAGTAAATACTCATATTGATTATCTAACTTCCCCTGATACTTAGCAGCTTGGTAATCCTCCTACTTAGAAACCAACTTGTACCTTGCATCTCCTCATATGTAGAAGATAGCTTCTCCTCATACTCAGTAGCTGGCTTCTGCTCATACTTAATAGCTAGCTTCTCATATTTATTAGCTAGCTTTTCCTCATACTTAGTAGCTAGCTTCTCCTCATACTTAGTAGCTGGCTTCTGTTCATATTTAGTAGCCGGCTTCTCCTCATACTTAGCAGCTAACTTCTGCTTATACCTAGTAGCTAGCTCCTCCTCATACTTAGTAGCTGGCTTCTCCTCATACTCAGTAGCTGGCTTCTCCTCATACTCAGTAGCTGGCTTCTCCTCATACTCAATGGCTGGCTTTTCCTCAAACTCAGTAGCTAGCTTCTCCTCGCACTCAGTAGCTAGCTTCTCCTCGTACTCAGTAGCCAGCTTCTCCTCGTACTCAGTAGCCAGCTTCTCCTCGTACTCAGTAGCTAGCTTCTCCTCGTACTCAGTAGCCAGCTTCTCCTCGTACTCAGTAGCCAGCTTCTCCTCATACTTAGCAGCTAACTTCTGCTTATACCTAGTAGCTAGCTTCTCCTCATACTTAGTAGCTAGCTTCTCCTCATACTTAGTAGCTAGCTCCTCCTCATACTCAGTACCTAGCTTCTCCTCATACTTAGTAGCTAGCTCCTCCTCATACTCAGTAGCTAGCTTCTCCTCATACTTAGTACCTAGCTTCTCCTCATACTTAGTACCTAGCTCCTCCTCATACTCAGTAGCTAGCTTCTCCTCATACTTAGTAGCTAGCTCCTCCTCATACTTAGTAGCTAGCTCCTCCTCATACTTAGTAGCTTGCATCTCCTGATACTCAGTCCCTGGCTTCTCCGCATACTCAGTAGCTATCTTCTCCTCATACTCAGTAGCTAGCTTCTCCTAGTACTTAGTAGCTAGCTTCTCCTAGTACTTAGTAGGAGAAGCCAGATACCAAGAATGAGGAGAAGCTAGCTACTGAGTATCAGGAGAAGCCAGCTACTAAGTGTGAGGAGAAGTCAGCTGCTAAGTATGAAGAAAGGCAGCTACTGAGTATGAGGAGAAGCCAGCTACTAAGTATGAGGAGAAGCTAGCTACTGAGTATGAGGAGAAGTCAACAACTGAGTATGAGGAGAAGCCAGCACAAGCATAAGCACAAGCTCATACTCAAACCCTTTAAGACCTTGGGTCGTTGCACTGACATGATTATGGGGCCAGCTCACCAGTTTCGATTATCTTAAACTTTTCCAATCTGCTCTTTTTGAATTTTTTTCGAAACATTTTCCACTCCCAACTGTCGGTATGTTTCCACTTTCTCCCCTACAGTTTCTTCCCTTATGAAATCCATATCTTAAAGTCATAAACCCTCGGCCAGCAGATACTCCCAGTGTAAGTTTTCTTGCAATGGACGTTCAGATGAGATGTTTTTGACAAGCTGTCTTTCATCTCTCGACTAATGCGCTCCATATTATCTTCGCCTCCTCTAGATCTCTTCCATCTGCATCCTCCCCCTACCCCCCCCCCCCCGGAAAAAAAAATAACCTAAAAAATTTTTTTTCCCGGATAAACTTTCACTCTCCTTCTTTGTTCGCTTAATAATGGCGGCCAGAATTGAAGGAAGGGTCAAGGGTCACAGATTATTTTTGAATTTACTGAGACCTCAATTACAAAACGTTTGGACTTGGTGGGGGGGACAGGCGAGGCTTTAAAAAAAAAATGTCATCCCGGGACATAATTGGTATTACCGCCACATGCCATGAAAATAATAAAAAAGAAGAGCCTTAGATCCGGGTAGGATAGGAAGCCGCACGTGGACTTGTTTCAAAGCTGGGATTTGCGGTGCTCAGTGTGAGCTTGGGATGTTGGGGGAGGACTGGTGCGAGGACGGGATAGGATTTCAATATTTGAGTGGATGAAATACTTTGTTGTGAACATAAAAGAAGCAATAAAAGCTTCGCCGTAAACTATTACATTTAGGAAACTGCTGATTTTACATGGGGAGGGGGGAGATGACTCTTTCGATATTGCCATCTGCTGGGACATAAGAAGCCTCTTTGTTGTGCCGAAATTCCCCAAATAAGGCCATAACCTAAAATACAAACATATGGACGTCTTATTCCATGGACTTTCCCCAAACACCGAGACGCTCCTGCTGACGATACACGGCAGAACTCTTCAAATCTGTGAATTAAAGGATCCTGCAATTAGCCGGATTATCAAATATTCTGTAAGGACTATTTACTGCATTATGGAATATCATGGATAATGATTTAAAAATATTAATGGACTTTACTTATTTTAAAGATGTGCCCCACTAATAGAAATGGACTTTGTAAACCTGACAACCCCTGTAACCACATGAGCCACAAACATGTACAGTATGTCCGGGGTAGGTGTCAGTCTCTACTTTCTGCACTGAAATTCTCCCATACTCCATATAAGGCTTCATGTGGGGATTCTCATTTTGAAAAATGTAAATTCTCCCCCCAAAAAAACACCTGTAGTAAAGTGATGAGGGTAAATGCACCTGTGGCCAGGAGCTCATGGGGAAATGCCTGACAGGTGGTAACAACACTCAGCAGAATAGTGAGTGCAGCTCTGGGGTATAATACAGGATGTAACTCAGGATCAGTAATGTAATGTATGTACATAGTGACTGCACCAGCAGAATAGTGAGTGCAGCTCTGGAGTATAATACAGGATGTAACTCAGGATCAGTAATGTAATGTATGTACATAGTGACTGCACCAGCAGAATAGTGAGTACAGCTCTGGGGTATAATACAGGATGTAACTCAGGATCAGTAATGTATGTACACAGTGACTGCACCAGCAGAATAGTGAGTGCAGCTCTGGAGTATAATACAGGATGTAACTCAGGATCAGTAATGCAATGTATGTGCACAGTGACTGCACCAGCAGACTAGTGAGTGCAGCTCTGGAGTATAATACAGGATGTAACTCAGGATCAGTAATGTAATGTATGTACACAGTGACTGCACCAGCAGAATAGCGAGTGCGGCTCTGGGGTATAATACAGGATGTAACTCAGTATCAGTAATGTAATGTATGTAGACAGTGACTGCACCAGCAGAATAGTGAGTGCAGCTCTGGGGTATAATACAGGATGTAACTCAGGATCAGTAATGTAATGTATGTACACAGTGACTGCACCAGCAGAATAGTGAGTGCAGCTCTGGGGTATAATACAGGATGTAACTCAGGATCAGTAATGTAATGTATGTACACAGTGACTGCACCAGCAGAATAGTGAGTGCAGCTCTGGAGTATAATACAGGAGGTAACTCAGGATCAGTAAAGTAATGTATGTACACAGTGACTGCACCAGCAGAATAGTGAGTGCAACTCTGGAGTATAATACAGGAGGTAACTCAGGATCAGTAATGTAATGTGTTGTGAGTTCATTTTCCCCTTCACCATTGAGGTCTGATGAACTCCCTCTTCTGGTGAAGGAAGGTAGTGAGGCCGATTACCAAGCATCTGGGCAGGATGATGATGACTGGGTGATGGGAATTGCTGACTGGATATAAGGCAGCCGACGCCCTTCTTACTTGCTGGTGATCTCTCTCAGGGATTCTAGGAGACCAGTCTGATTCCTGCTCCTCAAAAGCTAAGTTTTCTGCCCTGCTTTTTGCATGTGTTTTGGTTTTGGTTTTCCTTGTTTTTCTGGATTTCTGCCATTCCCTGCTGGGGTGTGCTGAATTCCTTTTTGCTCTGTCTTCAGAAAATACCTGAGTACTGATATAGTCTTTTTGAAGCCTAGCGTCTTCAGGGCTTTTTTCCCTATCAGCTGTTGGCTCTTGTTTTGATAGGGTTTTGGCGGATCACAGACAGCAGCTTTTCTATCCTGTCCTATGTAGTTTGGGCCCCATCGTTTGCTCAGCCTATCTTTCTATCTGTGTGAGTGTTTCTTCATCTTGCTTCACCGTCATTATTTGTTGGGGGCTGCCTATTGCTTTGGGGTCTGCTCTGGGGCAGTTTAGATTTCCCTTTCTGTCTTTATGCTATGTAGTTCTCCGGCTGTGATCGAGGGGTCTAGGGCACCGTAGGAACCCCCCACGGCTACTGCTAGTTGTTGTTGATAGGTTCAGGGGTCTGTAATCCGATAGCTGCCAACTTCTCTGGTTTTTTGGACTTAGCTAGTATTTCTGTTTTTGCCTCCTACGGTGACTCATTCATAACAGAATCACCAGCCATACCGCAGATCCTAGGGTACTCAATAGCAGGAAAGAATTGTGTAAAAAAAAAAAAAAAGGTGTGTATATTTTTTCCTCTATATCTCTGAGGCCGTAGGGGGAATTTTTTTTTTTTCTCTCTCAATGGAGGTAAAGCAATTGTCTGATCGTGTGGAGCAGCTCGCTGCGGAAGTGCGGGGAATTTCCTCCTACCTTGCTCATTCACTTGCTGCTGAACCAAAGATCCCTACTCCTGATGTGTTTTTTGGGGATCGGTCTAAATTTTTGAATTTCAAAAATAATTGTAAATTATTTTTTGCCTTGAAGCCTAACTCGTCAGGGAGCTCTGCGCAGCAGGTTAAAATTGTCATCTCTTTGCTGCGTGGCGATCCCCAGGATTGGGCGTTTTCTTTGAAACCAGATGATCCTATTCTGACTAATGTGAATGCATTTTTTCAAGCCTTGGGGTTGTTGTATGATGAACCTAATGCTATTGATCAAGCTGAAAAGACCCTGTTGGCATTGAGCCAGGGTCGAGATTCTGCAGAATTGTACTGTCAAAAATTCCGAAAGTGGGCGGTCCTTACTACCTGGAATGATAATGCCTTGGCAGCTCTCTTTCGGAAGGGTTTGTCAGAAGCTGTAAAAGATACTATGGTGGGATTTCCTGTTCCCTCTGGTCTTGACGATTCTATGTCATTAGCCATTCAGGTTGATCTGCGTTTACGTGAATGCAGGACGGCACGAGAGGTGTTGCCACCTGTTGAACAAGTGTCTGAACCTATGCAATGTGATAGAGTTTTGTCCAGGGAGCAAGGTCAGGAGTTCAGAAGGCGTAATAAGCTGTGTTTTTTTTGTGGAGATGCCTCGCATATTATTTCTGTCTGTCCTAAACGAGAGAAATGTTTTGCACACATGTTTTCTGTGGGTGGTGTTCAACCTAAGTTTCTTCTGGCAATTACTCTGATCTGCTCCCTGTCCACATTTTCCGCTAAGGCTTTTGTGGATTCGGGAGCAGCTCTGAACCTGATGGACTTGGATTTTGCTAAACGTTGTTGATTTCCTATGACACCTCTGCGGATGCCTATCCCTTTGAGGGGGATTGATGCTACTCCTTTGGCGAAAAATAAACCTCAGTTTTGGACCCAGGTGGTAATGCGGGTCGCCCCAGACCATCAAGAAAATTGCAGATTTTTGGTGTTGCATAATTTGCATGACACCATTTTTCTGGGGTTTCCCTGGTTGCAAATTCATAATCCAGTTTTGGATTGGAAATCTGTGTCTGTGGTGAGTTGGGGTTGTCGGTGTGCCCTTAGTGAGGCTCCGGTTTTTTCCACCTCACCTCAGTCGCATGATGTTCCTGACTATTTGGCGGATTTTTATGATGTATTTAGTGAGAATGAGTCTGCGTCTTTGCCTCCTCATAGGAGTTATGACTGTGCAATTGAACTGAGCCCGGGGTGTAAATTTCCCAAGGGTCGGCTCTTCAATTTATCTGTACCCGAGCACGAGGCTATGCAATCCTATATTAAGGAGGCGTTGGAGAAGGGTCATATTAGACCATCCTCTTCACCCTTAGGTGCTGGGGTTTTTTTCGTGGCCAAAAAGGATGGTTCATTAAGGCCTTGTATTGATTATCGTGCCCTCAACAAAATTACTATTAAATATCAGTATCCGTTACCCCTGATTTCGGATCTATTCTCCAGAGTTAAAGGTGCTTGCTGGTTTACCAAGCTTGACCTCAGGGGGGCGTATAATCTTATCCGCATTAAGCATGGGAATGAATGGAAGATGGCGTTTAATACTCCGGAGGGACATTTTGAGTACCTGGTGATGCCTTTTGGGCTCACTAATGCCCCTTCTGTCTTCCAGTGCTTCATGAACGATATTTTCCGAGACTTTGTGGATACATTTTTGATTATCTATCTGGATGATATTTTGATCTTCTCCAAGGATTGGGATTCTCATGTGGAACATGTTCGGACTGTGTCCCGAATCTTGAGGGAGAATTCCCTGTATGTCAAAGGATCGAAATGCCTTTTTGGGGTACAGAGGATTTCTTTTTTGGGATTTATTTTGTCTCCGTCAACTATTGAAATGGACCCGGCCAAGGTACAGGCCATTTATGATTGGGTTCAGCCCACTTCTTTGAAGGCCCTCCAGAAGTTTTTGGGTTTTGCTAATTTTTATCGGAAAATTATAGCAAAATTTTCTAGTATTGCCAAGCCATTGACTGATCTGACTAAGAAGGGTGCTGATGTGTTGAATTGGTCTCCGGAGGCTGTTTCTTCCTTTCAGGAGCTGAAGCAAAGATTCACTTCTGCCCCAGTTTTGCGGCAACCTGATGTCTCACTCCCGTTCCAGGTAGAGGTGGACGCTTCTGAGATTGGTGCAGGAGCTGTTTTGTCCCAAAAGGATCCTGTAACATCTAAAATGAATCCCTGTGCTTTCTTTTCCCGAAAGTTCTCTCCATCTGAACGTAACTATGATGTGGGGAATCGGGAACTGTTAGCCATGAAATGGGCATTTGAGGAGTGGAGACATTGGTTGGAGGGAGCTAAACATCAAGTGGTGGTTCTCACTGAAAACAAGAATTTGATTTACCTGGAGTCGGCCAAACACTTGAACCCTAGACAGGCTAGGTGGGCCTTGTTTTTTACACGTTTTGATTTTGTGGTCTCTTTTCCTCCTGGCACTAAGAATGTCAAGGCTGACGCTCTCTCTAGGAGCTTCTTTGCTGATTCTCCTGTGGTGACCAAGCCTGCTACCATCTTAGGCGAAGGGGTAGTTCTTTCTGCCATCTCGCCCGATTTGAGACGTGCTCTGGAAGAGTTCCAGGAGGACAAACCTGAGCGTTGTCCCAGTGGAAAGTTGTATGTTCCTGACCAGTGGAAGAAGAGAGTGATGTCTGAAATTCATTGCTCTGCATTGGCTGGTCATCCAGGTATTTTTGGTACTAGAGATCTGGTGAGTCAGTCTTTTTGGTGGCCCGCCTTGTCTCGTGATGTCACGAATTTTGTGCAATCCTGTGGTACTTGCTCCCGGTCTAAACCTTGTTCTTGCTCTAGTGGGTTGTTGATGCCTTTGCCGGTCCCCAGGAGGCCATGGACCCATATTTCAATGGATTTCATCTCTGGTATGCCTGTCTCTCAGAGAATGACTGTTATTTGGGTGATTTGTGATAGGTTCTCTAAGATGGTTCATCTTGTACCACTCCCTAAGTTGCCATCTTCCTCTGAGTTGGTGCCCCTGTTTTGCAACAGGTGGTTCGCTTGCACGGGATTCCTGAGAATATTGTATCTGACAGAGGAGTTCAGTTTGTTTCTAGATTTTGGAGGACTTTCTGTTCCAATCTGGGAATTCAGTTGTCCTTCTCCTCTGCTTTTCACCCTCAGACCAATGGGCAGACGGAGAGAACAAACCAGACCTTGGAGTCGTATTTGAGATGTTTTATTTCCGCTGATAAGGATGATTGGGTTTCATTTTTGCCCTTGGCCGAATTTGCTTTAAATAATAGAGCTAGTTCTGCCACTTTGATGTCACCTTTTTTTTGTAACTTTGGGTTTCATCCTCGATTTTCTTCAGGGCAGGTGGAGCCTTCTGCCTGCCCAGGTGTTGACACTGTGGTGGAGAGAATGCACCAGATCAGGGACCAAGTGGTGGATAAGTTATCTCTCTCCCAGGAAAAGGCCCAGCGGTTTTCCAACCGACATAGGACCATTGGTCCCCAATTTAAGGTGGGTGATATGGTTTGGTTATCATCAAAAAATATCGCTATGAAGGTGGCTTCTCCAAAGTTTAAGCCTAGATTTATTGGACCTTACAAGATTTTGGAGATTATTAATCCGGTCTCTTTTCGTTTGGCTCTTCCTGTCACATTTAAAATCCATAATGTGTTTCATAAGTCCTTGTTGAAGAGGTTTGTTGAACCAGTAGTTCCTGGGGTCGCACCTCCGGACCCTGTATTGGTTGAAGGTAACATGGAATATGAGGTAGAGAAGATACTGGATTCCCGTCTGGCTAAACGGAGACTCCAGTATTTGGTTAAGTGGAAGGGTTATGGTCAGGAGGATAATTCCTGGGTCTCTGCCTCTGATATTCATGCCAAAAGATTGGTGCGTGCCTTTCATCGGGCTCACCCTGATCGCCCTGGTGGCGTGGATGAGGGTTCGGTGACCCCTCCTCAAGGGGAAGGTACTGTTGTGAGTTCATTTTCCCCTTCAACATTGAGGTCTGATGAACTCCCTCTTCTGGTGAAGGAAGGTATGAGCTGATTACCAAGCATCTGGGCAGGATGATGATGACTGGGTGACGGGAATTGCTGACTGGATATAAGGCAGCCGACGCCCTTCTGCCTTGCTGGTGATCTCTCTGAGGGATTCTAGGAGATCAGTCTGATTCCTGCACCTCAAAAGCTAAGTTTTCTGCCCTGCTTTTTGCATTTGTGTTTTGGTTTTGTTTTTCCTTGTTTTTCTGGATTTCTGCCATTCCCTGCTGGGGTGTGCTGAATTCCTTTTTGCTCTGTCTTCAGAAAATACCTGAGTACTGATATAGTCTTTTTGAAGCCTAGCGTCTTCAGGGCCTATTTCCCTATCAGCTGTTGGCTCTTGTTTTGATAGGGTTTTGGCGGATTACAGACAGCAGCTTTCCTATCCTGTCCTATGTAGTTTGGGCACCATCGTTTGCTCAGCCTATCTTTCTATCTGTGTGAGTGTTTTTTCATCTTGCTTCACCGTCATTATTTGTTGGGGCTGCCTATTGCTTTGGGGTCTGCTCTGGGGCAGTTTAGATTTCCCTTTCTGTCTTTAGGCTATATAGTTCTCCGGCTGTGATCGAGGGGTCTAGGGCACCGTAGGAACCCCCCACGGCTACTGCTAGTTGTTGTTGATAGGTTCAGGGGTCTGTAATCCGATAGCTGCCAACTTCTCTGGTTTTCTGGACTTAGCTAGTATTTCTGTTTTTGCCTCCTACGGTGACTCATTCATAACAGCAATGTATGTACACAGTGACTGCACCAGCAGAATAGTGAATGCAGCTCTGGGGTATAATACAGGATGTAACTCAGGATCAGTAATGTAATGTGTGTACACAGAGACTGCACCAGCAGAATAGTGAAGGCAGCTCTGGAGTATAATACAGGATGTAACTCAGGATCAGTAATGTAATGTATGTACACAGTGACTGCACCAGCAGAATAGTGAGTGCAGCTCTGGGGTATAATACAGGATGTAACTCAGGATCAGTAATGTAATGTATGTGCACAGTGACTACACCAGCAGAATAGTGAGCGCAGCTCTGGAGTATAATACAGGAGGTAACTCAGGATCAGTAATGTAATGTATGTACACAGTGACTGCACCAGCAGAATAGTGAGGGCAGCTCTGGGGTATAATACAGGATGCAACTCAGGATCAGTAATGTAATGTATGTACACAGTGACTGCACCAGCAGAATAGTGAGTGCAGCTCTGGGGTATAATACAGGATGTAACTCAGGATCAGTAATGTAATGTATGTACACAGTGACTGCACCAGCAGAATAGTGAGTGCAGCTCTGGGGTATAATACAGGATGTAACTCAGGATCAGTAATGTAATGTATGTGCACAGTGACTACACCAGCAGAATAGTGAGCGCAGCTCTGGAGTATAAAACAGGAGGTAACTCAGGATCAGTAATGTAATGTATGTACACAGTGACTGCACCAGCAGAATAGTGAGTGCGGCTCTGGGGTATAATACAGGATGTAACTCAGGATCAGTAATGTAATGTATGTACACAGTGACTGCACCAGCAGAATAGTGAGTGCGGCTCTGGGGTATAATACAGGATGCAACTCAGGATCAGTAATGTAATGTATGTACACAGTGACTGCACCAGCAGAATAGTGAGCGCAGCTCTGGAGTATAATACAGGAGGTAACTCAGGATCAATAATGTGATGTATGTACACAGTGACTGCACCAGCAGAATAGTGAGGGCAGCTCTGGAGTATAATACAGGATGTAACTCAGGATCAGTAATGTAATGTATGTACACAGTGACTGCACCAGCAGAATAGTGAGTGGTGCTCTGGAGTATAATACAGGATGTAACTCAGGATCAGTAATGTAATGTATGTACACAGTGACTGCACCAGCAGAATAGTGAGTGCGGCTCTGGGGTATAATACAGGATGTAACTCAGTATCAGTAATGTAATGTATGTAGACAGTGACTGCACCAGCAGAATAGTGAGTGCAGCTCTGGAGTATAATACAGGATGTAACTCAGGATCAGTAATGTAATGTATGTACACAGTGACTACACCAGCAGAATAGTGAGTGCAGCTCTGGAGTATAATACAGGATGTAACTCAGGAACAGTAATGGAATGTATGTACACAGTGACTGCACCAGCAGAATAGTGAGTGCAGCTCTGGGGTATAATACAGGATGCAACTCAGGATCAGTAATGTATGTACACAGTGACTGCACCAGCAGAATAGTGAGTGCAGCTCTGGCGTATAATACAGGATGTAACTCAGGATCAGTAATGTAATGTATGTACACAGTGACTGCACCAGCAGAATGGTGAGTGCGGCTCTGGGATATAATACAGGATGTAACTCAGTATCAGTAATTTAATGTATGTACACAGTGACTGCACCAGCAGAATAGTGAGTGCAGCTCTGGAGTATAATACAGGATGTAACTCAGGATCAGTAATGTAATGTATGTGCACAGTGACTGCACCAGCAGAATAGTGAGTGCAGCTCTGGAGTATAATACAGGATGTAACTCCGGATCAATAATGTAATGTATGTACAGTTGTGGCCAAAAGTATTGACACCCCTGCAATTCTGTCAGATAATACTCAGTTTCTTCCTGAAAATTGCAAACACAAATTCTTTGGTATTATTATCTTCATTTAATTTGTCTTAAATGAAAAAACACAAAAGAGAATGAAGCAAAAAGCAAAACATTGATCATTTCACACAAAACTCCAAAAATGGGCCAGACAATAGTATTGGCACCCTCAGCCTAATACTTGGTTGCACAACCTTTAGCCAAAATAACTGCGACCAACCGCTTCCGGTAACCATCAATGAGTTTCTTACAATGATCTGCTGGAATTTTAGACCACTCTTCTTTGGCAAACTGCTCCAGGTCCCTGATATTTGAAGGGTGCCTTCTCCAAACTGCAATTTTTAGATCTCTCCACAGGTGTTCTATGGGATTCAGGTCTGGACTCATTGCTGGCCACCTTAGAAGTCTCCAGTGCTTTCTATCAAACCATTTTCTAGTGCTTCTTGAAGTGTGTTTTGGGTCATTGTCCTGCTGGAAGACCCATGACCTCTGAGGGAGACCCAGCTTTCTCACACTGGGCCCTACATTATGCTGCAAAATTTGTTGGTAGTCTTCAGACTTCATTATGCCATGCACACAGTCAAGCAGTCCAGTGCCAGAGGCAGCAAAGCAACCCCAAAACATCAGGGAACCTCCGCCATGTTTGACTGTAGGGACTGTGTTCTTTTCTGTGAATGCCTCTTTTTTTCTCTCCTGTAAACTCTATGTTGATGCCTTTTCCCAAAAAGCTCTACTTTTGTCTCATCTGACCAGAGAAAATTCTTCCAAAACGTTTTAGGCTTTTTCAGGTAAGTTTTGGCAAACTCCAGACTGGCTTTTTTATGTCTCGGGGTAAGAAGTGGGGTCTTCCTGGGTCTCCTACCATACAGTCCCTTTTCATTCAGATGCCGACGGATAGTACGGGTTGACACTGTTGTACCCTCGGACTACAGGGCAGCTTGAACTTGTTTGGATGTTAGTCGAGGTTCTTTATCCAACATCCGCACAATCTTGCGTTGAAATCTCTTGTCAGTTTTTCTTTTCCGTCCACATCTAGGGAGGTTAGCCACAGTGCCATGGGCTTTACACTTCTTGCTGACACTGCGCACGGTAGACACAGGAACATTCAGGTCTTTGGAGACGGACTTGTAGCCTTGAGATTGCTCATGCTTCCTCACAATTTGGTTTCTCAAGTCCTCAGACAGTTCTTTGGTCTTCTTTCTTTTCTCCATGCTCAATGTGGTGCACACAAGGACACAGGTCAGAGGTTGAGTCAACTTTAATCCATGTCAACTGGCTGCAAGTGTGATTTAGTTATTGCCAACACCTGTTAGGTGCCACAGGTAAGTTACAGGTGCTGCTAATTACACAAATTAGAGAAGCATCACATGATTTTTCGAACAGTGCCAATACTTTTGTCCACCTTCTTTTTATGTTTGGTGTGGAATTATATCCAATTTGGCTTTAGGACAATTCTTTTTGTGTTTTTTCATTTAAGACAAATTAAATGAAGATAATAACAAAGAATTTGTGTTTGCAATCATTTTCAGGAAGAAACTGAGTATTATCTGACAGAATTGCAGGGGTGTCAATACTTTTGGCCACAACTGTACACAGTGACTGCACCAGCAGAATAGTGAGTGCAGCTCTGGGGTATTAAACAGGATGTAACTCAGGATCAGTAATGTAATGTATGTACACAGTGACTGCACCAGCAGAATAGTGAGTGCAGCTCTGGAGAATAATACAGGAGGTAACTCAGGATCAGTAATGTAATGTATGTACACAGTGACTGCACCAGCAGAATAGTGAGTGCAGCTCTGGGGTATAATACAGGATGTAACTCAGGATCAGTAATGTAATGTATGTACACAGTGACTGCACCAGCAGAATAGTGAGTGCAGCTCTGGGGTATAATACAGGATGTAACTCAGGATCAGTAATGTAATGTATGTACACAGTGACTACACCAGCAGATTAGTGAGCGCAGCTCTGGGGTATAATATAGGATGTAACTCAGGATCAGTAATGTAATGTATGTACACAGTGACTGCACCAGCAGAATAGTGAGTGCAGCTCTGGGGTATAATATAGGATGTAACTCAGGATCAGTAATGTAATGTATATACACAGTGACTGCACCAGCAGAATAGTGAGCGCAGCTCTGGGGTATAATACAGGAGGTAACTCAGGATCAGTAATGTAATGTATGTACACAGTGACTGCACCAGCAGAATAGTGAGTGCAGCTCTGGGGTATAATACAGGATGTAACTCGGGATCAGTAATGTAATGTATGTACACAGTGACTGCACCAGCAGAATAGTGAGTGCAGCTCTGGGGTATAATACAGGATGTAACTCAGGATCAGTAATGTAATGTATGTACACAGTGACTGCACCAGCAGAATAGTGAGTGCAGCTCTGGGGTATAATACAGGATGTAACTCAGGATCAGTAATGTATGTACACAGTGACTGCACCAGCAGAATAGTGAGTGCAGCTCTGGAGTATAATACAGGATGTAACTCAGGATCAGTAATGTATGTACACAGTGACTGCACCAGCAGAATAGTGAGTGCAGCTCTGGGGTATAATATAGGATGTAACTCAGGATCAGTAATGTATGTACACAGTGACTGCACCAGCAGAATAGTGAGTGCAGCTCTGGGGTATAATACAGGATGTAACTCGGGATCAGTAATGTAATGTATGTACACAGTGACTGCACCAGCAGAATAGTGAGTGCAGCTCTGGGGTATAATACAGGATGTAACTCGGGATCAGTAATGTAATGTATGTACACAGTGACTGCACCAGCAGAATAGTGAGTGCAGCTCTGGGGTATAATACAGGAGGTAACTCAGGATCAGTAATGTAATGTATGTACAAAGTGACTGCACCAGCAGAATAGTGAGTGCAGCTCTGGGGTATAATACAGGATGTAACTCAGGATCAGTAATGTAATGTATGTACGCAGTGACTGCACCAGCAGAATAGTGAGTGCAGCTCTGGAGTATAATACAGGAGGTAACTCAGGATCAGTAATGTAATGTATGTACACAGTGACTGCACCAGCAGAATAGTGAGTGCAGCTCTGGGGTATAATACAGGAGGTAACTCAGGATCAGTACAGGATCAATAATATATTTATAAAGTGTCACGTTTTATCTTTTTGAATCTGATAAAGCAGTCTTGGAGCCAAAAGAAACTGTCAGGATTCTGAATGCAGCTTTGGATGTAACTAGAGGGCATTGATGAATGTAGCATGTATCACTAACTGTAAATAATGTTGAAACATTAAATATAGACTCAGTGATTTCCAACCAACCGCAGCCTATTTCCCCTGATGGGAGCAGCAGGTGGCAGCACGCAGTCATGGCTTCTCTGGGATGTTTCTGTCTTTTCGAGTGCAGCCAAGTCAGATTCCCATTATGTGACCCTCTCCTTCTGAGACGGTCCGGCCGCAAATCTCGATGAATTCCCTGCGATCTTCTTAAGAAGAATCATTTATGGGATCTCTGCCACGACACAAAGTCGTCTCCTGCAAAGTGTGAGCCGCAAGACAATAACGAGGGAAGGCAAATGGTAATGGAAAACCTGCATCGGGGGGGCCGAGAGGATCCAGCGCAGCATCAAAGGCCCCGGGACACCCGAATTATGGGCTGGACATGCAGGATCTGCGTCTTAGGACTGTGAAAGACGATTTATCAGAGAGATGAAGCTGTAAAATCCTCCAAGAGACAAATCCAAGCTGTTCCTTACACCTGCTGGAAAGAGGAGAGCAAAGTCCTGAGCAAATCAGAAGCACAAACTTAAGGCTCCTGGGCCCCAATGCAAAATCTGTAATGGGCCGACCATATCCCAGATCAATGCTGGGGTCTTACGTGGTAGAGGGGCAAATATACAGCCAATTTGCAAGTCACTTTATAAAAACATTACATTTTTTTACCGCCTTCAAAACACGTTCCAAAGTGCCGACGACAAGGTCACCTTCTCCTGTTCATTAACAGATAGGCAGACTTTTAGTTAGGGGCAGGCTGGCCATTGCAAATAGTAGCATAATGCATGCTGGAAAGAGAAGAAAGGTGGTTCCAGCAACTATAGTGCTGGCAGAATGCTGATGAAGAGGAACCGGTATTTGCGCCTTATGTTGATTTTAACTTGTTCTGCAGGATGCATAATGGTGTGAACAGAGCTGAACCAACTCCATATAGAGGAGATGATGGCTGCATTATACAGCCAGCACCTGCCAGTAACAGCGGCAACCAGATCCAGCTCTGATCACTGCTGTTTATTAATGTAAATTCCGCTATCAATCTCCAACATGACTGGAGTGCGGCATCGATTCAGGAACCCTAGGGATCATTAGGTGACACTAACATCCAGAAACCTACTGAGGTCATCCACCATACACATGCCCTGGCTCACACTGCAATCTCAACTTCTCCAGCGATGCTCTAGGAGTGCTGAACGCCTATGGAGAAAAACACGCACACCAGAAGACTTCATCCACTTCAAATTTATGTTAAGAACCTATAACGCTGCCCTTCACCTCGCCAAACAGACCTACTTCACCACCCTGACCTCCTCACTAGCCAGCAACCCCAAGAAACTTTTCGACACTTTTCACTCCCTCCTCAGGCCAAAACCACAAGCCCCTATCACAGACATTTGTGCTGATGACCTGGCCTCCCACTTTACAGAAAAAATAGATAATATCCGTCAGGAAATCTGCTCCCAACCACCAAGTGCTGTGACTCCCATCCCTTCCTGCATCTCCCCTAGCTCACTCACATTTTATCTCATCACAGAAGTCTCCAGACTCCTCTCTTCCTCTTGTCTGACCACATGCACTACGTACCCCATTCCCTCACATCTCCTCCAGTCTCTCTCTCCACTTGTCACATCTCACCTAACTGCAATCTTTAATCTCTCCCTCTCCTCGGGCATTTTCCCATCCTCCTTCAAACACGTCATCGTTACTCCATTACTAAAGAAACCCACTCTCGACCCATCCTGCACAAACTACAGACCAGTCTCCAATCTCACCTTCATCTCTAAACTTTTGGAGCGCCTAGTCTACTGCCGCCTTACCCGTTACCTCTCCACTCACTCTCTTCTAGACCCTTCACAGTCCGGCTTCCGCCCCCTACATTCGACTGAAACTGCACTCATCAAAGTGACCAATGACCTTCTGACAGCAAAACGTTTAACGGTGACCACTCTCTGCTCATTCTTCTTGACCTATCTGCAGCTTTCGACACTGTTGACCACCATCTCCTACTCTCTAGGCATTAAGGACACTGCTCTCTCCTGGCTCTCTTCCTATCTTTCTGACCGCTCCTTCAGTGTTTTGTTCTCTGGCTCCACGTCATCTCATCTTCCTCTCGCTGTCGGGGCCCCTCAGGGCTCAGTCCTTGGCCCCCTTTTCTCTCTCTACACGGCCCCAGTTGGACAGACCATCAGCAGATTTGGCTTTCAGTACCATCTTTATGCTGATGACACACAACTATATACGTCATCCCCCGACCTTACCCTCGCTGTACTACAGAACGCCAGTGACTGTCTGTCCGCAGTCTCCAATATCATGTCCGCTCTCTATCTGAAACTCCACCTCTCCAATACTGAACTTCTTCTGCTCCCGCCGTCTACTAACGCTCTATTAATTGGCTTCGCCGTCACTCGACTTTCCCCTCTCCAGTCCATACTTAATGCAGCAGCCAGGGTCATCTATCTGGTAATCGGTACTCGGACGCGTCCGCTCTTCGCCAGTCCTTACATTGGCTGCCCATTCATTATAGGATCCAATTCAAAGTACTTGTTCTCACCCACAAAGCTCTCCACAGTGAAGCACCCCCCTACATCTCCTCCCACAATCAAAGTAATTTCTCACCGGCCGCCCGCACGCTCCTCACCGCTCGCCATCCGGTCCTCTATTTTCCGCAGATGCATGCAGCATCTATAGGCCAGAAGTTTCGACCATGTTCAGGTTTCGAAGGTCACTGAGTGTCATGAGGTTCGATGGCAATACGACCTTATGTTGTGCTGTGAGCTCCGGCATGGACGCGGGTGGAAGTCCTGGTCTGAAGTGAAGAGGCCGGGGCAGGACCGGCTACGTACAGGGTTACTGCCTCTGAATAGAAGCAACACATTCACTGACCGCAGACGCGCATTCGCTGACCGCAGACGCGCATTCGCTGACCGCACACGCGCATTCGCTGACCGCACACGCGCATTCGCTGACCGCAGACACGCATTCACTGACCGCAGACACGCATTCACTGACCGCAGACACACATTCACTGACCGCAGACACATATTCACTGACCGCAGACACATTCACAGACCGCAGACACATATTCACTGACCGCAGACACACATTCACTGACCGCAGACACACATCCGCACGCACACATCCGCTGACCGCAGACACACATTCACTGACCGCAGACACACATCCGCACGCACACATCCGCTGACCGCAGACACACATTCACTGACCGCAGACACACATTCACTGACCGCAGACACACAGTCACTGACCGCAGACACACAGTCACTGACCGCAGACACACAGTCACTGACCGCAGACACACAGTCACTGACCGCAGACACACAGTCACTGACCGCAGACACATATTCACTGACCGCAGACACATTCACAGACCGCAGACACATATTCACTGACCGCAGACACATTCACAGACCGCAGACACACATCCACTGACCGCAGACACACATTCACTGACCGCACACACATTCACTGACCGCACACACATTCACTGACCGCAGACACACATCCGCACGCACACATCCGCTGACCGCAGACACACATTCACTGACCGCAGACACACATTCACTGACCGCAGACACACATTCACTGACCGCAAACACACATTCACTGACCGCAGACACATTCACTGACCGCAGACACACAGTCACTGACCGCAGACACACATCCGCACGCACACATCCGCTGACCGCAGACACACATTCACTGACCGCACACACATTCACTGACCGCACACACATTCACTGACCGCAGACACACATCCGCACACACACATCCGCTGACCGCAGACACACATTCACTGACCGCAGACACACAGTCACTGACCGCAGACACACAGTCACTGACCGCAGACACACAGTCACTGACCGCAGACACACATTCACTGACCGCAGACACACATTCACTGACCGCAGACACACATTCACTGACCGCAGACACATATTCACTGACCGCAGACACATTCACAGACCGCAGACACATATTCACTGACCGCAGACACATTCACAGACCGCAGACACACATCCACTGACCGCAGACACACATTCACTGACCGCAGACACACATCCGCACGCACACATCCGCTGACCGCAGACACACATTCACTGACCGCAGACACACATTCACTGACCGCAGACACACATTCACTGACCGCACACACATTCACTGACCGCACACACATTCACTGACCGCAGACACACATCCGCACGCACACATCCGCTGACCGCAGACACACATTCACTGACCGCAGACACACATTCACTGACCGCAGACACACATTCACTGACCGCAGACACACAGTCACTGACCGCAGACACACAGTCACTGACCGCAGACACACATTCACTGACCGCAGACACACAGTCACTGACCGCAGACACACATTCACTGACCGCAGACACACATTCACTGACCGCAGACACACATTCACTGACCGCAGACACACAGTCACTGACCGCAGACACACAGTCACTGACCGCACACACATTCACTGACCGCAGACACACATTCACTGACCGCAGACACACATTCACTGACCGCAGACACACATTCACTGACCGCAGACACACATTCACTGACCGCAGACACACATTCACTGACCGCAGACACACAGTCACTGACCGCAGACACACAGTCACTGACCGCAGACACACATTCACTGACCGCAGACACACATTCACTGACCGCAGACACATTCACTGACCGCAGACACACATTCACTGACCGCAGACACACAGTCACTGACCGCACACACATTCACTGACCGCAGACACATTCACTGACCGCAGACACACAGTCACTGACCGCAGACACACAGTCACTGACCGCAGACACACATTCACTGACCGCAGACACACATTCACTGACCGCAGACACATTCACTGACCGCAGACACACATTCACTGACCGCAGACACACATTCACTGACCGCAGACACATTCACTGACCGCAGACACACATTCACTGACCGCAGACACACATTCACTGACCGCAGACACACATTCACTGACCGCAGACACACATTCACTGACCGCAGACACATATTCACTGACCGCAGACACATATTCACTGACCGCAGACACATTCACAGACCGCAGACACGTATTCACTGACCGCAGACACATATTCACTGACCGCAGACACATTCACAGACCGCAGACACACATCCACTGACCGCAGACACACATTCACTGACCGCAGACACACATCCGCACGCACACATCCGCTGACCGCAGACACACATTCACTGACCGCAGACACACATTCACTGACCGCAGACACACATTCACTGACCGCAGACACACAGTCACTGACCGCAGACACACAGTCACTGACCGCAGACACACAGTCACTGACCGCAGACACACAGTCACTGACCGCAGACACACAGTCACTGACCGCAGACACACAGTCACTGACCGCAGACACACAGTCACTGACCGCAGACACACATTCACTGACCGCAGACACACATTCACTGACCGCAGACACACATTCACTGACCGCAGACACACATTCACTGACCGCAGACACACATTCACTGACCGCAGACACACATTCACAGACCGCAGACACACATTCACTGACCGCAGACACACATTCACTGACAGCAGACACACAGTCACTGACCGCAGACACACAGTCACTGACCGCAGACACACAGTCACTGACCGCAGACACACATTCACTGACCGCAGACACACAGTCACTGACCGCAGACACACAGTCACTGACCGCAGACACACAGTCACTGACCGCAGACACACAGTCACTGACCGCAGACACACATTCACTGACCGCAGACACACATTCACTGACCGCAGACACACATTCACTGACCGCAGACACACATTCACTGACCGCAGACACATATTCACAGACCGCAGACACATATTCACAGACCGCAGACACACATTCGCTGACCGCAGACACACATTCGCTGACCGCAGACACACATCCGCTGACCGCAGACACATTCAGCTACCGCAGACACACAATCACTGACCGCAGACGCACATTCACTGACCGCAGACACACATTCACTGACCGCAGACACACATTCACTGACCGCAGACACACATTCACTGACCGCAGACACACATTCACTGACTGCAGACACACAGTCACTGACCGCAGACACACATCCGCTGACCGCAGACACACATTCGCTGACCGCAGACACACATTCACTGACCGCAGACACACATTCACTGACCGCAGACACACATTCACTGACCGCAGACACACAGTCACTGACCGCAGACGCACATTCACTGACCGCAGACACATTCACAGACCGCAGACACACATTCACTGACCGCAGACACACAGTCACTGACCGCAGACACACAGTCACTGACCGCAGACACACATTCACTGACCGCAGACACACATTCACTGACCGCAGACACACATTCACTGACCGCAGACACACATTCACTGACCGCAGACACATATTCACTGACCGCAGACACATATTCACAGACCGCAGACACATATTCACAGACCGCAGACACATATTCACAGACCGCAGACACACATTCACTGACCGCAGACACATCCGCTGACCGCAGACACGCATTCACTGACCGCAGACACACAGTCACTGACTGCAGACACACATCCGCTGACCGCAGACACGCATTCACTGACCGCAAGCAGAGACCTGGAAAACGGTGAGGAATAGAGACAGAAACTAAGTCAGAAAGTTTCAGAACTTTTCATTTATACACAGACTAAACTTTATTATGGTTAAAAATGGAAAACCTAATTTTCAGTATTTCTCCTCGGTATGTTGTCGCTCCTACAAACTGGCTCAGATACAGAATTACAGCATGAGTGACATTTACATAAAACCCATGAGATGTGTGGCACTGCTCCACCGCTTACACATAACTCAGTACATTCGGCACATGTCACAAGTAGAAATAAAAATACCCACAGAAACCATATTTACTTTCCATTAACCTGACACCTTTCACTTTGATTTCACATCGGGAATAAGATTCCTCGTAACAAGCCCCAATCTGTAAGATACATGTAACAAATTAGTTTCAAAGGAGAAAGGTAAACATGGCACATTCCCCTCCGACATCAGAAATGCATTTCTAGACCTCGTATATCATATGTAAAGGTAAACAGGAGCGCTGTCATATCCTCACACTAAAGAGCCATCTGCTGCAAGGACAGGATCCATCACAGCACGGAAGAGGCCAAATGCTACACATAGAACCATGGCACAAAAGGAAGGCGCTATAACACTAAACTCTGTGTACAAGACTGTAACTACTATAATACTGCTCCCTATGTACAAGAATATAACTACTATAATACTGCCCCTATGTACAAGAATATAGCTACTATAATAATGCTCCTATGTACAAGAATATAACTACTATAATACTGCCCCTATATACAAGAATATAACTACTATAATACTGCCCCTATGTACAAGAATATAACTACTATAATACTGCCCCTATGTACAAGAATATAGCTACTATAATACTGCCCCTATATACAAGAATATAACTACTATAATACTGCCCCTATGTACAAGAATATAACTACTATAATACTGCCCCTATATACAAGAATATAACTACTATAATACTGCCCCTATGTACAAGAATATAACTACTATAATACTGCCCCTATGTACAAGAATATAGCTACTATAATAATGCTCCTATGTACAAGAATATAACTACTATAATACTGCCACTATGTATAAGAATATAACTACTATAATACTGCCCCTATATACAAGAATATAACTACTATAATACTGCCCCTATGTACAAGAATATAACTACTATAATACTGCCCCTATGTACAAGAATATAACTACTATAATACTGCTCCTATGTACAAGAATATAACTACCATAATACTGCCCCCTATGTACAAGAATATAACTACTATAATACTGCTCCTATGTACAAGAATATAACTACTATAATACTGCTCCCTATGTACAAGAATATAACTACTATAATACTGCCCCCTATGTACAAGAATATAACTACTATAATACTGCTCCTATGTACAAGAATATAACTACTATAATACTTCCCCCTATGTACAAGAATATAACTACTATAATACTGCTCCTATGTACAAGAATATAACTACTATAATACTGCTCCTATGTACAAGAATATAACTACTATAATACTGCCCCTATGTACAAGAATATAACTACTATAATACTGCCCCCCTATGTACATGAATATAACTACTATAATACTGCCCCTATGTACAAGAATGTAACTACTATAATACTGCTCCTATGTACATGAATATAACTACTATAATACTGCCCCCTATGTACAAGAATATAACTACTATAATACTGCCCCTATGTACAAGAATATAACTACTATAATACTGCTCCTATGTGCAAGAATATAACTACTATAATACTGCCCCCTATGTACAAGAATATAACTACTATAATACTGCCCCTATGTACAAGAATATAACTACTATAATACTGCTCCTATGTACAAGAATATAACTACTATAATACTGCCCCTATGTACAAGAATATAACTACTATAATACTGCCCCCCTATGTACATGAATATAACTACTATAATACTGCCCCTATGTACAAGAATGTAACTACTATAATACTGCTCCTATGTACATGAATATAACTACTATAATACTGCGCCTATGTACAAGAATATAACTACTATAATACTGCCCCCTATGTACAAGAATATAACTACTATAATACTGCCCCCTATGTACAAGAATATAACTACTATAATACTGCCCCCCTATGTACAAGAATATAACTACTATAATACTGCCCCCTATGTACATGAATATAACTACTATAATACTGCCCCTATGTACAAGAATGTAACTATTATCACATAAATTGCCCAATAATTGCACATTCCCAATAAGGGTAATATACCACCACCAGAATATAAACACTTTGTGGTTACCCAAAATTGTAAAAATATGGCACCACTAAATGGTATATAATAAATATATACAAGACATATAAAACAATACATGATAAAAAAAGGTGTCAAGACAATGCAAAAAAGGGACTAAAAAGGTCCATGGATATTCCTACCACAAAATTTGTAGAACCAACATAGCAATACACCCAAGAATAAACTAATCAAGGAACAAAAACACATAATGCATTGTATATGAAATAACCTTTGTCTTGTGTAGAACCAACACTAATGAATAGTATCAATTTTATTATTACAAAAATAACCTGACAGTATTAACCGCAGGTAAATGGACAATTAAGGGTAAATTGACCAACCCACACAACTACTGCCTCTCCCTTCTAATGTGAATAAGTTAGCAGTTAAACCCGCAATATAGATAAACGAAATGAAGGTAAATTAGCAGCAGGTGGATAAAGGTTAGTTAACCAACAACCACTGAAGCCTGTCCCTATAATATAGACATACTAACGGTTTAAACCGCAAGATGGGTGAAGAATAAAGGTAAATTACCTATAAGTAAATGTGGAGGAGAAGCCTGGACGTCCCTTAAGCCCCGACGCTCGTTTCGCACAGCTTCTTCCGGAGGCGTATCAACATAGGGGGCATAACACGGTTTAAATACCTAAATCCATCATCACCATTGGTTAATGATCATGTGTCATCTATGTCAAATAATAAAGCGCCCATGGTGCCTACGCAATCAATCCTAAAAGGTCCTGTGTATTCCTGCATATAGTAAGGCAAATAGCGGCGCATAACTAGTCACATGAGACTCGCCATGCAATCAGGGGAAAAGTAGGCGGTCATGTGGCTCAGAAATGACAGGTCCTGTGAGGACGTGCAGAGACCGTAACCACAACTGACCACGGAATAAACCCCGGCGGCTCTGTATATCGGTATGCGCTCAGCCTCTTTAAGCAAAACAATCTTTCTTTTAATAAAAAGAAAGGAAAATCCCGCTGAAGAAATTCTGCAACCTCCTGAACATAAAAACAATATAAGTGCCTCTAAAGAAATAAAGTGCTGATGTGCATAGGATTATATTATTAATCTATACATATACAATAATGATACAAAAAATCATTATAACTACTGCCCCCTATGTACAAGAATATTACTACTATAATATTGCCCCTATATACATGAATATAACTATTAATACTGCCCCTATGTACAAGAATATACAGTGGGGAAGAAATATTTAGTCAGCCACAAATTGTGCAAGTTTTCTGACTTATAAAGATGAGAGGGGCCTGTAATTGGCATCATAGGTAGACCACAACTATGAGAGTCAAAATGAGAAAACACATCCAGAAAATCACCTTGTCTGATTTGGCAAGATTTATTTTGCAAATTATGGAGGAGAATGTCATGATCCAGACTGGGTTTTGAGTCCTGTCTTCCCCTTTTTCCGGTCTGGTCATGCCAGGGGTTAACTTTCTCAGCCTCAGCCTGGTCTCAGGTTTGATATTTATCTCTGCTGCGTCCTGCAGACCATGTCCGTTATAGCTTCTTCTTATGGCGTGTGTAGCTGACCCCGTTTGCCCTGATTTGTCCTGCTGCTTGAACCCATGTCTGTTTATCCTGTGAGGTAGCGCTGTCATTCAAGGTTGGGGGATACTCGCTTGGCAGCAAATAAATCACATCCGGTACGGGTTTTCCATAAAACCATATCAGTCTGTGAGGTTTATTATTCAGCATAAACCAAAGGAAGCACCACAAAGTTCATATCAGCATAGCGTCCTTTATATAGGCTATTCAGCCTCATCATTATCTCACCAGTCAGGGTTCCTTATGCGGCTTCACCATTGCACACATTAGTACCCTCCAGGGAGCTCTCAGGCACACATCGCCATTGCTCACACAGCCGCTCCACAGGCTGTTAGCCAGGAGATCCTTCTCCTCATGGGACCTTCCAAACTGGACCAATCAGGTCCCAGCATTCACACCTTGTGACCTACCCTGGCCACCGTATATGGTCCGTAGCCACGCCCACTGGGTCACATGGCTATGACCTCATCACAGGTCCTTCACACACTTATAAAGCCTTTTACTATAGGCGTTTTCAGACACACCCCTGGGTGGATTTGTAGGTAACCAGAACCCGCCCATCTCTTTAGTTACCTGAAGACTTCTCCCTTACACTTAGAAACAACACCTCAGCAATGATATTGCTTATCACACATACACAAGTCTCCATCTCAAAGCCACCCACTTTTAGATTCATAATTATCCTTCAGAATTCTGCCAGTCATCCATTCTCTTGGGACATCCACACAGCGCCCCCTAGTGGACACAGTGGTCATTACACCACAATCCCCTCTTCCCTTTCCAACTCAGTCTTTCCCTTTCGTGTATTCACTCCCTGGTTTTGTCTTGACTTGATGGTTCTCTCATCTTTTTCGGAGAACCTGCACAATTGACTAAATACTTTTTTTCCTGTGTGTGAGATATATATATATATATTTTCTGTATATAGTGAGATAGTGCTCTCTGAAAGTGTTGGGTAACACACACTTGGCAACGGCATTAAGGCACACAGGAACGGTTTTCCACTTAAACAGTCCATCCAATTTATGTAGACACAGCATAAACCACATAAAGTACAGTCCATTGTGTTACATCCACGAAACATGTTATGACCACCAGTCTGTTCCAATTGCAGATACACCTGTCTGCCTTTCCTAAAACCCCCTTGTTCAAGGGGACCTTCTAGGAGCTCCGATCCACACGCTGACCATTAGCCAGTCTTGACTTCCAGGGAAGCTGCCTTACTTGGACCACTGACCCGTACTCTGACTTGCTCAAAAAATTCAAACCTGTCAGTTCCAGACCCTTAGAAGGACGGTGTCTTCCCCAAACTCAGATATCCATCACAGATTTTGCAGGCACATGACCTCCTCCATGTGCTTCCAGGAGAACCTGTCCTCTTCAAGGACCTTCCAACACAGAGACCATGTGACCAAACAACAGTCTCATTATATCCCATGAGACACAACCATTGTTGGGAGGTAGGTGTTTAGCCAGACCCGCCCAACTCTCCGGATAACCTGCAAGCCCAGTCTTCATAAACCAAACAAGGCTCGTAGAACTACAGGTCCCAGAGCAACATTCCAGGCTTACAGCACAGAGAACCTCCGCCTCTGTGACACATACCGGCCATTCACAATAACGCCGGTCACTGTCTCACAATATATACCTAAAAGAATATTTTTATATGTTAAGAAACTAGTTTAGAGTAGAGTAGAACCTGGCCAAAAGAATCTACCTTGTAGTGGTGGTGGCTTAAAAAAATCTTTTGGCCAAAACAAAAGCTGCTGTCTATGTATGCGATACGGTGTTTAATGGGAACTGATAATAGCTGATTGGTGAGGATGTGGTGGAGAAGTTGAGTTTTCCCAAGAGTGGGCGGTGGGACTGTGGAAGGTTTGAGGGGTGGAGGCAGAACTAGGGCTGAGTCTCAAGGGGCCCCCAAAATATTGCCAGTACGGGGCCCCGAAATTCCTAGTGGCAGCCCTGGCGAATGATGTCTACAGTGAAACATGCTGGTGGCTTGGTGATTTCTACAGTGAAACATGGCAGTGACTTGGTGATGTCTACAGTGAAGCATAGTGGTGGCTCAGTGATGTTTACAGTGAAGCATGGTGGTAGGAGATAACATCATGCCTTCCATGAGGAATCTGAAGCTTGGGCATTATCAAACCTTCCTATAGGACAATTATCCCAAGCGTATCTCACAGTAAAGACTTGGTTCCTGAAGGAGTCCGGGAAAACTATGGAGTTGCTGTCACAGTTACCAGACATAAACCACAATTTTTTATAGGATTTAAAGAAGGCAACTGCAGCAAAAAAAAAGAAAACAACAATATTAGTAACCATTGGCAATGAGGAATGGGCTAAGACTCCACAGAAATGCTGTCAGAAGCTGGTGTCTCGCTCATATCTTATCTGTGGCAGATTATAACAGCCAGAGGGGCAGCAGGTTATAACAGCCAGAAGGGCTCTTTTACGTACTAAGAAGGCTGGTGATGAAGGGGTAAATAATTCTGAGACTGTAATAGTCAGTAAAAGTGGCATTTTTTGGTGAATTTGGAAAAAAACACTTCTTGTATTAGTTGTGTTGAACTTTTTACATTGTTTTTGTTACAATGATTAAATGTAAACAACAAAAAGTTTTTCAGTTTTGTAATAAACTGAATTAACTGTGTCGTAATTGAATATTTTTTATTGCATCTATATATAATTAGTCCAGGAAAAGCAGGATGATAACTTCTGAGATCACGAAAATGTAGCCAAAGCAGTATGTGCTGGGGTTCACATACTTTCCCAGGGGGCTCTATGGTCATGCATTTCTCATTTCACCACATATCTGGGCTGATGTGAGTCAGTTTTGGAAATCTTTGTTATATGTGGTTCAGGGAGCATCAAAGTCGACGCTGATTGTGGTTACTACAAAGTAAACTCGGGAAACCACAGCGCGGCTCCCACCCATTACTTATCATCTGTGATCTCAGGACGGGCACCGCAGAGATCATCTCTCTCTATTTCAGCGAGGGCCTTTCCTAAACTACTGCTGTCATCCGTTGTAGTGCCCATAGGGTCTAATCTATAGGGTCCACTATACATGAATCTACCCTTAACATATGTGATAGGAGGAGGTCGGATCCCCTTGAACTCCACCTTTAAAGGGAAGCGGTCAGCTTGTTTTTTAACTATGGAAGTAGTGGCATGGCTGAGTAGGCGTTTATTGCCTTATGAAAACGATCCCTTTTTTGTAGAGATCCAATGCCCCAGCAAGAAGAAATCTAATGAAGAAGCCATGTGCAAATCAGCCTGGATGTGAACTAGGGGCGTGGAAGAAGAAGTTCAGACACGCCCCAGTGCACTTCCAATTGAATTTGCATATGGCTTCTACACTAGATTTCTCATGACGGGCGCACCAGATTTCCACGAAAAAAGTATTAATCTTATTGAAGTTCAATCGCCTATACAGCCAATCCACTGCTTCCATATGTAACAGCCTCCTGCCAAGTTCTATGAAAAAGCATTGTCGTAGAGAAAAATGGTAAAATCCATAAAGACATCTTCGAAGAGGGGACATATCACCCACACATTGAACATATGGGATTAATTATAACTGGGTAAGTGAAAAGAGCTGACACTTCAACCTCCATTGAACTAGGACCTCCTGCCATGAACAGGTAATTATAGCAGAGATCTGTTCTGAGAATCAGCCAACATGTCTCGGATTCGTATATACAGAGGTGTAGAAGTGCACTTCCAAGGCAAGAGCTTCCTCTATTAGAATCATAGAATCGTAGAGTTGGAAGGGACCTCCTGGGCCATCTGGTCCAACCCCCTGCTCAAAGCAGGATTCGCTAAATCATCCCAGTCAGATGTCTGTCCAGCCTCTGTTTGAAGACTTCCATTGAAGGAGAACTCACCACTTCTCGTGGCAGCCTGTTCCACTCATTGATCACTCTAACTGTCAAAAAGTTTTTTCTAATATCTAATCTGTGTCTCCTCCCATTCAGTTTCATCCCATTGCTTCTAGTCTTTCCTTGTGCAAATGAGAATAAAGTTGATCCTTCTACAATGTGACAGCCCTTTAGATATTTGTAGACAGCTATTAAGTCTCCTCTCAGTCTTCTCTTTTGCAAACTAAACATTCCCAAATCCTGCAACCTTTCCTCATAAGACAGGGTTTGCAGACCGGTCACCATTCTGGTCGCTCTTTTCTGAACTTGCTCCAGTTTGTTGATGTCTTTTTTAAAATGTGGTGCCCAAAACTGGACACAATATTCCAGATGAGGTCTGACCAAAGAGGAGTAGAGGGAAATAATGACTTCACGTGATCTAGACTGTATGCTTCTGTTAATACATCCTAGAATTGCATTTGCCTTTTTTGCTGCTGCATCACACTGTTGACTCATATTCAGTCTGTTATCTATTAGTATACCCAAGTCTTTTTCACATGTGCTGTCACTTAGCCCTATTCCTCCCATTCTATATATGCTTTTTTCATTTTTATTGCCCAGATGTAGTACTTTGCATTTCTCCCTGTTAAAAACCATTCTGTTAGTTGCTGCCCACTGCTCCAGTTTATTTAAATCTTTTTGAATCCTCTCTCTCTCTTCTCTAGTATTAGCTATCCCTCCTAGCTTTGTGTCATCAGCAAATTTAATCAGTTTACCCTCAATTCCTTCATCTAAATCGTTGATAAAGATGTTGAACAATACAGGGCCCAGGACAGAGCCCTGTGGTACCCCACTTGAGACATTCTTCCAACTGGATGTGCAGCCATTTACGACCACTCTTTGTGTCCGATCACTAAGCCAGTTATGAATCCACCTAACAGTTGCCTTGTCCATTCCATACTTAGTCATTTTTTCAATAAGGATTGTATGAGAGACTTTATCAAATGCTTTGCTGAAGTCAAGATATACTATATCTACAGCATTTCCTTGATCCACCCAATCAGTGATACCATCATAGAAGGAAATTAAGTTAGTCTGACATGACTTATTAGTTACAAACCCATGCTGACTCTGTTTAATCACTTCATTCTTATCCAGGTATTGACATACATGTTGTTTAATAATTTGTTCAAAGATCTTTCCTGGTATAGAAGTCAGACTCACCGGCCTATAGTTGCCTGGGTCCACCTTCTTCCCCTTTTTGAAGATAGGAACAACATTTGCTCTTCTCCAGTCTTCTGGCACTTCTCCTGTTCTCCAAGAATTTTCAAAGATTATGGAGAGGGGTTCGAAAATTTCTTCTGCTATCTCCTTCAGTACTCTGGGGTGTAATTCATCTGGACCTGGAGACTTGAATTCATTTAGGTTAGCTAAGTGTTTCCTCACTATCTTTCCGTTTATAGATATCCTGGATTCTTCTATTCCCTTAATAGGACAGTGAATAACAGTTGATGTTACATTTCCTTTCTGAGAGAAAACAGATGCAAAATAGGAATTTAAAAGTTCAGCCTTCTCAACATCCTGTCTTACCATTTCATCATTTTCATCCTGCAAAAATCCTATAGCATCTTTGACTTTTCTTTTACTTTTGACATATCCCCAAAATCCTTTATTATTGCTTTTGACATCTCTTGCAAGCCTCAATTCATTTTCAGCTTTAGCTAATCTGATTTGTGCCCTGCAGGTTCTGCAGACAGCATTATATTCTTCTTTAGATATGCCTCCCTCTTTCCATTTTATAAACATTTTTTTCTTCCTTTTTAGCATGTGCTTAAGTTCTGTGTTCATCCATCCTGGTTTCCTTAAATGCTTCCTATTCTTCCCTCTTTTCGGAATTGTTAACAACTGTGCTTTGAGAATTTCATTTTTCAAGATTTCCCATCCTTCCTGGACATTTTTGTCTTTAAGGATATCCAGCCATTGGATCCCTCCAATTCTCTTTCTGAATCCTTTAAAATCTGCCTTTCTGAAATCTAACCTTGATGTCTGAGTCTTCACAGGTCTTCCGCCTCTAGTTATCCAAAATTCTAAAATAGCATGGTCGCTACCTCCTAGGGTCCCAGCCACTTTTACCTCCTCAACCATTTCCTCCCTGTTTATAAGGATTAGATCCAAGGTAGCAGTTCCCCTTGTTTTCTCCCTTACCTTTTGGAAGATAAAGTTGTCAGCAACAGAGGATAAGAATTTCCTTGACCTGTTAGTTTTGCCTGAGAGAGATTCCCAACAAATGTCTGGATAGTTGAAATCTCCCATGACAACTATGTCATATTTTTTGGAGAACTTGGCCATTTGATGCATAAAGAGTTCATCTATATCTTCAGCTTGCACAGGCGGCCTGTAGTAAATGCCTACAATGGTGTCCTTTCCATTGTTCTGTCCTTGTATTCTTACCCAAACAGTTTCCACAGAACTCCCAGTCTCTGAAGCTTCAATCTCTGTGCAGATATACGCGTTTCTAACATACAATGCGACACCCCCTCCTCGTTTATCAAATCTGTTTCTTGCAAATAAGTTGTATCCTTCTAGTCTTGTATTCCAATCATGTGTATTGTCCCACCAAGTTTCAGTGATTCCAATGACATCATATTTCTTTTCCTGTGTTAGTAGTTCCAATTCTCCTTGTTTGTTGCCCATGCTTTGTGCATTAGTATAGAAACATTTTAGTTTGTGATTGGTTTCTCTTTCTCCAATGTTTTTATTAATTAGATTCTTTCGTCTTTCTTCTTCCTTTCCACTTCTAATAGCAGAGTTCTCAATAGCATTCGTCAGGTGTATGGCTTTTTCTGGTCTTTTGCTTCCCTTCCCATGTTGTTCTAGTTTAAAGCTCTCCTTACAAGTGTAGCAAGGCGACTTCCAAATACATGCTTTCCAGTCTTCGTAAGGTGCACCCCATCTCTAGCAAGTAGTCCATCGTATAAGTAGTTCACTCCGTGATCCAGAAATCCAAATCGTTGCTGACGGCACCATCGACGTAGCCAGTTGTTCACCTGCAGAATCTTATTCCACCTCCTTGTTCCATGGCCATCCACTGGGAGGATGGAAGAGAAGACCACCTGCGCTCCCAGTTCTTTCACTTTCTTGCCTAAGTCTTCAAAGTCTCTGCAGATGGTTTCCAGGTCGTTTCTTGCGGTGTCATTTGTCCCCACATGTAGTAGCAGGAATGGGTAGTCATCTGTAGGTCTGAAGAGTCCTGATATCCTGTCAGACACATCTTTAATTTTTGCACCTGGAAGACAGCACATTTCTCTTGAAGTTATATCCGGTCTGCAGATAGCGGCCTCTGTTCCTCTCAACAGGGAATCCCCCATGACCACCACTCTCCGTTTCTTCTTCACAACATTTTTCTTTCTCCATCCAGGAGGACTCTGAAGGCGTACAAGGTTGCTGTTTGTTGGCAAAGTCTTATCCTGATGTATTTCTTCATCGTTTTCCTGCGTGAGAGCCTGGTACTGGTTCCTGAGAAGTATGGGTGCTGACTGCCTCCTGATCCTCCTGCTTCTCTGGGTCACATGTCTCCATTCCTCTTTTTCTTCAGGTGCACTTCGAATTTCTTCTCTTTCTGTAACATGAAGAGATAATTCTGCTCTGTCCAAGAACTCTTCACCTTCCTTAATGATGTTCAACGTAGCTAACCTCTCTTCGAGATTTTGCAACTTTTCCTCCAACAGGGACACCAGCTTGCATTTGTGGCATGTGAAGTTTGGCTTTTCCACTGGTAAATCTGTGAACATGTAGCAAGAAATGCAGCTCACCAAATGGCTCCTGGCCTCTTCCATCTTGAGATTTCTTAAAAACGATGAAAGATGAGCCAAAATTCGCGCGCCTATCGGCACGCGGTTTTTCCGATTTCCTCTTTTCAGCTGCAACGGCCAAAACCCAGTGATCGTTGAGCCCGCGGAGACTCTTCACTTATCCCAGAAGGCACTGGGAATATGCAAATGATCTCCTCAAGACTGTTCCCCTGGTTTCAAAGGACTGGTATTCAAAGGACTGGTCTCAGACTTTCTGGAGAAAGTGGTCACTAATGAATATTGATGAATATTGGAGATTGCATTGATCCGATATTTATCGGAGATATATTTTCAGCGTCGTAGGGAAGGGACAAACATAATGCATTCACTCACATCACTGTTATTTGCATAACACCTTCAACTTAATATCGTTCCAATGGATGATGCTATCCATGTCATATTTTTTCTCTGTAAAAAGGTAAAATCATGATAGGAAACATTATGACAATATCTTCCACCTGTGACCTCCAGGGGCAATGATATTCTGAAAGTTGGGGATCTCATAATCTGCCAAAAGACCTAGCACGTCCGACAACCAGCCCTCATATGAGATCACCAAGGGGAGGTGCGTGGGCGTAACCTTGATCTCAATAAAAATCAGATTTTGAGTTTCTGTCACTGTTCATTTCTGGGAGACACAGTTCTCTGAGAGAGTGTTTTATTTTTCTAATCGGTGAGTTTCATTACAAAATCTCTTCTACATCCTAAATGTATCACTGAAGAATAAGCTACCAGTGATCTATCAGAGTTTGTATTTTTGGGGGGTATTGCAACCCCGCTCTCTCTTCTCTTGAACCATCTTCTTAGCTGATTTCACGAGAAGAGAGATAAGAGTTACAGACAGATTCTCTGGTAGTTCATTGTAGAAGTCAAACACTGCACACATTTTAATTAAACCCAATTGTAAAAATTCTTTTTAGGCAAAAATACATCCATTTATGTAAAAAATAACAAGCTTGTCAACACAACTTGATACAGCAGAGCTGAGAGTGCAGGATAACCTAGATTTGTTGGCCTAAGCACGGAAGTAGTAGCTGGATGCTGGATTGGAGAGAAGAGTAATGGGACAGATAATTAGTAAGTGGCTGAAGCAGAGCCAAGAATAAGATGAGGCTAACTCAAGGAAGACAAAGGTGGAAGCAGGGTATTGTACTTCCTGAATACTCAGGCAGAGGGCAGCTTTATGAGCCGGCCTTAAAATGGATAAGATCACTGGGGAATAAAGAAGAGAACCCTTGTGTAGGAACAATATATAGGCTCTTCCTGTTCGACAGCTCATCATAATGCACCTGCTTTGGAGGTGGAAATGGGCCCCCTTGCGTCGTGGGCCACTGTTCGGCTGCACAGGTTGCACCAATGATAAGTCCACCCCTGGATAAGATGATAACATTGATGGTGCTTGTTGAGCTACCATAATAACCCAGCAGGGACTAGCACAGAGGGAGGAAGAAAAGAGGCAAAGCCCGGTGCTGGAGCCGGGACAGATGAGTCACAGATTGGACCCCCAGTTTGGACCCCCAGAAAGCTGGGAGTTATCGTTCATCAGCTGACGGAGACCAGTGCACTACTGAGCAACATGCCACCCCTGGATACAACCAAAAGGAGCTATGTGCTTTGGGAACTCCAAAGTTGAAGAACTATACGCAACCCTGCACCATGCACAATGCCAAGCGGCAGCCGGATTAGGGTAAAGCCATCGTCACTGTTCTCTGCAGTGATGGAGACTAGAGACATTGCCCATCTGACAGTCTTAGGGGTAAATGTTAGACATCAGGAGGACATGGTCTGAGTCTTAACCCAAATTCTGCAGGAAACCATCCCAGAAAAGCGGAAAAGCTAGATTCTCTCCATACAAATGAGATTCCTGAATGCATAATGTGGGTGGTGATGGGGGGGGAAATCACATACATTTGCAAATTAAAAGAAAATTAACTTTTTTTAACGCCGAAAACTTTCTCTTCAAAGCAAATCTAAAAGTCGCGAAACCTGAGCCCAAACCGAGCGTATTTGGAAAATCTGCTCACGGCTCAGTCATCGCTTTCATTAATATTTTTCCCCACTGTAAACAAATGAAGAAAATTAGAACCTGTAAAGCCACAAAATCTGCCAAAATAAGAAACCCACAGCGGTTTACATAAGAGAAACAGATGAGGTCCTGCGCAAACGCCCAGGCGTAATCCGCACGCATGGCCATCCGAGGCAGGCGAGAGCCGATCACCAGTCCTAATGACTGCAGCGCCATCTAGTGGTCACAAATGTCAATTCACCCTAAAAATCAGCAGCATATACAAATTAGGAGGGGTTCTCTTTTGGAAACCAGTTTGAATACCGTTCAGTCCTCCATTTGGGAACACTCAACTTTCATGAGACCCCAGAAATAGGTCTGCCTACAATCTGCCTATATCCAGTTACACGGGCGCATCAATCTATAGGGATATAGCTATAGGGGTGCAGAGGTAGCAATCGCCCGGGGATCAAGGGTTCCCCTGCCCATATAATGAATCCAGTGTTATAAATGGCTGTGTTATGTCTTCTCTTGGGGGCAGCACGTTCATCTGCTGAAATCCTCTGCGCTGCTGTGAGCGCTCTGCCCCCCTCTTGGGATCTTGTGTTGCCTGCCATTATGTTGACAGGTAGTGATGGCAGAACTGATTGGACAGGTTTGAGGTCCGAGGTTCTGCTGACAGATGACCTGATGAGGCGCCGCCATTTCGGATCCCTTCCATCCATGTGTATTTTGGGTTCGGTTACATTTTCCATGAACGTCCAGGAAGTTTTCAGGAATTTAATCGTTATTTTGCATATTTTTTCTGCCGCTATCTCCGAGCCAACTGAGTATACGGTTCTGCTCCGTGACCTACTGACGCTTGTGCGAAGCTGGATTTAAAGAGACACCGCACAATATTGTAAAAAAAAGAAGTAGCAAACCCTCAGCTGTGAGCAGTCATAGGCCATATTCACCAGATGCAACTGTAGCAAAACTTCAGCTATGAGCAGTCATAGGCCGTATTCACCAGATACAACTGTAGCAAAACTTCTGCTGTGAGCAGAACCTTCTGCTGTGAGCAGTGATTGTTATTTTATGTCTCTTTTAAGCTTTTTTTGCAGCTTCAGGTTTTGAAAAAACCCTGTGGGAGAAAAAAAAAAGTGCAGTCACGTCTTTAAAGCAGAGAGCGGAAAAAAAACCTCTTGAGGCTGCATTCACTCGTTGCGTTTTTACTGTTTTTTTTCTGCAGCCAAAACCTGCTCTCTTGAAGCAGCTGATTACAAAAAGCAGATTTTGCAGCGTTTTTTTGCTCCGTTTCTGTATTTACGGCTGTGTTTTTGCTGTTTCTTGTGCATGCTGGTAGTTTAGTGGCCCCCCAAAAAACTGATACTTTTGCAGCAAATACTGATACTTGTGTTTTTTTGCTGCATTTTTTGCACCTCCCCACTGTTTCCTATAGGTGAAAAAAATGCTGCAAAAACGCTGCAAAAAAGCGACGCGCCGCAGTTTGCAAACACGCAGCATTTTTTCAAATCCGTCAATAAAATAAAATCAATGTGTGGGCCATTAGGTGTCATAGTTGCCTTTCTCTTTCCTTATACATGTTTCTGTTTCCCTAAACGGTTAACTGTTCAGCACCGCCCATAACTATTCCTGCCAGACTCCTGACTAGCTCACATGTGCTCAGCTTTCTGCAAAACCACTGGGTATAACAAGCGGATTCTGGTAAGGTTAATGCAGTTATGTGCTAAGCATCTGTGTTAGCAGCCATAATGCAGCCTCCCATGACGTTTGCACTGCATGTTCAGCTCCTGTAATGTTATTACACTGCATGATAGCTATATGCTTCCTCTGGTCAGTGAATGCAAAGCTGGCAGCCCAGCTGTGTATGTTGTATTGCTCAGCTTCTATATAATGCATGCTCTGTGATATTGTCTTCCAGTACTGACATGCTGCATTATCTGTTTCTTATAGTTTTTACCTGAAACATCCATAACTGTGTTCAACAATCTCTGATATCATCTACAACTTTGTACAACAACTCCTGATCTCATCTACTACTGTGTTCTACTATACCATCTGTTATCATCTCCCATTGTTGTCCATATCATCCCAATAAATATAAACTTAAGCACCCATACAGTCTTGTTGCTGGGCGTGGATGAAAGGTTTAGCCGTTTGCTGGAATCCACACAGCGTCATACGTGGAAGAAGGCAGAACTGTAAAAATGGACCGCTGGTCGCATGCGGTGATTACCCAGGCTATATGGGACCGCTATCACCCAAACTGCTTCGCATATGGGTATTACAGCAGCCGCCATACAGCCGCAGGGAATAAGAGCCCAGAGCTGAGTAAAAACTGAACCGCCGTCGCAGGCGGTGATTATCCAGGCTATACGGCACCGCTATCACCCAAACTGCTCCGCATACGGGTATTACAGCAGCCGCCATACAGCCGCAGGGATAAGAGCTCAGTAAAAAGGGAACTGCCGGTTGCAGGCGGTGGTTACCCAGGCTATACGGGACCACTCTCACCCAGACTGCTCCACATACGGAGTGCTATATCTTACCTGCCATACATAGACTCAGTTTCCCGCCAATACACTCAGCAGTACGCAGCTACACGCACAATGTCTCGAAAAAGCACATACTCAAAACGAGGTCACAAGCAAGCTCCAGCAGGTCGTCATTAGCAGAGCTCGCTGCTGTCGCTCGTGCTGAAGCCGAAGCGGCCAAAGCAAGATCCTCCTTCACGGAACAAGAGATGCATTTAAAGCTGAGACAAGCAGATCAAGAGACGGAAGCTGCAAGTCTGCAGGCAGAGAGAGAAGCAGAAACTGCACGTTTGCAAGCAGAGCTAGAAAAACTTGCGGCAGACAAAGAGACAGCAGCTGCAATAGCTAAGGCAGAGTATTTGGAAGCTATGAAGAATCCTGTTTCTGAGAGACGCAGCAGCATTCTCGGACCAGATCTAGAGCAGCAAGATCCAGCACAGCGCATCGCAGAGTACGTCCTTCAACATTCCGGCGTAGATGACAGCCCTGGCACATCATATTGATCAGCCTATGCTGACTACCAGCGATTCAACCCAGAGTTTCACTACCATAGGCGAGGAGACGTCCAGCACAAAGATGTTGACCACAGCTACCGTTCCACTGAGAAGGTACAGCTCCCATCCCGCCTTAAAGAGACACCTTCTACACCGAGAAGGTACTGCACAGACTATCTGGAGTCAGAAGCGTCTAACAGGTATGGTGATACACCACACACTAGACATCACTATAACACACTGGCACGTGCCAGCACTGATGGAGCCACCATGGACTTTGGAAAGTTCTTTGCCCGCCGAGAACTGGTTACAAAAGGACTTGTAAAGTTCACTGACAAACCCAAGAACTATAGGTCATGGCGAGCCTCGTTCCGGAACGCCATTCATGGTCTGGACCTTTCTTGTAGTGAGGAGTTAGATCACCTAGTTAAGTAGCTCGGAAGTGAGTCGGTCGATCATGCCAAAAGACTGAGAGACATTAATGTAAAGCATCCTCACACAGGTCTACGTAAAGTGTGAGAAAGACTTGATGCATACTATGGGACAGTAGAAGTCATAAAGAATGCTTTATATAAAATAATTGATTTTCCTAAGATAGGACCTAAAGGTTATCAAAAGCTTAGAGATTTGAGTGATTTATTGATAGAGTTGCAGGTTGCCCAGGAGGAAGGAGACTTGCCCGGAATAGCATTCTTAGACACCGCTAGGGGTGTCAATCCGATAGTACAGAAACTTCCTTACAAAGTGGATTACATGTGGTTCACGGTATAAGCAAAACCATAATGTATCATTCCCTCCTTTCATTGTATTTGTTGATTTTGTCACCCAGCAATCTAGGATTAGAAATGACCCTAGTTTTGACTTTACTCTGTCGTGTTCCACTGCCCCCGGTGTCAAGCCCAGTAAGACACCCGTGGCAGTCCACAAAACTAACATTGTTTCCACAGACCCTCCTCACAAGGAGAATAAACAACCTCCAGATGAAAGCAAGCCTCGGGATGTCAGTAAACAGTGTCCTCTGTTGTGAACTCATTTTCTGGTCTGCCTCTGGTTTCTGGTGAGGGAGCTGGTTGTGCTGACAGAGGAGTTGTGAGTTCTCTTTCCGGGCTCCCTCTGGTGGTGGCAGGAGGTAATGAAGCTGATCTAATTAACAGAGACCTGCCACCTGATAATAAGGAAGAGGAGTGGACATCTGGAGTCTCAGACTGGATTTAAGACAGCCGACTCCCTATTCCCATGCTGGTGATTTTTTCCTGCCTCCTGAGCTCTTACTTTCCAGCTCAGTCCCTGCCTCCTCAAGCTAAGCTGTCTTTGCTAATGTTGACATTTGATTTGGTTTGGTCTATTCAGTTTTTTGTGTGGTCAGCCAGCCCCAGCTGGGGCTGTGCTGAATTTGCACTCTTATGTCCCTTATTGGATTTGCCTCTTTTTGCTCTGTTCTCAGAATATGCCAGAGTGCTGATATAGTGGGAGAAGTCTAATGACTTCAGGGTTTTTTTGCTATCAGAAGTGTTGGACATTTTTGCAGGGTTTTTTGACGTGATTGCAGACAGTATCTTTCCTTTCCTGTCCTTTCTAGTTAGTGTGGGCCCCATCGTTTGCTCAGCCTATTTTCCTGTGTTCGTGTGGGGGCTGTCTATTCCTTTGGGGTCTGCTCTGGGGCAGTTTTAGATTTCCCCTTTTATTGCTTTAGGGTTATTTAGTCCTCCGGCTGTGACGAGGCATCTAGAATCATTGTAGGTACGCTCCACAGCTGCTGTTAGTTGTGTGGTTAGGATCAGAGATCTGCAATCCGCGTAGTTACCAACCTCTCTGGTTTTCTGTGACTTAGCTTGGTCTTGTTTTCCTCCTTGGTGACCCATTCATAACAGTCCTCTACACAAGAAACCACATCCTCTACTAAAATGCAGAGCCTTCAGGGAGAAGTCTTTAGAGGATCGCAAAGGTTTCCTCAAGGAGAACATCTGCTTCAAATATTGTGCCACAACATCTCACTTCGCCAGGAACTGCGAAGCTAACATGAAATGTGCAGAATGCAGCAGCAAGGATCACAATACAGCCTTGCACCCCGGAACACCCCCACAAGTGTTGTCGCAAGCAGAGGAGCACGATGGGAAGCAGAAGGACACTGAAGAAGACGCCCCTGAGGTCAGCTCTAAATGTACAGAGATCTGCAAGGGATTCACAGGAAGAAGGTCCTGCTCAAAAATCTGCCTTGCTCGAGTCTATCCTGCAGGCCGCAAGGACAAAGCCTTCAAGATATAAGCAATCATGGATGACCAAAGTAACAGGTCTCGAGCCAGGTCCATCTTCTTTGACAACTTCAGCATTGTAGGTCCTGGTTCTCCGTATACCCTGAGGACATGTTCAGGTACCGTTGAGACGGCGGGGAGAAAATCAACCAGATACAAGTCCATAGATGGCCAAACCTGCCTATCACTACCGACCATCCTGGAGTCCAACCAGATTCCTGACAACAGGTCAGAGATACCTTCATGGGAGGTGGCAACACATCACCCCCATCTAAAGTGTATAGCCCACCTGATACCTGAGATGGATCCATGAACCCCAATAGATCTACTCCTGGGAAGAGATATACTACGAGTCCACAAGACTAGAAGATGTATAAATGGCTCCAGGAACCCTCCGTATGCACAGAGGCTCGACCTTGGATGGGTCATCATAGGAGACGTCTGTCTAGGAGGAGCACACAAGCCGGCCTCAGTCAACAGTATGCTTAACAGCACACTAGAAAATGGACGGCCGTCTCTCTTCCAGCAATAGTCTGCTGGTAAAGGAATTGCCAAACAGCACTCCACTACCTTGCACTTTCTCAGCAACTACCAATGAAGACCATGCCTCTGAAGGTGAACAATACCACATGGGATGTATGGTCTTCCACAGGACAAAGGAGGACGACAAGGTAGCGATGTCCATAGAAGATAGGATGTTCCTGGACATCATGGATAAACAGTCAAAAACTAATCAAACAGTTGGGTCGCACCTTTATAATTTCGGCCTCAGAGAAGGCACCTACCCAACAACAGGGAACTGGTCTACGGCCGATTCATCTCCCTCAGGCGCAAGCTTCAGAAGTCACCTGAGACAAAGGAACACTTATTTACCTTTATGGGGAAGATATTCCAAAACAACCAAGCAGAGAATGCACCTGCACTTTGGCCCTCAGAGGAGTGTTGCTACCTGCCTATCTTCGGAGTATACCATCCCAAGAAACCAGGTCTGACACGAGTGGTATTTGACTCAAGCGCCAAATGCGAAGATGTTTCGTTGAATGATGTCCCACTGTCGGGTCCAGATCTCAACAACAGACTTCTGGAAGTACTACTCTCTTTCCGCTGGGATACGGTGGCATTTATGGCTGACATACAACAGATGTTTCACTGTTTTCTGGTCAAAGAGGAACAAAGAAACTACATGAGGTTCTTCAGGTACCGTGACAACAATCCGGACAAAGACATCACGGAATACCGGATGAGGGTGCACATCTTCGGGATCAGCCCTTCCCCGGCAGTTGCTAGCTATGGCCTCCGAAATTCCGCCAAAGAGGGCGAAGAAAAGTATGGGTCAGACGTCGGATCCTTCGTAGAAAAGGACTTCTACGTAGACGACTGTTTGAAGTCCACACCGACAAATGAGGCTACAATCAGTCTACTAAAATGGGCTCAATAAATGCTTGCTCAGTCTAACCTAAGGTTAAACAAGATTTCCTCCAACAGCCGAGAGTTGATGGAAGCCTTTCCCTCTCAAGACTATTCCAGTGATCTAAAGGACCTAGACTTAAGCATCGACTCCCTTCCCATGCAGCGGAGCCTTGGATTGCTTTGGGATCTGAATACAGATACCTTCACCTTTCAGATCAGCAAAGAGGAGAAACCCTTCACGCGCAGAGGAGGTCTCTCTTTCGTGAATAGTCTATACGATCCCCTGGGATTCGTAGCTCCAGTAACTATCCAAGGGTCCAAGGAAAAATTATGCTAAGAGACTTCACCCAAGACACGTCTGATTGGGACGATCCACTTCCAGCAGGAAAAGCAGACCTGTGGGAAGAGTGGAGGAGTTCTCTCGATGCCTTGACCGACCCTCGAGTGAAACGACCGTATGCTCCTGTGCCATCCACAGAAGTCAAGACACATAGACTTTGTATCTTCTGCGATGCATCAGTCAAATTGATCGCAGCAGTAGCATACCTCAAAACCATAGACATGGACGAACAAAGCCACATCGGGTATGTGATGAGCCGGACTAAACTGGCACCACTCTGTGAACACACAATACCAAGACTGGAACTCTGTGCTGCTGTCCTCGCAGTCGAGTTGGCCGAGCTTATCTTGGATACGATGAATCTGGAGTTCTACACCGATAGCAAGGTGGTATTAGGATACATCTGCAACGAAACTCCACGCTTTTGTGTCTACGTCAGTAACCGGGTACTGAGGATAAGAAGATCCACCTGTCCTAATCAGTGGCACTATGTGCCTACTCACCTAAATCCTGCCGGCCATGCGACTAGATCCATTGCTCCAAGTCATCTTAAGGACACTACATGGTTCACAGGCCCTGCTTCCTTGTACCGTTCGATGCCCCACGTCGACAGGCCCAATACGTTCGAACTAGTGGATCCAGATTGCAATGAAGAGCTCCGCCCTCGAGTGTCTGCTATGCATACAGAGACTTCAAGCCATCACCTGGAATCTCATCGGTTCAGCAGGTTTTCAACCTGGAAGTCACTTGTTTGAGCCATTGCTTGTCTACATCATGTGGCCCAGTCCTACAAGTCAGCATTACCTGCAAGCCAGAGACCTTGTAAGGGTTGGCACTACTACAAGCATGCATTACCGCCCTCAACTAAAAGAGCTAAATTGTGGCATCTGTTGATGCCAAGCCGGGAGTGTTCTGCCCATTCTGTGCAGCAAGATATTTTTAAGTGCTGCTCCAGCTAGGGCCATTAGGTGTCATAGTTGCCTTTCTTTTTCTTATACATGTGTTTGGAATCTTCTGTTTCAGTAATCGGTTAACTGTTCAGCACCGCCCTTCTTCCTCCCCGGCCTTGCAGCTCACATGTGCTCAGCTTTCTGCAAAACCACTGCTTATAACAAGCGGATTCTGGTAAGGTTAATGCAATTATGTGCTATGCATCTGTGTTAGCAGCCTCTCATGACGTTGGCCATTCATGTTCAGCTCCTGTAATGTTATTACACTGCATGATAGTTACATGCTTCCTCTGGTCTTTGAATGCAAAGCTGGCAGCCCTGCTGTGTATGTTGTATTGCTCAGCTTCTATATAATGCATGCTCTGAGATATTGTTTTCCAGTACTGACATGCTGCATTATCCGTTTCTTACAGTTTTACCTGAATCATCCATAACTGTGTTCAACAATCTTTGATATCATCTACAACTTTGTACAACAACTCCTGATCTCATCTACTACTGTGTTCTACTATACCATCTGTTATCATCTCCCATTGTTTTCCATATCATCCCAATAAATAAAAGACAAGCACCCATACAGTCTAGTTACTGGGAGTGGACGAAAGGCTTAGCCATATGCTGGAATCCACACAGCGTCATACGTGGAAGAAGGCAGAACAGTGTGCCTGAGACTTCTGATATCTGAGAGACTTTGCTGGTACTGTGAAATGCAGATAAAAATGTGCATAAAAAACCTCAAAAATGTAAAGTGTGAACGTGGCCGAAAACAAGGAAAGGCTGTAAAAAAAAAAAAACTTCGAAAAAACAATTCCTCACTTTTCATGAAAAGTAAAACTCGACAATACAGGCCTCTCAATAAGGGGCCAAAGTTTCCTTCAACTCAGAGTTTTGCAAAAGTTTTGCTACTTTTTTTCTGTTTGCGGCGCAAACTTTTAAGGGGCATTTCACTTTCTTTGGGATAAGGGAGAGCCGATAAACGAAATACCGTTTTTAATGAATTTTTCCAAAACTACGTGAAAAAGTTGCAAAGCTTTCCATTACACAATGATGAAACTTTACTTGCGTAAAAGGAATACCCCTTTAAATTGCATTAATCACATCCAGAGCTGCATCAAAAATTTAGCTTCCTGCAACCATTGCCTTTGCCCATGTTTCTACATAATATTGCTATAGGGCACAACCTCTACTGCTCCAGCAGGGGGCAGCAGTGATATGTGACCTTACATTTATACCCAAAAAAAAATTGGAATGCAGCTTTGGATGTGACTAGAGAAGGTGATGCTGACTTGCAATAATCAAATTCAGAGGAGAATGAGTTAAAAATGGCTAATGAAAAAGCTGCGAAGGTCACCACATGCCCCTCCCCTTCATATCAATTACGTCGCTCATGCTTCCCATGTATAAAAAGACTTTTATGTGCCATAAATGACAAACTGCTCCGATCCTGCAGCGGCCGAACATAAAGCGATAATATCCCCGGACTTTACGAGGCCAGACAGGCGCTTTTTATTTCAGTCATCAAGGCTGAGAGCGAGCACAAGGTAATCGGAGCGAGCGGAGACGTGACAGCATAAAATAATGGAAGGTTAGAAGGATCTGACGATGCTGAGGTCATGGAATACCAGCAACACGACGCGGAGACTTCAAAGAGGACGACAAGAGCGAGAAGAAAGCCAATAACTGAGCGTAAAAAGAGAGTTCATAAGTAGGGATTATTATCATCATCAGGGCAAGTAATCGACACAACACAATACTGCACTATAGGTGGGATATACACATATACAGCAACAACATGAAGTCAGAATAACACAAAAAGGGATAGCTGTAGTATTATAGTAGTTATATTCTTGTACAGAGGGACAGTATTATAGCAGTTACATTCTTGTACATAGGGGGCAGTATTATAGTAGTTATATTCTTGTATATAGGGGGCAGTATTATAGTAGTTATATTCTTGTACATAGGAGCAGTATTATAGTAGTTATATTCTTGTACATAGGAGCAGTATTATAGTAGTTATATTCTTGTACATAGGGGCAGTAGTATAGTAGTTATATTCTTGTATATAGGGGGCAGTATTATAGTAGTTATATTCTTGTACATAGGAGCAGTATTATAGTAGTTATATTCTTGTACATAGGAGCAGTATTATAGTAGTTATATTCTTGTACATAGGAGGCAGTATTATAGTAGTTATATTCTTGTATATAGGGAGCAGTATTATAGTAGTTATATTCTTGTACATAGGAGCAGTATTATAGTAGTTATATTCTTGTACATAGGAGCAGTATTATAGTAGTTATATTCTTGTACATAGGGGCAGTAGTATAGTAGTTATATTCTTGTATATAGGGGGCAGTATTATAGTAGTTATATTCTTGTACATAGGAGCAGTATTATAGTAGTTATATTCTTGTACATAGGAGCAGTATTATAGTAGTTATATTCTTGTACATAGGAGGCAGTATTATAGTAGTTATATTCTTGTACATAGGAGCAGTATTATAGTAGTTATATTCTTGTACATAGGAGGCAGTATTACAGTAGTTATATTCTTGTATATAGGGGGCAGTATTATAGTAGTTATATTCTTGTACATAGGAGCAGTATCATAGTAGTTATATTCTTGTACATAGGAGGCAGTATTATAGTAGTTATATTCTTGTACATAGGAGCAGTATTATAGTAGTTATATTCTTGTATATAGGGGCAGTATTATAGTAGTTATATTCTTGTACATAGGAGCAGTATTATAGTAGTTATATTCTTGTACATAGGAGGCAGTATTATAGTAGTTATATTCTTGTACATAGGAGGCAGTATTATAGTAGTTATATTCTTGTACATAGGAGGCAGTATTATAGTAGTTATATTCTTGTACATAGGAGCAGTATCATAGTAGTTATATTCTTGTACATAGGAGGCAGTATTATAGTAGTTATATTCTTGTACATAGGGGCAGTATTATAGTAGCTATATTCTTGTAAATAGAGGGCAGTATTATAGTAGTTATATTCTTGTACATAGGAGCAGTATCATAGTAGTTATATTCTTGTACATAGGAGCAGTATTGTAGTAGTTATATTCTTGTACATAGGGGGCAGTATTATAGTAGTTATATTCTTGTACATAGGGGGCAGTATTATAGTAGTTATATTCTTGTAAATAGAGGGCAGTATTATAGTAGTTATATTCTTGTACATAGGAGCAGTATCATAGTAGTTATATTGTACATAGGGAGCAGTATTATAGTAGTTATATTCTTGTACATAGGGGCAGTATTATAGTAGTTATATTCTTGTACATAGGGGGCAGTATTATAGTAGTTATATTCTTGTACATAGGGGGCAGTATTATAGTAGTTATATTCTTGTAAATAGAGGGCAGAATTATAGTAGTTATATTCTTGAACATAGGAGCAGTATTATAGTAGTTATATTGTACATAGGGAGCAGTATTATAGTAGTTATATTCTTGTACATAGGGGCAGTATTATAGTAGTTATATTCTTGTACATAGGGGCAGTATTATAGTAGTTATATTCTTGTACATAGGAGCAGTATTATAGTAGTTATATTCTTGTACATAGGGGCAGTATTATAGTAGTTATATTCTTGTACATAGGGGGCAGTATTAAAGTAGTTATATTCTTGTACATAGGGGCAGTATTATAGTAGTTATATTCTTGTAAATAGAGGGCAGTATTATAGTAGTTATATTCTTGTACATAGGAGCAGTATCATAGTAGTTATATTCTTGTACATAGGAGCAGAATTATAGTAGTTATATTCTTGTACATAGGGGGTAGTATTATAGTAGTTATATTCTTGTACATAGGGGCAGTATTATAGTAGTTATATTCTTGTACATAGGAGCAGTATTATAGTAGTTTATATTCTTTTACATAGGGTGCAGTATTATAGTAGTTATATTCTTGTACATAGGAGCAGTATTATAGTAGTTATATTCTTGTACATAGGGGGCAGTTTTATAGTAGTTGTACTTTTGTAATTTTTTTTTTTAAATGGCCTTTGACTTGATCTCAATCCATGGTGACTTGATGGATGAACAATCTGTAGAAAGATTCATCTGGTGCAAGCCTAGATATGTCCACCAGGGTCTTCCCCACCATTATCTTGATAGCTGGATACTATCAGGTTGCTGGTCTTCCTCTGCACCTTGTTTCTTCAATGCTACCCCCACAATGTCATTCTCCAGTGATCGCTTTCTTTATATGATGTGTCCAAAGTTGGCAAGTTGTAACTTGGTTATGCTTGCTTCATGTCAGGCTTGATTAGTTCCAAAATTGGTTTGTTTGTTCTCCTTGCCATCCATGGTATTGATAACATCCTTCTCCAGCACATTTCGAAGTCATCCATTCTTTTTGTCTTGTTTCTTTATCGTCTAGGTTTTGTATACATATGTTATAACACTAAAGACCAAACTATGTACGAGCCGTGTTTTCATCGTCAGTGAAATGTTCCTTGATTTGAAGATCTTGTCTGTTATCGTTATTGTTGATTTGCCCATAGCGATCCTCCTATTGACTTCCGGTGTCATCGATGCATCTTGAGTGATCATAGATTCGAGTTGGCTGAAGTTCTTTAAAAGTTCCATTCGTTGCCGCCATCTCAAATGTGTCCCAGTCGTAGCTGGCAGTTGTCAACATTTGTCTTCTTTGTGTTGAGTAGCAGTCCCACGTTTCAGGTTTCCATCTTGACGTTCCGTAATAAACCCTTCAATCCATCTATACTTGTTGCCATCAATGTTTTGTCATCTGTGCAATTTATATCATTGATGATCTGTCCGGCAATTTTTATTTCTTGCTTGCGGAGCTCTGCCAATGAAAGCAGAGACGGAGAGAGGGACCTCTACAGCACGCGCTCCATATTGGGCCGTGCCCTGCGGCGAAACATCGCCCATAGCCCAGTCAATCAAGGGTAGTGGTCACAGTCTGTGTGACACCGAGTCGTGCCTCATTGATGTACCATCAACTTCTGGAGGTTGACGTGACCTCACCGGATATCATAAACCTCTCCGACTATATTAATGGTATGGAGACATGCTTATCTTGACCCTCGTAACGTCTGGTCTGAGCATGATGTCGTCTGCAGTGATCCTGCCTCTAAGTTTCGTCTACTTAAGATCCAACTAGGAAAGTCCATGGCTTCACATGGAGATAAGTGTGACTTTAGTTGCGTGAGCTCGATGGATGCTGGCAGCCAGAAAAAAGCCATTGCCGACGATTGTTGCACGGTGCAACTAATTCATTCCACAATTGGAATGGATGAAACCTCGGCATGTAACTTCTCTATACACCACCTCGTATATATGATGCCCTCCCGCCATGATGAATACTTTAAATGATAGACACATGACTGCAGTCTTGGTTCATTACAGAAGCCTGGATTGCTTTGTCTTGCATGACTTCCAGAAGAATAGGAAACCATTAAGAGATAATTCTGATTGATCGGGCTGGCAGACGAAATACACAGGGGTTTAAATCAACACATGGAAATGGATACTTCTCTGATTTGTAAGATTAAAAAAAAGCTTCATCAATCAACCGCAAAAGGAAATGACATTTCAGAGGCTCCGAGTACAACCAGAGATAAAATTGGAAGCAGATCTTAGTCCGCAGCTGGTTGGGATACAACACTCAGGCGTTTCAGACATATTGGAGGAGGTTTATCACAGCATCAAGATATCGATGAACTCTGGAGTCAAAATAGTGCAAATTGAACAATTTTTTTTTTCTTAATTTTTCTTAGGTGACCTTATAGCCGGGGTTTATTGATGATGGGGGCAGGCCGGGCTCACAATCTCCGGTCTAGGTGGGGCTGAGGTCCGGGCTTTGTGCGGCCGCTCATGTTCAACCCTCCTTGACTGTATGGACCTTGTGCTCTGGGCACAGTCATGGGGAACCGAGCATGGCGAACCCCAAACTGTTCCCACAAAGCTGAAGATACAATTGTCAACAATGTCTCGTGCTGATGATTAAGATTTCCCATCACTGGAGCTGAGGGTTCGAGGCCGCTCCCTGATAACAGCCCATAGCATTATCCCCCTCCACCATCTGTACAGGGGGCACAATGCAGTCAGGGGGGTAACGACCTCCTGGAGTCACCAAACCCAGACTCCTCCATCAGACACAGATAGAGAAGTGCGATCCGTCACTGACAGACGTTTGTTCCAGGGTCCAGTGGTGGCGGCTTTACACCACTGTATCCGAGGTTCGTTATTGTGCTTGGTGATGTACGGCTGCATGAAGCTCCCGGCGGGGGCGCAGTGTACCAGAGGAGGTCTGGACTCTGCAGTTATGGAGTCAGCAGAGCGGTGGTGACTTTTCTGCCCTCTGCTCCTCAGCACTCAGCCCCCCCGCTCTGTAACATTACGGGGTCTCCAGTTTGTGGCTGAGTTGCTGCGCTTCCTTCCACATCTCATTAATATCACTCACAGGTGATGGGGGGGGAGAGATCTAGGAGGAAGAAATGACATAAATGGATTTATGTGACTCGAATGATTAAGATGTCTGTCTCCAAACATTATATGAACAAACTTATTCATTTCATCATTTCAAAACTTTCTGGGTATAATTATAAAGGTTATATAAATGACAAATTTTACAGTACAATTTGGATAAAATTTTCTAAAACCTCAGCAGAGAAAAGTTGCTGGTAAATTGAGCAACAATAAGGATTTTATATTCGTAGCGAAAGATGAAATTTGCTGGATTGGTCGAGTTCACGACAATTCTACAACCAAAGCTTCATTACTGTATTTACAACTGATATTTGGCTGCAGAAGGTCCACAGTGCAGACTTTGGAAAATCCACTATCGATAACGTGTGACTATACCTTAATACAGTATGTAGACGTCTACAACACAAATACATATTTGGGGCACACCACGAATCCACTTTTTTTTTTTGGTCAATTTTGCTTCTCGAGACTTACAGAAATGAGGCCTAATATACCATATAGAAATGGAAAAGACACAATTTGTCAGTAATTCTTGGGAAACTGCTAAAGTGATAGGTAATCGTTATAAAAGAAAAAAAAATCTTGTTAATCTTCGCACAGTATCTAATTTTTAAGCACAAACCTCTCACCTACAGTAGAAAGTAAGAAGTCCACGCCTATCTTCACTTTTGATATTTAAGGCATTTCTTAATATTTAACCTGGTCCACTTTTCTAAGCTACTACTTTAGCAGGGTTACAATCAATGTGTCAGCATTGCATATAACTTTATCGCTGTTTCTATTGGCTCAATGAATGTTTATAGATTTTACAAAAGCATAGAAATATTTGGACTCTTGTGCCGCCATATGGTGCCATCGTATGGCTCTGTGTTACAGAGGTATTCCCCCGTGGAAGTTGCGCTTCTAAAGGCAACATGTCCTGCTCCGATGCCTTTGTGATTTTCTTTTCTCTAGGCCGTTTCCCTTACTTTACCAGTCATTTCCGAACTCTATATAGCTGCACAAATGGATGCAAACCCCATGATTTCAGACCACCAGAAGTATTGTCCAGGTTGCAACAAATACAGTCATGACTGAAAGTGTTGGCACCCTTGAAATTGTTACAGAAAATTATTGCAACTACAAGTTTTGTTATACATGTTTATTTCCAGTGTGCGCAATGGAAAAATACTAAAAAAAAAAACAAAAAACCAGGAAAAAAAGGCAAGTTAGACATAATTTCACATAAAACTCCCCAAAATGGACCGAATAAAATTGTTGCCTACTGTCCAAAATTGTGGGTAAATAACTTTGTTTCAAGCATGATATGCTTGTTCAAACTCACCTGTGGCAAGTAACAGGTGTGGGAAAAATGAAAATCATACCTGAAACCAGGTGAAAAGGGGAGACGTTGACTGAATCTTTGCATTGTGTGTGTGTGTGTGTGTCACACCAAGCATGAAGAGCAGAAAGAGGAGAAGAGAACCAAAATTGTTGAAAAATTATCACCAATCTCTAGGTTACAAGTTCATCTCCAGAGATCTTAATGTTCTTTTGTCCACTGTGACCAACATAATCAACCCATGGCACTGTAGCTGATCTCCCTGAATGTTGAAGAAAGGTTGCAAAGCAGGATAGTCCAGATGGTGGATAAGCAGCCGCAATCAAGTTCCAAAGAAATTCAAGCTTTCCTGGAGGCTCGGTGCATCTGCTTCAGCGCAAACTATCCATCCACATTTAAAAGAAATGAAACACTATGGCAAAAAACCCAGCAGGACCCCACTGCTAACGCAGACATAAAAAAAACTGCAGTTTACCAAAATGTACAACAGTAAAGCCAAAACCCTTCTTGGAAAGTCTTGTACACAGATGAGACCAAGACAGAGCTTTTTGGTAAAGCACATCATTCTACTGTTCACTGAAAACTGAATAAGGGCTACAAAGAAAATAACACACTACCTACAGTCAAATATGGTGGAGGTTCAAGGATGTTTTGGGCTTGCTCTGCTGCCTCTGGCATTGCGAGCCTTGACTGTGTGCAAAACATCATGAAATTTGAAGATTACCAAAGCATTTTGGGTTGCAATGTAGTGCCCGTGTCAGAAAGCTGGGACTGTGTCCTTGGTCATGTTTCTTCCATCACTACAAGGACCCCAAACATACCTCAAGAAGCACCCAAAAATGGATGGAAACAAACCACTGGAGAGTTCTCAAGTGGTCAGCAATCCATCCATATCAAAATCCCCTTGAACACCTGTAGAAAAGGCACCCTTCAAATATGAGAGACCTGGGGCAGTTTGCAAAAAAGATTTGTCCAAAATTCCAGTTGAGAGGTGTAAGAAGCTAGTTGAAGGCTATAGGAAGCTGTGGAGACACGAGGGTCATTGGGTGCTCTCGTCCACGGTTTGGCTGTCTTTAGAAAGACCGCATGGGCCAGGGATCATCCCTCTGAATGCCCATAATCCTTCCACGTGGGCAGAACACTACTCAGGCAACACAGGGTGAGGGTAACACACTGCAGTAATACTTTAATTATCAACAGTCAACAACATATAGCACATTCACAGCAAGTACACAAGATGGTGCAAATAAGAGTTAAGTTTTCGCTGTCTCGCTGAGGATTAGAACCTCTGCGACTTTGGGGCATCCAGGGCCAAGTACCCAAACTAGTAGCAACCCGCTTTTGGCGGGCACCCACAGAGAGGACGGAGCGCTAAGCTTAGGAGACCGACCGAGCACAAAGTGATATAGGAGACTCAATTGTCCAAACCAGGGTTCTCGAAATGTCTTTATAGGTTCAGTGATGGGCATTAGAGCAGATCTGTATTCCACCAGCTGTAGCAGTGGTTCATTGGGGCTGCTGTCTTGTAAAGTCTGTCTGAAGACAGAGGCAGCCCACTTTTATATTCCACAGCTCCCATTCAGGGCATTCTCTCAAAGGATTGGGGAAAGGTAATCCCTCATTGTTTGATTGCACAATTAGACTGCATGGTTGTCCTCCAAGTTGTGCAGACTAGTACAACGGAGGTTCATGCAATACATAATCAGCAGGCATTCCACAAATTAACATACAATAGGTGAACGACAGACTCACCTGAAACCTTGGCTCTTGACCTACTGAACAAAGGAACAAAACGTCAGGCACATTTAAGAATAAAGGGTCCAGGTTGATGCTGTATCATCACAGAAAAGATTGATTGCAGCTATTTATTCCAAAGGATGTAAAACCATATATTAAGTTGAGGATGACAATTTTGTCAGGCCCATTTTTTAGGGTTTATTGTAAAATTATGTCCAATTTGCCTTTTTTTCTGTTTTTTTTTTTGTGTTGTTCCAATACAAACAAAGAAAATAAACCTGTGTATAAGAAAACATGCTTAACTGCAATAATGTTCTGAAGAAATACTTCATTTTGTGGAACAATTTCAAGGGTGCCAACACTTTCAGCCAGGATTGTATATTTAAATATTGTATCAGAGAAGGCAGCTGACCTAGCCATTGAATTAAACATTCGGCCACCTTAGACTAAACTTTTATTTCCAGGATGAATTCTTGTTTTAATCCTACGCTATTTTCAGCTAAGTATAATATATTCATAACCAATTTTGTTTTTACATTTTTTGTTTATTTAGAAGAAAAAAAAATATCCAAACTATATTTTGAATGTTTTTGACATAAAAGGCCTTTTTGTGTCTCGGAATAGTGAGAGTCCGACAACCAGCCTCGATCAGCTGATCTAGGAAGCACCTGCAAGTCCACCTGGAATGGACTGAGGAACTGAAGTATCAGGCACTGTACCATAAAATTAACAGATTTCACTTTTGGTCACCAATGAAGAGGATGCTGCCCCATTTGCACCAAAGTCCCTATAAGTCCTACTTCATAAACCAAAACAATATTGCTCATCAGTGTAAGTGCGCTTTCCCACATCAATTGTTTTTGCCAACCGGTATTTTTATGGACAGATCACTGACACATTACATTCTATGTGCCTTTGCCAGTGTCATCCATGTGCAATAAGGATTGTTATATTGCCACAAGACAATGGTTCCAGCGCGCTTTAACCTCTTAACGATCAGAGGTATTTTTGTTTTTGCATTTTTGCTTTTTGCTCCCCTTCTTCCCAGAGCTATAGCTTTTTTTTATTTTTCGGTCAAAATGGCCGTGTGAGGGTGAAATTCCGAAAACAAAAGTTCAATTCCACAGTTGTTTTTTGGGGTTTTTATTTTTACGATGTTCAATAAATGCTAAAACTGACCTGCCGTTATGATTCTCCAGGTCATTACGAGTTCACGCGTCTACTCATTCCTCGTCACTATGTAATAGGGTTGATATAGAGCACCCCAATGGGTTAGACAGCCAAGATTGGAGTTATCTACCAGCCGGGCATTAGCTGGAAGAGCCTTGGGGTGTTACAGCTGTTCTGAAGCCACAACAATGCATGTATGATGGACAGTACGCAGGAAATCCCAATGCTCAATGTCTGAAAATTGCAAACATTTGTCTTCTAAAAAGAGAAGGATGGCAAGCAAGCATAGTCTATGAAGAAGGTTAAAACAGGTCACCGATAAAGTGAGTCTTCTCGAGGTATAAATCCAGGTTTGTGCGTACAACTATGCGACGGTGGAAAAACAAAGTTTTTATTGGCGCCATTGATCAAAACTCCTTGTCACTTGAATTATCGGTTAGATGCAGACTATTCCTTTTATCCGTCCTTTCATCACCTTGAAACCTGACGGAATTCTCTCCGACAAGGACAACAGACCCCATTAGTTGAGCATGTTATCCATTACGTCTTTACCATTTGCCATCTTTAGGAATAAACTTTTTTTTTTTTTTTTTTTACAAATTACCGTCCAATTTGTTACGACTTTGTCTTCTTTTGTTCCCCCCCCCCCCTGCCTTTTCCTTCTGGACTTAGATTGGAGAAAGGAAGGATTGCGGTGACATGAAAAGTACACGAGAATGTGATGAGGAAATGTTTTCTTCATGACATACAGATTGGCCGTCCGCAATCGCAGTTCCTGAGCAGCTGTGGCTGATAAACGCTGTCACAATCTTTCAAAGATGAATTTAAAAGTGGAGAAATTGGAAAGGAGAAAAAACACAGAACATTCCAGCAGCCGGAGCGACGGACGATGCGAGGATTAAGTCGTTCTTTGTGCAAGGAAAATGATTTGTGGAATTTGTTTTTCCCAACTTCTTGCTTTCTAAAAATTAAAAAAAAAAATTAAAAAAAATTTAAGAGATCTACTTTAGGAATTGAACATTTTATAAAAAGTGCCATCCTATAGTTAGGCTACACAATCACCTCTGCAATCTTCTACCAGTCCGGAGAACGTAAGGGCAGCAGTTACGCAGGTAGTTTTTATGCTTCAAGCTACTTGCAGAGCTGAAAATTAGAGCCGTACTGTATCTCCCTAGACAGTGCATGGTCAGAAGTACAAAAAAAAAGCTAAAAAAAATTTCTACTGATTGACTTTCTACAGAAATTTTTCCCGTTTCATCAAACGTCTCGGCACACTCAGGCATTTGGTAGAATCTATCAATCTTTTTGGCCAAATTTAGAGTTAAAAAACAGAGATACAATTCATGAGAATTAACAAAAAAAAAATAAAAAATTGATGACCACCTGCTGATGTCCAACGTGGAAAAGGGGCTTTTGGGTCCATAAGGCACCAGATCAAAGGTTATGAGTGGTAATTCTGCAAGGCAACGTGTGTCACGATATTACAAGATCCCTGTGATGTGGTAAATCACAGCCCTTCTGTCGCAAAACAGCCAAAGATTTTTTGTTTTCTGTTGAAATGCAGGTTGTCTGCAACTTGTCTGCGACCTGTCGGCAATTAGGCTTTTCTTTTGCAGCTCTATGTTACTGTCTGGAGTCCTAATTATTTGTGGACTAACCCACAAAGTGAATCAACTTCCTTAAATTGTGACTCTGATTCTGTTCCATTCTTCAATTTTATTAAATATTGGCGACAACTCAGTATGCAAACACAAAGAACAAATGAATCGGTGCTCAGTGTCCCTATACAGTTCAATAGACTCAGCTCAAAGAATCCATCATCTCATCGTTTTAGAAATACTCATTGAATCAGTACTCATCCTCCCTTTATATCAGCATAGCTCAATGAATCAGTACTCATCCTCCCTTTATATCAGCATAGCTCAATGAATCAGTACACATCCTTTTATATCGGCACAATTCATTGAATCAGTACTCATCCTCCCTTTATATCAGCACAGCTCAATGAATCAGTATTCATCCTCCCTTTATATCGGCACAGCTCAATGATCAGTACTCATCCTCCCTTTATATCGGCACAGCTCAATGAATCAGTACTCATCCTCCCTTTATATCGGCACAGCTCAATGATCAGTACTCATCCTCCCTTTATATCGGCACAGCTCAATGATCAGTACGCATCCTCCCTTTATATCGGCACAGCTCAATGATCAGTACTCGTCCTTCCTTTATATCGGCACAGCTCAATGATCAGTACTCATCCTCCCTTTATATCGGCACAGCTCAATGATCAGTACTCATCCTCCCTTTATATCGGCACAGCTCAATGAATCAGTACTCATCCTCCCTTTATATCGGCACAGCTCAATGAATCAGTACTCATCCTCCCTTTATATCGGCACAGCTCAATGATCAGTACTCATCCTCCCTTTATATCGGCACAGCTCAATGATCAGTACTCATCCTCCCTTTATATCGGCACAGCTCAATGATCAGTATTCATCCTCCCTTTATATCGGCACAGCTCAATGATCAGTACTCATCCTCCCTTTATATCGGCACAGCTCAATAATCAGTACTCATCCTTCCTTTATATCGGCACAGCTCAATGATCAGTACTCATCCTTCCTTTATATCGGCACAGCTCAATGATCAGTACTCGTCCTTCCTTTATATCGGCACAGCTCAATGATCAGTATTCATCCTCCCTTTATATCGGCACAGCTCAATGAATCAGTACTCATCCTTCCTTTATATCGGCACAGCTCAATGATCAGTACTCATCCTCCCTTTATATCGGCACAGCTCAATGATCAGTACTCATCCTCCCTTTATATCGGCACAGCTCAATGAATCAGTACTCATCCTCCCTTTATATCGGCACAGCTCAATGATCAGTACTCATCCTCCCTTTATATCGGCACAGCTCAATGATCAGTACTCGTCCTCCCTTTATATCGGCACAGCTCAATAATCAGTACTCGTCCTCCCTTTATATCGGCACAGCTCAATAATCAGTATTCATCCTCCCTTTATATCGGCACAGCTCAATAATCAGTACTCATCCTCCCTTTATATTGGCACAGCTCAATGAATCAGTACTCATCCTTCCTTTATATCGGCACAGCTCAATGATCAGTACTCATCCTCCCTTTATATCGGCACAGCTCAATAATCAGTACTCATCCTCCCTTTATATCGGCACAGCTCAATGAATCAGTACTCATCCTTCCTTTATATCGGCACAGCTCAATGAATCAGTACTCATCCTTCCTTTATATCGGCACAGCTCAATGATCAGTACTCGTCCTTCCTTTATATCGGCACAGCTCAATGATCAGTACTCGTCCTTCCTTTATATCGGCACAGCTCAATGATCAGTACTTATCCTCTTTATTTCAGCAGAGCTAAAGGAATCTGCACTCATCGTCCTTTTATATCAGTACAGCTCAATGAATCTGTATTCATCGTCCCCCCAATATCGGCACAGGTCAATGAATCTCTAATCTTCGTTGCTTTGTAGAAAATGGATCTGATGTTCTCAAGTGTTCCAGTTGAATAGCTAATGTATTCGCATGGTAGACCATTTTAGAAGGTGGCACATAGTAAAAGTAAAAGTAAGACACATGCATTTGCCCTTTATTTCTATTTGCTTTTTTCTTTAGCTACAAACTACGGCATGATCCACGGAGTGGTAAAGACATCTTCTGACTAAATGAAATGAGAAAAGTCCTGCTCAAACTCTTTTAGATACCACTATAAATCTCTTCTTCTGCCAGAATTAAACATTTGGTGTGGATTACTCCAAGTATCCAGATGTTCAGCTATGACAATCTAAAAGGAATTTACCAAAACCTGAAGGAATCGTAGACCACCTGCAACATCTTCTAGAAGAATCGTTATTCTTCGTAGAGTTGATGAAATGCCATCTGATGAAACCGGTTATGACCAAGACCCGGCTCTGTAATGACGACTTAGGAGAATTATTCCAATCCTGTAAAGGTTATTAAACCAACTAGGGAATCATTCTGCCAATTTTCTTGTACTGTCATCACTACAAAAGCTGCTGCAGGCTGGGGTGGGAACGTAAAAAAATGTCTACATTTCTGCGTATCCGATTACCAAAGTGATATAATACTGAGCACACGGTGCATCTACACAATCATTCCATGGCTTAGAAATAGTTTGTATCTTGCATTTTCACTAATTTTTCAATCTGCATGCTGTAATTATGCAATTATCTCTGAGCTAGTGGGTGTAGACCAGCTGCCATGTCTCCCATACAGACTTGAATGATTCCTGCTCTCCAGTCTCTTTGAAACAAGTGTACAGAAGAAGCAGAAATCATAATGCTGAAGAACTGAGCAGTGTAACTGTGAGGCCAGCACTGTGGTGAGATAAAATACTAAGAACGCAGAAACAGAGTCTGTGTCTTTCTGCCCCTATCTCCACAGATTTCAATAGGTAGCTGTAACCTGATCTTTAAGTGAGCTGGCATTTCGTCTCATTTTTGGAATATAGTTGATTTTCGAAGGCGGAGTTGAGGAGGCTGGGGGAGAAGTGGCTCATAGTTACTAGCAGGGACGTTTCTATTTATAAACGTTCACCACAGACTGAACTACTGTGTTCCTAACTGTAGCATGATATTGTTAAAAGTCATACGCAAAAGTCATACGCCAGTCGTTCACATTAGATTGAGGCCTGTTTAGCGGACAGATATTCTTTCCATTGATCCCACCCACACTCATGCATGCTTGGGCTTGGTGTGCACGAGTGTCGAACCGGAAACAATCTGAAATCGAATAGCCCGATCCATCTTTCCCCCTTCCCAAAATCTGACATACAGCAACAGTCGGGGGAACCCCACATACCCTATAGAGATTTGAAATCTTCCATAGTTTAGTTCTAAGGAAATTTAGAAAAGTTCATTGCGGCCAGTCGTAAAGGGAGTCCATCAGCGCAGAATTACTGTTCAAACAGAGTACGGGCACTTGGGGCACCCTTGGCGTAGCAGTATAGTACACCTTCCCATCATGTCTGTCCCCCCTTCATTTCTGATTAGTTTTGGCTTTATAGAGCCAGAGAAGGGTGGAGATTGTCGCAAAAACAAAAAAGTAGGCGGTAAGTCGTACTGAACTGTTTGTCCAAACCTAGGGAGCACTAAGCGCCGGTACTTGGGTTGAACATTCATTCTGTGCCGACAGTCTCCTTTTAGATAAGGGATAAAATTGACCGTGAAAGAAGCCCCTTGTTCAAAGTGTGTGGATAATCGACGTATGCTTCGCCCTCAAACGAATTTCTCACTATTGTAAATCAGCGATTGAGAAAACAGCTTAAAAATTACTTTCTGCAAGGAAAACAAGTTTATATTTATGTTCTGTTAAGTCTTAGAAAAAAAACAACTATTTCAGTATAAAAATACAAACAGTACAATATTTGTACACCTTTCTTTCCCCATCTCTATAGCTCGGCTCTTCTGTACTATTCCAGTAATTACGGTAATAAACAGTGCGGAAATCAAATTTACTAAAATTTCTCCCAAACGTCTTCAAGTCGTAAGCGTAAGATTCTCTGTACATAACTACAATGTTAGGGTCAACTTAGATCGAAATACTAAATGCCCTAGTCGTGGATCATTTTATAAAGTTTTGGTAACAAACTGCATTTCTTTTGGCAGATGATCAACAGAATGGCAAACTTTATGATCCAAAGTAGGAACCCCATGAAAAACTCAAATTCTTGACGGCTAAGTACAAACATGTTGGACTTATGTGCAATCGGCATCAAACTTCGCCCACAGTTTCCGAACTTGGAGATGTGGACTCAACGTTATTTTCCACCATTTTCATGTACATGTCCACCATTACATCCAAATCATGTTTGGAGTCATAGCTTATGTTGACTAAGGCCAGTTGACTTGACCTTTGCTCCACAGGTGTGCTCTCCAAGTAGAACCTCAGACGCTTTCGTCCACTTTCAAATTTCTCATTTTCGACTTTAAAATCAGGTAAAATGCACAAAACCTTAAGAAGGGCGTAAACGTTGGGAAAGAATTTTATATCTGGGAGATGAAGAGACTCGAAGATGTTGGACGGAAGCTCAACATCTTTGCTTCTGTGTTTCCACTTGACGCGCCAACAGTGAAGTTCTGCAGAGAGTGTTTCGGGACTGGGGAGGTCAAATTTATATAGATCTGTATTATGTTCTTCACTGGTGCTGAATTTGAGCTGGCCCATGACAGATGGAACAAGCGATAAGCATTTGAGGGCCTTCAGGTGCTGTTCTGAAAAGATGTCCTTCAGACCTTGAATGATGTGTTGGATGGTCGGTATGCTAAGAGTTTCTTTATAGAAGTTTTCTGACGTTAGGTCCGGTTGCAAGTCTGTTTGCTGTATTCTACGGAAACGACTTGGAAGTTTTACCGGGATGTCGATCTCGGCTGCTAAGTTTGTGGCTTCCTCAAACCAAAATTCGTGATAAACTTCGATATTCTCCATGACTTCATTCAACGCGTGTAAAACTGCAGTTAAGCTATTGGCTGCTGAAAATACATCGGAGGTCAGTCCGTGCAAGTTTTTCCCAAAAGCTCGAGTAAACGATAGAGCGTTTTTCAATATGACGATAGTGACGACAAAGTCAAAATCCGTCAAGGCACTGGACAGTTGAAACACGCGTCCGGTGATTCTCGTATTCCATCTAGAGGAGTTATCGCAGGCTATCCCATCCAAGCAGACAACAAGAGAATGAAGGAGCGTCACTATAATTTCAAAGGCATCGTGCCTGCTTGTCCATTCTGATCTCAGGATTTCCTTCAGTTCATTACCCTTTTCAATATTGTCTATAAAAAGATTGGTGATAGCATTTTCCAGCTCGCACTGTAAGCTGGGCGTCTTACTAAAAAGTAAATAAATATCTTCCAAAGTACCTAACACCACCGAAACACCAGCAATGGGTATTGATTTTGCCAACCAAATATTCAAGGCACAAGAAGAACAGAGCGTATATGTTGCTTGGGGACACTTTTGCAATAGCCGTGAAGCTACAATCTTCATTTTAGAAGAGAGCTTACTGGAAGCAATGAACGACTGTCCGCGGCAATATTCCAGATTTAGTTTCCATTTTTCTGTGATGGTTGTAAGGAAGTTCATGGCTATGATTTCAGCATCCTCTTCGCAAAAGAGAAACCCAACAAAGTCTTCGTGGAGGTTGTTGGCGTCGTCTATATATCTAATGAAAATGGGCATGTGCTCTTGTCCTGCCAAGTCAACCGCGTCTTCAACAATAATTGAAAAGAATTGAGAGTTGCGTACATCCCGCATCACCTCCTCTCTTATGCAGCTATCGCAAACTTCCAAGATCTGCTCCTGCTGAAAGCGCGAGCAGTACTCCTGATTGACGGCGAGCATCTCAAATCTCTTTCTGAGAACTTCATCCCCAGAATTTATTCGAAAATCAAGAAGGGCCTGGAAGTTGTCCGGGGAATAAACTCCATCCGGATCTTTAAAACTTCGTCCTTCCAAGGATACATTCTGCTTTCCCATCAGTAGCACAATCTCAAACAAAGACTTGACATAGTCCTTGTTATATCTTTCCTCATCGGTCATTGGCGTGCTTTCTTCTGAGTCTTCAATTTCAATCTGGATTTCTACATCATTGTTGTTGCCTTCATGGTTTTCTTGCAGAGGGACGACGGAAGCATCAACTGAAAGATAAAAAAACAAAAACTGTTTACTGCACAGAAGATACACAATTTCCTAAGAATGACATACAGAATTGAGTTTGCCCATGTGAATTTTTGATATTTGCCTTTCGCAACTGCAGTGATGCAAGACTAAACATATTGGTCTTCACTTCAATCAACGATAGTAAGTGTACATTGTGAAAAGATTAAAAGATTTCCTAGAAAACTTGGTAAAGCATTGGGAGCATGGTGGTCGAAAATTAAAGGGGTTGTACCGGACTACAATATTAACGACCTATCTTTGGGACACGCCATCAATATCAGATTGGTGGTGGACCAACATTTGGCACCTCTAATGATTAGTTGTAGGCCGTTGGATGTAAAAAAAAGGGTGCAAAGCCAAAACAACTCCATATACTGTGTAGTAAGCCAATGACTAGTAATTACTGCAGATTTGCCTTTGAAGTGAATGAGATCTATGGTGCAGTTCCCAAGAATGACGAGAAGAAGGCATACGTAGCTGTGATGTTTTGGCATTGTAGACTATGAACATGCAACAACCAGGTGATCGATGGTGGTGCTGGGTGTTGGACCTCCTCCGATCTGATATTGCGGATTTATCCTTGACAACCTAGACTTGGACAACCAGGGTTGTGGGATCGGTAAGCCAAACCTCCGACTCCACTGCACTGCCTGACTATTGACCATGTACATACAGTATGGTGCAGCACTGGTCACTACTGAGCATGTACATAGAGTGCAGCACTGGCTCACTACTCAGCATGTACATAGAGTACAGCACTGGCTTACTATTGAGCATGTACATAGAGTGCAACACTGGCTCACTACTGAGCATGTACATAGAGTGCAGCACTGGCTCACTACGGAGCATGTACATAGAGTGCAGCACTGGCTCACTACGGAGCATGTACATAGAGTGCAGCACTGGCTCACTATGGAGCATGTACATAGAGTGCAGCACTGGCTCACTACGGAGCATGTACATAGAGTACAGCACTGGCTTACTATTGAGCATGTACATAGAGTGCAACACTGGCTCAATACTCAGCATGTACATAGAGTGCAGCACTGGCTCACTACTGAGCATGTACATAGAGTGCAGCACTGGCTCACTACGGAGCATGTACATAGAGTGCAGCACTGGATCACTACTGAGCATGTACATAGAGTGCAACATTGGCTCACCACTGAGCATGTACATAGAGTGCAGCACTGGCTCACTACGGAGCATGTACATAGAGTGCAGCACTGGCTCACTACGGAGCATGTACATAGAGTGCAGCACTGGCTCACTACTGAGCATGTACATAGAGTGCAGAACTGGCTCAATACTCAGCATGTACATAGAGTGCATCACTGGCTCACTACTGAGCATGTACATAGAGTGCAGCACTGGCTCACTACGGAGCATGTACATAGAGTGCAGCACTGGCTCACTACTCAGCATGTACATAGAGTGCAGCACTGGCTCACTATGGAGCACGTACATAGAGTACAGCACTGGCTTACTATTGAGCATGTACATAGAGTGCAACACTGGCTCACTACTGAGCATGTACATAGAGTGCAGCACTGGCTCACTACGGAGCATGTACATAGAGTGCAGCACTGGCTCACCACTGAGCATGTACATAGAGTGCAGCACTGGCTCACTACGGAGCATGTACATAGAGTGCAGCACTGGCTCACTATGGAGCACGTACATAGAGTACAGCACTGGCTTACTATTGAGCATGTACATAGAGTGCAACACTGGCTCACTACTGAGCATGTACATAGAGTGCAGCACTGGCTCACTACGGAGCATGTACATAGAGTGCAGCACTGGCTCACCACTGAGCATGTACATAGAGTGCAGCACTGGCTCACTACGGAGCATGTACATAGAGTGCAGCACTGGCTCACTACGGAGCATGTACATAGAGTGCAGCACTGGCTCACTATGGAGCATGTACATAGAGTGCAGCACTGGCTCACTACGGAGCATGTACATAGAGTACAGCACTGGCTTACTATTGAGCATGTACATAGAGTGCAGAACTGGCTCAATACTCAGCATGTACATAGAGTGCAGCACTGGCTCACTACTGAGCATGTACATAGAGTGCAGCACTGGCTCACTACGGAGCATGTACATAGAGTGCAGCACTGGCTCACTACGGAGCATGTACATAGAGTGCAGCACTGGCTCACTACGGAGCATGTACATAGAGTGCAGCACTGGCTCACTACGGAGCATGTACATAGAGTGCAGCACTGGCTCACTATGGAGCATGTACATAGAGTGCAGCACTGGCTCACTACGGAGCATGTACATAGAGTACAGCACTGGCTTACTATTGAGCATGTACATAGAGTGCAGAACTGGCTCAATACTCAGCATGTACATAGAGTGCAGCACTGGCTCACTACTGAGCATGTACATAGAGTGCAGCACTGGCTCACTACGGAGCATGTACATAGAGTGCAGCACTGGCTCACTACCGAGCATGTACATAGAGTGCAGCACTGGCTCACTACTGACCATGTACATAGAGTGCAGCACTGGCTTACTATTGAGCATGTACATAGAGTGCAACACTGGCTCACTACGGAGCATGTACATAGAGTGCAGCACTGGCTCACCACTGAGCATGTACATAGAGTGCAGCACTGGCTCACCACTGAGCATGTACATAGAGTGCAGCACTGGCTCACCACTGAGCATGTACATAGAGTGCAGCACTGGCTCACCACTGAGCAATGACATAGAGTGCAGCACTGGCTCACCACTGAGCATGTACATAAACTGCAGCACAAATTCATCAATACTAATAGCCGAGATCCTTAGCTCACGAACAGAACAGACATATTAAATTTCAGAAATTCATATGAAAACATTTACAGCACATTCTGCATTGAACCTCTGTACCCAATTTATTATATATTTTAGGAGTCAGTCGGTCCATTTTATACCAACTCCACCAAAATGGACACCGACTCCACAGCCCTGTGGATAACTCCTTTAATGTCACATAGAGAAATGAAAACTGGTAGAAATAAAAAGAACGACAAAACCCCATGGACCTGAATTCTAAGTAATGTTTGTGACAGCTGTGTTTTGCATCAGAGAGAAAACAATTTGAACAAACCCGAATTTCATTGTTCTCCCGGCACCTTCAGAACAATTCTGTCTTACATTACTGTTGTCAGACATTGCCTTCCTTGCCCCTGCTCTTGTGAAGTCAAGGCAAAAATGAGGTCTTACGTGTAATTTAAAGATATGGTGCAGCACTCAGTCCACATGAACACATTCTACATATTTATGCACTAACCCTGAAAATGACTTTGGGGTAACAGAAGTGAATTAGGTAACTTGTGCAACATATAAACAAAATTTCCCCAAATTTTTGCAAGCCTCTGTGAGAAAGTGGGGCAAGAAGGAAGTGACTAAAGTCAGAAAAGTTCTTAAAAAAAAAAAAAAGAAAAAAGTACACGTAACATCTGACATGCTGTGCGCATCCCGGCGATGTAGCAAATGTCACCTGCAAGGAAAAAAAAAAAAGACAAAAGTTGTGGCCAGATGCTCCCATTTATTTAAAAAAAATCTGTTTTTTTATGTTCCCCATGGAGCATCCAGATGCCGGAGTGGACAGGCTACAGGTCACTTGTTACCAGGTGTTTCCCTTCAAGGCCCAAATCCACAAATTATAAAGTCTAATTTGTTTTAGTGGTTAAAGCTGCGGACAATTTTTTTTTCTTTTTGTCTAGAGTCTTATCACCCCCCTCCCATAGAAGTCATGGAAGGTCTGCTCACACTTGTAGAGACAGAAGCAGGTGTAAAGCTTATAGGGTTTGCATACTTTTACAGTTTTTACATCGCTTGGATTTAAAAAAAAAAAAACAAAAAACAAAAAAAACAAATAAAGGAGCAAATAGTTTTAATTAGAGCTCAGAAGGAAGAAGCAGTAGCAGATTTGGTGCAAATGTATTACATAGGGACAATGATTGGGGTTAATCTTGTGGTCGACTACGACCAAGAACACTGTGTTCTAAACGCATCAGTTTTGTTCTCATTTACATGTGCAGACTTTTTAAAAATGTTTTCTATTATTAAAGGTGTTTTCATTTATACATCTATTTCTAAAAAAAAAAAAAAAAAAAAAAAAAAACAACCAGTGCTGGCTTTTCTTCTCTTTTTTGCTGTATTTCCCCCTATGCCACATAAGATCGGTGCACCTATGCCGTTATGAGCTGGCTCCTCTCTTACTTCTTCTACAATCATGCTAATACATCCATCGATGTGGGGGTGCACGCATCACAGAAGCAAAGCGTCACGAAGATAAGCGTCGGGATACAGCAGTTATTACATGGCAGTTAGTCAGGGCAGGAGTCAGGTAACCCACACTCTGCTGTCCCTTTTAACCATGTGCTTTATTCCTCTCCTCCTATGTTCTCTTGCAATCCACTTTCACCGACCAATCCCCCCTCCATCACAACTCATATACATCAGCTCCTCTCCCTTTCCTTCTCCCATGTACAGCTCCCATGCACTTCTCACCTTCTTAAACAACCTCAGACCATCTTGCCCTAACACACTGCACAAAAAATCTTTATACAATTCCAAAAACTACTTGCTCTTTATCTTCCTGCTCCTACTGATTTCAGGGGACATCTCCCCCAACCCCGGTCCACCATCCCCCAACCTCAACCCCTACCCTACCTCACATCGAAACCTTAATAATCTTACTAATATTATTTGCACTCCTTCATCTCCTTCTTTCAATTGTGCCCTTTGGAATCCACGGTCTGTATGCAACAAGCTTCCTTTCCTACACAATTACTTTCTGAAAAACTCTCTGAATCTGTTGGCCCTCACGGAAACCTGGATTCAGGATTCTGACACTGTCTCTCCTGCTGCCATTTCCCATAGTGGCTTACAATTCTCCCATTCCCCGAGACCGACAAACAGACCTGGTGGTGGAGTCGGCATACTCCTGTCCCCACAATGCACTTTCCAGGTCATCCCCCCAGTTCCATCACTCTCATTCCCTTCTTTTGAAGTCCACACCATCAGGCTCTTTCGTCCCCTCTCCCTCAGAGTAGCGGTCATATACCGGCCCCCAGGCTCACCCACCCACTTCCTGGACCATTTCTCTGCCTGGCTGCCGCACTTCATGTCCTCAGAACTACCAACCCTTATCCTGGGAGACTTCAACATCCCCATTAACAGCCCCACTTCCACATCTGCATCCCAGCTTCTATCACTAACCACTTCTCTAGGCCTCTCTCAGCTCTCAACCTCTGAAACACACAAAGACGGTAACACCCTGGACCTGGTTTTCGCCCGGCTCTGCTCAATCTCCTACATAGATAACTCACCGCTTCCCCTCTCTGACCACAACATTCTCTCCTTTACACTCACAAATCCTCGCTCACCCCAGCACCCTCCTACCTACCATTCAGTCAGAAATCTACAAGCCATTAACCCTCATACACTTTCAGACTCCCTACACTCATCACTGTCCCCAATCTCTTCTTTGTCCTGTCCTGATCTGGCTGTACATTACTTCAATGACACTCTTAGAAGCACCCTTGACCAAGTAGCTCCCCTCACCCTCAGAACCTCCAAACACAGAGTGAAACAGCCCTGGCTCACATCGCAAACCCGATTTCTCCAGCGATGCTCTAGGTGTGCTGAACGCTTATGGAGGAAAACACGCACACCAGAAGACTTCATACACTTCAAATTTATGTTAAGGACATATAACTCTGCCCTTCACCTCGCCAAACAGACCTACTTCACCACCCTGATCTCCTCACTATCCAACAACCCCAAGAAACTTTTTGACACCTTTCACTCCCTCCTCAGGCCAAAAGCACAAGCCCCTATCACAGACATTTGCGCTGATGACCTTGCCTCCCACTTTATAGAGAAAATAGACAATATCCGTCAGGAAATCCGCTCCCAATCACCAAATTCAGTGATTCCCATCCCTCCCTGCATTTCCCCTGGCTCACTCTCCACATTCGCTCCCATCACAGAAGAAGAAGTCTCCAGGCTCCTCTCCTCGTCCGACTACATGCACAACCGACCCCATTCCCTCACATCTCCTCCAGTCTCTCTCCCCAGTCGTCACAACTCACCTAACTACAATCTTTAATCTCTCCCTCTCCTCTGGCATTTTCCCCTCCTCCTTCAAACACTCTATCATTACTCCATTACTAAAGAAACCCACCCTCGACCCATCCTGCACAAACAACTACAGACCAGTCTCCAATCTCCCCTTCATCTCTAAACTCTTGGAGCGCCTGATATACTCACGCCTTACCCGTTACCTCTCCACTCACTCCCTCCTAGACCCTTCACAGTCCGGTTTCCGCCCCCTACATACAGAAACTACACTCATCAAAGTGACCAATGACCTTCTGACAGCAAAACGTAATGGTGACCACTCTCTGCTCATTCTTCTCGACCTTTCTGCAGCTTTCGACACTGTTGACCATCCTCTACTACTCTCTAGGCTCCAGTCACTAGGCATTAAGGACACTGCTCTTTCCTGGTTCTCCTCCTATCTTTCCGACCGCTCCTTCAGTGTTCTGTTTTCTGGCTCCACTTCATCTCCTCTTCCTCTCACTGTTGGGGTACCTCAGGGCTCAGTCCTTGGCCCCCTTCTCTTCTCTCTCTATACGGCCCCAATTGGACAGACCATCAGCAGATTTGGATTTCAGTACCATCTTTATGCTGATGACACACAACTGTACACATCATCCCCTGACCTTACCTCCGCTGTACTACAGAACGCCACTGACTGTCTGTCTGCAGTCTCCAACATCATGTCTGCTCTCTATCTGAAACTCAACCTCTCCAAAACTGAACTTCTTCTGCTCCCACCATCTACTAACCTCCCTAAATCTGACATTTCCCTCTCTGTGGGTGGCACCATAATAACACCCCAACAGCAGGCACGCTGTCTGGGTGTTATGTTCGACTCCGATCTCTCCTTCACCTCCCATATACAATCTCTTGCCCGCTCATGCCGCTTACACCTAAAGAACATCTCTAGAATCCGCCCTTTTCTCACCATGGAAACAACAAAAACTCTCACTGTCGCCCTGACCCACTCCCGCCTGGACTACTGTAATGCTCTATTAATTGGCCTCCCTCTCACTCGACTCTCCCCTCTCCAGTCTATCCTTAATGCAGCAGCCAGGGTTGTCCATCTGGCTAATCGTTACTCAGACGCGTCCGCTCTTCGCCAGTCGTTACACTGGCTGCCAATTCATTACAGGGTACAATTCAAAGTACTTGTTCTCACCCACAAAGCTCTCCACAGTGCGGCACCCCCTTACATCTCCTCCCTCATTTCTGTCTATCGGCCTAACCGACCGCTGCGCTCTGCAAATGACTTTCGACTAACCTCTGCCCTAATCCGTACCTCCCACTCCCGACTCCAAGACTTCTCCCGTGCTGCGCCAATCCTCTGGAATGCTCTACCCCAAGATATTAGGATCATCCACAATTTGCATAGTTTTAGGCGCTCGCTCAAAACGCATTTGTTCAGAGCGGCCTATCACATTCAGTAATCAAAGTCATGTTATGTTTGTGTGTGTGTAGCCCATTCACTATCTCCATCTAACCCCCACCCCCTGAAGATGGCTGGACCGTCATTGTAAATACATCATTGTAAATACAAACCTATACTTTGTATCTCCCCCACCTCATTGTAGATTGTAAGCTCCACAAGCAGGGTCGTCTTATTTCGCTTTAATTATTGTATTGTTAACGTTGTTACTTATGACTGTTGTGTTTGAAACTGTTCAACTGTAAAGCGCTGCGGAATATGTTGGCGCTATATAAATAAAGATTATTATTATTATCCATCGGATGTGTGATCGTGGGGGGGGTGATATGCTATGTGGGTATCATTTTGTGTATATTTCTATTTCACTGATTTTCATAGTGTTCACTTGTTGCCTTGTATCATTCCGTGTATTCCCCATATTGTCTAGAGTCTCAATTACCTTCCAAAAGGCTGATAATTGAATTAGCTCACTTACTGTCTGCAGCCTGACTGTATCTATGTCTCTTGATGACCCCCTGTTGTGTCTTAATCCCCGAGGCACCTTTGTTAGGTCTGGGAGGTCTGAAAACCACCCCAAACCCGTTTGACTACTCCTGGACATAGGGAGGGGGCTGGGAAGGAAAGGGGGGAGAAGTCAGTTCCTGTGTGGTGGTGATCGTGTGAACATAGCACGTCAGAGAAAGGGAAGCGTATGGACTTTGTATCCTCTGTCTGCTGGATTACTGGACTCATGTCCCTGGACATTTTATCCTGTTACTGAACTTCATTCGTGTTCTGGACTATTGTATCCTCAGTGTGGTGGATTGTTTATGGACCTTCTAATTTTGCCTATAATAAAGGTCTTGGGATTGTTCACACTTCCCTCGCTCTGTTGATTGTGTGGTATCGGAGCAGGACCGCATGACAACTGATGGCAGCAGTGGGATCAACAGAATGTAACCTAATGGAGAACCACCCACAGAGTGAGTACAGAAATTGGACTGTATCCAGTTTAGAGGAGAGAGCCAGAGACCTGGGCCTGAACTACCAGGGACTGACTAAAAAAGCCTTAATTGACCTACTGGTGGGCCCTAGCCCGGCCACCTCCTCCCAGATGTCTGAAGGACGAGAACTGAAGACAGGGATCCCCATCCAAAAAAGCAAGTGGTTGGTGTGGTACGAAGAAGAGATGGCGGTTCTGGGCCCAGGCGTCTCTTAGGAGTACAAGAGGAGGCTGCCCGCCGGGCAAAGCGGAGGCAAGCAATGAAGCTTGAAAGAGGGAGTAACGCAATGTGGAGTGTAAACCCAACGATCCGAGAGCCTGTAAGGATCACCCGGACAGAGTTTAAGCCATTTGATGAGGCTTCCGGAGATGTGGAGGGGTTCTTCAAGGACTGAGCAGCAGTGTGCTGTGATGGAGGTGCCCCACTCTGGCTGGATGCGTTTGTTAGTGGGACTCCTGGACGGTAGCATGGCGGAGGCTTACCGAACCATTGGCGCACAGCGGAATCTGGATTATAACATTGTAAAGCGCACTATCCTGGATTACCATGCTATCACTCCAGACTCATATAGGGCCAAGTTTAGAGACCTCCCATGCACCACAGGGGGATCTCGTTTAGGATGTATGCACATAAGATGTCCCAGGCATGTCGAAGATGGCTGGAAGCAGAAAATGCCTTTACTGTGCAAGATGTTATACAGGCGTTCCTTATAAAACAATTTCTTGCCAAGTGCCCCGCAGAGGTACGGGAATGGGTCCGGGAGTGCACGCCATGTACCCCGTGGATAGAGCTGCAGTCCTGGCATTTGAAGCCCTTACTATCCGGCTGCAATGGAGGCTTCTGGACAATGAACCACGGCCTGCTCCCGCGCCCCGCCCCCCTCTGATTATATCTACCCTTCCACCTAGTCGGAAGCCGATGACAATCACGCCTCACAATCCTGGGCCACAACATTTCCGAACACAACCTGGGGGTATCACAGAGAGGAGGTGTTATGGGTGTGGGCAATCAGGACATTTGCAGTCTGACTGTCCCTCAAGGATTCAGAGAGAGACCCACGCAGCCTCACTTCATCCAGTGCATCTTGTACACTCCATCCAGCCTGAGGAAGAGCTACCACCACCCCCACCAGAGTGGACCACCGACCACGGCACCATAGATACCCCTCCTGGAGTGTACGGACTCCAGCCTTTGTCATCTAGCTACCCAGAGCAACGGCAACGTGCAGTGTCAGGATACAAATAGTCAGGATTTAGAGACACGGGGGCATTCCTGACTATCGCTGACCCCCGAGTGATTCCACCCGAGGCAATTTACCAGGGTCCAGGAATTCCCATTGACCTGGCGGGGGGTGCCCGCAAATATATACAGCGAGCTTCTGTGTGTATGGATTATGGTTGTGGAGTAAAACTGTGTTGGATTGGAGTTATGGGATGACTTCCTGCAGATATCCTCCTTGGGAACAACATTGGGGAGTTACAGTGCCAATTTGTGGGAGCAGTCACCTGACTACAGGCCATTCAAGCACTACGTCATCCAGACCTCACCAGGGAGCAACCACCACGAACCGCATCAGAGATGGTAAGCAATACGTTCGCTGCTACTACATTGGGAGAGTCTTGGGATAGAGGAGTTTAGGAGAGAAATAGAGGGTGACACTACCTTAGCAGCCCTTAGGCGAAAGGCAGAAACTGGGCACATGGGAGATAATGGGGATGGCTTCACTCGAGAAAACGGACTGTATTATCGTGTAACAAAGGGCAGTGACCAGGGCAACCCTGACGCAACGACCAGGAAACTCATTGTCCCTCAGAAGTACAGGGCACAGCTACTCCAACTGGCCCATGACATCCCCTTGGCTGGGCATCAAGGGAGGAAAAGGACTGAAAAGAGAGTCGGCCAAAGTTTTTACTGGCCTGGCATCACGCAGTCGGTAACCCATTACTGCCGCACCTGCGATGTGTGCCTGCTAGTGTTGAGCATTCCGATACTGCAAATATCGGGTATCGGAATCGGAAGTTCCCATAATGCAATGAGCCAGTGTTGTGGCTGTGAGTGGCTGCTGAAATGATGCCATCATGATGCGCGGTCTGTGCGGGCCTGCCGGGGGTCTGTGCGGGCCTGCCGGGGGTTGTGTGTGTGTGCAGGCATCGTCTGATGGGACTACAAGTCCCATCGGGCTTGCCTGCTACAATGACAGTGATTGACACATTAGCCAATGATGGGACAGTAGTAGTCCCATCATCCGGCTAATGTGTTGAATGTAAAAAAAAAAAACATATACAGTGCCTACAAGTAGTATTCAACCCCCTGCAGATTTAGCAGGTTTGATAAGATGCAAATAAGTTAGAGCCTTCAAACTTCACACAAGAGCAGGATTTATTAACAGATGCATAAATCTTACAAACCAAAAAGTTATGTTGCTCAGTTAAATTTTAATAAATTTTAAACATAAAAGTGTGGGTCAATTATTATTCAACCCCTAGGTTTAATATTTTGTGGAATAACCCTTGTTTGCAATTACAGCTAATAATCGTCTTTTATAAGACCTGATCAGGCCGGCACAGGTCTCTGGAGTTATCTTGGCCCACTCCTCCATGCAGATCTTCTCCAAGTTATCTAGGTTCTTTGGGTGTCTCATGTGGACTTTAATCTTGAGCTCCTTCCACAAGTTTTCAATTGGGTTAAGGTCAGGAGACTGACTTGGCCACTCCAACACCTTGATTTTTTGCCTCTTGAACCAGGCCTTGGTTTTGTTGGCTGTGTGCTTTGGGTCATTGTCTTGTTGGAAGATGAAATGACGACCCATCTTAAGATCCTTGATGGAGGAGCGGAGGTTCTTGGCCAAAATCTCCAGGAAGGCCGTGCTATCCATCTTCCCATGGATGCGGACCAAATGGCCAGGCCCCTTGGCTGAGAAACAGCCCCACAGCATGATGCTGCCACCACCATGCTTGACTGTAGGGATGGTGTTCTTGGGGTCGTATGCAGTGCCATCCAGTCTCCAAACGTCACGTGTGTGGTTGGCACCAAAGATCTCGATCTTGGTCTCATCAGACCAGAGAACCTTGAACCAGTCTGTCTCAGAGTCCTCCAAGTGATCATGAGCAAACTGTAGACGAGCCTTGACATGACGCTTTGAAAGTAAAGGTACCTTACGGGCTCGTCTGGAACGGAGACCATTGCGGTGGAGTACGTTACTTATGGTATTGACTGAAACCAATGTCCCCACTGCCATGAGATCTTCCCGGAGCTCCTTCCTTGTTGTCCTTGGGTTAGCCTTGACTCTTCGGACAAGCCTGGCCTCGGCACGGGAGGAAACTTTCAAAGGCTGTCCAGGCCGTGGAAGGCTAACAGTAGTTCCATAAGCCTTCCACTTCCGGATGATGCTCCCAACAGTGGAGACAGGTAGGCCCAACTCCTTGGAAAGGGTTTTGTACCCCTTGCCAGCCTTGTGACCCTCCACGATCTTGTCTCTGTTGGCCTTGGAATGCTCCTTTGTCTTTCCCATGTTGACCATGTATGAGTGCTGTTCACAAGTTTGGGGAGGGTCTTAAATAGTCAGAAAAGGCTGGAAAAGAGATAATTAATCCAAACATGTGAAGCTCATTGTTCTTTGTGCCTGAAATACTTCTTAATACTTTAGGGGAACCAAACAGAATTCTTGTGGTTTGAGGGGTTGAATAATAAATGACCCTCTGAATAAACTTTTCACAATTTAAAAAAAAATTAAACAAAGAAATAACATTCTTTTTGCTGCAGTGCATTTCACACTCCCAGGCTGATCTACAGTCCAAATGTCACAATGCCAAGTTAATTCCAAATGTGTAAACCTGCTAAATCTGCAGGGGGTTGAATACTACTTGTAGGCACTGTATACTACATATATACTACATTCATACTACACACATACTACACACATACTACACACATACTACACACATACTACACACATACTACACACATACTACACACATACTACACACATACTACATACATGTCCGGGAGATCGTCGTGGGACACTCGTGGATTTCTGCGGATCAGGGAGTATATCGGTTGTTTGTTATTTTAATATTTTTTTTAAAGATGACACTGGCTTCGGGGATCAAAGTGACAAGTGATGTATATATGTACTCTGTTATATGTACTGTATGTCTATATGTATGAATGTATTGTATGAATGTATTGTATGAATGTATTGTATGTAGTATGTATGCATGTTGTATGAATGTAGTATGTATGTTGTATGAATGTAGTATATATGTAGTATGTATGTTGTATGAATGTAGTATGTATGTAGTATGTATGTTGTATGAATGTAGTATGTATGTAGTATGTATGTATGTTGTATGAATGTAGTATGTATGTTGTATGAATGTAGTATATATGTAGCATGTATGTAGTATGAATGTAGTATATATGTAGTATGTATGTATGTTGTATGAATGTAGTATGTATGTAGTATCTATGTAGTATGTATGTTGTATGAATGTAGTATGTATGTTGTATGAATGTAGTATATATGTAGCATGTATGTAGTATGAATGTAGTATATATGTAGTATGTATGTATGTTGTATGAATGTAGTATGTATGTAGTATCTATGTAGTATGTATGTTGTATGAATGTAGTATGTATGTAGTATGTATGTTGTATGAATGTAGTATATATGTAGCATGTATGTAGTATGTATGTATGTTGTATGAATGTAGTATATATGTAGTATATATATATATGTAGTATGTATGTATGTTGTATGAATGTAGTATATATGTAGCATGTATGTAGTATGTATGTATGTTGTATGAATGTAGTATATATGTAGTATATATATGTAGTATGTATGTATGTTGTATGAATGTAGTATGTATGTATGTTGTATGAATGTAGCATGTATGCTGTATGAATGTAGTATGCATGTAGTATGTATGTATGTTGTATGAATGTAGTATATATGTAGTATGTATGTATGTTGTATGAATGTAGCATGTATGTAGTATGTATGCTGTATGAATGTAGTATGCATGTAGTATGTATGTTGTATGAATGTAGCATGTATGTAGTATGTATGCTGTATGAATGTAGTATGCATGTAGTATGTATGTTGTATGAATGTAGTATATATGTAGTATGTATGTAGTATTAATAAAAAGAAAAAAACTGAGTTCCATGCAGAAATTGTAAAATATACATATATTACATCAAGTGACATGCATGTATACAATATTTACTAGAAAAAAGACCCTAAAAACATGTGTATATAGGCCCAAGGCACACAATGGGGTAATATAATATAAAAATATTGCACATAAAAGAAAAAAGTATTATCAATATAAGATGCTATTTTTCAACCTCATCTATCCACCATATAACCCCTCAAAAACAGACAATTACTTATGCTCATGAGATCTGGAATACCACCAGTGTGTATAACATCAGAGCGCTGTTTAGAGGAAATGGTCAAAAACTGTGCAAAAAATACTTTTAGTGCTTACCCATGGGCCTATAAACACGTTTTTAGGGTCTTTTTTCTAGTAAATATTGTATACATGCATGTCACTTGATGTAATAAATGTATTTTTTTTTTTTTACAATTTCTGTACGGAACTCCGTTTTTTTCTTTTTATTAGTATCTATTTGGAGTATACAGTGTGAGTCCAATATCATTTTTATGGGATTAAAATTATTGATTTTCTTTTGAGTTTATTAATAATTTATTGTAATACCCATAATTTTCTTCCTTTTGGAATTGTGTTAGTTATGCATGTAGTATGTATGTTGTATGAATGTATATATGTAGTATGTATGTAGTATGTATGTATGTTGTATGAATGTAGTATATATGTATGTTGTATGAATGTAGTATATATGTATGTTGTATGAATGTAGTATATATGTAGTATGCATGTTGTATGAATGTAGTATATATGTAGTATATATGCACGTTGTATGAATGTAGTATATATGTAGTATCAATGTAGTATATATGAAGTATGTATGTAGTATGAATGTAGTATATATATAGTATGTATGTTGCATGAATCTAGTATATATGTAGTATGTACTGTATGTAGTATGAATGTATGTTGTATGAATGTAGTATATATGTAGTATGTATGTAGTATGTATGTTGTATGAATGTAGTATGTATGTAGTATGTATGTAGTATGTATGTAGTATGTATGTTGTATGAATGTAGTATGTATGTATGTTGTATGAATGTAGTATATATGTAGTATCAATGTAGTATATATGAAGTATGTATGTAGTATGAATGTAGTATATATATATAGTATGTATGTTGCATGAATGTAGTATATATGTAGTATGTATGTAGTATGAATGTAGTATATATGTAGTATATACCGTATGTAGTATGTATGTAGCATGAATGTAGTATATATGTAGTATGTATGTTGCATGAATGTAGTATATATGTAGTATGTATGTTGTATGAATGTAGTATATATGTAGTATGTATGTAGCATGAATGTAGTATATATGTAGTATGTATGTAGTATGAATGTAGTATATATGTAGTATATACCGTATGTAGTATGTATGTAGCATGAATGTAGTATATATGTAGTATGTATGTTGCATGAATGTAGTATATATGTAGTATGTATGTTGTATGAATGTAGTATATATGTAGTATATACCGTATGTAGTATGTATGTAGCATGAATGTAGTATATATGTAGTATGTATGTTGTATGAATGTAGTATATATGTAGTATATACCGTATGTAGTATGTATGTAGCATGAATGTAGTATATATGTAGTATGTATGTTGCATGAATGTAGTATATATGTAGTATGTAGTATAAATTTAGTATGTATGTTGTATGAATGTAGTATGTATGTTGTATGAATGTAGTATATATGTAGTATGTATGTTGTATGAATGTAGTATATATGTAGTATGTAGTATAAATTTAGTATGTATGTTGTATGAATGTAGTATATATGTAATATATATGTAGTATGTATGTTGTATGAATGTAGTATATACAGTATGTAGTATGTATGTACTGTATGTATGTTGCATGAATGTAGTATACAGTGGGGCAAAAAAGTATTTAGTCAGTCAGCAATAGTGCAAGTTCCACCACTTAAAAAGATGAGAGGCGTCTGTAATTTACATCATAGGTAGACCTCAACTATGGGAGACAAACTGAGAAAAAAAAATCCAGAAAATCACATTGTCTGTTTTTTTTTTTTCATTTTATTTGCATATTATGGTGGAAAATAAGTATTTGGTCAGAAACAAGCAATCAAGATTTCTGGCTCTCACAGACCTGTAACTTCTTCTTTAAGAGTCTCCTCTTTCCTCCACTCATTACCTGTAGTAATGGCACATGTTTAAACTTGTTATCAGTATAAAAAGACACCTGTGCACACCCTCAAACAGTCTGACTCCAAACTCCACTATGGTGAAGACCAAAGAGCTGTCAAAGGACACCAGAAACAAAATTGTAGCCCTGCACCAGGCTGGGAAGACTGAATCTGCAATAGCCAACCAGCTTGGAGTGAAGAAATCAAGTGTGGGAGCAATAATTAGAAAATGGAAAACATACAAGACCACTGATAATCTCCCTCGATCTGGTGCTCCACGCAAAATCCCACCCCGTGGGGTCAGAATAATCACAAGAACGGTGAGCAAAAATCCCAGAACCACGCGGGGGGACCTAGTGAATGAACTGCAGAGAGCTGGGACCAATGTAACAAGGCCTACCATAAGTAACACACTACGCCACCATGGACTCAGATCCTGCAGTGCCAGACGTGTCCCACTGCTTAAGCCTGTACATGTCTGGGCCCGTCTGAAGTTTGCTAGAGAGCATTTGGATGATCCAGAGGAGTTTTGGGAGAATGTCCTATGGTCTGATGAAACCAAACTGGAACTGTTTGGTAGAAACACAACTTGTCGTGTTTGGAGGAAAAAGAATACTGAGTTGCATCCATCAAACACCATACCAACTGTAAAGCATGGTGGTGGAAACATCATGCTTTGGGGCTGTTTCTCTGCAAAGGGGCCAGGACGACTGATCCGGGTACATGAAAGAATGAATGGGGCCATGTATCGTGAAATTTTGAGTGCAAACCTCCTTCCATCAGCAAGGGCATTGAAGATGAAACGTGGCTGGGTCTTTCAACATGACAATGATCCAAAGCACACCGCCAGGGCAACGAAGGAGTGGCTTCGTAAGAAGCATTTCAAGGTCCTGGAGTGGCCTAGCCAGTCTCCAGATCTCAACCCTATAGAAAACCTTTGGAGGGAGTTGAAAGTCCGTGTTGCCAAGCGAAAAGCCAAAAACATCACTGCTCTAGAGGAGATCTGCATGGAGGAATGGGCCAACATACCAACAACAGTGTGTGGCAACCTTGTGAAGACTTACAGAAAACGTTTGACCTCTGTCATTGCCAACAAAGGATATATCACAAAGTATTGAGATGAAATTTTGTTTCTGACCAAATACTTATTTTCCACCATAATATGCAAATAAAATGAAAAAAAAAACAGACAATGTGATTTTCTGGATTTTTTTTTCTCAGTTTGTCTCCCATAGTTGAGGTCTACCTATGATGTAAATTACAGACGCCTTTCATCTTTTTAAGTGGTGGAACTTGCACTATTGCTGACTGACTAAATACTTTTTTGCCCCACTGTATATGATGTATGTATGTATGTATGTATGTATGTAGTATATATGAAGTATGTATGTAGTATGTATGTTGTATGAATGTAGTATATATGTAGTATATATGTAGTGCCCGCACAGACCCCCGGGAGATCGTCGTGGCGGATCACTCGTGGATTTCTGCGGATCAGGGAGTATATCGGTTGTTTGTTATTTTAATATTTTTTAAAGATGACACTGGCTTCGGGGATCAAAGTGACAAGTGATGGTGAGTATGTACTCTATGTTATATGTACTGTATGTCTATATGTATGTATTGTATGAAAGTATTGCATGTAGTATGTATGTTGTATGAATGTAGTATGTATGTTGTATGAATGTAGTATATATATGTAGTATGTATGTATGTTGTATGAATGTAGTATATATGTAGTATGTATGTATGCCAACAAGCTTCAAGCAGTGTGGGAAGGCCCTTATCAGGTTGTCAAGAAAATTAATGACACTATGTCATTGCTCTGGACTCTAATGGTCGACGACAGAAAACCATCCACATTAACATGCTGAAAGACTACCACAACCGATCTCTGCATGTACTAGCCACCCCCCCTAGTGATACCGCCAATGACAATTATGTCCCCGATCTCCTCCAGGTTGCCCAAGCAGGAAGATCACTGGAACAAGTGCCCCTGGGCTCCCATTTATCGGATATACAAAAGGACGATATTTTTGCCGTACTAAAACCAAGGGCTACTGCTTTCTCCTCAAAGCCGGGGAAGACTACTCTCACCAGCCACCATGCGGAAACCCCCGGACAACGCCCCATACAGAAGGCTGCCTACTGGGTTCCAGAGGCCGGTCAAGGTATGATAAAGAACGAACTGGAGGAGATGAAACGACTGGGAGTTGTTCAGCCATCTCACAGTTCTTGGGCCTCTCCTGTCGTCCTGGTCCCCAAGAAGGATGCTACAACACGATTCTGCGTTGATTACAGACGATTAAATGATGCAACCAAGAGTGATGCTTATCCCATGCCCAGGATTGATGATCTATTGGATCGTCTGGCCAGTGCCCAATTTGTGACCTCGTTAGACTTGAGCAAGGGGTACTGGCAGATACCCCTAACGGAGGACGCTCGGGAGCGCTCAGCCTTCATTACTCCATTTGGGCTTTTTGTGTTCCTGGGAATACCCTTTGGGATGAAAACCGCCCCCGCTACTTTCCAGAGACTGGTAGATCGACTGTTACAACAATGTCAGAACTTTGCCTGTGCTTAGTTCAATGACATTGCCATTTTTAGCACCACCTGGGTGGAACATGTTAAACACTTGGGCATAGTGCTGGACTGTATCCTTACTGCAGGACTGACCATTCGCCCTGATAAATGCCAAATAGGGATGGCTGAGGTGCAGTACCTCGGGCATGGAGTAGGGGGTGGGACACTAAGGCCTGAGCCTGCCAAGGTGGAAGCCATTAGCAACTGGTGTAGACCCTAGACTAAAAAGCAGGTACTTGCATTTTTAGGAACTGCTGGTTACTATCGCAAATTTGTTTCTAACTTCAGCACCTTGGCCAAGCCACTAACCGACCTGACCCGCAAGAACATGCCTAGGAATGTGACATGGACGACGGCATGCGAGGATGCCTTTTCAGCGTTAAAGACCGCCCTCGTCACTGCTCCTGTCTTGGCTGCCCCGGATTATAAACGCAGGTTCCTCGTGCAGACAGATGCATCCACCTTTGGGATTGGGGCAGTACTTAGCCAAGTGAACGCGGCCGGAGAAGAACATCCTCTTGCTTTTGCCAGTCGAAAACTACTGGATCGGGAAGTTGCCTATGCCACTATTGAAAAGGAGTGCCTTGCCATCGTATGGGCGCTAAAAAAATTGCAGCCATACTTGTTTGGCAGAGACTTTACAATTGTTACAGACCACAACCCCCTCACATGGCTAAACCGCGTATCAGGGGACAATGGAAGATTTCTGCGGTGGAGCTTGTCCTTACAACCCTACAGCTTCTCCATCCAATACAAGCGGGGAAGCCAACACCAGAACACCGATGGTCTGTCTCGACAAGAAGAACCATAGGCTCCCCAGGCCGACCTACCCCTGCCACTGTACAAGGAATTATAAATAACTGAGCAATGTGGACTAAAGTGAGCAGGCCAGAGGTCTGTGTAGACCTCATGGCGTGCTCACTTATTAAGGGGGGGGAGAGGTTGTGATGGTGTGATATGTTATGTGGATGTCATTTTGTGTATATTTCTATTTCACTGATTTCCATAGTGTTCTCTTGTTGCCCTGTATCATTCCGTGTATTCCCAATATTGTCTAGAGTCTCAATTACCTTCCAAAAGGCTGATAATTGAATTAGCTCACTTAGGGCCCCGTCACACATAGCGACTCAACAGCGATCCCAACAACGATATCAACGTGTCATCATCGCTGGTGAGCTGTCAAACAGGCAGCTTCACCAGCGATCAGCACCAGCGACGCCGAGCGCGCGGCATCGCTGTGTCCTTTAGTTACCAGCGCGCTGATGCAGGGAGCTGGTAACTAAGGTACACATCGGGTTTCTAGGCACTGCATTTACCCTAGTTACCAGCTCCTGCTCGCTGGTCTCCCGCCTGTCACACGCAGCGATGCGTGCTGGCCAGCGACCCCAAAAATGTCCAGAGGTTTCCAGAGATCAGCGATACCTGGCAGGTCAAAACTTGTGACTCAGCAGTAATCTCGCTAGCGAGATCGCTGTGTGTGATGGGGGCTTTACTGTCTGCAGCCTGACTGTGTCTTGCTGACCCCATGTAGTGTCTTAATCCCCGAAGCACCTTTGTCAGCTCTGGGAGGCCTGAAAACCACCCCAACCCGTCTGACTACTCCTGGACATAGGGAGGGGGCTGGGAAGGACAGGGGGGAGGAGAAGTCAGTTCCTGTGTGGTGAGGATGGTGTGAACACAGCACGTCAGAGAGAAAGGGAAGCGTATGGACTTTTTATCCTCCGTCTGTGGATTTCTGGACTCTCATCTACCTGGACATTCATCCTGTTACTGGACTGCATTCTTGTTCTGGACTATTGTATCCTCAGTGTGGTGGATTGTTTATGGACCTTCTAATTTTGCCTATAATAAAGGTCTTGGGATTGTTCACACTTCCCTTGCTCTGTTGACTGTGTGGTATCGGAGAAGGACCCAGGGGCAACGATCAACAGGAATGAAGTAGAAGTCAACATAGCCTTGTGGTCGCATCTGGTACTGTGGCTTAGTGCAGCACAGTTCACTGTCCTGCAGTGCTAGATACAGCGGCATGGCCCACGCCTGTAGATAATACTTCGACTAGACCGTGGCGCCCCATCAAGGCCATCGATGCAAGATCCCGGGAAAGAAAAAAGTAATTATGAATAAATTCCTGAATATCTTTAAATTAGCAAATCACATTGGCTTTGTCTGGAGGTAATAACGACCGTACAGCGAGAAGACTGCGGTCTTGTTGCTCTGCCAGAAACCTGTCGTAGAGCGTTAGCAGAGAAACCAATGCTCAGACTACAGCGAGCTCCTCCGTAGACAGAACTAGGGTTACTGGATAACAAAGGGAACTTAGGCATTTATTCTTAATGACATTTTAGGGTTTTTTTTTTATTCATTCTATATAATGCGGCCACTATCCGCCTCTCACTAGGATTTTATTGTAAATCAGCTGCGGATTTTAGGCGCAGAATATGAATGATACAAATCAGCAGAGAGTAAAGATACAGACAGCAACAAATCAGATCACAATTCTGGATCACGTACGTGGTTTTTATTGTTTGCTTTATTTCTCTACAAAAAGAAAAATAATATTACAATTACAAACTAGGTGGGTCCATTCTTAAAGGGGCTGTCCATTTTCAAAAGTTCAATGGGACAAAATTTGGAACTGCTTAAAAATAATAAAGTGAGCATTACTTGCCTTCTGCCGATCCTACGCTGCCTCGCTTCTGATCGCCGCAGGTCTGCAGCGATTAGGTTATGACTGCATCATGTGACTGCTGCAGCCAATCACTGGGCTCTGTGGCCGTGCTGAGGGCGCGGCTTGTTGACATGAGGTCTCTGCTGAAGCAATCACTGGCTAGAGAAGTGGTAGAAATGAATTTCATGTCTTTTTTTTCAAGCAGTTCAAGATTTTGAGCGACCGAACTGTGAAAATGGAAAAACCCCTTTGACCATCACTGGGGACAATCTACAAGACATTGACATTACACCGGCACCTTCACAGAATATAAGAGATACCGCGGCATTGGCGACCAATATGCAGTGACTGGTTAAAACATGGCAGGGTGAAGCCATAATAACCAGTAAAATAGATGATCGGACATAGTCTCATCAGAATAGCACATACACAAAAAAAATACCGATGTGTGACCTCCTCTCCCCCCCCCCACACAACTCCAAAATGGGAGCGCCCGCGCCCCATTCCGGACAAGTAACATCTTCATGGTCACTTTTCTTTAGAGTCTAAGGGAGATACCAAGGCAACTGAGGACCCTTCCATGTTTTTACATTCGGATTCACGTGAATTAGTGTTCTTTAGTACAGTGGTGCTTGAAAGTTTGTGAACCCTTCAGATTTTTCCATATTTCTGAATTTGACCTAAAACTACATCAGGATTTTCAAACAAGTAATAAAAGTAAATAAACAAATACAACTAATGAATCAAAAATATTATTCTGTCTTTTTTTTTGAGGAAAATGGTCAAATATCACAAGTTTGAGTGGTAAAAGTATGTGACCCCTTCACTCATGGTCTTATTTCTCCTCAAAATATTGTTCAGTAGCCTTCTCTTTTGTCTAGGTGATCTAGAGCAATCTGCAGACATTGCTGTTCAGTGTCCTCAGTGTTAATGTGAGAGAGGCCTTTGGTTGCTTAGAGGTTACCTTGGGTTCCATTGTGACCTCATCTTGCTCCTGGAGTGATCTTTATTGGTCGACCACTCCTGGTTAGGTTAATAACCTGTACATAATCTGTCTGACTGTGGATTGTAGGAGTCTAAACTCCTTAGAGATGATTTTGAAACCTTTTCTAACCGGATGAGCGTCAACAATTCTTCTGAGGTCCTCAAATATCTTCTTTGTTCATGTCATAAACGTGTGTTGCGTAGATCAAACTTTGATCCCTGCTCTTTACATAAAACATGTCACCCACTCACAACCTATTATCCCACTGATTGAAAATCCAACAGTCTACTCTCACCTATCTGCTAATTCTAACGGTTCACATACTTTTGCCACGCACAGAAGTGAATTCTTGACTACTTTATTCTTTTTTCTCTATATTTTTAGCACTTGTGTAAAAATCTGAAGCAGCTCTAGGTCAAATTTATGTAGAAATGTGAAAAATTCAGAAGGGTTCACAAACTTTCAAGAGCCACTGTATACCTGTTTTGACAGTAAAGAGTCTTCTTGTGAAGAGCCAGCTGTACAGTCTGTGCAACCTGGGAAAATGAAGCAAACAAGCGGTTCTCCAGGAGGAAGAAATAAACTTGCTAGAGTCAACTATAGGTGGTCATTTTCAAACCATCTTTAAAAACTATTTAAAAGGGGGGGGGGTTTTCTCGTGAAGACCACCTCTGTCCTCATGTTGTCATAAGGGAGGTTCATGTATGGCCTTCATAAACCAAACCAGAGTCCTTTTATAAGGATTGGCTTGTGTTTTGATGGACGCAGCTCATCCAGGCATCATGCGGGGGCCATTTGCTTCAATGGTTGCTACGTTAATTGGGCCACAATCGGTCAAGCCAAACTAAACCAGTGACGCTCGGTTGACCAAGGGGCTTCTGGTCGTTAGGGTCTGCCGCCTTCTCCTGTACCGGTCAACCGATGCCATGTGAACGAGGTAGGAACAGTAGGTAGCAGTGAACTCGTGTGACATTCTACTTTTAAAGGGCAAGTCTATTTTCACCAGAACTTTTTTTTTTTTTTAGTAGAATAAAAAAAAACCAAAACTCTCAAACTTGCCCTGTGATAATCCAAAAACTCTAGCAATGTCACCCCCGAGCAGTAAAATAATCTAACGTTCACCAGCGCTCAGTGTTGATGTTGTCCTGCTCTGTAGAGAACGTTCCAAAACCATTTCCCGCACTTTCAAGGTCATTGCTAGCTTTGCGTTCAGTTAGCAGAGACACTGTCTGCTGTGGAACTATAAGAGCCAGCGGCTTTAGAGCGGGTGCTGAGTCCATTTCTGGAGAACGTGACCTCCAGCTGTAACGGTGTAAAGATCCGACTCGCGGTGCGACCATGGATCCCGAGAATGAAGTGGTGCAGTAATGATGTAATGCTGCGTCCGCCTCCAGTTTTCTCCCTTGCTCAGCGGCGCTGCAGTTTACGGAAAATCACGCAGAACCGGCGCTACACTCAAAATTAGAGCTGCACCCCTTCATTCTGGTGCATGTTAACCCGTGCGTCTTTCTAATAGACAATGGAGTAGTCATCTCTGCAATGTAAACCTCTCTCTCCTGCCCGTTTGTTACAATGTATCAGTGCAGGTAAAATGTGTTAAGCCAGAGGATTTTCTAGACAGGATAAAACAGAGGGAAAAACCGTAATCTGTGGAGGCCATACTGGCGAACTATTCCTTTTCACTGACTGCAAGCAGAGATACTAAGATGGTAGAAGAATTGAATCCAAAGGTATATTGGCGATTTTCATTCCACAACGAAACGGGCTGCTGCTTTCCAGAAGATGCAACCGCCGGAGAGCGAGGGGGGACAGTAGTCTATGTGAAGGAGGTAAGGGTGGCTCACGGTGGCGGCTCGTCTTGTGCAGAGATGTATCGCATCAGCCGCGGGCTGACCGTGGGGACGTCTCCTTGGCTATTCTCGATATAACAGAAGATGAGATTGGTTAGCGCCATTCGAAGACTCGCTTGTTGGCTGTCGGGCACCCGAGCCAAGTAAGGTACAAGACAGCGAGCAAAGTCCATGTGTGGATCTTCTTCCTCTAGATCCTCTTGGGAATGTTGGGGGTGGATGGTATAATGGGGTCCGGCAGCTTCGAACTCAGTCTTTATGAAGTCTGGGGGTGACGGCGGCTCTTCCTTGACGGACACAACCTGGACCTGGTCATCATCCGTCCCCTCTCCTGTCCTCCTCGCTTCAGGTCGCTGGACGGCCTTCCTAAGAAAAAAAAAAAAAATGAGATTTTGGGGATGGTTTCTGAACACTTTGCAGGCTCCGATACGATCGAGAAATTGGAAGCGAGACTTACTTGTCGACCTCGACGATTGGCTGAAGGAACATTAACTCCTTGAAATGGGGGAAGGCAGGTACCTCTTCCCCAGGGGGAGGCAATTCTTGGCTCATCTGCCTGTGGAGCTCCTGTCGGAAATTCTCCTTGAGTAAGTGCCATTGTGTCTGCACCTCCCGTACTGGAAATAAAGCACAGGTTTTGCCACCGTTAAGTCGTACAATAAAAAAAAAATATATTTTTTTTTATTAGATTTGCAAATGCTTTGCTATATCTGCTATGACGTTATGTACTCCAGTCATATCCGGAGCTGTAATTAAACCTCTGCAAGTAACGTGCTGCAGTATATGATGGCATGCACTGACAATATTAGGCGTTGAATGGTGGAATGATCGCACTCCTTGGAGGAGGAGGTCTTGTCTGCCTATTGGACGATCATTCTGGGGACCCCCCCCCCCCCGTGAAGTATATTAGTGAGATACTTGGGAGAAAAAAATAAATAAAAATGGACAGCTTAAGAGATTGTAAGCAGGAATTTGAATGCAGCTTTAGCTGTGACTGGAGTAGAAGCATTTGCAAAGTTCTGCATATTGAGATATCTTTTCACTTTTTTTCTATTTTTTCTTTCTACCCACCTTTCATGGATCTTTGCTGCGGGTTCAGGCTGTCCCAGTCCATAAATATCTCGGAGGAGATCTGGTTCCAGACGGTCCCTCTCCTCGCCAGGTCGCTGTAGGAGGAGTGCCAGGGGTCGTACAGCTCGGGTTGCTGACGTACGAGCGCTATCAGGAGCTCAATATCAAGGAATGATTTGGACGCCATGAGGAAACTGTGTTGTAATCCGAATACCACCTCCGTTCCTGTATAGACAGGAAATATTTGCCAGCGCGTCAAAAAAAAAAAAAAAAAAATCCGACGCAGGGACGAGGGAGACATCTTTCCATCCCTAGGAGAGGCCATCCATGGACTGACTACAACCATAACTCCTCATACATCTTTTTGGCAGTGGCCGATACTGTGGCTCAATCCCATTCACTCAAGGACCTGAGCTGCAATACCAGACACCGCCACTATCAAAGGTACGGCGCTGTGCCTGGCTAATAATGAAGGGAAGTGGTGATCCTCTCAATCAGCAAAATCAATGGGATACCAGGTGACAGATCCCACTGGTAATCATTGCCTAATCTAAGGAAAATAAAACTCCTTAGTGGCATAAAAAAACAAATACAAAGTATAATTAGGAAAAAAATAATCACATTTTTAGGCAAACAGTCAACTTTTGCATTTAAAGGGGCAATTTTACCACTAAATTGTGTGGTATGGCTGTATAGATTGGAGTAAACCAATGCAAATGATACTTGTCTTGTATTATTCCAATGTGCCAGTGCTGAGAAATTGAGTGTTGAAGCCGCATGGGAAGATAGGCTGGAAATGAATTAGGGGCGTGTCCATACACTCAGCTGACCACACCTCCAGTGCAATTATAGGCTAATTTGGCACATGGCTTTGTGGCTTGATTTCTCAGCGCTTGTACGACGGATTACTACAAGACAGCTATCATTTTGATTGTTGTACCGGGAGCTATACAGTCACAGTGTTCGTTACAATAATAAAAATCTCCCTTTAATTTATTATTTTAACAATCTTCTACGATATATATTAGTCTCTACTGTGACGTTTATAACGCCTTATGTGACATTAACATGTTCTAGAGAAAGAAATTCTATTCCCCCGGATAAACAAAACTGCAGTCAATCAGTTTGCAATAATTGGCTGCAGGGGTAACATGCTTATGTCACTAGAATGGAGAAGTACACATGGTTGCAAACCCAGCTGACCCAGGAGGAGGAAAGTTTTTATATTGTTTTTTTACCTTATCCAGCAACCTGCCATTGATGAGGGGGTTGTCCGGTGGTGGATAGCCCCTTTTAAGTCTATTGCTTTGTTTTACCCCTGTATGGGATTACTATGGGGGGGGTTATCAATAATGTATTGTAGCACCGTGTCACTTCTGGCCAGCACAGTATAAAGAGGATATCCAGCTTTCATAATGCACAGGACGGTAAGAAACACATAAAAATACATGAAACATTCTGTATATAGGGAGGAAAGCACTCCTGTTATTAGGAAGCGCAAATCACTCTGTATATAGGGAGGAAAGCACTCCTGTTATTAGGAAGGGCAGATCACTCTGTATATAGGGAGGAAAGCACTCCTGTTATTAGGAAGGGCAGATCACTCTGTATATAAGGAAGGCACTCCAGTTATTAGGAAGGGCAGATCACTCTGTATATAGGGAGGAAAGCACTCCAGTTATTAGGAAGGGCAGATCACTCTGTATACAGGGAAGAAAGAACTCCAGTTATTAGGAAGTGCAGATCACTCTGTATACAGGAAGGAAAGCACCCCTGTTATTAGGAAGGGCTGATCACTCTGTATATAGAGAAAAGCACTCCAGTTATTAGGAAGGGCAGATCACTCTCTATATAGGGAGGAAAGCACTGCTGTTATTAGGAAGGGCAAATCTCTCTGTATATAGGGAGGAAAGCACCCCTGTTATTATGAACGGCAGATCACTCTGTATAGGGAGGAAAGCACTCCAGTTATTAGGAAGGGCAGATCACTCTGTATATAGGAGGGAAAACACTCCTGTTATTATAAAGGGTAGATCACTCTGTATATAGGGACGAAAGCACTCCGGTTAGACAGCCGGTCCTCTGGAGACACAGACTTCACGTTCAGCAATAATTAGTGCGAGAAAAGTCTGAAAATTGGATCAGGCTGCAAACTGCGATCATTTGGGCTAAAAATTAATGACGGGATGATGACTGCAGACTGAAACTAGTGTAACTGAAGGTAACCACAGACATATAACTGTTGTGAATTCATTTTCTGGTCTGCAAGTCGTGAGTTCTCTTTCCAGGCTCCCTATGGTGGTGGCAGGAGGTAGTGAAGCTGATTTAATTAGCAGAGACCTGCCACCTGATATTGAGGACGAGGATTGGACATCTGGAGTCTCAGACTGGATTTAAGACAGCCGACTCCCTATTCCCATGCTGGTGATTTTTCCTGCCTCCTGAGGTCTTAGTTTCCAGTTCAGTCCATGCATGCTCAAGCTAAGTTATTTCTGCTCTTGTCCACATTTGATTTGGTTTTGTCTATTCAGTTTTTGTGTGGTCAGCCAGCTCCGGCTGGGGCTGTGCTGAATTTCCATCCTTAGGTTACTGTATGTGCCAGTCCCTTATTAGATTGGCCTCTTTTTGCTCTGTTCTCAGAATATGCCAGAGTGCTGATATAGTGGGCGAAGTCTAGTGACTTCAGGGTTTTTTTTGTTACAGAAGTGTTGGACATTTTTTGCAGGGTTTATTGGCGTGATTGCAGACAGTGTCTTTCCTTTCCTGTCCTTTCTAGTTAGTTTTGGCCCCATCGTTTGCTCAGTCTATTTTCCTACCTGTGTTTGTGCTTTCATCTTGTTTCACCGTTAATACATGTGTGGGGGCTGTCTATTCCTTTGGGGTCTGCTCTGGGGCAGTTTAGATTTCCCCTTTTCTTGCTTTAGGCTTATTTAGTCCTCCGGCTGTGATGAGGCATCTAGGATCATCGTAGGCACGCTTCACGGCTGCTGTTAGTTGTGTGGTTCGGATCAGGGGTCTGCAATCCGCATAGTTACCAACCTCTCTGGTTTTCTGTGACTTCGCTTGTTTTTGTTTTCCTCCTCGGTGACCCATTCATAACATATAACCTAAGGTGTCTATAGCCTTTACATGACGATCATATTACAGCTTCATACAAACACTGAGCAGCCAGGTGACAACCATCGACTTCAATGGCACCTTAAGGGCCGAGGATTTTCAGCGGTACATTTGACCTTTTATTAGCTTTTTATTGCAATTTTTCGGGAAGCGCGGTGACCAAAAGAATGACAATTCTAGAGTTCTGATTTTTCACTTCTTTTCAGCATTTAAACTACAGTTTCAATAATTTCACATGGGGTTAGATCAGACTTTTTATTTTGGACAGAACGATATTGAATATGTTTATTGTTTTATTTCTTTAATTTTTGAAAAAGGTGGCAATTTAAACTTTTATAACTTTTTTCTTAGTCTTCCTAGGTCACTTGATCCTGGAAGTCGGTGCGTGTTAAATGCTGCTGTCAGATCTTGACAGCGGCATTTAACAGATTAACAATTGCAGGTGGAGCACTGATCCACCCCCAATTGTTAGTGGCCGGTCCTGGCTGTAACACACAGCCATCATCTGCCGGGGATGGGGCGGGCTCGCTGCATGAGCCCGCTCCATACACACGCTTTCGACTTGCGCCGGACAGGCACGGCGGATATCGTGAAGGGGTTAAATGCAACGATTGGAGCTCGTTGCAGATGTGCAGTTATAGGCTGGTGCTGACTGCGCAACACAATCGGCGCCTGTCTGCTCTGAAGAGGCTTCGGCTCCTAACCTGACTTCAAACTTTGCTTTTCAACACCTTCAACAATTTTCTGTTTTCTAGGATCAGTTCACACTGGACGGATCCTATGTGGATAACCGGATCAGCGCCAGAAGTCTGCGTTCTGGGCTCAAGATTTTTTTCACAGGTGAGCACAGAAATGCAGTATACAGAGATTATATATATATATATATATATATATATATATATATATATATATATATATATACATACACACACACACACACACACACACACACACACACAGTAATCAGAATGGAATGAAGCCATGTTGGCACCTTATAGATCAGACTAGTTATGCTGATTATTTCTTCATCAGTGGTGAGAATGTGCGCGATGAAAGTAGATTTATACCATGGGGCGACTATAAATACGGCCGGCTCCATACGAGCACTGGCACTTACGTTTTTCTGTTGTGGCATAGGACCAGATTTAACGTAGGAAATGGACGGATACAGCTGAAGATGAACGGACGCCAATCGCTAGAGTTGGTGCGATTTGCAGGATCTGGTTCATCAATCACTGACGGCGGTATTTACTAAGCGCAGACACGAAGCGCGTCATTGATCCCACCCACCGAAGCCACTGTCAAGTGATCACGGGGCACCGATGGGTTGTCCCAACAGCCGGGGGTCTGCAGAAGACCCCTGTGCTGGTCACCACGATCCTCCTGTGAACACCGGTGCTCATAGACATAGTTATTTCTGCTACACAGAGTGCTGAAGTCCTGCTATGTAACCGGAAGATCACAGCTCAAGTCAGCTAAGGGGACTACTGAAGACAGGAAAAAAAAATAGTTTTAAAAACATATTAAAAAAAAGTTCAAATCATCTCCTTTTTGCCTCGTTAAAAATATGACAATAAAAAAAATTACACATTTGGTATTGCTGCGTTCAGACATGTCCAAGCTATCAAAATGTAAAATAAATTAATCCGATAGGTAAACGGTGTAACGAAAGAAAAAAATGAAAATGCCAGAACTACTTTTTATGCTGCTGCAACATGGCAATATAATGCAATGGCGAATCAAAATATCGCATTTACCCTAAAATGGGATCGATAAAAAACATCAGGTGAAAGCGCAAAGTAAGTTGTCACTCAGATCACGAAAAATAGAAACGCTACGGGACTCAGAGAATGGCGACAAAAGCAAAAACTTTTTTTTCACCACTAATAAATAATAAACTAGACATGTTTGGTATCTGCGTACTCGTAGTGACCTGGAGAATCATAATGGAAGGTCAGTTCTACCGTATAGTGAACATGGTAAATAAAAAAAAAAAAAAAACCTATTGTGGAAAAGAACTTTTATTGCAATTTCACCGCACTTGTATTTTTTTATTCCCATTTTTCCAGCTCACAATTTGGTAAAATCAATGGAGCCGTTAAAAAGTACAACTTATCCCACAAAGAACAAGCCCCAGTACTGATGTATTGGTGGAGAAAAAAAAAAGGTATGGGTCCTGGAAGAAGGGAAGGAAAAATGGACAATCACCTGGGTGTGATGGGGTTAATGGGGTGGGCAGCTCTTATCTGAGATCATCTGTGGTCTTTTTTTTTTTTTGATTAGTCAGCCTGATGATCGATGCCGGGATTTAAGAGCTGGTCACAGACCACGGTCGTAGCCGATGGACTGAATCATGTGATTAGATTTTCACCAACGACCGATGATCATAATGGGGGCTGTTGTGTTTCCATTTGGGCATTTGCCATTTTAATAGCAAAAAAATATTTAAAAAAATACTAAGGGCCCTTTCAGATATCTGTGACAATCGGTGCGATGTTGGGTCGAAGCGCTTGGCCTTGCCGCACATCTCTATGAAGCTATCAGATGTGCGGTCAGTCTATGCATTGCGACCCGACATCTGACCGATTATCACGGACATCTAAAAAGAGCCCTAAAGAATTCTCAAGTGCTAGTGATGAGCGAGTATGCTCGGATAAGGCGTTATCATGCTTGGATGCTAATCGAGTGTCTATGGCGTGCTCGAAAAATATGTTCGCGTCCCCTTGGCTGCATGTCTCGGGACTGTTCGACAACTGCAACACGTGCAGGGATTGCCTGTTTGTTAGGCAATCCAATCCCTGCATGTGTTGGGGCTGTTGAAGAGTCCCGAGACATGCAGCCAAGGGGACGTGAACATATTATTCGAGCACGCTGAAGACCCTCGATAAGCGCCTGCGCATGCCCAGATAACACCTTACCCCAGCACATTCACTCATCACCAGTGCCAATAATAAAGCCTCGGCGGTGATACAGACTCAGTCACATTACATTACTCATCCCCATAATAAACGCTAAAACAGAAAAGGGAAATCACTTACGTTTCCGCTCTTTTAATATCCGGATTTCTTCTTCGCTCTGAGGAGAAATGGAATAAGATGAATGACGGGAGAAGGAGAAGGTAAAAGAAAAGTCTGATCAGTGATTGAGCAGAGGATGATGACTACTCTACACAGCCGCACAGATACAGAGAGGATGCAGGAAGAATCCAAGAAAGGAAAGCAGAAACGTTGCAGGTTTTGAGTTTGTTTGGTTTTTTTGCTTTGTTTTCTTGTGCAAAACACAGTGCGAGTGAAGAGGATGTGATTGATCCCATCACAGAAGAAGTCTCCAGACTCCTCTCCTTCTCATCCGACTACATGCACTACCGACCCCATTCCCTCACATCTCCTCTAGTCTCTCTCTCCAGTCATCACAACTCACCTAACTACAATCTTTAATCTCTCCCTCTCCTCAGGCATTTTCCCATCCTCCTTCAAACACGCCATCGTTACTCCATTACTAAAGAAACCCACTCTCGACCCATCCTGCACAAACAACTACAGACCAGTCTTCAATCTCCCCTTCAAGTCTAAACTTTTGGAGCGCCTAGTCTACTGCCGCCTTACTCGTTACCTCTCCACTCACTCCCTTCTAGACCCTTCACAATCCGGCTTCCGCCCCCTACATTCGACTGAAACTGCACTCATCAAAGTGACCAAAGACCTTCTGACAGCAAAACGTAACGGTGACCACTCTGCTCATTCTTCTTGACCTATCTGCAGCTTTCGACACTGTTGACCACCATCTCCTCCTCTCTAGGCTCCAGTCACTAGGCATTAAGGACACTGCTCTTTCCTGGTTCTCTTCCTATCTCTCTGACCGCTCCTTCAGTGTTTTGTTCTCTGGCTCCATGTCATCTCCTCTTCCTCTCGCTGTCGGGGTACCTCAGGGCTCAGTCCTTGGGCCCCCTTCTTTTCTCTCTCTACACGGCCCCAATTGGACAGACCAACAGCAGATTTGGCTTTCAGTACCATCTTTATGCTGATGACACACAACTATATACGTCATCCCCCTGACCTTACCCCCGCTGTACTACAGAACGCCAGTGACTGTCTGTCCGCAGTCTCCAACATCATGTCCACTCTCTATCTGAAACTCAACCTCCCCAAAACTGAACAACTTCTGCTCCCGCCGTCTACTAACCTCCCTAAATCTGACATTTCCCTCTCCGTGGGTGGCACCACAATAACACCCCGGCAGCAGGCGCGCTGTCTGGGTGTTATGTTTGACACCAATCTCTCCTTCACATCCCATATACAATGTCTTGTCTGCTCTTGCCGCTTACACCTAAAGAACATCTCTAGAATTCGCCCTTTTCTCAACAGGGAAACAACAAAAACCCTCACTGTAGCATTGATCCACTCCCGCCTGGACTACTGTAACGCTCTACTAATTGGCCTCCCCGTCACTCGACTATCCCCTCTCCAGTCCATACTTAATGCAGCAGCCAGGGTCATCTATCTGGCTAATCGGTACTCGGCTGCCCATTCAGTATAGGATCCAATTCAAAGTACTTGTTCTCACCCACAAAGCTCTCCACAGTGCAGCACCCCCCTACATCTCCTCCCTCATTTCTGTCTATCGGCCTAACCGACCGCTGCGCTCTGCAAACGACTTTCGACTAACCTCTGCACTAACCCGCACCTCCCACTCCAAGACTTCTCCCGCGCTGCGCCACTCCTCTGGAATGCTCTACCCTAAGAAATTAGGACTATCCACAATTTGCATATTTTCAGGCGCTCCCTCAAAACACATCTGTTCAGAGCGGCCTATCACGTTCACTAATCAAAGTCATTCTATGTGTAAGTGTGCGTGTGTAGCCCATTCACTATCTCCATCCATCCCTCACGATGGCTGGACCATCACTGTAAATACACCATTGTAAATACACACCTGTACTTTGTATCTCCCCCACCTCATTGTAGATTGTAAGCTCTCACGAGCAGGAGCGTCTTATTTCGTCTTATTTTGCTTTAATTACTGTATTGTTAGCGTTGTTACTTATGACTTGTGTTTTGAAACTGTAAACTGTAAAGCGCTGCGGAATATGTTGGCGCTATATAAATATTATTATTATTTCATGTGGACTCTGGCCCCCTGTGCATTTTGTGCTGCATTTCCCCCCCCCCATCTATAGGCTACTGTAGTGATTCCGAAAAGAGAGACTTATGAACTAAAAAAAATACCGAAAAAAAAAGGCAGTAATCCGAGCAGATTGCTTTTATGCATTTGGAGAAAAACATACAGCATTTCTGCAGAGTGGAACATGGCCCAATATAGTCCTGACTGGACCTGATCCCGCACCGTCCGCCCCAGAGGTGTCACGCATAGACGAAATGTAAGATCCATGGGGTATTGTCATCTGGTAAAGTAGTAGAATCCTACCTGGGGGACCCCACCGATCCGGGGAAAAAATGGTGCAGCGCTGCAGACATTTCACGGTTTTCCCTACACAACAGGTCCCAAATGCACGGGCGCACCTACAGGCTGCTAAATCAGTGCATCGCCCCCTTCATTCCGCACAGCAACCTGACGAGCGAACACAGCCATTCTGGGCTGCTCTATGAGATCGGTGTCATAATAACAGGATGGTGTGGCTCTGATGAGCCCCGCGACCACGTGAGCACTGCTCCGAGACTCCGCCACAGGAACACACATCAATGTATGTACGGGGCAGCGGGGGAGAAGCCGAGCTCTGGGGGAAAACGGGGGGAGAAGGCGAGCTCAGGGAGGGAAACGGAGGGAGAAGGCGAGCTCAGGGAGGGAGAAGGCGAGCTCAGGGAGGGAGAAGGCGAGCTCAGGGAGGGAGAAGGCGAGCTCAGGGAGGGAAACGGGGGGAGAAGGCGAGCTCAGGAGAAGAAACTGAACTGATCTAATTCAGGGGCAGATATAGGGAACATCCTTACCAGCTCCTTTATTCTTTTTCTGCGTCTGCCGGGGTTCCCGAGGTGACTGGTGAGGTCAAATATGGTTGGGATGGCATTTTCCCGAAGGACAGTCCTGTACGGGCTCTGAAAAGAAAAATAGCAGAAATTATTATGACTTTTATATACATGTTCGATATGTGGGATAGAGGGGAGCAGCAAGCTGTAGGGGGCTACACGTGGATATAGATTACCAGGCCCCTCCCTGCTACTGAGGTCCCTTCCACTGAGGCTCTGCCCTTCTATAAGGGACCCCTTCCATCCTATTAGAGACCCCTCCTCTCCTATTATGAACCCTTGCCCCTTATTAGGGACCCCTTATCTCCTATTAGGGACCCCCTGCACTCTTTCTTGGTGTTATAAACATTCACACATTGGGATGCGACTGGTAGTACAGACGTGGAATCCATCAGCAGGTATCATATTTTCCAATTTCCAAGTCATAGGGCGCCTCTCACTTCCTGATGTGGAAATCACACTGGCTTCAACTCAGATGTGAAAATCAGGCACGTTGGATTTCAACATGCCCCATCCCCCCAACATCGGCAGGATTTCCCCGAACACAATCTATATGTCCCTCTAAAATCTGTGTGTCACCCTTCATCTGATGCGTACGGCCGCCCTTAGGATATTATTGCTATTATGCTTTGCTTATATAGCGCCATCATTTCCACAGCCCTCTACAGACATTATCATCACTGTCCCTGATGGGGCTCACAATCTGTTTTCCCTATCAGTAGGTCTTTGGAATGTGGGAGGAAACCGGAGAACCCGGAGGAAACCCACACAAACACGGGGAGAACATACAAACTCCTTGCAGATGTTGTCCTTGGTGGGATTTGAACCCAGGACTCAACTCTGCAGTGCTAACCACTGAGCCACCGTGCTGCCCTAGGATATCTCAGCTGCTGATGGCACATGTGGTGCTACCACACAGGCATAATGCCACGAGTCACCGCAATGTTGGATGAGGCCGACTGGATAAATCTATGTAGTTTATGCGTTGATGCAGCATTAAGGTGACTGTCAGCAACTTTTTTTTTTTATTTTTTTTTTTATAGCAATGTTTTTCTAATCCCTGTAAGGAGTTGTACCAAGAATACGTGAGACTCCATATCATTAGCACAAGGGGTGACTTACTGATCGCTAAGAACGGGGCTCTACAGAGTCGAGCATGTGATCCTCCACTCCATCCATCCTCTATGAGACTGTTGTGTTTGGCAATTTCTTACCGCCCCATAGAGAATGCAGCAGAGCCTCTTTCTCAGGATCACGAGGGGACGGACCCCCGGCGACCCCCACCTTTCAATAGGAGATCTCATATACACAGTCCTGGCTGAAAGTGTTGGCACCCTTGAAATTGTTCCAGAAAATTAAGTATTTCTCCCAGAACATTATTGCAGTTACACGTTTTGTTATACACAGGTTTATTTCCTTTGTGTGTATTGGAACAAGACCGAAAAAAAAAGAGAAAAAAAAGGCATATTGGACATAATTTCACAAAAAAACAAAAATGGGCCGGACAAAATTGCTGGCATCTTTCTAAAACTGTGAGTAAACAACTTTGCTTCAACCATGTGATGCTCGTTCACTCACCTTGTGGCAAGTAACAGGCGTGGTTATATAAAAATCACACCTGAAACCAGACAAAAAGGGGAGAATTTGACTCAATCTTTGCATTGTGTGTCTGTGTGTGCTGCACTAAGCATAGAGAAGAGAAAGAGAAGAGAACTGTCTGAGGACAGGAGGACCAAAATTGTTGAAAAATATTCACAATCTCAAGGTTACACGTCCATCTCCAGAGATCTGGATGTTCCTTTTGTCCACGATGCACAACATAATCAAGAAGTTTACAACCCATGGCACTGTAGCTAATCTCCCTGGACTTGGACGAAAGAGATAAATTGATGAAAGGTTACAACTCAGGATAGTCTGGATGGAGGATCAGCAGCCCCAATCAAGGTCCAATGAAATTCAAGCTGTCCTGCAGGCTCAGGGTGCATCAGTGTAAGTGTGAACTACAGTGCCTTGCGAAATTATTCGGCCCCCTGGAACTTTTCAGCCTTTTCCCACATATCATGCTTCAAACATAAAGATACCCAATGTAAATTTTTGGTGAAGAATCAACAACAAGTGGGACACAATTGTGAAGTTGAACGAAATTTATTGCTTATTTTAAATTTTTGTGGAAATGCAAAAACTGAAAAGTGGGGGGTGCAATATTATTAGGCCCCTTTACTTTCAGTGCAGCAAACTCACTCCAGAAGTTCATTGTGGATCTCTGAATGATCCAATGTCGTCCTAAATGACTAATGATGATAAATATAATCCACCTGTGTGACTGTCATCAAGTCTCCGTATAAATGCACCTGCTCTGTGATAGTCTCAGGGTTCTGTTTGAAGCACAGAGAGCATCATGAAGACCAAGGAACACAACAGGCAGGTCCGTGATACTGTTGTGGAGAAGTTTAAAGCCGGACTTGGATACAAAATGATTTGCAAAACTTTAAACATCCCAAGGAGCACTGTGCAAGCGATCATATTGAAGTGGAAGGAGTATCATACCACTGCAAATCTACCAAGACCCGGCCACCCCTCTAAACTTTCATCTTAAACAAAGACTGATCAGAGATACAGCCAAGAGGCCCATGATCACTCTGGATGCACTGCAGAGATCTAGAGCTGAGGTGGGACAGTCTGTCCATAGGACAACAATCAGTCGTACACTGCACAGATATGGCCTTTATGGAAGAGTGGCAAGAAGAAAGCCATTTCTCAAAGATATCCATAAAATGTGTCATTTAAAGTTTGCAACAAGCCACCTGGGAGACACACCAAACATGTGGAAGAAGGTGCTCTGGTCAGTTGAAACCAAAATCGAACTTTTTGGCAACAATGCCAAACGATATGTTTGGCGTAAAGGCAACACAGCTCATCACTAGGAACACACCATCCCCACTGTCAAACATGGTGGTGGCAGCATCATGGTTTGGGCCTGCTTTTCTTCAGCAGGGACAGGGAAGATGACCAAATTTGATGGGAAGATGGATGGAGCCAAATACAGGACCATTCTTGTAGAAAACCTGTTGGAGTCTGCAAAAGACCTGAGACTGGGACGGAGATTTGTCTTCCAACAAGACAATGATCCCAAACATAAAGCAAAATCTACAATGGAATAGTTCACAAATAAACGTATCCAGGTGATAGAATGGCCAAGTCAAAGTCCAGCCCTGAATCCAATCGAGAATCTGTGGAAAGAGCTGAAAACTGCTGTTCACAAACGATCTCCATCCAACCTCACTGAGCTCGAGCTGTTTGCCAAGGAAGAAAGGGCAAGAATTTCAGACTCTCGATGTACAAAACTGATAGAGACATACCCCAAGCGACTTGCAGCTGTAATCGCAGCAAAAGGTGGCACAACAAAGTATTAAGTTACAGGGGCCGAATAATATTGCACGCCCCACTTAAGCATTAAATTTCGTTCAACTTCACAATTGTGTCCCACTTGTTGTTGATTCTTCACCAAAAATTTACATTTGGTATCTTTATGTTTGAAGCATGGCATGTGGGAAAAGGTTGAACAGTCCCAGGGAGCCGGATACTTTCGCAAGGCACTGTATCCATCCACATGTGAATGAAATGAAATGGCATGGCAGGAGACCCAGGAGGACCCCACTCCTGACACAGACATAAAAAAGCTAGTCTGCAGTTGCCAAAATGTACATCAGTAAGCCAAAATTCTTCTGGGAAAGCTTCTTGTGGACAGATGAGACCGAGATAGAGCTTTTTCGTAAAGCACATCATTCTATTGTTTGCCAAAAATGGAATGAAGCCTGCAAAGAAAAGAACACAGTACCTACAGTCAAATAAGGTGGAGGTTCAGAGATATTTTGGGGTTGTTTTGCTGCCTCTGGCACTGGGTGCCTTGACTGTGTGCAAGGTATCATGAAACCTGAAGATTACGAAAGGATTTTGGGTCACAATGTAGTGTCCAGTGACAGAAAGCTGGGTTTGCGTACTAGCTCAAGGGTCTTCCAGCAGGACAATGACCCCAAACATACTTCAAGAAGACCCAAGAAATGGATGAAAACAAAGTGCTGGCGAGTTCAGAAGTGGCAGCAATGAGTCTGGATCTAAATCCCATTGATCACCTGTGAAGAGATCTAAAAATTGGTGCTGGGAGAAGGCGAAATATGAGAGACCTGGAGCAGTTTGTGATAAAAGAGTCATCCAAAACTCCAGCTGAGAGGAGTAAGAAGCTTGTGGATGGTTATAGGAAGCGATTGATTGCAGTTATTTATTCCAAAGGGCGCAACCAAATATTAACCTGAGGGTGCCAACAGTTTTGTCCAGACTATTTTGGGGGTTACGTATGAAATGTCCAATTTGCCTTTTTTATCTTTGTTTTTGTGTTGTTCCAATACACAGAAAGGAAATAAACCTGTATAACAAAACATGTGTAACTGCAATAATGTTCTGGGAGAAATACCGCACTTCACTTTCTGGAACAATTTCAAGGGTGCCAACACCTTTGGCCACAACAGTAATGCTTGGCACAACCCCTTTAAGAGATGCATCACTGATTAATCCCTTCACGACATTTGATGTATAAATACACGTCATATGTCGTGTCTCGCCCCTTTGGTCCGGGCCCATGTGCCAATAACAGCAATGGGTGGAATCGCGATCCATCCGCAGCTGTTAACCATGTTAGATCTCGCTCTCAATCTCCAACAGCAGCATTTAACACGATCGAGCCAAAAACGCGTCATGAACCTTGCTCAACGATACTCCATATGATCATGGGGTGCCGATGGGTTGGCATGACCCCCATGCTTATCATTGCCGATCTATGAGTGCTGCCCAGTGGCCGGCGCTTATAGCAAATGATTTTTGCCACATACAGCAGAGCTGAAGCCCCACTATGTATAGCTCAAGCCCATCAGAAGTCTCCTATGGAGGCTATTAAAAGTAAGTAAAAAGTAAAAAAAAAAAAAAAAAAAGTTTAAAAAGTTCAAATCACCCATTCAAAATAAAACAATAAAAAAATATCAAAAACACAAATATTTGGTATTGCTGTGTTCAGAAACGCCTGATCTATCAATATATAAAAATAATTAATCCAATTGGTAAAAGGGAGTAATGAGAAAAAAAAATTTAATGCCACAGTTAAGGTTTTTTGGTCGCTGCAACATTGTGATAACAGATGATCAGATCTTATCTCCCCCAAAATGGTAGAGAGAGGGACTTTAAAGGCCCTTTTACATTTAGCGATGCACCAGCGATCCGACCAGCGATCCGACCCGGTCAGGATCGCTGGTGCATCGCTAAATGATCGCTAGTGAGCTTTCATACAGAAAGATCTCACAGCGATGCAGCAGCGATGCAGCAGCGACGCAGCGCACAATACTCACCTTTCACACACAGCGATCCTGACGTCCTCCCGCCCGCGTCCAGCGTCGCTCGTCTCACACAGCAGGAAGCCCAGCAGGAAGCAGACGATGAGAAATGGAGCCGGGCATTCTCGCGCGATTAGCGATGGACAGCGGGGGAGCCGTCGTTGGCAAGTATCACACATAGCGATGTCACTAGCAATATCGCTATAACGACACAAAACCAGTGACGTTTTAGCGATATTGCTAGCGATATCGCTTAGTGTAAAACCCCCTTAACACTGATGGCTTATCCTTAGGATAAACGAGGAGGTGTCGCATTGTATGTTAGAAACGCGTATATCTGCACAGAGATTGAAGCTTCAGAGACTGGGAGTTCTGTGGAAACTGTTTGGGTAAGAATACAAGGACAGAACAATGGAAAGGACACCATTGTAGGCATTTACTACAGGCCGCCTGTGCAAGCTGAAGATATGGATGAACTCTTTATGCATCAAATGGCCAAGTTCTCCAAAAAATATGACATAGTTGTCATGGGAGATTTCAACTATCCAGACATTTGTTGGGAATCTCTCTCAGGCAAAACTAACAGGTCAAGGAAATTCTTATCCTCTCTTGCTGACAACTTTATCTTCCAAAAGGTAAGGGAGAAAACAAGGGGAACTGCTACCTTGGATCTAATCCTTATAAACAGGGAGGAAATGGTTGAGGAGGTAAAAGTGGCTGGGACCCTAGGAGGTAGCGACCATGCTATTTTAGAATTTTGGATAACTAGAGGCGGAAGACCTGTGAAGACTCAGACGTCAAGGTTAGATTTCAGGCTGAGTGCAGACGTACTTTTTGGCCCTGCAGATTTTTCCACGCAGAATGGAAGAAATCCGCAGGTCAAATGACCTGCATTTTTCCTGCGGATTTCTTCCATTTTTCCTGCGGTTTTTGTGCGGTTTTCCAATGCGGTTCTCCCCCTGCGGATTTGGTGACAGGGGAGATGGAAAACCGCACAAAAGAAGTAACATGCTGCGGATTTTGTACCACAGGAAAACCGCACGGAAAAATCCGCAGCGCCTGCACAGCGGTTTTTTTTTTCCATTGATTTTAAGGCTACTGTACATCACACTGCGGATATGCAACGTTTCTGTGCAGTAAAATCTGCTGCGGATCCGCTGCAAATCTGCATCGTGTGCACACAGCCTCAGAAAGGCAGATTTTAAGAGATTCAGAAAGAGAATTGGAGGGATCCAATAATGTCCAGGAAGGATGGGAAATCTTGAAAAACAAAATTCTAAAAGCACAGTTGTTAACAATTCCGAAAAGAGGGAAGAAAAGGAAGCATTTAAGGAAACCAGGATGGATGAACACAGAACTTAAGCACATGCTAAAAAGGAAGAAAGAAATGTTTATAAAATGGAAAGAGGGAGGCATATCTAAAGAAGAATATAATGCTGTCTGCAGAACCTGCAGGGCACAAATCAGATTAACTAAAGCTGACAATGAATTGAGGCTTGCAAGAGACGTCAATAACAATAATAAAGGATTTTGGGGATATGTCAAAAGTAAAAGAAAAGTCAAAGATGCTATAGGATTTTTACAGGATGAAAATGATGAAATGGTAAGACAGGATGTTGAGAAGGCCGAACTTTTAAATTCCTATTTTGCATCTGTTTTCTCTCAGAAAGGAAATGTAACATCAACTGTTCTTCACTGTCCTATTAAGGGAATAGAAGAATCCAGGATATCTATAAACAGAAAGATAGTGAGGAAACACTTAGCTAACCTAAATGAATTCAAGTCTCCAGGTCCAGATGAATTACACCCCAGAGTACTGAAGGAGATAGCAGAAGAAATTTTTGAACCCCTCGCCATAATCTTTGAAAATTCTTGGAGAACAGGAGGAGTGCCAGAAGACTGGAAAAGAGCAAATGTTGTTCCTATCTTCAAAAAGGGGCAGAAGGTGGACCCAGGCAACTATAGGCCGGTGAGTCTGACTTCTATACCAGGAAAGATCTTTGAACAAATTATTAAACATGTATGTCAGTACCTGGATAAGAATGACGTGATTAAACAGAGTCAGCATGGGTTTGTAACTAATAAGTCATGTCAGACTAACTTAATTTCCTTCTATGACGGAATCACTGATTGGGTGGATCAAGGAAATGCTGTAGATATAGTATATCTTGACTTCAGCAAAGCATTTGACAAAGTATCTCATACAATCCTTATTGAAAAAATGACTAAGTATGGAATGGACAAGGCAACTGTTAGGTGGATTCATAACTGGCTTAGTGATCGGACCCAAAGAGTGGTCGTAAATGGCTGCACATCCAGTTGGAAGAATGTCTCAAGTGGGGTACCACAGGGCTCTGTCCTGGGCCCTGTATTGTTCAACATCTTTGTCAACGATTTAGATGAAGGAATTGAGGGTAAACTGATTAAATTTGCTGATGACACAAAGCTAGGAGGGATAGCTAATACTAGAGAAGAGAGAGAGAGGATTCAAAAAGATATAAATAAACTGGAGAAGTGGGCCGCAACTAACAGAATGGTTTTTAACAGGGAGAAATGCAAAGTACTACATCTGGGCAATAAAAATGAAAAAAGCATATATAGAATGGGAGGAATAGGGCTAAGTGACAGCACATGTGAAAAAGACTTGGGTATACTAATAGATCACAGACTGAATATGAGTCAACAGTGTGATGCAGCAGCAAAAAAGGCAAATGCAATTCTAGGATGTATTATCAGAAGCATACAGTCTAGATCACGTGAAGTCATTATTGCCCTCTACTCCTCTTTGGTCAGACCTCATCTGGAATATTGTGTCCACTTTTGGGCACCACATTTTAAAAAAGACATCAACAAACTGGAGCAAGTTCAGAAAAGAGCGACCAGAATGGTGACCGGTCTGCAAACCCTGTCTTATGAGGAAAGGTTGCAGGATTTGGGAAAGTTTAGCTGCAAAAGAGAAGACTGAGAGGAGACTTAATAGCTGTCTACAAATATCTCAAGGGCTGTCACATTGTAGAAGGATCAACTTTATTCTCATTTGCACAAGGAAAGACTAGAAGAAATGGGATGAAACTGAATGGGAGCAGACACAGATTAGATATCAGAAAAACCTTTTTGACAGTTAGAGTGATCAATGAGTGGAACAGGCTGCCACGAGAAGTGGTGAGTTCTCCTTCAATGGAAGTCTTCAATCAGAGGCTGGACAGACATCTGTCCGGGATGATTTAGTGAATCCTGCTTTGAGCAGGGGGTTGGACCAGATGGCCCAGGAGGTCCCTTCCAACTTTACGATTCTGTGATTCTAGGATAGGTCACCAATGTCTCATCGGTGGGATATGACACCAGGTACCCCCGCCGATCAACTGTTCCATCTAATCAATAGGGGTTGGGTGTGCAGTACCCTGACAAGTGTCCCACCCCCACTGATCAAACATTGGTAACCTACCCTAAGGATAGGCCATCAGTGTTAAAGTCCCGGACAACCCCTTTAAATGGGTACATTTGAGTTTCCACAAGAGCTGGGTAACAATGGCAGCCATGGTGGCTTTCTTATTACGGTTTTGTATTATCTTGCAGCTAATCAACAGCGGCAAAACTACAACTCCCAGAAGAAGCCCACATCGGGAATTGCATTTTCAGACTTCTGCTCCATGCTTTTCACTGCAGCTTTGCTCCTTTATGACACGTCTTGGATCAGCTTAGGTGACTTGTCTATTGGGGTTTAATGTTAAAATACTGTGTCAGATTACCGTTTTGTCCCTCCATGCTTTACACTGCAGCTCCGTTCTATTGGGACACAGCTATTTAAAAAAAAAGTCCCTCCTGTTCAGCCACCTCATGTATAAGAGTGAGGTACACTGCCTAAATCTTGGCTGCATTCTCTAATGTAGGTACAACGCAGTCCACCTCCTGTGTCAGCTCTGTCTCTCCTTGCTTTATACTGCAGCGCTGCTTATTTAGGACACAGCTATAAGTGACTCGGGCTTAGCTGTGTAATCAAAGTCTGAACCAAAACCTTGCTTAGTGGCGCAAGCTGTTGCTACATGCTTTACACTGCAGCTACGCGCCATTAGTGACTATGTTGTAGTGTCACGGTCTAATGTGAGTCTATTGTGACCACACGGAAATCAAACTTGACTCGGGCTAGTGGCTTGCCTCTTCCCCCATGCTTTAAACTGCAGCTTTGCTTGGTCAGGTCAGCAGCCTAAGGCTGTGTGCACACGCTGCGGATTTTGCTGCGGTTCCGCAGCGGTTTTGACCGCTGCGGACCTGCAGCAGTTTTTGCTGCGGTGTACAGTACCATGATTCCCTATGGGAATCAAAAACCGCAGTGCAGATGGTGCGGAATTTTCCGCGCGGATTATCTGCGGTTTTCAATCCGCAGAAAGAATTGACATGTCAATTCTTTCTGCGGATTCCGCTGCGGTTTGCCATCTCCTCCATTGAGGAGATGAAAAACCGCAGGGCAAAACCGCAGAGCAATCCGCAGGTAAAACCGCAGGTCTTTTGACCTGCGGATTTTACAAAATCCGCACCTAATCCGCAGCGTGTGCACACAGCCTTATGAAGGAAGGGGCCACAATAAAACGGAAGGAGCCTGGAGATTATCCATCCCGACGCAATCATGTAAAACTGTGGTCTGTAGTCTTTCACAGGTAAACTATAAGTCCCAGTATGCTATGAAAGCTGCAGGCCATCAATGTATGCTGGGGATTGTAGTTCCCAGCGTGGACTGGAGAGTGCCGAAGGGACGTGTACGGAGGCGATGTGCGCGGAATGCCGGCTACTCACACTTCTGCAGATCATGGAGTCCTCAAAGTGCTGGGCGCACAATCTGTAGTGCTTGTTCAGCTGATCGGGGGTCTTGTCCTCCAGATCATATCTCCGACAGTTCTCCACCCACTTCTGACACCTACAAAATATGAATGATTCCAAAAAGATTAAAATAAAAATGTAAAACAGCATTGAAATTAAAATAGGAAAAAAAAAAAAAAGTCACCCCAAAACAAAAAAAAAAGTACTGAAATCAAATAGAAGAGAAAACTGAAAAAAAAACGGAAAAAGTATTGAAGAAAAATTTCACACCATAAAGAATTAAAAAAAAAAAAAAAAACACGTTTATCCCCAAAATAGCGACAAACCAATTTTTTCTTTAAAACAAAAAAAAAAAATCTACAAATTTGTAAAACCAATAAAATGTAAAAAGACAAAAAATGTAGCGCAGTCGCCGAGATCGGCCCGCCGTGCTCAGACCGGCCGGCGGCTCTCCTGACCCTTAGAGATACATGAAGCGGCCACGCTGGGGTCGGGAGAGCGCTGCCTCCGATTTATATGGCTGTCCGACAGTGTCAGAAGCCCCTCACCCCACTGGTCGCAGGTGCGAGGGTCCAGGGAAGGACCTGACTGATAGAGGGTTAAACCAACCCCCCCCCCCCGAGACCCCAAGTAATTAATGGCTCCCTCCGTTATGATGGAACCAGCAGACCCCACAAGACGCAGGAAAACAGGATCCGGCAACAGCAGCTCGTCGGCCGCGTCTTATAAAATGATGGGACGGCCGTGTCGGCGCTGGAGACTGCACTCAGGGGGTCCCGAGGGGGTCCCGAGGCCGCCATTCAGCGACAATGCCCAATAAAGGGGTCTAACGGGGCACACGGGACCCCCGAATATTCCGTGACGACGGCAGATCATAAAGGATGACACCCCCCCCAGGGGGGATCGCGGGGTCCGGAGACGTCGGCCGTGTCCCCAAGGCTGCTCGGACCCCCGGAGCACGGCTGTCACACAGAAAGGATGAGGGGAGATCCCCAGTGTGGAGAAGGTGGGGGTCCCATGACGGCCCTAATACACAGGTGTAGAAAAGATGCCCCCTCCCCCATAGAAAGGGAGGAGGACCCCGGTACTGGGACCCTCATTATCCCCCCGCTCTGTCAGGAGCTGCTCTCACCGGCCCGGGTCCCGCGGGAATCTGAAGAACGCCAGGTCGGACTGTGTGCTCTTTCGGGTGCAGTTCGGGGCAGCGCAGAAATTCGGCATTTTGGATATGTAACGGTTTTTCGTTGGGGGGAGGGGAAGCACCGGGATGACCCCGAATCCTCCCCTCACCAGGGGGCGCGCTGACTACCGGGAGACACCCAGGCGCCCGCCGCTCCACACTGCTGTGCGCGGCCTGGAGGAATCACACACCTATCCCACAAAGCACCGCGCGGCCGCTCTAACCTCACACTGTACTCTATGGTTCACTGCAGAGGACGCGGGGAAACCATAGAGATGCGCGAGGACAGGGATAGAGCGGAGCATGCTGGGAGGACCTGAATAGACGGCGTCACCTGTGGCCCTGAACAGAGAAATATCTGCTGACTGAGAGCTCTGAGCCGTGTATCTCATCCTCTACTGTGTGATTCTGACTGCTGAGCCGTGTATCTAATCCTCTCCTGTGTGATACTGTCTGCTGAGCCGTGTATCTAATTCTATCCTGTGTGATACTGTCCGCTGAGCCGTGTATCTAATCCTCTCCTGTGTGATACTGTCTGCTGAGCTGTGTATCTAATCCTATCCTGTGTGATTCTGACTGCTGAGCCGTGTATCTCATCCTATCCTGTGTGATTCTGACTGCTGAGCCGTGTATCTAATCCTCTCCTGTGTGATACTGTCTGCTGAGCCGTGTATCTAATCCTATCCTGTGTGATACTGTCTGCTGAGCCGTGTATCTAATCCTATCCTGTGTGATACTGTCTGCTGAGCCGTGTATCTCATCCTCTCCTGTGTGATACAGACTGCTGAGCCGTGTATCTAATCCTCTCCTGTGTGATACTGGCTGCTGAGCCGTGTATCTAATTCTATCCTGTGTGATACTGACTGCTGAGTCATGTATCTAATCCTATCCTGTGTGATACTGTCTGCTGAGCCATGTATCTAATCCTATCCTGTGTGATACTGTCTGCTGAGCCATGTATCTCATCCTCTCCTGTGTGATACTGACTGCTGAGCCGTGTATCTCATCCTCTCCTGTGTGATACTGACTGCTGAGCCGTGTATCTAATCCTATCCTGTGTGATACTGACTGCTGAGCCGTGTATCTAATCCTCTCCTGTGTGATACTGTCTGCTGAGCCGTGTATCTAATTCTATCCTGTGTGATACTGTCTGCTGAGCCGTGTATCTAATCCTATCCTGTGTGATACTGTCTGCTGAGCCATGTATCTCATCCTCTCCTGTGTGATACTGACTGCTGAGCCGTGTATCTCATCCTCTCCTGTGTGATACTGACTGCTGAGCCATGTATCTAATCCTCTCCTGTGTGATACTGACTGCTGAGCCGTGTATCTCATCCTCTCCTGTGTGATACTGACTGCTGAGCCATGTATCTAATCCTCTCCTGTGTGATACTGTCTGCTGAGCCGTGTATCTAATTCTATCCTGTGTGATACTGTCTGCTGAGCCGTGTATCTAATCCTATCCTGTGTGATACTGTCTGCTGAGCCATGTATCTAATCCTATTCTGTGTGATACTGTCTGCTGAGCCGTGTATCTAATCCTATCCTGTGTGATACTGTCTGCTGAGCCGTGTATCTAATCCTATCCTGTGTGATACTGACTGCTGAGCCGAGTATCTAATCCTATCCTGTGTGATACTGTCTGCTGAGCCATGTATCTAATCCTATCCTGTGTGATACTGTCTGCTGAGCCGTGTATCTAATCCTATCCTGTGTGATACCGACTGCTGAGCCGTGTATCTAACCCTCTCCTGTGTGATACTGACTGCTGAGCCGAGTATCTAATCCTCCTGTGTGATACTGTCTGCTGAGCCGTGTATCTAATCCTATCCTGTGTGATACTGACTGCTGAGCTGTGTATCTAATCCTATCCTGTGTGATACTGACTGCTGAGCCGTGTATCTAATCCTATCCTGTGTGATACTGACTGCTGAGCTGTATCTAATCCTATCCTGTGATACTGTCTGCTGAGCCGTGTATCTAAGCCTATCCTGTGATACTGACTGCTGAGCCGTGTATCTAATCCTCCTGTGTGATACTGATTGCTGAGCCGTGTATCTAATCCTATCCTGTGATACTGACTGCTGAGCTGTATCTAATCCTATCCTGTGATACTGTCTGCTGAGCCGTGTATCTAATCCTCTCCTGTGTGATACTGACTGCTGAGCCGTGTATCTAATCCTCTCCTGTGTGATACTGATTGCTGAGCCGTGTATCTAATCCTATCCTGTGATACTGGCTGCTGAGCTGTATCTAATCCTATCCTGTGATACTGTCTGCTGAGCTGTGTATCTAAGTCTATCCTGTGATACTGACTGCTGAGCCGTGTATCTAATCCTCTCCTGTGTGATACTGATTGCTGAGCCGTGTATCTAATCCTATCCTGTGATACTGACTGCTGAGCTGTATCTAATCCTATCCTGTGATACTGTCTGCTGAGCCGTGTATCTAAGCCTATCCTGTGATACTGACTGCTGAGCCGTGTATCTAATCCTCTCCTGTGTGATACTGACTGCTGAGCCGTGTATCTAATCCTCTCCTGTGTGATACTGACTGCTGAGCCGTGTATCTAATCCTCTCCTGTGTGATACTGACTGCTTAGCCGTGTATCTAATCCTCTCCTGTGTGATACTGACTGCTGAGCCGTGTATCTAATCCTCTCCTGTGTGATACTGACTGCTGAGCCGTGTATCTAATCATCTCGTGTGATACTGACTGCTGAGCCGTGTATCTAATCCTATCCTGTGATACTGTCTGCTGAGCCGTGTATCTAATCCTATCCTGTGTGATACTGACTGCTGAGCCGTGTATCTAATCCTATCCTGTGTGATACTGACTGCTGAGCCGTGTATCTAATCCTCCTGTGTGATACTGACTGCTGAGCCGTTTATCTAATCCTCTCGTGTGATACTGACTGCTGAGTCGTGTATCTAATCCTATCCTGTGTAATACTATACCCAATGTAAAACAATGTACATTGACTTGAAAAAGTCTTCATACCCTGTGAACATTTTCTGCGGAATGAGATGTAGTTTTCAATGACATCATTCATTTTACTATACAATGTCCTGGGAAGCTGGAAAAAAATTCTAAATGTGATGACGTTGCAAAAAGAGAAACAAAAAAAAACAATAATTCCTCATTTTTTTGCTTTTATTACTCTTTATTGCTATAACAATAACTTTGCAATATGGTTCTCCAGGTTATTATGAGTACAGCGATACCAAAGTTGTAATTTTTTTTTTAAGTGACAACACAAAATTGGAAATTCATGAAATAAATTACAATTTTTCCTGTGTTGCCGTTTTCCGAGACCTGTATCATTTCCATGTTTTTTGTTGGTGGAGATGTCTGGGGGTCTATTTTGATTGCTGACATTTTTATTAATTCCCCGTCGATGCAGATATTTTAACTGCTCCTCTTTGCATTTTTTTTGTGGTATTTTAGCCCTCAAAAAAATCTGAATTCTGGAATTTCAGTATACCCGTATATACTCTATACTCGTGTATAAGCCGACACCCTAATTTTGCCACAAAAAACTGGGAAAACTTATTGAATCACGTATAAGCCTAGGGTGGTAAATTTCAAAAGTAAAAATAGATACCAATAAAAGTAAAATTGAGACGTCAGTAGATTAAATGTTTCTGAATATCCATATTGAATCAGGAGCCCCATATAATGCTCCATACAGTTCATGATGGCCCCATAAGATGCTCCATACAAAATACACCCCATATAATGCTGCACAAAGGTTAATAATGCCCCATGAGATGCTCCATAGAATAGGCCCCATCAGATGCTCCATAGGTTATGCCCCATATGCTGCTCCATAAGATGCTCCATAGATTATACCCCCAGAAGATGATCCATAGTTTATGCCCTCATATTCTGCCCCCATAAGATGCTCCATATATTATGTCCCTATAAGATGCTCCATATATTATGCCCCCATATGCTGTCCCCATAAGATGCTCCATATATTATGCCCCATATGCTGCTGCTGCAAATAAAAAAAAGACATACTCACCTCTCCGTCGCTGGGGGCCAGGTGCCGGTGTCACTGCTGGCTCAGGACCCGGCACCTGAGATATTCACCTGTCCCGGGTCCATCGCTGCTTGCCGCTGTCTGCCGCGTCCTCTGTCAGTGACGTTCAGGTAGCAGAGGGCGCGGCGCGCACTAACCACGTCACCATGCCCTCTACTGTTTGAATGTCACTGACAGAGGACGCGGCAGACAGCGGCGAGCAGCGATGGACCGGGGACAGGTGAATATCTCAATACTTACCCCTTCCTGGCGCGGACTCTGCCGCCACGGCCTCCCTTCCTTCAGCGGTCACGTGGTACCGCTCATTAAACTCATAAATATGCTCATATTCATGACTTTAATGAGTGGTACCACGTGACCGCTGAAGGAAGGAAGGGAGACGGTGGGAGCAGCGGGGGGACTGCAGAGACCGTGCCAGGAGGGGGTAAGTATGATCTGACACCCCTGCTCCCCCGCCGACCCCCTGGCATATGACTCGCGTATAAACCGAGAGGAGGACTTTCAGCCCCAAAAAATGGGCTGAAAATCTCAACTTATACTCGAGTATATACAGTACCGTATATTTTTCTCTCTTTACAGCGTTTACCAATCAGATTATTTTTTTATTTAATTTTTACAAACACAAGGTTATCACGTGTTTGTTTTATTTATTTTTAATAGGGGGAAAAAAGAGGGTGTGATTGGAATTTTTATATTTTTTTTAATATTTTTCATATCTTCCTTTTTTTTCTTTTTTAGAAGGAGGGAAAAGGGGAAAGTTAGGTTATTGAGTTGAGGTGATAAGTCTGTCTAAAGAGATGTTTTTAAAGCTCACTTATAAACGTGGGGGCTAGATATTAGATTGTTTGGGGTAGTGCATTGCAGAACACTGGCGCAGCACGAGAGAAGCCACACTAACTATTTTAAAATCGGTCGGATTTTGATGCAGGAGAGTGTTGTGAGTGTCATGCATTTTTTTATGGGAGTACAATCCGATTTTTCACACCTAGTATCCGATTTACACCCGAATGCAGTGCGATTGCTGTCCAGCTGCAATGAGATTTTAACATGAGCTTTTACATAGAGAAATTCTCTGTCATTTACACATCGTTTTCAAAGGAAATATTCTTCAAACGATATTCTTCAAAACACACACACATATAATAAAAGCCAACAATTCATGTGCTGCGTACAGTTAAATCACTGAGTGACAGGTTAGAATAGATACACATAGAGTAAATAGATATATAGATGTCAGTGATACACGTGTATATATATTACATAGAAGAAAATCTGGCAATTCTTCTGCACAGTACTGTAAAATCATTGCAGGAGCCGACAGGATAGGAGAGATGGATTACATGCAATAAATCCATATAGTATAGGTAGATATATAGATGTCAGTGACAAATACAATTAGTACAGAGTGTGTGTGCAAAATACTGGACATGTATTTAATTAATAAACGATTAATTTTTGTAAAAAATGGCATGGGGTCCAGCAGAGAGAAAGCTGACGGCTGGTGGCAGATGTTTATAGCCTGGGAAGGGGGAAATACCCATGGACCTCCCCAGGCTATTCGTATCAATTCACAACTGTTACACCCGGTCCCTGTCCTGGCTCTGCGCCCCGGTCTGCCGCTGCTCCCCGTTCAGGGCACTGACATCGTGCCTTGCACGTTGTCCCTGTGCAGCAGCCGGCTCCCTGTGTGTCCCATGCTGCTTCTCAGTGTTCAGTTCTCTCCCCTTCCCCCACCTCCTGGCGTCCCATGGGCAAGTCTTCAGCTAAAGCTATTAGGGCATGCGCGCTCCCCTGGCTTCATAAAAGGACAGCGTGCATTTTTCAAAATGGGTAATTATCCAATGGCAGCACACTGGCTGCTATTTCTGGCCTCTCCTCCATAGAGAGCGCGCCGGAGCAACGAGTATCAATCACTGCTACATCCGGTTCTGTTGCTAACCTGTCTGCGCTGCGTTTGCAGTCTTTGTGCCTTCTCTCACGCTATCTGTCTCCACAGAATATCTGTATCCTGATAACCCTGGCTATCTCGGCAATCATCTGTGCAAACGCCATCCCGTTCCGCCAACAGCCATCCGAGTCTGAGGACTGTGACAAGGTTTCTAGAGCCTTCTATCTACCAACTGCCCAGATCCAGGTCCCGTCTCATTACGGACTCTGCTATTATTTCCTGTTATCCCTTTTGGTCTCGCTGGGACAGCTGCCACGTGTCCGGGGTCTAACTGGAGGTAGCATCTGTGTCCTCCGGGCATTCTATTCTGGTCCTGTTCCGAGGGACTTTACTACGGGTACCCGGGGCTCACTAGTTACGCCCCCTTCGGAGCCCCTCGGACCATGGCCCGAGGTTCCACTTTAAAAATAAAATTACATCAACTGTATACTTAGCCTTTACTGGCTATTAAAAGAAATGACGTGGGGTCCCACTATAATTAATAACCAGCAAAGGCTTTGCAGACAGCTGCTGGCTGATATTAATAGCCTAGGAAAGGGCCATGGATATTTTCGCCCCCACAGCTTAAAAACATCAGCTCTCTGCCGCCCAAGAAACGGAAAGATGCGCCAATTCTGGAATTTAGCCGTTCTCCCACTTTCCCTGTAGCGGTGGTAAGTGGGGTGATAGTTGGGAGGGTTGATATGATTGGGTCACCGAGGAGGAGAGCAAACCCAAGCTAAGCCACAGAAAACCAGAGAGGTTGGTAACTAAGCGAATTGTGAGACCCCTGATCCTATCCACACAACTAGCAGTAGCCGTGGAGCGTACCTACAATGATTCTAGACGCCTCGACACAGCCAGAGAACTAAATAAGCCTAAAGCAAGAAAGGGGAAATCTAAACTGCCCCAGAGCAGACCCCAAAGGCATAGATAGCCCCCAAACATATATTGTCGGTGAGACAAGATGAAAACACAAACGCAGGTAGGAAAATAGTTTGGGCCACATCGTTTGCTCAGCCTATCTAGACAGGACAGGAAAGGAAAGACACTGTCTGCAATCACGCAAAAAACCCTGCAAAAAATGCCCAACACGTCTGATAGAAAAAATACTGAAGTCACTAGACTTCGCCCACTATATCAGCACTCTGGTATATTCTGAAAACAGAGCAAAGAGAGGCCAATCTAATAAGGGACAAAAACAAACTGGCACAAACAGTAACATACGGATGGAAATTCAGCACAGCCCCAGCCGGGGCTGGCTGACCACACAAAACTGAAATAGACAAAACCAAATCAAATGTGAACAATAGCAAAAGAACACTTAGCTTGAGCATGCAGGGACTGAGCTGGAAACCAAGACTTCAGAAGGCAGGAAAAAATCAGGGATAGAGGGAGTCGGCTGTCTTAAATCCAGTCAGAAACTCCAAATGTCCAATCGTCCTCCTCATTATCAGGTGGCAGGCCTCTTAATTAGATCAGCTCCATTACCTCCTGTAACCACCAGAGGGAGCCCAGAAAGAGAACTCGCGACCCCTCTGTCTATACAACCATCTCCACTACCTTCACCAGCAACCAGAGGTAGGCCAGAAAGTGAATTCACAACAGTTGATGTCACCTTTGTATTGACAGGTGACATCAAGCCCCAAGGTTTTTAAAGGAGAGGCGTCAATAAGAAAGTGAGGACCCCACTTCTGACACACAGACATAAAATTAGATTGCAGTTTCCAAAAATGTATGTAAGCCAAAATCCTTATGGACAGATGAGATCTAGATAGAGCTTTTTGGTAAAGCACATAATTCTACTGTTTACCTAAGATGCAATGAGACCTTCAAAGAAAAAGAACACAGTACCTAGAGTTAAATATGATGGAAGTTCAAGGGTGTGTTTTGAGGTTGTTTTGCTGCCTCTGGCAGTGGGTACTTTGTATCAAGGCATCATGAAAGCTGCAGATTACCAAAGGATTTGGGGGCCAATGTAGTGCCCAGTGTCAGAAATCTGGGTTTGCCTGCTAGGTCATGGGTCTTTCAGCAGGACAAGGATCCCAAACAAGAAGCACCCAGAAATGGAAGGAAACAGCGCTGGACAGTTCTGAAGTGGCTAGAATTATAGAAAAAATTTAAATCCATAATACTCCTCTCCAGAAGGAGGCAGAGCTGATAATCCAAACCCCTTTTGGAAGTAAGACCTTACTTTGGAGACACGGGGGGGTCAGCGGATGCCCTAGTCCGCTAGCCAAAACCACATGGACAACTACTCAGACAACAGGGTGAGGATAAAACTGTGGCAATACTTTATTGAACCACAAAATAGGCAAATAACATAGAACAGTCCTAGCAAAAGATCATGCAAATTAGAGTCTCACCCTTCCGCTAACCCGCTGAGAGGAGAGCAGCTGTTCAGAGCTTCCAGGGCCGTCTACCCCACCTGTGGCACCCACACGGAGAGGAGGTAATGACAAGCTTAAGAAGATGATAGTCCATTGAGGTAGAAGACCAGTTGACTGGAGGGTCACAACCTGGCTTCACCAAACATCTCCATGGAGACAGGTGCCCGGTCCCATTCCTGGCATTCACAAACTTATCCATGGGGCTCAGATGACCAGTGAATCCAAATCTTGACTACCCCAAATGTATCCATGATTCACCGATGGTTAATGGAGCAGATCTGTATTCTTTCAGCTGGGGCCTTGGTCCCCTAAACTGACATACTGTAGAATGTCAAATCTGTGTCCCTCGTGATGGAGCCATGATGTCTTGGCTGCTGTCCTGTAGAGAGTTACTAGTTCTTTGGATGTCTAGATCTCTTGGCTGACTGGATGTATCTGTCTGAGGTTACAGAGTCATATATCCTTTTTATAGTTAACAACTGTCCTTCAAGGCAGCATTCATAGGTATAGGGGAAGAGTGGTGACAAGATCAATGCCCATTGTTTGATTATGCATAGTTTTTCCGCCTCTGTTTTGCAAGTCCACAAACTAGCTGGCCTGGACAATGTGTAATCAACAAGTCTACAAGTAAATATTACAGGCTTACACAAACAAAAGTCTTTGTTTTCTTGACCAGCCAGAAAGAAACACACAAATTCAAAATTCAACATATAGATATTCCTCCTGGCTTGCTGAAAATACACATCTAGTTAATTAAGATAAAATGCTGTGTCGTCACACTTACAATATTGGATTCTTGCTTGTTTGGAAAAAGGTTAAAAAACAGAAATCGGTAATAGCAATAGCAGACAAGGTTGTGGCATTCTGAAGTCTGGTCTGTTATTCTTATTACCAATCTCTGGTTTTAACCTTTTTTTTTCCAAATAAGAAAAACGTCTTACTTACCCAAGAATCCATCATTGTGACCCAAAAGGGGTTTAGATTGTCCGCTTTGTCTCCTGAAGATTTTCTTCTACATGCTTGCAGCCCTGATGAGGGTTTCTCCATGCGGTGTCTCCTCACCTTTGTGTCACAGGTGTAACGTTTGCTGGTGAGCTGAATATTTTCTTTGTTTTTTTAAGACTACACAATGGAACATATGGGGGAAGAAAGAGAAACTTATGAATAGTTAGGAAGTGAGGAAAGCTAATTAAAATCCCCCTTGAAGCAGAGACTTCCTGCAGTTCCCAAGTGATTAAAGCAGGAAATCTATTGTGGGAAACAGACATAGTCTAAGATTTGTGGATTCAGGAAACAGGCTCCTATGTTCCATGATAGCTCTTCCTCCCATCTAAAGACCCTGATGACAAGGGTCCAGCCATGGTGTCTCCATTGTCCAGATAGGAATATGGGTTCTGTATCGATCCGATACTTATGTGATATGGAATTTCGTCGTCTTAGTGAAGGGACGGACGTAACACATTTCCTCACATGGCCGTGGGGCCACTAGAATCCCTCCAGTTGAATAATGGTTTGATAGAGAGTGCAAACTAGGTCATATTTGAGCCCTATTGTGCCAACATTTTTGTACTGCTCATTTTTGGGGTTTTGTGATAAATTTTGTCCAATTTGCCCTTTTTTCTGTTGTTTTTTTTTGTGTTGTTTGAATACAGACTGAGAGAAGACTTAATAATGGTCTACAAATATCTCAAGGGCTGTCACATTGCAGAAGGATCAACTTTATTCTCATTTGCACAAGGAAAGACTAGAAGCAATGGGATGAAACTGAATGGGAGGAGACAGATTAGATATCAGAAAAAACTTTTTGACAGTTAGAGTGATCAATGAGTGGAACAAGCTGCCACGAGAAGTGGTGAGTTCTCCTTCAATGGAAGTCTTCAAGCAGAGGCTGGACAGACATCTGACTGGGATGATTTAGTGAATCCTGCTTTGAGTAGGGGGTTGGACCAGATGGCCCAGGAGGTCCCTTCCAACTCTACGATTCTATGATTCAGACAAAGGAAATAAACGGGTATAACAAAACGTGTAACTGCAATAATGTTCTGGGAGAAATACTTCATTTTCTGGAACAATTTCAAGGGTGCCAACACTTTCGACCATGACTGTAATACTGCTCCCTTTGCAGGGCGTGAGGTGCGTGTATCACCGCTCGCCCCTGGTTTATAATTTCCACGCAGAAGGCGCTGGAATAACATCGCGGTGTATAATGATCTTTCCAGGGTCTCACCTTTTCGCTACGCTGATCACACTTTCTGAATCTGTAAAATCGTAAATCACATGATACGAGAAGCTGCGTACGACGTGTCGGGGGCTCTGGTCTGCAACCATGAGAGCTTCACTACAGTAAACACTCGTGCGCGCTGGGTCCGGGCCAGACATCTGGGTAAATGGCTCTGTGTATAAGACTAACTCTTCATGATGTGCATGCAATAAAGCGTTCTGCCCCCAAAATAAGAAAAAAAGTCACCCTATTACAGGTTCAGGGATGGGATGTGGATCCAGGGAGCTAGTCTGATTGTCGTAAGGAGTCGGGAAGGAATTTTACCCCTAATATGGAGTTATTAGATTTTGTCTCATGGGGTTTTTGCCTTCTCTTTGATCAACATGTTAAACTCAATGGACTTATGTCAACCTCAAAAAAAAACCTTAGAAACTTGGATCATTGTCACGTTGGAAAAGTGCCCATCTACCAAGGGCACGGAGTGATGGCAGCATCTTCTCCTTAAACATAGATAAGGACATCTGTGATTTCATGATACCATCAATGATATAGCTCCTGACCCCAGCGGTGCTGATGTGCCCACATAAGGACACAGCCACCACCATGGTTCACTTTAGGCACTATGTATTATTCTAATTAAATTTTTCTAAATGCCTGATGCTGATAGCGACGGCACATCAAGAACTAGTCTGAATACCAAAAAAAACAGCTTACATATCAAAATGAGGAAATGATTGCACTCAATTGCGTTAAGGCATATCAATGTGAATTACAAGAAGTGTGAATAGCGTAATGGCTTTGGAAATTTAGGAATAACACATGAGATACTTAGCACAAAATTTGGCCAAAAAATGTGAGCCCTTGCCTTAACGCAATTGAGTGCAGCCATTTCCTCATTTTGATATGGTGCTTATAGTGAAACATGGTGGTGTCTTTACGTGTGGCTGCATGAGTGTGATCGGTGTCGGTGAGCCACATTTCATTAATGTGATCATGAATTCACAGAGTTATAGTGAAAGAGAAGATACAAGGAATCTGACTCCCTTAGACTAGCATTTCTTCTGCGGTGTTGCTATCAGTGTGTCAGGAGTGGGAGAAGAGGGTTGCATTGACAATCCAACACAATGGGCAGCACTTTGAACACATTTTATATGTGGTCATAAACTTGTAAATAACTCATGAAAGAATAAAGTTACGTTAAAACCAAGCACACCATTGTTTTTCTTGTGAAATTCTCCAATAAGTTTGATGTGTCACATGACCCTCTTCCCATTGAAAAAAATAAAGTTGGATCCAAAATGGCCACCATGGTCAGACTCACCACCCATCCTGAAAAGTTTCTCCCCTCCCATACACTAATGTGCCACAAACAGGAAGTTGATATCACCAACCATTCCCATTTTATTTACGTGTTTCCATATAAATTCATTCCAGTGTTAGTTGAATTCCTACCAGAGTCCACCTCATGCTACTTAATGTGTCTTACACCCGGTCCCTGTCCTGGCGTGGCGCCCAGTTCTGCCACTGTTACACCGGGTCCCCGTCCTGGCGCTGCGTCCAGGTCTGCCGCCGCCCCTCGTTCTGGGCACTCACCTCAAGCCTCACATGCTGTCCTTAGGCAGCAGCCGGCCTCCTCTGGATCTCATGCTGCTGCTCAGCATTCAGGCCTCCCTCCACCTCCTGGTATCCTGTGAGGAGATCTGTAGCTAAGGCTATTAGGGCACGCCCGCCCGCTCTCCTGCCTTCTTAAAGGGATGGCGTGCATTATTCAAAAAGTGCAGTTAACCAATGGCAGCGCACTGGCTGCTATTTCTGGCCTCTCCTCCATAGGGAGAGCGCCGGAGCAACGAGTATCTATCATTGCTACATCCGGTGCTCATGCTAACCTGTCTGCGCTGCGTCTGCAGTCTCTGTGCATTTTCTAATGCTGTCTCCACAGCATATCAGTATCCTGTGCTTCCTGGTTATATCTGCAACCATCTGGGCCTCAGCCATCCCGTTTCGCTAACAGCTATCCGTGTCTGAGGACTGTGTGAAGGTCACTGGAACCGACTCCTTACCATCTACCCGGATCCAGGACCCGGCTCATTACGGACTGTGCTGTAACTACTGTTATCCCTTTTGGTCCCGCTGGGACAGCTGCCATGTGTTCGGGGTCTAACTGGAGGTAGCACCTGTTGTCATGTCCGTCACGCCGGCCATGTCTGTTATGCCGCATGACTCCTGGAGCGGTGTGCACGTGCTCTGAATTCTCATGCCCGTTATGTCTCGTGCTGCAAGATGCCTGGAGCGGTGTGCACGCGCGCCTTACCTCATGGCTGCACGCCATTGCTAGGTAACCATCCGTTTCTGCTCTGATTCTGCAATCCTCTGTTTTCCTGGAGCCCCTGATCATGTGACCTTTCTATGTTCCAGCACTGTCTGATTCTGCAATCCTCTATGTATTCCTGAAACCCCTGATCATGTGATCTTCTCTATGGTTCAGCCCAGTCTGTTCTAGCAACGCTCTCTATGATCCTGGAAGAGCTGAACCGGAAGTCCTTCCCTGATCCTCACCCGGAATTGCAGGTGCTATGGTGCTATATCAGACCGCCCCTCCCTATGGTCAGGGCCTGAGTATCGTGTTGCTTCCCTGCATGGCTGCTTGGTCTGCTGGGTCGCTCCCTGTATTCTGTGCCCCTGCACTCTACCCTGTCGTGCGTCTCTGCACACGCTCTGTGCTTGTACTCTGTCTCTAGTCTCATGCCATGTCTTGTGTTGTCTCTCGTGCCATGTTTGTCCTTGCCTTGCTTTGCCTTGTAGTACTTCCGCTGTTCTCTGCCTGAGCCTGTTTCGATATGTCTTGCCTAAGCTCTTCCTTGCCTTGTTGTTCATCCTATGTTCCGTGTCTAGTCTCAAGGCTCCGCCTTGACCCGGCTCTGGGCTTCAGCCTACGCTCCGCTGCTAGACTCTGTCCTATGGTGCTTTCTAGCACATTCCATGTCTAGTCTCAAGGTTCTGCCTTGACCCGGCTCTGGGCTTCGGCCTACGCTCCGCTGCTAGCTCTGTTCTCGCTCTGACCTGGCTCTGTGTTTCTGCCTACATTCCGCTCATTGTTCCGTACCCTGCCTAGCTTTGCCTTGTTTCTTGCTTTGCCTTGCCTTGCTTCTTCGTGTGCCCTTTGCATGCGCCTGGCCTTCCTAGCCTCCTGCTTGTGCCTCAGCCGTGCTCATCGGTCAGTGACAGCTGAGTCGCCTGCTATGCCCCAGTCGGGTTCGCTGGAGTCTTACCCACCTGTTTGTGCTGCAGCCCGTCCAGCTAGCCAGTGCCCCAGCCGTACTCTCTGTGCTTCCTTGCACTCATGCTGTCTCTGCACTGTGCTCTCCGTGCTTCCCTTAGCACACGCAGGCCCTCGCCTGCCCCGTGGCATACCTCCCCGTGCTTCTGTAAAAGTACGTGCAGGTCTAGCCATGTACCCTGTTGTGCCCTCTAGCATGTACAGGTCCTAGTCTGTACCCTGACCCTGGCGTGCCTCTCTGCACGCGCAGGACTCTGCCTTGAGCCCTGACCCTGGTGTGCCCTCTGCACGCGCAGGACTCTGCCTCTGACCCTGGCAGGACTCTGCCTTGAACTTTGACCCTGGCGTGCCCCTCTACACGCGCAGGAATCTGCCTTGAACCTTGACCCTGGTGTGCCCTCTGCACGCGCAGGACTCTGCCTTGTGCCCTGACCCTGGCGTGCTCCTCTGCACGCACAGGACTCTGCCTTGAACCTGACCCTGGCGTGCCCCTTGGCACGCGCAGGACTCTGCCTTGTACCTTGGAGTGTCTCTACACATGCACCCTGTCTTGTATGTTGAACTCTGAACCCTGGCGTGTCCCCTACACACGCACCTTGCCTTGCACTTTGCTTTGAACCCTGGCGTGTCCCCTACACACGCACCTTGCCTTGCACCTTGCTCTGGACCCTGGTGTGCCCCTAGCATGCACCCTGCCTGGAATCTTGCCTTGGACCTCGGCGTGTTCCCTAACACGCACCATGTCTGGAGATCTGTCGTGCCTCCTTGCCTGAACCCTGGTTTGCCTGCCGGATGCCTGGAACCTGCCGATCGCTGCCAGAGATCGTAAGGCTGATGACTGCAGCCTGATGTCCGGAGCTGAGGTCCGCAGCCGGATGCCCTGTTCCTGTCGATCGTTGCCAGTTGTCCGGAGTCCGATGCCATTGAGCCCTTGCCTGTACCCAGGTGTGCCACCTGGCACGTACCATGCTATGGACCTTGGCGTGCCCTCGCACGCACCTTGCTGTGTTTTGCTTAACACGTTTTTGCACTGAATGTTATCCTGAATTTGCCTTAATGAAGATACCTTGAACTTACGTCTTGTCTTATCCTGTCTCCTGCACTCGTACCTAGTGTCTGCTTGAGCTGGCCGTCTGGTGCCAGCAGTCGTGGTGGCTCACCCCCTTGGTCTTGCCCCTGACACTCCCTGTATAGGGGGTGGTTCCTCACAAGGTCAGCTCGCCCTAGGTTGGTGGGTGCCACTGTTTATAATTATATAAACAGTAAAAAGATTAAAATTGATGGTGTCGGCCCTTTAAAGAACAATGAGGGTGAAATCATAGAGAGCGATGTGGGAAAAGCAAATGTTTTAAATACTTTTTTCTCAACAGTGTTCACACAGGAAAAGGATTTGCCACTAGGGGAAATGCAGAGTGATAATGTAAACTCCCCATTAAGTATTACCTGCCTAACCCAGGAAGAAGTGCAGAACCGCCTCAGTAAGATTAAAATTGACAAATCACCAGGCCCTGATGGCATTCACCCTCGGGTATTAAGGGAGTTAAGTAATGTGATAGACAGGCCTCTATTCCTTATATTTAAAGACTCTATAGAAACAGGGTCTGTTCCTTTTGATTGGCGGCAAGCAAATGTGGTACCAATATTCCAAAAGGGGTGTAAAAGGGAACCTGGAAACTATAGGCCGGTAAGCTTAACATCTGTTGTGGGTAAAGTTTTTGAAGGGTTTCTAAGGGATAGCATTATGGAATATCTCAATGTTAATAAATGTTTAACTCCATATCAACATGGATTTATGAAGGATCGCTCCTGTCACACTAACCTGATCAGCTTCTATGAGGATGTAAGCTCTCAAATGGACCAAGGAGAATCATTGGATGTCATTTATCTCGACTTCTCTAAAGCATTTGACACTGTCCCACATAAAAGATTGGTCAGTAAGAGGAGAAAGCTTGGGCTAGGGGAAAATGTGTGTAGATGGGTAGGTAGCCGGCTTAGTGATAGAAAACAAAGAGTGGTTATTAATGGGGCATCCTCAGATTGGGCCAGGGTTACTAGTGGGGGACCACGGGGGTCTGTATTGGGCCCCCTACTGTTTAATATATTTATTAAAGATCTAGTGGATGGCTTACACAGTAAAATATCAGTATTTGCAGATGATACAAAACTATGTAAGGTAGTTAACACAAAGGAGGACAGTTTGCAACTACAGACAGATTTGAGTAAATTGGAGAATTGGGCTGAAAAATGGCAAATGAGGTTTAACACAGATAAGTGTAAGGTTATGCACATAGGAAGGAGAAACAGATGCTACAATTACTTACTAAATGGGAAACTGCTGGGGAAATCAGACATGGAAAAAGACTTAGGCATCTTAGTCAATAAGAAGCTAAATTGGAGTGCCCAGTGTCAGGCAGCTGCCACCAAAGCAAATAGGGTCATGGGATGCATTAGAAGAGGTCTGGGGACACGAGATGAAAACATAATTCTCCCTCTGTACAAATCACTCGTCAGACCACACTTGGAGGATTGTGTGCAATTTTGGATGCCGGTGCTCAAGAAAGACATTACTGAACTAGAAAGGGTTCAAAGGCGGGCTACTAAAATGATAAATGGAGTTGGTTCACTACAATACCCAGAAAGGTTATCAAAATTAGGTCTATTTACTCTAGAAAAGAGAAGACTTAGGGGAGACTTAATATATATGTACAAGTATATCAGAGGGCAATACAGAGCTCTCTCCAATGAACTGTTTGTACCAAGGACTGTGACAAGAACAAGGGGGCATTCTCTTAGTTTGGAGGAAAGACAATTTCTGCACCAGCATAGAAGAGGGTTCTTCACGGTAAGAGCAGTGAGGCTCTGGAATTCTCTTCCTGAGGAAGTGGTGATGGCCAACTCACTGAAGGAATTTAAGAAAGGAATGGAGGCTTTTCTTGTGAGTAACAGTATAGAAGGTTACGAATAACAGAATATTATAGGTAGATGGTTGACCCAGCTTAGGGGAAGGAATTTTTTACCCTATGGAGAAAATTGGCTTCTACTCTGTGGGTTTTTTGCCTTCCCCAGGATCAACAATGCAGAACAGCTGCACTAAAAATAGGCTGAACTAGATGGACATAAGGTCTTCCTTCAGCCTTCAAAACTATGTTACTACTGTATGTTACTATGTCACTCTAAAGAAAAAGTCGACTCAGCGTAAGCTGACCTCGTCACACCTGTGTCCTCCGGGTATTTCATTCTGGCCCTGTCTGAGGGGCTTTACTACGGGTACCCAGGGCTCACTAGTCACGCCCCCTTCGGAGCCCCCCCCGGACCGTGGTCCCGAGGTTCCACTTTAAAAATAAAAACGAATGTGAACTTCACCATCTCTGCCTCCGCTTCTATTCGTTACAGATTGCTCCGGCCATGGAATCCGCTGGACCCCAGAGGCCTCCGACTATGTAACTGTTTAAGAGGTGACCCGCTTAAAAGATCAACAGGACAAGATCATGTCTTACCTACGTAACCTGTCCACCCGCATGGATTCTCTGCTGAACATGGCTGCTTCTGAATCACCTATCAACACCCAGGTATCTGCTGTCATGGCAAGCAAGGGTCCTCGCCTGGCGGCTCCTCCCTGCTTCCATGGTGTCAATCAGTATACCCTACACTTCGAAATCTTTTGGCACATGTTTGCTTCTGACCGTGCCAAAGTGAGCTTCATTATGTCACATCTAGCCGGAGAGGCTCTCGCCTGGCTAAACCCGTTATGGGAGAGAGGAGACCCGCTGGTTAATGATCTTCAATCTTTCCTAGAGACTTTTCGCAGGACCTTCGATGAACCTGGCTGGGTCATGTCGTCCGCTTCTGCCCTGCTTCGTTTATGCCAAGGAACCCTCACGGTGGCTCAGTATGCTGTTCAGTTCCACACCCTCTCGTCTGAGCTGTCCTGGAACAATGAGGCCTTGATGGCCACCTTCTGGGAAGGCCTATCTGGAAAAATTAAGGATGAGCTGGTGGGACGGGACAGACCTACCATCTTGGATGACCTAATTTCCTTGGCAACCCGGATTGACCTGCGTTTTCAGGAGGGTTCCATGGAGATTAAGCGAGACAAGAGGTCCTACCACCTGGACTCTAGTTCTTCCAAAATGGCTACCTCATCTTCTCCTGAAGCTATGGAGGTAGATCGAGTAAGTCTGGCCAGCCGCTGCCAGGAAGCGCGTCGCAAAGACGGAAGCTGTCTATAATGTGGTAGTTCCGAACACCTGATCCGCTCCTGTCCAAAGAAGTCGGGAAACTCCTGTGCCTAGGTTCGGTAGGAGAGGCCACCCTAGGTGGAGAATATTCCTCTCCTTCATTGCAGATCTCAGTCTCCGTGACCTGCAGAGCAATAAAATTTTCTGGACTTTGTCTGTTGGATTCCGGGGCCGCCGGGAGTTTTATCCAGCAGACTCTTGTGGATCGTCACCACTTACCAGTTCAGGCTCTTCCCAACCCGTTGCAAGTAACCGCTGTCGATGGCCAGCCACTGACTGAACCCGTCCAGTTCCAGACTGTGCCAGTGGAACTCTGGGTAGGTCTTATGCATTCTGAAAGAATCCGATTTTATGTGTACCCTGGTTTGTCTCACCCCTTGCTTCTAGGTTTGCCTTGGTTTCAGAAACACGAACCAGTTCTTAATTGGAGAACAGGTGAAATTCTACGTTGAGGAGATTCCTGCTCGGACTGTTGCTTAACCCGGATTGAACCAGTTTCACCCCTGGTCCAACCTGCTACCCTGCCTGGATTACCCTCTGCTTACTGGTCCTTCTCGGATCTCTTCGGGAAAAAGGAGGCTGAAAAACTCCCCCCCCACAGTTCGTATGACTGTCCGATAGATCATCTTCCTGGAACATCTCCCCGTGGGAGAGTTTACCCTCTTTCCCAGGCAGAGACTCAGGCTATGTCGGACTACATCCAGGAGAATTTGGCCAGAGGGTTTATCCGAAAATCATCACCGGCAGGAGCAGGCTTCTTCTTTGTGAAGAAAAAGGATGGATCCTTGCGGCCCTGTATCGACTACCGGGGACTGAACCAGATCACGGTAAAAAACAGGTACCCTTTGCCTCTAATTTCAGAACTGTTTGACCGTCTCCGAGGGGCCAAGATCTTCACCAAGCTGGATCTCAGAGGTGCCTACAACTTGATCCGAATCAGGGATGGAGACGAATGGAAAAAAGCCTTCAACACCCGTGATGGTCACTATGAGTACATGGTAATGCCATTTGGTCTAAGCAATGCACCCGCTGTTTTCCAAGAGTTTGTCAATGACATTTTCAGGGATCTGCTTTACACCTGTGTTATGGTCTACCTGGACGACATTCTGATTTTTTCCACTGACTTGGTCTCGCACCGGAGGCAAGTACGCCTAGTCTTACAGAGGCTCAGGGAGAACAGACTGTTTGCCAAGTTTGAAAAGTGCCTTTTTGAACAATCCTCTTTGCCTTTCCTCGGTTACATTGTTTCCTCCACAGGATTAAAAATGGATCCAGAGAAGTTAATGGCTGTACTCAAGTGGTCTCGTCCATCTGGGCTGAAGGCCATACAGCGATTTCTGGGCTTCGCCAACTACTACAGACAATTGTTTCCTAACTTCTCCACCCGAGTGGCGCCCATCTCGGCTCTGACCCGGAAAGGTACAAACCCCGAGGATTGGTCTCCTGATGCAGAGGAGGCTTTTGTTTCTCTAAAAAAGGCCTTTGCTGTTGCACCTGTTCTTCATCGTCCTGACTCTAATGAACAATTTTTTCTTGAGGTCGATGCCTCTTCAGTAGGTGCGGGAGCCGTACTAACCCAGAAATCGTCCAACGGGTGAATGCACTCCTGTGTTTTTTTTTCCAAGGTTTTTTCTTCCGCAGAGAGAAATTATTCAGTTGGAGATCGGGAATTGTTGGCTATCAAGTTGGCTCTGCAGGAGTGGAGGCATCTTCTAGAAGGAGCTCTTCATCAGGTAGTCATATACACCGATCACAAAAACCTCGTTTACCTCCAAACTGCGCAAAGGCTGAATCCTCGTCAAGATCGCTGGGCTTTGTTTTTTGCTCGCTTTAATTTTGTTCTTCATTTTCGCCCAGCTGACAAAAATGTCAAAGCAGACGCATTTTCCAGAGCCTTTCTACCTCCTGATCAGGAAGAAGAACCGCAGCACATCATTGAACCCTCAAGGTTAGTTGCCGTCGCTTCTTCTGACCTTACCCAGCTTCTCCCTGGGAAGACTTTCGTGTCAGCTTCTGAATGTACTCGTGTCCTTCGGTGGGGTCACTCATCCAAGTTGGCTGGTCACGCCGGTCAGAGAAAGACTCTGCGACTCATCTCCCGGTACTATTGGTGGCCTGCTATGGCTAAGGACATTCAGGAGTACGTCACAGCCTGTCCTTCTTATGCCCGTAACAAGACGGCCAAGCACCTACCCGCACGTAGGCTTCAGCCCCTACCAATTCCGTCTGCTCCCTGGCAACACATCGCGATGGACTTCATCACAGATCTTCCGATCTCATCTGGCTGTTCTGTGGTGTGGGTAGTGGTGGACCGCTTCTCTAAAATGGCCCACTTCGTTCCGCTACCCGGTCTTCCAACTGCTCCTAAGTTGGCGCATCTGTTCATCCGGCACATCTTCCGTCTCCATGGTTTCCCTCTCCACATCGTTTCCGACAGAGGAGTCCAGTTCACCTCAAGATTCTGGAGAGCAGTTTGTAAACTGGTAAGAATTGAACTGGATTTCTCCTCAGCATACCATCCCCAGTCCAATGGACAAGTGGAGAGGACAAATCAAATCCTGGCTGGATTCCTGCATCACTTTGTCAACGTGCATCATGACGACTGGGTAGACTTACTGTCCTGGGCCGAATTTTCTTACAACAACCAAGTAAGTGAATCTTCTGGAAAGTCTCCCTTTCAGATTGTTTTCGGACTGCAACCCGGGATACCTCTTCCCATCTCCGGATCATCTGGCGTTCCGGCTGCCGATACTTTCTCCGAAGATTTTTCTAAGGTCTGGAGGGACACCAAAACTGCTCTGGAGAAAGCCTCCCAGCGTATGAAAAGGCATGCGGACAAGAGACATTTGGATGCGCCTATCTTTCGTCCCGGAGACAAGGTATGGCTCTCTTCGAAGTATATCCGTTAAAAGATGCCATCCTACAAATTGTGTCCCCGGTTCATCGGACCATTTGAGATCTTGAGACAGATCAATCCAGTCTCGTACAAGCTGAAGTTGCCTACTTCCCTACGTGAACCGGTAGTTTTGATCCCCTTCTTTAAGGATCCGGGTACCACTCCTGACCCTGTCTCGGACGATGATGTTTTTGAGGTAAAACATATCTTGGCCATTTTAAAAGTAAGGGGTAAGACCTACTACCTGGTGGACTGGAGGGGTTTTGGTCCTGATGAGAGATCTTGGGTGCCTAGGGAGAACATCCAGGCTCCTCTTCTCCTTAAACGGTTCTACGCAGGCTTGAAGAAGAGGGGGTGTAAAGAGGGGGATACTGTTACACCCGGTCCCTGTCCTGGCGTAGCGCCCAGTTCTGCCACTGTTACACCTGGTCCCCGTCCTGGCACTGCGTCCAGGTCTGCCGCTGCCCTCCATTATGGGCACTCACCTCGAGCCTCACATGCTGTCCTTAGGCAGCAGCCGGCCTCCTCTGGATCTCATGCTGCTGCTCAGCATTCAGGCCTCCCTCCTTCCTCCTGGCATCCTGTGAGATCTGTAGCTAAGGCTATTAAGGCCCGCCCGCTCTCCTGCCTTCTTAAAGGGACGACGTGCATTATTCAAAAAGTGCAATTAACCAATGGCAGCGCACTGGCTGCTATTTCTGGCCTCTCCATAGGGAGAGCGCCGGAGCAACGAGTATCTATCATTGCTACATCCGGTTCTCATGCTAACCTGTCTGAGCTGCGTCTGCAGTCTCTGTGCATTTTCTAATGCTCTCTGTCTCCACAGCATATCAGTATCCTGTGTTTCCTGGTTATATCTGCAACCACCTGGGCGAAAGCCATCCCGTTCCGCCAACAGCTATCCGTGTCTGAGGACTGTGTGAAGGTCACTGGAACCGACTCCTTACCATCTACCCGGATCCAGGACCCAGCTTATTACGGACTCTGCTATTACTTCTGTTATCCCTTTTGGTGCTGCTGGGACAGCTGCCACGTGTTCGGGGTCTAACTGGAGGTAGCACCTGTGTCCTCCGGGTATTCCATTCTGGCCCTGTCTGAGGGGCTTTACTACGAGTACCCGGGGCTCACTAGTCACGCTCCCTTCGGAGCCCCCATGGTCCCGGGGTTCCACTTTAAAAATAAGAACGAATGTGAACTTCACCATCTCTGCCTCCGCTTCCATTCGTTACAATGTGCTTCTGATTAGGTGATCACCTGAACCAAATCTTATTTAATGAAGGAAAGTATAATAAACCCTGCTGTGGTGATCACAATCCTCTTGCAATAGGACAAGCTGGATGGCAAAACAAGTGCTAGTAATATCCTAAAAGTAATAGGAATGAAAAAATAACTTTTAACCATGCCAAAGGAGTTGAAAAGAAAAAAGTCTTGAGTGAGGAAAAGAAGGGCTCAATTCTGGCTTTACTAGCAGAGGGATACAGTGAGCGTCATGTTGCCTTCATCCTTAAAATTTCTAAGATGGCAGTTCATTACAACAATGTCATTCAGTAGATATTGGGGACAACCAAGCTACAGACCAGCAGAGGGCGAAAACGACTCTCCACGGACCGGGATGACCGTCATCTTAATCTAATGTCACTCAGCAACCGCAGGATGACATCAAGTCACCTACAAAAGGAATGGCAAATGGTAGCTGGAGTGATGTGCACGGCAAGAATAGTTCGTAACAGGCTCCTAGAGGCAGGGCTCAAGTCATGTAAAGCTAGAAAAAAGCCATTCATCAATGAGAAGCAAAGGAGAGCCAGGCTGAAGTTTGCCAAAGACCATAAGGATGTCATGGGAAGCCTAGGTAACTTTAGGCTGAAACCCCGGAGCCCCTGCGGTGTCCCTCAGACTAGGGGAAACCCTGTCTGTCCCTCAACCCAGGGTTTACACTGAAGGTGTGCCTGCCTGGGCCTCCACCCTGTCCTTGTCTCCTGTCCAGCCCTAAGCTGAACCCACCACCCTCCACCCAGTGAGGAGACCAAGCACCAGACCCCACAAATAAGTATGGACAGGGATAACGGAAATGCACCACACCGCGTACACACAGGAGAATACAGTAATCTGCAAGGGCAACCAAATAATACAACACAGGGAGGCAAAATGGCAACAATGGAATATACTACACCAGAAACCGTATGCTCCTTAGACCACCACTCCAGACCGGTATCGCTTAGCACAAGGCAAGAGCTATAGTCGGCGACGCCCATAGTCACACAGGGCAATTTAAAGACAGGGCGTGGCTAAGCCCTCAGCCAGAATGACAGCCTGGTTAACCCAATCCAAGCCGGATCAGAAGACCAACCAGCGCCGCTGAGAACCATGTGGTAGGATGGGGTATTACCGCTGTCTGCCGGACACCCTGGTGCGAACAGTGTCTGACGTGACAAAGGATTGGACCATAGAGGACTGGAGTAAGGTAATCTTCTCTGATGAGTCTAATTTTCAGCTTTGCCCAACACCTGGTCGTCTAATGGTTAGACGGAGACCTGGAGAGGCGTACAAGCCACAGTATCTTGCACCCACTGTGAAATTTGGTGGAGGATCGGTGATGATCTGGGGATGCTTCAGCAAGGCTGGAATTGGGCAGGTTAATTTTTGTGAAGGACGTATGAATCAAGCCGCATACAAGGTTATCCTGGATAAACAGTTGATTCCTTCTGCTCAGGCAATGTTCCCCAACACTGAGGACCGGTTTTTCCAGCAGGACAATGCACCATGCCACACAGCTAGGTCAATCAATGTGTGGAGGAAGGACCACCACATCAAATCCCTGTCATGGCCAGCCCAATCTCCAGACCTGATCCCCACTGAAAACCTCTGGAATGTAATGAAGAGGAAGATGGATTGTCACAAGCCATCAAACAAAGAAGAACTGCTTACATATGTGTACCAGGAGAGGCATAAGGTCACCCAGAAGCCGTGTGAGAGACTGGTGGAAAGCAGCCAAGACGCATGAAAGCTGGGATTAATAATCATGGTTATTCCACAAAATATTGATTTCTGAACTCTTCCTGAGTTAAAACATTAGTATTGTTGTGTCTAAATGATTATGAACTTGTTTTCTTAGCATTATTTGAGGTCTGCAATTTTTGGTTATTTTGACCATTTCTCATTTTCTGAAAATAAATAAAAAATGTAGTGCTTGGAAATTCGGAGACATGTGGTCAGTAGTTTATAAAATAAAAGAGCAATTTACACTTTACGCAAAAATATAAAGAGAAAAATCAGACAAAATGAACATTGTGCAGTGGTCTCTTAATTTTTGCCAGAGCTGTGTAAGATTTGAAAACATTGAATATGTGACATTTGGATGTATTATTGCTATATAGAATATGTTTGTAAAGTGAAAGTACTCGGTGCACAATTTGGCCAATTCATGAGAACCCACCAGCCATGACAAGGTGACCCCAAACCTAATATTTATCAGATGCGTCCCTCCCGGGCTCAATGGTGCAAATATAAAGGGCAGGTGGGATCCTGCACTAAGTAAATCAATAGCGAGCGTGCTTGGATAAGGTGTTATCATGCTTGTCTATTAACCGAGTGACTTTTTGCTGCTGACAGTCTTTTCCCCCTAACATTTCGTGTTCATCATATAATTTGTGTCCGTGCATCTTCCCCAGATTTTTATAAGACTCCCATCTTTCTCCTATACTCCCAGCCGGCATATAGAAAGCCTCACTCCGTCCCCCGCTTTTCTGGCTGGATGTCAGAAACAGCTGGACGTCTAGGTACCTGCAGACAAGAAGGAAAGTGTTGCTTCGGATTTACGACATTCCATTTCATTGACATTTCCTCCAAATGTTACAGTTTTTATTACCCGGGAAGCAGATTCTTATAGGCTCTCACCTGAAGAGATGGTAACTGATTAGCAGACAGATTCCCGTCTGGGAGATCCAGAATATATTGATTTTTTTTTTTTTTTTGTTTTATTGAGAAAATTTGATACCGGGAGGAAAAAAATAAAACAGATTGAAAATGTTTGATTTGGACAGGGAATGCCAAATGTTCCCGGCACTTCTTTACAGTTTATAAAGGTTCTGCAGACGATCACGTCCCCCCAAGAGGGGGTCTGCGGGGCTTAGTAAATGCTGGGACGTCTCTATTACAGGGTCCTGGGGTGACGGAGGTATCACCGCTGTCAGTAGGGCAGAAGATTCTGGGTGATGACGCGTCCGCCATGAGTCCTAGATCTGATCCTCATCTCTCATGCCATATAAACCAATATGGAAAAATGGGATTATTTATTGATAAAATTGGGGTATAATGGCTGCGACCCGCCTGGGGGGGCAACTGGAGCACGGCATAAGCAAGAGCACTATATATATGTATAAGCAAAGCGCCTGTACATATGGGGGTAGGGGCCATATTGGGGCTGGCCTTGCCCCATACATGTTTACACATTAGCAATAAGGTCAAAAAAGGGGGATCAGAACTATGTTCGCTCTCCACAGTTCCCTTCCTAGCCGCGGAGGTATTAAACGATATGGTGCCCCGTTCAACAAAGACCACCCCTATGTGGCCCTACTATAAACTGATCCGACTGGCCAGAGTTCAGTGATTAACTCGTCCCCAATCATTCGTTCTCTTCTGTTGGTCTCTTATTCTCCGCTGGGGTTCGTGCTATCCTCTATCTCCTCTCTGGTTTAGGACACCCACGTCATGCGTCACTGCTCACATCAGACCTTAGTCCTTCTGTTTGCACACTGAGCCATTTCTGACATTCTTACAGGAAACTGTCTCTGTTCCTTCAGCTTAGCCCCTCCCACTCTGGGCTAGTCCCAACCATTAACTCTAACTGCCTCTGTCAACTACCTGTTTCTGCGCAGAATACAACACCATAACGCATTTCACAGTTCACATTTCATAGTTCTCCTATGAAGAATGATCTGTGACAGTGCTTCACAGAAGAACCAAGATGGGGGCCGTTAGCGGGTCCCTTGGCTTCCCACTATCATTCTTTGGGATTGGGGGATGAGGCAATCACTCTTGTTTAAATGCCACTGTAAGTGATGATAGTAGCATCTAAATGGTTAAATATCGTTTATCGGGCAGCTGCTTGTAACAGCAGCAACCAGGGTTAGCTCCAATCTCTGCTGTTCAGCCACATAGATGCCACTGTGAATCTCTGACAACGGGTTGTCACTGCCCTCGCCGTAGCCGCCATCTTGGTACTCCCGTGAAGCTCATTGGAGAATCGCGATTTTCAAGCAGTCAAGATGTCATATCTATAGCAAAATGGTGTCGATTAAAAATGTTGCTTGGCCCCGCAGAAAATGAGCCGGCACACAGCTCCACTGCCCAAAAAATAAAAACGTTACGGGTCTCGGAAGTTGGCGACAGAACATAAAAAGTTTTTTTTTTCAAACTTCTGATTTTTTTTCTTACACTAATAAAAAAATAAAAATAGCGGACATGCCGTGAATCGCCGAAACCGCACTGATAAGCGGGAATCTCATTTTTACCACTAAATGCAGACTTTATAAACAATTCCCCCAAAGTTTCTCCCCATTTAGAATTGTTTTCCAGCTTTCCGGTGCACTATGTGGTAAAATGACTGGGCGTCATTCAAAAGTACAACTTGTCCGGCAAAAATAACTCCAAGCCCTTGTATGTCTGCTGCATGGACAGAAAAATGAAAGCGCTATGGGTCTGGGAAGAAAAGAGGAAAAAACGGAAGCACAAAAACGGAAACTGGCCGAGCCGTGAAGGGGTTAATGGCGGACTGGTTTGTCTCCCCTATTCCCATAGGTTAGTTGGCACCGCGGTTTGGGCTGGATGGGACATTTTATCACTTTGTTTAATTTTTTTTACTCTTTTTCTACACTTCCCCCTGTAAACCCTTAACGACCGCCGATACGCTTTTTTAACGGCACTGAGAAATAAGGCTGGAGCGCCCCCCAGCGTCAGAAAATCTCCGTGGTCAAGGCTACGGGGGGGGGGAGGGTTGGCTGAGACCTTGGAAAACACGATCCGGGTCGGACACAAAAAAGAAAAAAAAAATCTGATTTAAAATACATTTCTCTCTGATACGTTAGATGATATCAGAGAACAGAGAAATGGGGTCCCCCGAGACCCCCCAGTACCTCCGCCATCCCCGAACCCTCCTGCTCCATTCCCCGGCCCTCCGCCTCATCTTCCTGGGACGACAGATTCAATATGACGACCTAATGTTATCAAATTCTGTGTCGTACCTGTGGGTTCAAAATCCTCACTATACCCCTCGATAAAATCCTTGGGGGGGTCTAGTTTCCAAACTGGGGTCACTTGTGGGGGGTTTCCACTGTTTAGGCACATCAGGGGCTCTCCAAACGTGACATGGCGTCGGATAAATATTTCACAAGTCATATGGCGCTCCTTCCCCATCTGAGCCTTGCTGTGCTCCTAAACAGTAGTTTCCCCCCCCCCCCACAAATAAAGGTATCGGCCGGCGTGCTCAGGAGAAATTGCAAAAATAAATTTTGGGGTCCGTTTTCTCCTGATACCCTTGTGAAAATAAAAAAAAAATAATAATAATTGGGGTTTTTGTCAAATTTCTAACATTTTCACAAATACACACAAGTCATATCTAAGAAATGTTACCACTCTCATGAAGTGCAATATGTCACGAGAAAACAATGTCAGAATCACCGGGATCCATGGAAGCTTCCAGAGTTATGACCTCATAAAGGGACAGTGGTCAGAATTGTGACATTTGGCCTGGTCACTAAGGGGTTAAGGTCATCACTCTTTGTTTCCCTACATTGTTTACTATTCAGTCCTCCAAAGCTGGCAAAACTCGCCAGGTGGCGCTGTTCTCATTCTGCTGTTTGTCCCCTCACAGCCGCCGTAGGAAGCTTATCCGGCGCCGATTTCTCCTTTGTTTATGATACGATTACGTCATCGGCGAAATCAGCCAATCAGATACGAAGACTACAATTCCCGGCGTTCTCCGCGCATGCGCAATGTCACCGGCGCGCCATCTTGACAGCGGGAGCCGCAGTCAAACCCACCGGATCTGTGCTGGCCGGAGCGCTCCGTGTGCCTTGTATTATACAGCTGGAGGAAAGGCCGCGGTGACAGGACTCAGCAGGAGGCCTTCACTGCGTGTGAGGCGCTGCAGGGAGTGATGCCTTCCAGTGTTCTCCCCGGCAGGGCTCTGTGACTGCAGGAGGACAGCATGCCAGTGGTGTGGCCCACTCTCCTGGACTTCAGCCGAGATGAATGTAAAAGGATCCTCCGGAAACTCGGTACATTTTCCTCTCGTTTGTGCCGTTATTTCTCGCTGTTTATCACTGCGCATGCGCGGCTTGGTTTTTTGTGTGTGTATTGTATAGGCCACGCCCCCTTGTGACGTCAGTGCTCAGCCTGTGATTGTAAACATTTCGTCTGCAGTGCGGACGCTGCTCCAGCAGAGGGCGCGCGTGTGCAGCCTCACAGCCAGGGCTGATACATTGGTGCCTCCTGTCTGCTGCTGCTCGCTGTTATCAGCCGCAGTGGATTGCAATCAATTTGTCTTCACCCCTTGTTTTTTTTTTACACTCATTTTTTTTTTAATGGTTGCTGGAATTTGCTTTGTGTCTCATAATTTTTATGAAGGGGAAGGGAAGTATAGGGACAAGTAATAGTCCTCTATGCATGGAGTATATGGAGAAAAATATGTGCCCCCTGCACATCACGCCTACAGAATCTTGTCTGACCTCCCATCCTGCATCCATAGACGTTAATATGGAGTCGCCCCTCTGCAGCCATCAGGGTCTGACCGCTCTTCCGGATGATGTTGGGGGGGAGGCCAGGCTCACAGTCTCCATTGTAGATTTAGGATGCGTTTGGGGTCCGGGCTCTGTGCGGCCATTCATGTTCTCCCTTCCATGTCTTTATGGAGCTTTTGCACTGGACACAGTCATGGGGGACAGAAAAGGGTCTTCCGCCCCCTGATAGCCCATAGCATTATCCTCCTCCACCATCTGTACAGGGGGCACAATGCAGTCAGGGGGTAACGTCCTCCTGAATTCACCAAACCCAGATCCTCCATCAGACGCAGATAGAGAAGTGCGATCCGTCACTGCACAGAACACGTATCCTCCAGAGTCCAGAGGTGGCGGCTTTACACCACTCCATCCGACTCTCAGCATTGTGCTTGGTGATGTACGGCTGCATGCAGCTGCTCAGCCCTGAAGCTCCCGGCGGGGGCGCAGTGTTTGTGCTGATACCAGAGGAGGTCTGGACCCTGCAGTTATGGGGACAGCAGAGTGGTGGTGACTTTTCTGCCCTCTGCTCCTCAGCACTCGGCCCCTGCTCTGTAACATTACGGGGTCTCCACTTTGTGGCTGAGTTTCTGCGGCTCCTTCCACTTCTCAGTAATATCACTCACAGGTGATGGGGAAGATTCAGGAGGAATAAATGTCATGGACGGACTTGTTACCCCGGTGGATCCTATTCCAGGACTGCGCTGGTATCAGGAGCTCTGCACCGTCCGCTGCTCTGTCACATGGTAGTAAAGGCAGACGGCATGGCGGGGGTCCAGATGTTGTACACCAGGGGTGAGGGGTCGGAGGTTATACACCGCGGTGCAAGGGGCCGGATTGTATACATCAGGGTCAATGGGGAGGGAGCGGGACTGAATGTGAAACCAGGATTCAATCAGCATCCATTCCTTGTCCTAGGCGGTCGCCATGTTCTGGGATTGTGAGCGCCTGGTCTGTACGCAGCTCCTAATATATCTGATAATCCATGGCTCTGCGCTCGCCTGCAGCGTCTCTTCTTGTCCACCATTATTTCACCCGTTGTCCCTTTATCAGCTGATTGTAGTGATCGTCAGTGAGGGATGGGACAGTGCAGAGACCAGAGCTGAAATCTCCCAGCACTCTCTGCTTCTATTCAGCGTCAAATCCTGGAGATTCTGGGAAACACTTTCTCTTCGGCGCTGATGAGCAGCATTGTAAATGCTGCTCTGGAGTGACATGTGAGCACAACCTCTGTGACGCGATCCTCATATTCTCCTGTTGATGGTTTTTTGCGTTTCTCCTTTTGCCGTCAGAGCTGGAGGCCTATGCGGGTGTTATCAGTGCCCTCCGTGCACAGGGTGACCTCAGTAAGGAGAAGAAGGACCTTCTTGGAGAACTTTCCAAAGTGTTGAGGTGAGTGACTCGTCCTCTATTGCTGCCCGTAGCCGTTTCTTCCTCTGTACGGAGGGCCGGAGCAATGTTTCCATCCTTGTAAAGTGCTGCCCCCTGGTGGAAGCAAGACGTCACAATGCGATTTTACAAAAAGAGAACAAACCTTAAGGAGTCGTCCTGACTTTAAATACCACTTTCCTTGACCATTAAATGAACCATCTTATTTATCTGCAGCATTTCCACTGAGCGGCATCGGGCGGAGGTCCGCCGAGCGGTGAACGATGAGCGCCTCACTACCATCGCTCACAAGTGAGTAGGCTTTCACCTTGCTCTTCCCCTCATGGTCCGCTCACACACCGTTGACTGGTTGAGGTGTGGTTTCAGGTGGTTCGTCATCCGGTCCAGAAAGCAGAGTTGGGGGTAATCACTGGGGGTTACTGCCTTCATTATACTCCAGAGCAGCATTCAGTATTCTGCCTGGTTTTGATGGAAACAGACAGCATGCTTGTCAAAAGACATGTACATCCTGACAGCTGCGCACCAGCGGCAGCTCTGAAGCTTGCAGAATTGTGAATGCAGCTCTGGAGAACTCCGCTTTTTTGGGCATATCAGACTCATACACAGATTTCTTTGTGTCCTCCGTAGGGGGCGCTCTTCTCTAGCAGGTGGTCTTCTGAACGGATGTATCTTAATCACTTTTGTCTCTTATTGTTCCTTCTTCAGTATGTCCGGTCCGAACAGTTCTTCCGAGTGGTCGATCGAAGGACGGAGGTTAATCCCGCTCATGCCTCGCCTGGTCCCACAGACTGCGTTCACGGCTGCCGCCAACGCCATCGCCAACTCCGCAGGACAACACAACTCTTCTCTGCCTGACCCGGCCGAGACTGGGAACAAGGAAGGTGGGTGGATTTGGGGGGGCTCCCTCTCTAGCTGTGATACCCCTGTAGTTGTACATCGTGGTGTGGCACCATATGTCGCTCCCCGGTTTTGAATCCTGACCTTCCTGTCGTTTTATCTAGTGGTCGTCTGCTACTCCTACACGAGTACAACGTCTACCCCGACATCCACACCGGTCCCCAGTGGGAGCGTCGCCACCGTGAAGTCGCCCCGACCCGCTAGTCCTGCGTCCAATGTGGTCGTTCTGCCCAGCGGCAGCACCGTCTACGTAAAAAGTGAGAGACCTCGACTTCATTTTAGTTCTGTAACTTTATGGGGAAGCCTGCTTCTTCCTTCTCCACACTGCATCGCTGCTGTATGTGTAGCTGCAGTACCAGGCACGGCCTGTGGACAAGAGTGGAGCTGTTTGTAGAAGAAAGTAGCAGTGTTTTGTACAACCCTGTTTGTTGGGTTGTTTTGATCATAACTTATCCTGACTTATTGCCTAGCCTCTGGTTAGGTGATGATTACTGGATTATTAGTGGGGGGTCTGGCCACTGAGAACCTTAATGGACCCCGCACTGATCTAACAATTGCCTAATCAGTCACCTCTTGTAATTGCTAGATCAATGAGAGGATGGGGGTCCGACCTCAGAGAGGCCCACCCATCAGCAGACCCCTTTTCATCTATATAAGTGCAGTGGCTGCTGCTCCATTCAAAGCCTGAGACTGATGAAGCCCTGCACATGTGCTGAACCCCCAGACTGGTGTTTTTGAGGGTCCCAGCAGTCAGACCCCACCAATCACCTATAATTGCTACACCATTGCATTGCATCCTTCCTGAATCTCTCAACAGGCGTCAACTGTTCGGACGACGACGAGAAGCCACGCAAGCGACGGCGAACCAACTCCAGCAGCTCCTCGCCGGTGGTCCTAAAAGATGTTCCCAAACCTTCAACGCCGGTCTCAAAAACCATCACCGTGCCGGTCACCGGCAGCCCGAAAATGAGCATCATGCAGAGCATCGCTAACTCCTTACCTCCTCACATGTCCCCGGTTAAAATCACATTCTCCAAACCTGCCACGCAGACCACAAACACGTCCACGCAGAAGGTGAGTGTTGCCCACCGCATCGGTCCTTTCCACAAAATGCCTTGTAGTGCATACTAAGCGCAGTTTCTTAGGGGCATGAATTGACCAGACACTTTGTTTTTGTGTTTGTTTTTTTTCTGGCTTAAAAGACAACCTAAAGATATGCAAAAAGAAAGACTCTTGATGAATTTCTCCCAAAAATGCAATTGCATGTATTACCACACTGTACCAGGAGAGGGCAGCGGTGAGACGTGAACCCTGAGACCTGAAGTCAGGCCAGGGGTCCACATTAGATGCCCATTGGCCGACTGCCTGATGGATGCAGGGGCCTCGCCTGATGTCTGGAGAGGGAACCATCTTGCAGTTCTGTGGATCTTATTGGGCAAAGTTTAGCGATTTTATTTATTTTTTTTTTATTTTATTTTTTTCTCCTTCTAATTTAGAAATTTTCATTCACCCCTTGGCATCATGTATGACGCTCGTACTGCATGGGCTGCATAAAAATGAAAAAAAAACCCAATCAGCTAAAACCAATTTTTATCCATGTTTTTATTTGTAAATTGCTCTGAAATATAATATATATATATATATATATATATATATATATATATTAATATATATATATATATATATATAGACCAAAAGTTTGGACACACCTCATTCAAAGAGTTTTCTTTATTTTCATGACTATGAAAATTGTAGATTCGCTCTGAAGGCATCAAAACTATGAAATAACACTTGTGGAATTATATAATTAAAGTGTGAAACAACTGAAAATAGGTCTTACATTCTAGGTTCTTCAAAGTAGCCACCTTTTGCTTTGATTACTGCTTTGCACACTCTTGGCATTCTCTTGATGAGCTTCAAGAGGTAGTCACCGGAAATGGTCTTCCAACATTGTTGAAGGAGTTCTCAGAGATGCTTAGCGCTTGTTGGCCCTTTTGCCTTCACTCTGCGGTCCAGCTCACCCCAAACCCATCTCGATTGGGTTCAGGTCTTGTGACTGTGGAGGCCAGGTCATCTGGCGTAGCACCCCATCACTCTCCTTCTTGGTCAAGTAGCCCTTACACAGCCTGGAGGTGTGTTTGGGGTCATTGTCCTGTAGAAAAATAAATGATGGTCCAACTAAACACAAACCGGACGGAATAGCATGCCGCTGCAAGATGCTGTGGTAGGCCGGTTTCACATTTGCGCTTCAGGGCGCAGCGACGGCCTGCGCACGGCCACAGCTAAGCCCCGCCCCCTGCCGCGCCTCCACCGGTAGCTCCGCCTCCGGGCGCATGATGCTGCATGCGTCCCCTATCTTTATCACTGAGGTAGCAGGCCGTGCGCAGTATGCGTTTGGCGGCGCCTGCGTCCTTTTGACGGTGTGCGACCAGCGCCAAACGCAACTTGTTGCAATTTGGTTGCGCTCGGCGCACCGTCAAAAGGACGCAGGCGCCGCCAAACGCATACTGCGCACGGCCTGCGTCCTCAGTGATAAAGATAGGGGACGCATGCAGCGTCATGCGCCCGGAGGCGAAGCTACCGGTGGAGGCGGGGCTTAGCGGCGGCCGTGCGCAGGCCGTCGCTGCGCCCTGAAGCGCAAATGTGAAACCGGCCGTAGCCATGCTGGTTCAGTATGCCTTCAATTTTGAATAAATCCCCAACAGTGTCACCAGAAAAGCACCTCCACACCATCTCACCTCCTCCTCCATGCTTCACGGTGGGAACCAGGCATGTAGAGTCCATCCGTTCACCTTTTCTGTGTCGCACAAAGACATGGTGGTTGGAACCAAAGATCTCAAATTTGGACTCATCAGACCAAAGCACAGATTTCCACTGGTCTAATGTCCATTCCTTGTGTTCTCTAGCCCAAACAAGTCTCTTCTGCTTGTTGCCTGTCCTTAGTAGTGGTTTCCTAGCAGCTATTTTACCATGAAGGCCTGCTGGACAAAGTCTCCTCTTAACAGTTGTTGTAGAGATGTGTCTGCTGCTAGAACTCTGTGTGGCATTGACCTGGTCTCTAATCTGAGCTGCCGTTAACCTGCGATTTCTGAGGCTGGTGACTCGGATGAACTTATCCTCCGCAGCAGAGGTGACTCTTGGTCTTCCTTTTCTGGGCCGGTCCTCATGTGAGCCAGTTTCTTTGTAGTGCTTGATGGTTTTTGCCACTGCACTTGGGGACACTTTCAAAGTTTTCCCAATTTTTCGGACTGACTAACCTTAATTTCTTAAAGTAATGAAGGCCACTTGTTTTTCTTTACTCAGCTGCTTTTTTCTTGCCATAATACAAATTCTAACAGTCTATTCAGTAGGACTCTCAGCTGTGTATCCACCAGACTTCTGCACAACAACTGATGGTCCCAACCCCATTGATAAGGCAAGAAATCCCACTTACTAAACCTGACAGGGCACACCTGTGAAGTGCAGCGTTATGGCTCTTGAATGGAAAAAGGCCACGTTTCCAAGGGGTTAAGTCTGTGTGCTGTTACGTGGCAGTGAATAGAATAAAGGCTAAGACCCTCCCTGACTAGGACCTCAAAATTGTCCAGTAACGGATCAGACCGACACATTGTAGGAAACGATCAGCCCTTGTGACAGATGGTTCTTCTGCGGTGGATACAATTGTAACGAACCTTCAGCAGTGAGATGTATGATTTCTCTTTATGCAATAAGGAAAGGCGCTGACAGCGAGCAGAGATGTTGGCGCTTCTTGCTCTTCTGACCGTTCTTCTTTCCCTCCATGACAGGTGATCATCGTTACAACCTCCCCCAGCTCCACGTTTGTCCCGAACATTTTATCCAAGTCTCACAACTACGCGGCGGTCACAAAACTGGTCCCCACCTCCGTCATCACCTCCACCACGCAGAAGCCGGCGGTGGTGGCCACCGCGGCCCATTTCTCGGCTCTCACCAGCACCACCAGCAGCAGCGGTGGCACCTCCACAGCGGCGTCCACAGGAAGCATCGCCGTCACCACCGTGGTGTCTTCAACCCCATCCCTCGTCATGTCCACCATGGCGCAAGGTACGAGGCACCGTTACCTCTGCTCCTAGATGTGACCGTCCACCCCGACCGGCTGTCGTTCTCTGCTGACTCGCTTAGAAATGCGTCCTTCTAGGAGCTGACGTCTCGCCTACATAATTATAGTGACATGCTAAGATTTGGTTCCCTGCAGCCGCCACTAGGGGGCGCTGGCTGCAGACGGGTTATTGCTATGTCTCGCCTGGTGGGGTGGATCCTGGAAGCCCCCAGTCTAGATGAGGCTAATAGGTGGAAGCAGAGGGGAGGCTGTAGTGACTGAACGGCAATGGAAATGTGACCTCAGAGGCCCAGCAAAGTGAGACAGATGACGCAGAGTCAAGTGAACAGCACAGCAGAGAAGACTCGGTGGTGTAGCAGGGCGGAATATGTCAAGAGTTCTGAGTAGCACTGAACGGCAATGTAGCAAAATGGAGTAGGTCTGGAGACTCGCTGTGTTGATATAGCAGGGATGAGCAGGTCTTGAGTAGTACTGTCCAGTAATGTAGCAGAGCTGAGTACGTTACAAGACCTCACTGTAGAGATGTAGCGAAGTTGGGCAGGTCAGAAGATGGCAATGTAGCAGAGTTGAGTAGATCAGGAGGCCTCACTGTAGTGATGCAGACGAGCTTAGTAGGATAGGAGACTTCACTGTAGCAACATAGCAGAGCTGGGTAGGTCAGGAGACTTCACTGTAGGGATGTAGCGTAACTGAGTAGGTCTGGAGGCCTTAATGTTTTGATATAGTTAAGCTTAGTGAGATAGGGGACTTCACTGTAGCAACATAGCAGAGCTGCATAGGTCGGGAGACTTCACTGTAGCGATTTAGTAGAGATGGGTAGGTCAGGAGACTTCACGGTAGTGATATAGCAAAACTGATTAGGTCGGGAGACCTTACTGTAGTGATGTAGCAGGTATGGGTAGGTCAGGAGACCTCACTAGTGAAGTAGCAGAGCTTAGTAGGGTAGTAGACTTCACTTTAGGGATGTATCAGAACTGGGAAGGTCAGGAGACATCACTGAAGAGATGTAGCAGAGCTTAGTAGGGTAGGAGACTTGACTGTAGTGATGTAGCAGAGCTGCGTAGGTCAGGAGACTTCATTGTAGCAATGTACAGTGCCCAAAGATTCAGCAGAGTTGAGTAGATCTGGGGGGTCACTAGCAATGGAGCAGAATACAGCGATGTAGTAGAACTTGTTAGGTCAGGTGGTTCACAGTAGATGGGTAGCAGCCGGATATGTCGGGGGGGCGGGGGGCGAGCACTGCAACCAGGACCCCAAGTGACCTTGATATAATATTGTGCAGAAATCTCCGGAGCGCCCTCTAGTGTTGACTGCTGAGGATCAGAAATGTATCGAATAACTGTCTCTGCAGGCATTCGGTGCTCGGCAGACATAGTAACACTGGGAGAGTTACTTGTAGAGAAGGACCTGAGTTACTTGTAGATCGCAGAATTATTAGAGTTCGTTATCAGCAGCTTGTAAGGCCGGCGGGATATTGTCCTGTATCTAAACTGGCGGACATGGACGCAATACGACCACTGACATGTTACCTTTATGGATCAGGTGTCTCAACGTCCACAGTAAAAGCCGCGTCCAACAGACTTCCCTCCCCAAAGAGCCTGATAGCGGCTCCCGGCCAAATCCTTGCACAGTTTCCCAAGCAATACCAGCAGTCGCCAAAACACCAGATCCATCAGATATCACAGCAGGCTCCTCCGCTGGCACAGCCATCCGCCTTGTCCCACCCGGCTCCATCCTCACAGCAGCAGATGCCCCCGGGGCTCAAACCCACTATACAGATTAAGCAGGAGTCCGGTGAGTACTAATTCATCTTGTGCTACATGGAAACTTCCTCGGTCAGCAAAAACATGTGGTGTAAAATAGTACATGATAAAGGAGGGGAGAGGAAGGGGATGGAGCTGCAGCCAACTGGTGGGAGGGATTCGGCTACATTACGGTGGATGTAACTACAGCAAATAGGGGAGAAGCAGAGTAGTGGGGGGGTACAGCTGCAGTAAATGGGAGGGGAGAAGAGGGGGATTGAACTGCATTAAAATGGGGTGAGGAGGAGGATTAAATTGCAGTAAATTGGGGGAGAAGAGGGGGATGAAACGAGTTCATGATAGGGGAGAAGAGGGGGATGAAACGTGTCCATGGTAGGGGAGAAGAAGGGGATGAAACGAGTACATGGGTGGGGAGAAGAGGGGGATGAAACGTGTACATGGTAGGGGAGAAGAGGGGGATGAAACGTGTACATGGTAGGGGAGAAGAGGAGGATGAAACGAGTACATGGTAGGGGAGAAGAGGGGGATGAAACTTGTACATGGTAGGGGAGAAGAGGAGGATGAAACGTGTACATGGTAGGGGAGAAGAGGAGGATGAAACGTGTACATGGTAGGGGAGAAGAGGGGGATGAAACGTGTACATGGTAGGGGAGAAGAGGGGGATGAAACGTGTACATGGTAGGGGGGGAAGAGGGGGATGAAACGTGTACATGGTAGGGGAGAAGAGGGGGATGAAACGTGTACATGGTAGTGGAGAAGAGGGGGATGAAACGTGTACATGGTAGTGGAGAAGAGGGGGATGAAACGTGTACATGGTAGGGGAGAAGAGGGGGATGAAACGTGTACATGGTAGGGGAGAAGAGGGGGATGAAACGTGTACATGGTAGGGGGGGGAAGAGGGGGATGAAACGTGTACATGGTAGGGGGGGGAAGAGGGGGATGAAACGTGTACATGGTAGGGGGGGGAAGAGGGGGATGAAACGTGTACATGGTAGGGGAGAAGAGGGGGATGAAACGTGTACATGGTAGGGGAGAAGAGGGGGATGAAACGTGTACATGGTAGGGGAGAAGAGGGGGATGAAACGTGTACATGGTAGGGGAGAAGAGGGGGATGAAACGTGTACATGGTAGGGGAGAAGAGGGGGATGAAACGTGTACATGGAAGGGGAGAAGAGGGGGATGAAACGTGTACATGGTAGGGGAGAAGAGGAGGATGAAACGTGTACATGGTAGGGGAGAAGAGGAGGATGAAACGTGTACATGGTAGGGGAGAAGAGGGGGATGAAACGTGTACATGGTAGGGGAGAAGAGGGGGATGAAACGAGTACATGGTAGGGGAGAAGAGGGGGATGAAACGAGTACATGGTAGGGGAGAAGAGGGGGATGAAACGAGTACATGGTAGGGGAGAAGAGGGCGATGAAACGAGTAAATGGTAGGGGGATAGAGGGGGATGAACGAGTACATGAGTGGGGAGAAGAAGGGGATGGAACGTGTACATGGGAGGGGAGAAGAGGGGGATGAAACCAGTACATGGTAGGGGAGAAGAGGGGGATGAAGCGAGTAAATGGTAGGGGGATGAAATGAGTAAATGGGGGGGAAGAGGGGGATGAAACGAGTACATGAGTGGGGGGAAGAGGGGGATGAAACGAGTACATGGGAGGGGGAAGAGGGGGATGAAACGAGTACATGGGAGGGGAGAAGATGGGGATGAAATGAGTACATGGGAGGGGAGAAGAGGGGGATGAAACCAGTACATGGTAGGGGAGAAGAGGGGGATGAAACCAGTACATGGTAGGGGGGGGAAAAGGGGAATGAAACGAGTAAATGGTGGGGGGGGAAGGGGGGGATGAAACGTGTTCATGGGAGGGGAGAAGAGAGGGATGAAATTGCAGTATATTGGCGTTTCAGCAAAAGGAAGGATCTTATCTCCGGGCTCTGTACCAGTGATGGCCGCCTACTCAACAGACATTTTTAATTTTACTTTTCTTTTTTTATTCTTCTTTAGGTGTCAAAATAATCACACAACAAGTCCAGCCCAGTAAGATCCTCCCTAAACCAATGTCTGCCTCGCTGCCGAACAGCAGCAACACCCCGATCATGGTGGTCAGCAGCAATGGGGCGATAATGACCACCAAGCTGGTCACCACCCCCAGCGGTAAGTGTCCACTTCTCCTTTGCAGAGGTCATGATAATTAGGACACCCCCAGGTCTGGTAAAGTCTGGCCCTGAATGGATCACGGGAGGGCTACACGAGATAACTGTCCTGGGACACCATGGCGTGTGTGTGAGATCTGGAGTGTGACTCCCCGGAGCAGGTTTATGATGAGTTTGAGCACCTGTGAGCTCGTGATAGAAGCCGGAATTTGGCTTATTAGACCGCTCTCGCACTAAGCTGCGTGTACATATGTTGGGAGCCCACCAGGTGTGGTCTTGCACAAGGAGCGGCTGATAGATCCCCTAGAACTGGAAATGCTGCACTCTACTCTGTATACCTTCTATCTGCAGGGACACAGGCCACATACACGCGTCCGGCTGTCAGCTCAGCTCTCGGGGCTCGTATGGCGGCTACGCCAGGTGCCACGTATGTGAAGACCACCAGTGGAAGTATTATCACCGTGGTGCCAAAGTCGCTGGCTACACTGGGAGGGAAGATCATCAGCAGCAACATTGTATCTGGTGAGTATTGGGAGTGAGTGTGTCTGTCTGTTTTTTGCTCGCTTGTGTGGAGGAGGGTGCGCGCCGGGTCTCAGGTATGTGCAAGGAAAGGAGAGGGCTCGTGTATGTGTGCAGGGGGAGGAGCGGGCTCGTGTAGGTCCATGAGGGGGCTAAGGGGAGGGGGGCTCGTGTAGGTCCGCGGGGGGTGGGGGGCTCGTGTTGGTCCGCAGAGGAGGGGGTGCTCGTGTTGGTCAGGGGAGGGAGAGGGGCTTGTGTTAGTCCGCGGGGGGAGGGGAGGAGGGGTGCTCGTGTTGGTCCAGGGAGGGAGAGGGGCTCGTGTTGGTCCGCGGGGGAGGGGAGGGAGGGGGGCTCGTGTTGGTCTGCGGGGGAGAGGAGGGAGAGGGGCTCGTGTTGGTCTGTGGGGGAGGGAGGGGGGCTCGTGTAGGTCCGCGGGGGAGGGGAGGGGAGGGGGGCTCGTGTTGGTCTGCGGGGGAGAGGAGGGAGAGGGGCTCGTGTTGGTCTGCGGGGGAGAGGAGGGGGGCTCGTGTTGGTCTGCGGGGGAGAGGAGGGGGGCTCGTGTTGGTCTGCGGGGGAGGGAGGGGGGGCACGTGTTGGTCTGCGGGGGAGGGAGGGGGGGGCACGTGTTGGTCTGCGGGGGAGGGAGGGGGGGGCACGTGTTGGTCTGCGGGGGCAGACAGTTTGTTACAACCGTAATCCATTAGGGTAAACATATCAGTGGCACAAACCTTTGCTCCGGTCAGTTTTGTGGGGTCCCTGTAAATCCTCTGCATCCCCATTATAAAGTGTCAGTGATGGGATCCTCGCCTGATCTAGTAATATAATACATAGCCAGGCGACTCACATGTGGTAACCTGTCACTTTTTTTTCTTACAGGTACAACCACAAAGATCACCACCATCCCTATGACTTCTAAACCGAATGTCATCGTGGTGCAAAAAACAACCGGCAAAGGCACAACCATACAAGGGATCCCGGGGAAAAACGTGGTGACAACGCTGCTGAATGCAGGGGTAAGTGCACTGGGGTCTTGTGGTCACGGCTTCCAGATGGAGCAGAGGATTTATCTTGCATCGGGGGTCTCGTTGTCACTGCTTCCAGATGGAGCAGAGGATTTATCTTGCATCGGGGGTCTCGTTGTCACTGCTTCCAGATGGAGCAGAGGATTTATCTTGCATCAGGGGTCTCGTCACTGCCTCCAGAATGGAGCAGAGGGTATATTTTGCACCGGGGTGTCATGCTCACTGTTTCCAGATGGAGCAGATGGTTGATCTGAGGGCAGAGAGGATTGTGCTCCTCTGTTCAATGCTAACACATTGTTGCAAAATCTCAGCTGTGCAAACAGGACAAGGCCTGGACAATTTTACAAAATTTATCATTTGCCAAAATGATCTTAAGTGTCCTACAGCAGATGAAAAATTGGGGAAAGTGGTTCCGCTCTCTGCTTGTCGTCATCACCAAAGCAAAGGAAGAAAGCAAGTGCCGTACATAATGGAAACGATTGTTTTACTGTTCTAGGGTGAAAAAGCTCTCCAGGCCATGCCAGCGGGCACAAAGCCGGCAATCATTACCGCCACCCGGCCCATCACCAAGATGATCGTCACACAGCCCAAGGGCATCAGCTCGGCCGTGCAGCCAACAACCAAGATCATCCCCACCAAAATAGTGTACGGGCAGCAGGGGAAAACCCAGGTACAGAGCTGCTCATCATCTGCTCCTTCTCACATGTATGGTAAAAGTCCCTACAATCATTAAATCTGATCTGGAGTTATATTCTATATTATACCCCAGAGCTGCACTCACTATTCTGCTGGTGCAGTCACTGTGTGCATACATTACATTACTGATCCTGAGTTACATCCTGTATTATACTCCAGAGCTGCACTCACTATTCTGCTGGTGCAGTCACTGTGTACATACATTACATTACTGATCCTGAGTTACATCCTGTATTATACTCCAGAGCTGCACTCACTATTCTGCTGGTGCAGTCACTGTGTGCATACATTACATTACTGATCCTGAGTTACATCCTGTATTATACTCCAGAGCTGCACTCACTATTCTGCTGGTGCAGTCACTGTGTGCATGCATTACATTACTGATCCTGAGTTACCTCCTGTATTATACCCCAGAGCTGCACTCACTATTCTGCTGGTGCAGTCACTGTGTACATACATTACATTACTGATCCTGAGTTACATCCTCTATTATACTCCAGAGCTGCACTCACTATTCTGCTGGTGCAGTCACTGTGTACATACATTACATTACTGATCCTGAGTTACATCCTCTATTATACTCCAGAGCTGCACTCACTATTCTGCTGGTGCAGTCACTGTGTACATACATTACATTACTGATCCTGAGTTACATCCTCTATTATACTCCAGAGCTGCACTCACTATTCTGCTGGTGCAGTCACTGTGTACATACATTACATTACTGAGCCTGAGTTACATCCTGTATTATACTCCAGAGCTGCACTCACTGTTCTGCTGGTGCAGTCACTGTGTACATACATTACATTACTGATCCTGAGTTACATCCTGTATTCTACCCCAGAGCTGCACTCACTATTCTGCTGGTGCAATCACTGTGTACATACATTACATTACTGATCCTGAGTTACCTCCTGTATTATCCTCCAGAGCTGCACTCACTATTCTGCTGGTGCAGTCACTGTGTACATACATTACATTACTGATCCTGAGTTACATCCTGTATTATACCCCAGAGCTGCACTCACTATTCTGCTGGTGCAGTCACTGTGTACATACATTACATTACTGAGCCTGAGTTACATCCTGTATTATGCTCCAGAGCTGCACTCACTTATGAAGTGAATAGAGCTGAGGTGTTGTTACCACGCACTTTCTATGGATGAGTGTGGAGGAAGCAGCCATGTCTTTGGCTGAAGATTGTGTTTCCTTCCTTTTTTAGGTCCTTATAAAGCCAAAGCCGGTGACGTTTCAGGCCACGGTGATGAGTGAACAGACCCGACAACTGGTTACGGAAACCCTGCAGCAGGCGTCTCGGGTGGTGGAGACCTCGAGTGCCACCATCCAAGAAGTGAAAGAAGACACTGAGAGCAGCTCGTCCTCGACTGAGTCCTCCCAAAGCTCCCAAGGTGCCGTTGTCTACATGTCAAGTTAAGCCAAGAAACAAAGCACGCTTTCAACATTCTCCCCCCTAAATCCTCCTTGAAGGGGGATTCTAGACGATTCTCTACCCTTAATTAAGTGGCTGAAGACTTGAGTAATCTTTAAAAAAAGAAAACCCACAGGTCCGGCTTCATAAATCTGCTGATTGGCTCCGATCAGTGGGCAGAGCGTAGGTTTTCCCTGCAGTGGCCACTTGAGGAAATTTGGGGTATTACACACCAGATCTAATCATGGATAAATCCCCCACTGTCACCATTATGGAGGGGTTTCTTTTGCCCTTAGATCATCTGTTTTGGGTTGATTGACAATTATTCCATTTTTCTTGGCCCCTTCAGATTCCCAGCCGGTGGTCCATGTCATTGCATCTCGGGGTCAAGACTGGTCAGAGCATGAACTAGCGATGGACACCACCCCCACAATCATCTACCAAGACCTCGTCGGGGAGTCCCAGTCTGCAACGTCCACCATCAAGGCCCTGATGGAGCTGCAGCAAACAAGTGGTGAGTGCTGAGCGGCGACATAAAGCTCGTCAGTCATTATAACATGTAATGGTCTGCTGCTCATAGACTTCACTCAAATCCAGAGCTGCATTCCGAGTTCTGCTGTTTGGATTGGACAGTGCTGCACAGACACTTGGCTAGCGTTTGCTGGTTTCTGAGCTAGCACTCCTTTCCTATCTCCTGCTGATTCAGTTTCTGTAGGGAGCGGTAGACGCAGGCAGTTATACAGTAGATATTAAGAATTTAAAGGGGTTGTCCGTAATATATATAACTTACTGCTATGCTTCAATCATCCCAGATATGCCCTCTGTCACCGGACAGCTCCGCATTCTATTTGTGTTTCCTGTGTTTCCACGTTATCAGAACTTTATGTGAAGGGGGCTGGCTGCTTGTAAATTCTAATATTGAAGCCAGCCCCCTTCTCTGTGAAGGGGGATGAGTGATCATTTTATTAGTGGAGTCTCATAGAAGGGGGCTTACTTAGCTAATGAAAGAAGCCAGCTCCCCTTCTGTGTGTGATGGGGCTGTTTGGCTGATCATTCATATATCTAAGCCTGCCTCCATCTGTGTGTGATCGACCTGAGTAGCTGCTCATTCATATAGCTAAGCCTGCAGACTTCTGTGTGTGTGATGGGACAGAGCCAGCCCCCTTCTGTGTGTGATCGACCTGAGTAGCTGCTCATTCATATAGCTAAGCCAGCCTCCTTCTGTGTGTGATGGGGCTGAGTGACTGCTCTTTCATATAGGTAAGCCAGCCCCCTTCTGTGTGTGATGGGCCTGATTAGCTGCTCATTCGTATAGCTAAGCCAGCCCCCTTCTGTGTGTGATGGGCCTGAATGACTTCTCATTCATATAGCTAAGCCAGCCCCCTTCTGTGTGTGATGGGGCTGAGTGGCTGCTCATTCATATAGCTAAGCTAGCCCCCTTCATACACTGCTTTGATGATGACAGTATTCTTGGAGGTTGTGCTGCCCAATCTCAGAGTTGAAGACTGAGGCAGTTGGATGCAGCTCTGGATGTGACTGGAGTGTAATGCTCAGGCACTCCTCCTCCTCTTCTTCTTCATGTCAGTTTTCACCCTCCTGGGATTGGGGGGCATCCGTACCCCCCAGTTGTGGAGCTGCTGTCCACAGATCTGCATGTCACTACTTCCATACATTTCTCATCGTAGTTTACAATCGGGCTGTCGTTATCAGTCCTGTACATTCCTCTTTGTACATACAAGCCCCCCGCGATCCTCAGGGACCCCCCCAGCTGTTCCTAGGGCCGGCCATTCTGTTCATCATTGCCCTTTTATTCTTCAGTGAAGGAGAAGGTGGAGTATAAGCCCCGACAGGCGACTATTGACCTCAGTCAGATGGCCGTTCCCATCCAGCTGGCCCCAGATAAGCATCAGGCCGGAGCTGCTTCCATCGCTGTGGTGGAGTCAGAATTGGTGGCAGAATACATTTCAACAGGTAGGGGGCGCAAGCAGATATGTTACCATCCTGTAATAAAGCGACCGCTCCTATGACCACTGATGTGATTGTCAGGGGTAGTAGCCACATCTAGCTGCCACTACAACCCCCAGCATGGCCCGACCTTTAGATATGACCGCAATACAGTCCTTATACTTTACTCATAGGTCACTACAACCCCCAGCATGGCCCGACCTCTAGATATGACCGCAATACAGTCCTTATACTTTACTCATAGGTCACTACAACCCCCAGCATGGCCCGACCTCTAGATATGACCGCAATACAATCCTTATACTTTACTCATAGGTCACTACAACCCCCAGCATGGCCCGACCTCTAGATATGACCGCAATACAGTCCTTATACTTTACTCATAGGTCACTACAATCCCCAGCATGGCCCGACCTCTGGATATGACCGCAATACAGTCCTTATACTTTACTCATAGGTCACTACAACCCCCAGCATGGCCCGACCTCTAGATATGACCACAATACAATCCTTATACTTTACTCATAGGACACTACAACCCCCAGCATGGCCCGACCTCTGGATATGACCGCAATACAATCCTTATACTTTACTCATAGGACACTACAACCCCCAGCATGGCCCGACCTCTAGATATGACCGCAATACAATCCTTATACTTTACTCATAGGACACTACAACCCCCAGCATGGCCCGACCTCTGGATATGACCGCAATACAGTCCTTATACTTTACTCATAGGACACTACAACCCCCAGCATGGCCCGACCTCTAGATATGACCGCAATACAATCCTTATACTTTACTCATAGGTCACTACAATCCCCAGCATGGCCCGACCTCTAGATATGACCGCAATACAGTCCTTATACTTTACTCATAGGTCACTACAACCCCCAGCATGGCCCGACCTCTAGATATGACCGCAATACAATCCTTATACTTTACTCATAGGTCACTACAACCCCCAGCATGGTCCGACCTCTAGATATGACCGCAATACAGTCCTTATACTTTACTCATAGGTCACTACAATCCCCAGCATGGCCCGACCTCTAGATATGACCGCAATACAGTCCTTATACTTTACTCATAGGTCACTACAATCCCCAGCATGGCCCGACCTCTGGATATGACCGCAATACAGTCCTTATACTTTACTCATAGGTCACTACAACCCCCAGCATGGCCCGACCTCTAGATATGACCGCAATACAGTCCTTATACTTTACTCATAGGTCACTACAACCCCCAGCATGGCCCGACCTCTGGATATGACCGCAATACAGTCCTTATACTTTACTCATAGGTCACTACAACCCCCAGCATGGCCCGACCTCTGGATATGACCGCAATACAGTCCTTATACTTTACTCATAGGTCACTACAACCCCCAGCATGGCCCGACCTCTAGATATGACCGCAATACAGTCCTTATACTTTACTCATAGGTCACTACAACCCCCAGCATGGCCTGACCTCTGGATATGACCGCAATACAGTCCTTATACTTTACTCATAGGTCACTACAACCCCCAGCATGGCCCGACCTCTAGATATGACCGCAATACAGTCCTTATACTTTACTCATAGGTCACTACAACCTCCAGCATGGCCCGACCTCTGGATATGACCGCAATACAGTCCTTATACTTTACTCATAGGTCACTACAACCTCCAGCATGGCCCGACCTCTGGATATGACCGCAATACAGTCCTTATACTTTACTCATAGGACACTACAACCCCCAGCATGGCCCGACCTCTGGATATGACCACAATACAGTCCTTATACTTAACTTATAGGTCACTACAACCCCCAGCATGGCCCGACCTCTGGATATGACCGCAATACAGTCCTTATACTTTACTCATAGGTCACTACAACCTCCAGCATGGCCCGACCTCTTGATATGACCGCAATACAGTCCTTATACTTTACTCATAGGTCACTACAACCCCCAGCATGGCCCGACCTCTGGATATGACCACAATACAGTCCTTATACTTAACTCATAGGTCACTACAACCCCCAGCATGGCCCGACCTCTAGATATGACCGCAATACAATCCTTATATGCTTTACTCACAGGACACTACCACCCCCATCATGGCCCGACCTCCTGATAGGATCATCCTGCTTTCTATACCATTTCCACATAGATAATGGTTCCTGGCGCCATCACTAATCTTCGCAGTCTGATGCCACCTCCATGTGCACATGACATCCCCTTTAAGTTCACGGCGCCATATATCTTTAAAGAGGCTTCAGCGGAATATGAACATCCGCCATCCTCATCACTCACGGGCTCATCCCACTGCAGCATTGGAGATACCTGTGCCCCCGCAATCTGCGCTAATCTACAGGAGTGTGACAGCTTGTTCTCAACTCCCCTGCACTGCCTCTACAGGGCAATGAGAGCATTACACAAAGTCCATTCATATTGATGACCCAATTTACTAGGGGGAGTGTCTGACGTCAAGCTTGGTGACTGTTTGCAGTAGAAACTGATAATTTTGTGCGTTCGGCTCTGGAGTATGATACAGAATGTAACTCAGGATCAGTAATGTAATGTATGTACACAGTGACTGCACCAGCAGAATAGTGAGTGCAGCTCTGGAGTATAATACAGGATGTAACTCAGGATCAGTAATGTCTGTACACAGTGACTGCACCAGCAGAATAGTGAGTGCAGCTCTGGAGTATAATACTGGATGTAACTCAGGATCAGTAATGTATGTACACAGTGACTGCACCAGCAGAATAGTGAGTGCAGCTCTGGGGTATAATACAGGATGTAACTCAGGATCAGTAATGTAATGTATGTACACAGTGACTGCACCAGCAGAATAGTGAGTGCAGCTCTGGAGTATTATACAGGATGTAACTCAGGATCAGTAATGTAATGTCTGTACACAGTGACTGCACCAGCAGAATAGTGAGTGCAGCTCTGGGGTATAATACAGGATGTAACTCAGGATCAGTAATGTAATGTATGTACACAGTGACTGCACCAGCAGAATAGTGAGTGCAGCTCTGGAGTATAATACAGGATGTAACTCAGGATCAGTAATGTAATGTACAATTGTGGCCAAAAGTATTGACACCCCTGCAATTCTGTCAGATAATACTCAGTTTCTTCCTGAAAATGACTGCAAACACAAATTCTTTGGTATTATTATCTTCATTTAATTTGTCTTAAATGAAAAAACACAAAAGAGAATGAAGCAAAAAGCAAAACATTGATCATTTCACACACAACTCCAAAAATGGGCCAGACAAAAGTATTGGCACCCTCAGCCTAATACTTGGTTGACCAACCGCTTCCGGTAACCATCAATGAGTTTCTTACAATGCTCTGCTGGAATTTTAGACCATTCTTCTTTGGCAAACTGCTCCAGGTCTCTGATATTAGAAGGGTGCCTTCTCCAAACTGCCATTTTTAGATCTCTCCACAGGTGTTCTATGGGATTCAGGTCTGGACTCATTGCTGGCCACCTTAGAAGTCTCCAGTGCTTTCTCTCAAACCATTTTCTAGTGCTTTTTGAAGTGTGTTTTGGGTCATTGTCCTGCTGGAAGACCCATGACCTCTGAGGGAGACCCAGCTTTCTCACACTGGGCCCTACATTATGCTGCAAAATTTGTTGGTAGTCTTCAGACTTCATAATGCCATGCACACAGTCAAGCAGTCCACTGCCAGAGGCAGCAAAGCAACCCCAAAACATCAGGGAACCTCCGCCATGTTTGACTGTAGGGACCATGTTCTTTTCTTTGAATGCCTCTTTTTTTCTCCTGTAAACTCTATGTTGATGCCTTTGCCCAAAAAGCTCTACTTTTGTCTCATCTGACCAGAGAACATTCTTCCAAAACGTTTTAGGCTTTTTCAGGTAAGTTTTGGCAAACTCCAGCCTGGCTTTTTTATGTCTCGGGGTAAGAAGTGGGGTCTTCCTGGGTCTCCTACCATACAGTCCCTTTTCATTCAGACGCCGACGGATAGTACGGGTTGACACTGTTGTACCCTCGGACTGCAGGGCAGCTTGAACTTGTTTGGATGTTAGTCGAGGTTCTTTATTAAGAGAAAAAACAGCATCTAGTGGAATACAAATCCACAATCTCTCATAACATAAATGGCAAATCAGCAAAAAGAGAAAAAATATAAAACATAACTTTTAATGTTGTGTAAAAGCTACCAAACGATAAAGTGCAATTAAAATAAACCACTAAATCGATTGCCACAGACTATACGATAGAGTGTCTGTCTATGTTGGCACCACAGATCACCCAAGGTACATACATGTGGCTAATTCCATGTCCAAAAAGTAACATACCTGGACAGACCAATACAAGACAATGTAAATAACAACTGTAGTCTTGTCACAAATGGTTATTTAAGGGGAGGCATATGTAGCCCCTATCATATTTAGCTAAAACAAATAACTCATTCATGTATAAAGGAGGGGCATCAAAATATCAGAACAGTGGTCCAAAAAAAGTGCTCAATAAAGGAAGGATCTCACCCAAATGTCTGAAAGATGCCAATAATCAGATGTCCAACGGAGTGGAGACGAGTCAGGAAGAGGGAATAACCCTAATCAAACCCTGTAAGGGCTAACAAACCTGACACCCATAGCTCCCGCCCTAACAAGGGCAGTCCACATCTGACCCTCACAAAGATAGCCCTGCAATGTCCCTATGCATCCCAACGCGTTTCGTCATTTACTGACTCTTCAGGGGATCTAACTGCAAATGCTGGACTTAAGACATAGTAACTAGGCTCCCTCCTAGGTGACAGTGGAGTGAGACAGCTTGTAACAATGGGCTAAATATAGCCTGTTAATCAGGATAAAACACACCCACCCGAAAATCACTCAACCTCAAAACGCCACCTGTGGTAGCTGATATTAGACGCCACGACTGCCATATCTGTTCCACTCATGGCGTGTATACCATCACAGACGCCGCGGTCCCAGCTGCCATACTTCCGGTTTGCACGCTATACCCAAAACCAAAATGGCCGCGGGGAATTCCGGTCATGCGCAATCACATGGGCACCTACTTCACTCATGGTGCACAACATCATGGACGCCGTAGTCCCAGCTGCCACACTTCCGGTCTACACACTACACCCGAGACCAAAATGGCCGCGGGGACTTCCGGTCATGTGCAGTTCCATGAACTACATATTACGCCATCATCCTTCCGGTCCACTCATTATGCCCGGAACTAAGATGGCCGCCGGACCTCTGGTCATGCGCAATAAGATGGACATAGAATATATCCATCATATTTAATGTGAATAGGATCGTAGAGTGACAGCACATGTGAAAAAGACTTGGGTATACTAATAGATCACAGACTGAATATGAGTCAACAGTGTGATGCAGCAGCAAAAAAGGCAAATGCAGTTCTAGGATGTATTAACAGAAGCATACAGTCTAGATCACGTGAAGTCATTATTTCCCTCTACTCCTCTTTGGTCAGACCTCATCTGGAATATTGTGTCCAGTTTTGGGCACCACATTTTAAAAAAGACATCAACAAACTGGAGCAAGTTCAGAAAAGAGCGACCAGAATGGTGACCGGTCTGCAAACCCTGTCTTATGAGGAAAGGTTGCAGGATTTGGGAATGTTTAGTTTGCAAAAGAGAAGACTGAGAGGAGACTTAATAGCTGTCTACAAATATCTAAAGGGCTGTCACATTGTAGAAGGATCAACTTTATTCTCATTTGCACAAGGAAAGACTAGAAGCAATGGGATGAAACTGAATGGGAGGAGACACAGATTAGATATTAGAAAAAACTTTTTGACAGAGTGATCAATGAGTGGAACAGGCTGCCACGAGAAGTGGTGAGTTCTCCTTCAATGGAAGTCTTCAAACAGAGGCTGGACAGACATCTGACTGGGATGATTTAGCGAATCCTGCTTTGAGCAGGGGGTTGGACCAGATGGCCCAGGAGGTCCCTTCCAACTCTACGATTCTATGATTCTATTATGCGCAAACCTGCTAAACAAATAACAGTGCGGCAGAATAAAGGGTAAAGCGATTTGAAGTGGGAGGATTAAACCTTCAAACATAGAATATTTCAGTAGCCAAACAAAGATTTAAAGGGTATTTCACAGTATATACAAAGAAGATAAAATCACACAATCCACACGTATATGTATACATCCTAGATATAGCAGCTATAATTAAGTTGATCATTAAGCCCCCTTGGGGTCATGGTGTCTAGGCAAAAAATCCATTTTGTCTCCTTTTGTAACACAATACGATCCCAATTACCGCCTCTAGGTTGTTTTTTAACTCTTTCGATACCCAAAAACTGAATAGAGTTAATGTTTCCACCCTGGCACTGATGAATGTGACGCGAAATGGGGGTATCTCTTTTATGGGTAATGTCCCCAATATGTTCCCCCACCCTACGTTTAAACTCCCTGATAGTTTTACCCACATATTCCTTACCACACAAACAGGTGGCTTTATATATAACTCCTTTGCTGCTACAGTTAATAAATTCTCTGATTTCAAATTGCTGTCCTGTGACATTACCAACAAAGTCACTGCCAATAGCAATGTGAGGACAAACAACACAATGACCACATCTATAACAGCCTTTAACATTCGTAGACAGCCAGGTAGTATTAGTGGGTCTGGAGAAATGACTGTTGACCAGACGGTCTTTCAATGAGCGGCCTTTTCTATATGTAATTAAAGGTCGTGTAGACAGTTCTCTTCCAATATCTTTATCCATCAGCAAGATAGGCCAATGCTTAGCAAGGATGGCCCGTACTTCCTCGGACCCGTTGTCAAAAGTAGTAATTAGTCTCATTTCACTTTTATTCTAAGTCAGTGGTCTAGATTTCAGGAGTTCTAATCTATTTCTACCCTTCGCATTTTTATATGCTCGTTTCAAAACCTCAAGTGGGTAACCCCTATCCAGAAATCTATCTCTCAGCTCCTTCGCCTGCCTCTCAAAAGATTCTTCTGTGGAACAGTTTCTGCGAATTCTTAGATATTGACCTTTCGGTACACCACGTTTAAGATGCACCGGATGACTACTGTCCCACTTCAAGAGAGCATTTGTAGCAGTGGGTTTCCTATAAGTACGTGTCGAGATAATACCATCATTGCCCCTCTCAATCAAGATGTCAAGAAAAGATAAAGAACACGAATCAAACACTGAGGTAAAGAAAAGACCGCAATCATTGTGGTTCAATAAACTGACAAATTCCAGAAAACTGTCGGTGGAGCCCCTCCATAATATCAGGATATCGTCTATATATCGAACCCATAGTTCAATGCAACCCATGGCCTCAATGCCGCTCCTAAAGATAATAGTCTCCTCCCACCAGCCCAGGAACAAGTTTGCATACGCCGGGGCACACGGGCTCCCCATGGCGGTGCCCCTGAGCTGGTGGTAGATCTTCCGGTCAAATATGAAAAAATTCCTAGTAAGGCAGAATCGAAGTAATTTGATAACAAATAGGGACATTGCAGGGCTATTTTTGTGAGGGTCAGATGTGGACTGCCCTTGTTAGGGCGGGAGCTATGGGTGTCAGGTTTGTTAGCCCTTACAGGGTTTGATTAGGGTTATTCCCTCTTCCTGACTCGTCTCAACTCCGATGGACATCTGATTATTGGCATCTTTCAGACATTTGGGTGAGATCCTTCCTTTATTGAGCACTTTTTTTGGACCACTGTTCTGATATTTTGATGCCCCTCCTTTATACATGAATGAGTTATTTATTTTAGCTAAATATGATAGGGGCTACATATGCCTCCCCTTAAATAACCATTTGTGACAAGACTACAGTTGTTATTTACATTGTCTTGTATTGGTCTGTCCAGGTATGTTACTTTTTGGACATGGAATTAGCCACATGTATGTACCTTGGGTGATCTGTGGTGCTAACATAGACAGACACTCTATCGTATAGTCTGTGGCAATCGATTTAGTGGTTTATTTTAATTGCACTTTATCGTTTGGTAGCTTTTACACAACATTAAAAGTTATGTTTTATATTTTTTCTCTTTTTGCTGATTTGCCGTCGAGGTTCTTTATCCAACATCCGCACAATCTTGCGTTGAAATCTCTTGTCAATTTTTCTTTTCTGTCCACATCTAGGGAGGTTAGCCACAGTGCCATGGGCTTTACACTTCTTGATGACACTGCACACGGTAGACCCAGGAACATTCAGGTCTTTGGAGATGGACTTGTAGCCTTGAGATTGCTCATGCTTCCTCACAATTTGGTTTCTCAAGTCCTCAGACAGTTCTTTGGTCTCATTTCTTTTCTCCATGCTCAATGTGGTCCACACAAGGACACAGGACAGAGGTTGAGTCAACTTTAATCCATGTCAACTGGCTGCAAGTGTGATTTAGTTATTGCCAACACCTGTTAGGTGCCACAGGTAAGTTACAGGTGCTGTTAATTACACAAATTAGAGAAGCATCACGTGATTTTTTAAACAGTGCCAATACTTTTGTCCACCCTCTTTTTTTATGTTTGGTGTGGAATTATATCCAATTTGGCTTTAGGACAATTCTTTTTGTGTTTTTTCATTTAAGACAAATTAAATGAAGATAATAATACCAAAGAATTTGTGTTTGCAATCATTTTCAGGAAGAAACTGAGTATTATCTGACAGAATTGCAGGGGTGTCAATACTTTTGGCCATAACTGTATGTACATAGTGACTGCACCAGCAGAATAGTGAGTGCAGCTCTGGAGTATAATACAGGATGTAACTCAGGATCAGTAATGTATGTACACAGTGACTGCACCAGCAGAATAGTGAGTGCAGCTCTGGAGTATAATACAGGAGGTAACTCAGGATCAGTAATGTAATGTATGTACACAGTGACTGCACCAGCAGAATAGTGAGTGCAGCTCTGGAGTATAATACAGGAGGTAACTCAGGATCAGTAATGTAATGTATGTACACAGTGACTGCACCAGCAGTCAGTCAAATCCGCAGCAAAACCACAGGTGTCAAAAGGTTTGCGGATTTGCTGCCAAAAACGTTGCAGAAAAGGAAATGATGTCAGAAAGAGGAAGAGTGTGGGCAGAGAGTGTGCGTGTGTCTGTCTGCGGATGTCTGTATGCGTGTGTACCCATGCTACGATAGTGACATAGTGATTGTACTTAGGCGTCATATGATGGGACTACTACTCCCATCCGGCTATGTCTGCTGTCGCAAATAACAGTGACAGCATGAGCCGATGATGGGAGAGTCGTCTCATCATCCGGCGCCTGAGTTCAATTGTAAAAAAAAAAAAAACATTGCCATAATCACATAAGATATACAAACTCGCCAAACACCTAATCCCCGACGCCTGCGTCTCCTCCAAGCAATCAAAAATAATAAAACAACATAGTCCATTTATACCGAGTGTCCCACGTTGATGTCACCCGGCCGCCAGTGATACACTGACAGGAGGTAATCACTGAGCCGCCGTGAGAATTCAGAGTACATCAGCTGATCAGCCCCGGTGCTCTCACTTTTGGCACTGCTGCGTGGGAAAGTTCTCACACAGCAGTAGTACTTTAAATGAGAGCACAGGAGCTCATGAACTCCGGAGAACTCTGACGGCAGCAGCGCTGTGGAAGCAATTACTTCCTGTCAGTGTATCACCAGTTGCCGGGTAGAGCAGTCACATCTCCCCATGTGACTGTTCTACACGTGAGATCGCCGTGGGACACTCTGTAAATGGACTACGGTGGATAGGGAGTATTGTATGGTTTATTTTTGTTGCAGGAGACGAGGGCGTTGAGGATTAGGCGTTCAGTAAGTATGATTAATTAAGATTCAATAAAGGGAGCTTGTGTGATTATTTCTAATAAAAGACTTTATTCTGGCTGTGTCTTTATTTACCTTAAAACTATATAATTAGTAATGGATAGGTGTCTTACAGACGTCTCTCCGTTACTAAGCCGTGGGCTTGTTGTCACCTTGGTATTGTCAACTCTACAAATATTACCACACTTGCCACCGCTACAGGGCAAGTGAGAAGAGCGAGGCTAAATGCCAGAATTCGCCCATCTATAAGATGTGCCATTTCTGGGGCGGCTGAGAGCTAATGTTTTTAGCCTGGGGGGTGCCAATATCCATGACCTCTTCGGAGGCTATTAATATCAGCCCGCAGCTGTCTGCCTAGTCTTTGCTGATTCAATTTTATAGGGGGACCCAATGTCATTTTATTTTTTTCTGGGGTTCACCTGTAAACTAGCCAGTAAAGGCTAAGCAAACATCTGTGGGCTGATATTAATAGCCTGCAAACCTTTATGGCTATTAGCTCCTTCCCAGAATATTAACATCAGTCCCCAGCCATCGACTTTCCCTCTGCTGGTTATGAAAAATACACAGGAGCCCACGCAATTTTTTATTTTGTTTTTATTTACTTTAAAAATTAACATATTGTGTGGGTGTCTATCTTTAACTCTTTATATACCATTTTATTATATATTCTCGTGTATATATATATATATATATAATATATATTTGAACATGGTATGTAATGATATTATGGTCTTCAATGGAGAATGAAAAGGAAGAGGTTGAACAAGGAAATTACATCACAATTCTTTCTTTTTTTTTTTAAATATATCTTTATTTAGCTTCCAAAACGCATACAAATCCACTTGAAAATCCGCATCAAAACCTCGTGGGATTTCAACTGCGTTTTCTGCCAAGAGAGGCAGAAACTGCGCAGAAATTTCCACAAGCAAATCCGCAACATGCGCACACAGCCTAGGATGAGTAATGTCTGTACCCGGTGATTGCACCCTTCTGGGTAGCTGTGAAGTCTTGGCTGGGTTATGTTGCCGTCTTCCCATATAACCTGCCCACATCCCGTGACTGTGGTGCTGTGACTTCAGACTTGGCTCATTCCTGTGGTTGCACTTTCCCCATTTCTAGATTTATAACTCAGTGAAATTAGTCAGTGGGAAATGTGTTTTTTATTTCTCTTATTTATTGGAATAGACAGTGATTTATGGTTCTTTCAGAATTTGTGCTTTATCTGGTTTCTAAAATTCAAATTCATTTATCCTATGACAGGAGTTAATGAATAGGAGGGGGATTCTGAGTGTAGAGCGATCATAAAGCATGTTTTTCGGAGCAGCCTTATGTTCCGTACACTGCCTATTAATCTGAATGGATACCGTGTAATGCTTCATTTCTCCTGCAGAGGCGCTGTGTGGAAAAGGAAGACTTAATACCAGGTTTCCCTACCAACCACCGCTGATTGCGGGAGGTCACACTAGGGTGATACTTTGTGATTGACCTTTGTGTAGGTGACCCTTCTAACAAGTATTGATTGTCCAAAGTGCAGAACTGCTCTAACTTCTAAATGCAAATTGTTGTAAACGTCCGTGATTTCTAGGTACCCGTGTGTGGAGAGGACCCACGCTGCCCTCTCTATGTGCTAGACCCTGGCGGCTGGTGCAGAGCTCCGAACGCTGCTGTGAACGATAGAAATGCAGCTGACAAAGACAGGGGTGCTTAAATGGCGTGGTTGTCGTTGCTCGGAGGCATCTTCACTGCCATCTTGGTCCTCCTGTGGAGCTCTGCCACGTGCTGGGTTTATTATGAGAGCTTATATTGCAATACTCTGGTATTACTGACAGTATTATCGGCGATCAGATAATGACGTATTCACGTTCCCTAAAGGAGGTTAAGATTAAGTCTATATTCTTACTATATGTAATATACACTCACTGGCCACTTTATTAGGTACACCTGTCCAACTGTGTGTTAAGACTTAATTTCTAATCAGCCAATCACATGGCGGCAACTCAGTGCATTTAGGCATGTAGACATGGTCAAGACAATCTCCTGCAGTTCAAACCGAGCATCAGTATGGGGAAGAAAGGTGATTTGAGTGCCTTTGAACGTGGCATGATTGTTGGTGCCAGAAGGGCTGGTCTGAGAATTTCAGAAACTGCTGATCTACTGGGATTTTCACGCACAACCATCTCTAGGGTTTACAGAGAATGGTCCGAAAAAGAAAAAAAATCCAGTGAGCGGCAGTTCTGTGGCCGGAAATGCCTTGTTGATGCCAGAGGTCAGAGGAGAATGGGCAGACTGGTTCGAGCTGATAGAAAGGCAACAGTGACTCAAATTGCCACCCGTTACAACCAAGGTAGGCAGAAGAGCATCTCTGAACGCACAGTGCGTCGAACTTTGAGGCAGATGGGCTACAGCAGCAGAAGACCACACTGGGTACCACTCCTCTCAGCTAAGAACAGGAAACTGAGGCTACAATTTGCACAAGCTCATCGAAATTGGACAGTAGAAGATTGGAAAAACGTTGCCTGGTCTGATGAGTCTCGATTTCTGCTGCGACATTCGGATGGTAGGGTCAGAATTTGGCGTAAACAACATGAAAGCATGGATCCATCCTGCCTTGTATCAACGGTTCAGGCTGGTGGTGGTGGTGTCATGGTGTGGGGAATTTTTTCTGGGCACTCTTTGGGCCCCTTGGTACCAATTGAGCATCGTTGCAACGCCACAGCCTACCTGAGTATTGTTGCTGACCATGTCCATCCCTTTATGACCACAATGTACCCAACATCTGATGGCTACTTTCAGCAGGATAATGCGCCATGTCATAAAGCTCGAATCATCTCAGATTGGTTTCTTGAACATGACAATGAGTTTACTGTACTCAAATGGCCTCCTCAGTCACCAGATCTCAATCCAATAGAGCATCTTTGGGATGTGGTGGAACGGGAGATTCGCATCAGGGATGTGCAGCCGACAAATCTGCGCCAACTGTGTGATGCCATCATGTCAATATGGTCCAAAATCTCTGAGGAATGCTTCCAGCACCTTGTTGAATCTCTGCCACGAAGAATTGAGGCAGTTCTGAAGGCAAAAGGGGGTCCAACCCCTTACTAGCATGGTGTACCTAATAAAGTGGCCAGTGAGTGTACAGTGAAGGAAATAAGTATTTGATCTCCCACCAACCATTAGGCTATGTGCACACGTTGCGGAATTCCTGCGGAAGTGACCTCGGGAATTCAGCAATTCCATTCCGTGGGAAAACCGCATTTTAAATTCCCGCGAATTTCCCGCGGAAAAACTAGCGATCTGTAGCATCGCTTGGAAAACTGATTGACAGGTAGGTCACACTCATAGTGTTTGACGAGTGTGACCACCTTTTTACTATTGAGGCCGCCTATGCGGCATCAGTAGTAAAAAGATCTAATGTTAAAAATAATTAAAAAATAAAAAATCGTATTTTTCTCACCTTCCGACGTCCCACGGGAACGGGACCAGCCGGAGCATCACTAAAGCCTGGTGACGCTGCGAGGGACGTCGGAAGGTGAGAATATGACGATTTTTTTATTTTAATTCTATTTTTTACAGGGATATGGTACCCGGAGGACAGTCTCCTCTCCTCCGGACCGTGGGTACCATCCGTAAATGTTCTGCTTACTTTTTGTATGGTGTGCACAGCCACTTGCGGAAAGTAAGCAGAACAATGCATTCCTATGGGTGCGGGATCGCCGCGATTCCGCAAATTAATGAGCCTGCTGCGTATTTTTCCTCGATGCGATTCCCCTGCGGGAAAATCCGCAGCATTAGCACAGCATTGCGGAATCCCATAGGAAGGCATGGGATGCTGTTTTTTGCGTTTTTGCGGCAAAATCGCGCGTTAGAAAACGCGAAAAAGACGCAACGTGTCAACGCAGCCTTAACAGTTCTGGCTCCTACAGACCAGTTGGACGCTGGTCTGAATACTTATCACCATGTGATATTTCAGTTTTTATTTTTCAATAAATTTGCAAAATTTTTACATTTCTGTTTTTTTTTTTTTTTTCAGTCAAGATGGGGGGCAGAGTGTACATTGATGAGAAAAAAAATGAACTTTTTTTTTTAAATTTACCAAATGGCTGCAATATAACCAAGAGTGAAAAATTTAAAGGGGTCTGAATACTTTCCGTACCCACTGTGTATATACAGCTGAAAACAATAAAGGGAACACTAAAAGTTGGGTCAGCCTGTAATGTGTTCCTTTTATTTGTTTATTTTTTTTGAGCAGTATATATTTTTTATAACTTTATTTTATAATTACATATTATTTCATTAAGTAAAAATTTTTTTTTAATGAAATTATAGAAGTAGCAAACGAAACAAACTTATTTGGTATCACCTCGTACGTAAAAGTCTGGTTCTATCAAGAAGGGTTGCCATTTTATTTAGTTTTTTTTCTGTCTCTACAGGTAAAGCGAGGCCCGTGGCATCTTCCACCACCGTGGGTTCTGGCGACGTCCCCCTCACTTCTCTCCTCCAGGTCAGCCACCCGTCGCAGCAGCACCACCAGCTGCAGACATCGCAGTCCTCTCGCGCTCTGCTGCAGCACGTCTCCCAGTCTCAGAGCGCGGCACAGACATCCGTGGTGGTAAAGTCGCTCCCCATGTCCTCCAGCGGGGCGATTACTCACCTAATGCATCAGGTATGTTCACCAGAGCTTGGCCCGCCATTACCTTGGCGTATGTGCATGGTAGCCCGGGCTGTATGGGGGGCTTACACCCCCATACAGCTACTCGCACAGGCATTTTGACCCCTTTTGATGATAAACTTGCAGGCGTTGAGCAGCCACACTGCGTTCAAGAGAACAGAGGAGACCGTGACGGAAGAGGGCGAAGTGGAAGAAATGGACACGTTGGACCCCCAGACTGGTCTTTTTTACAGATCTGCTTTGGCTCAAAGGCAGCAGAAACAGATCCACCTGCACCAGGAGGGGGCGCACCTCCAAGTGAAGACGGTCCAGTCCCTGCAGACCAAACAGAAGCAGATCATCCAGCTCCAGCCGGAGCAGATCCAGCACAAGATTCAGCAGACGGCCCAGCTGTCAATCAGACAGCAGAAAATCACTCCCCTGCAGCAAGAGAACCTCCAGCAGCACACACAGCGCCACATGCTGGTGAAAGAGCGCCACATCCCGTCACTAATGTCTCAGCCGCAACAGACAGTGGTGCAGGTGCTGGCCGTGAAAACAACCCAGCAGCTACCCAAACTGCAGCAGGTACCGAGTCAGCAGAAGATCTACATGCAGTCCCAGCTCTCCCAGACCCCAATACACATCCCAATCTCTGAGAAGCAGACCATCAGCCAGGTAAGCATGCCGGAAAGGGTGGGCTCAATTCTAGTGTTAAGTGACCGCTGATATTTACATGTATCTTTTATACAGTTTTAAATAGATTCAGTAAATGCTTGGGAAATATGCTTCATCTTACTCCAGAACGACACTCTCTGTTCTGCTGGTGGAGTTACTGTGTACATACATTACATTACTGATCCTGTACTGATCCTGTATTATACCCCAGAGCTGCACTCACTATTCTGCTGGTGCAGTCACTGTGTACATACATTACATTACAGATCCTGAGTTACATCCTGTATTATACTCCAGAGCTGCACTCATTATTCTGCTGGTGCAGTCACTGTGTACATACATTACATTCCTGATCCTGAGTTACATCCTGTATTATACCCCAGAGCTGCACTCACTATTCTGCTGGTGCAGTCACTGTGTACATACATTACTGATCCTGAGTTACATCCTGTATTATACTCCAGAGCTGCACTCACTATTCTGCTGGTGCAGCCACTGTGTACATACATTACATTACTGATCCTGACTTACATCCTGTATTATACCCCAGAGCGGCACTCACTATTCTGCTGGTGCAGTCACAGTGTACATACATTACTTTACTGATCCTGAGTTACATCCTGTGTTATACTCCAGAGCTGCACTCACTATTCTGCTGGTGCAGTCACTGTGTACATACATTACTGATCCTGAGTTACATCCTGTATTATACTCCAGAGCTGCACTCACTATTCTGTTGGTGCAGCCACTGTGTACATACATTACAATACTGATCCTGACTTACATCCTGTATTATACCCCTGAGCTTCACTCACTATTCTGCTGGTGCAGTCACAGTGTACATACATTACATTACTGATCCTGAGTTACATCCTGTATTATATTCCAGAGCTGCACTCACTATTCTGCTGGTGCAGTCACAGTGTACATACATTACATTACTGATCCTTAGTTACATCCTGTATTATATTCCAGAGCTGCACTCACTATTCTGCTGGTGCAGTCACAGTGTACATATATTACATTACTGATCCTGAGTTACCTCCTGTATTACACTCCAGAGCTGCTCTCACTATTCTGCTGGTGCAGTCTCTGTGTACATACATTACATTACTGATCCCGAGTTACATCCTGTATTATACTCCAGAGCTGCACTCACTATTCTGCTGGTGCAGTCACTGTGTACATACATTACATTACTGATCCCGAGTTACATCCTGTATTATACTCCAGAGCTGCACTCACTATTCTGCTGGTGCAGTCACTCTGTACACACTTTACTGATCCTGTGCTGATCCTGTATTATACCCCAGAGCGGCACTCACTATTCTGCTGGTGCAGTCACTGTGTACATACGTTACTGATCCTGTATTGATCCTGTATTATACTTCAGAGCTGCACTCACTATTCTACTCAAGTATAGCATGAGTTATATAGGGCTTGTGTGCTTTTTTTTCCTCATGCTACATCACTTACACTTGTTTTTTTTCCTCTTCTTCTTTGTCGCAGCCCCTTGTAACGTCGGGTTCAGCGGTTACGAAGATCACATTTGAGGGCCATCAGCCGCCCATTGTTTCAAAAGCAACATTAAGTGAATGTCTGCCGAAACTCACTCCTGCTTTGACCAATATCGTCCCCAGCATGTCAGTGACAGACAAGGCTGTTGCGGATATATTAAAAATGTCCATGATGGAAGCTGACATAGATCCGAACATTGAACCCATGATTGTGGATCCCCCAATTAAAGTAACTCCTCTTATTAAACCTATGCCAGTGTTGACAGAAGCGGCCATACCCCCTCAGGTGCAGAGGCTATGTATACCAAGTTCAGTGACTTCAACCGTACCACCACTTCCTAAATGCTTCCCAGCTCCCATCATTACCGCAACATCTTCCACTGCTCTACCAGTACCATTGCCACCGCCACCTCCGCTTACAAGAAAGGTAGATGTTCCAGTTGCCAGTCAGATTATACAGATCCAGAATGTCCCACAGCCCACAAAGAGAGTGGAAGAAATGCCTTCTGAAATCATCATACAGGTAAACATAACTATAACTACTATACTGCCCCTATGTACAGGAATATAACTACTATAATACTGCCCCCTATGTACAAGAATATAACTACTATAATACTGCCCCCTATGTACAAGAATAACTACTATAATACTGCCCCTATGTACAAGAATATAACTACTATAATACTGCTCCCTATGTACAAGAATATAACTACTATAATACTGCTCCTATGTACAAGAATATAACTACTAAAATACTGCCCCTATGTACAAGAATATAACTACTGTAATACTGCCCCTATGAACAAGAATATAACTACTATAATACTGCCGCTATGTACAAGAATATAACTACTATAATACTGCTCCTATGTACAAGAATATAACTACTATAATACTGCCCTCTATGTACAAGAATATAGCTACTATAATACTGCCCCTATGTACAAGAATATAACTACTATAATACTGCCCTCTATGTACAAGAATATAACTACTATAATACTGCTCCTTTGTACAAGAATGTAACTACTATAATACTGCTCCTATGTACAAGAATATAACTACTATAATACTGCTCCTATGTACAAGAATATAACTACTATAATACTGCTCCTTTGTACAAGAATGTAACTACTATAATACTGCTCCTATGTACAAGAATATAACTACTATAATACTGCTCCTATGTACAAGAATATAACTACTATAATACTGCCCCCTATGTACAAGAATATAACTACTATAATACTGCCCCCTATGTACAGGAATATAACTACTATAATACTGCCCCCTATGTACAGGAATATAACTACTATAATACTGCCCCCTATGTATCGGAATATAACTACTATAATGCTGCTCCTATGTATAAGAATATAACTACTAATACTGCTCCTATGTACAAGAATATAACTACTATAATACTGCCCCTATGTACAAGAATATAACTACTATAATACTGCTCCTATGTACAAGAATATAACTACTATAATATTGACCCCCTATGTACAAGAATATATGGTAACTACTATAATACTGCCCCTATGTACAAGAATATAACTACTATAATATTGCCCCCCTATGTACAAGAATATATGGTAACTACTATAATACTGCTCCCTATGTACAAGAATATAACTACTTTAATACTGCTCCCTATATACAGGAATATAGCTACTATAATACTGCTCCCTATGTACAAGAATATAACTACTATAATACTGCCCCCATGTACAAGAATATAACTACTATAATACTGCCTCTATGTACAAGAATATAACTACTATAATACTGCTCTCTATGTACAAGAATATAACTACTATAATACTGCTCCCTATGTACAAGAATATAACGACTATAATAGTGCCCCTATGTACAAGAATATAACTACTATAATACTTCCCCCTATGTACAGGAATATAACTACTATAATACTGCCCCCTATGTACAGGAATATAACTACTATAATACTGCCCCCTATGTATCGGAATGTAACTACTAGAATACTGCCTCTATGTACAAGAATATAACTACTATAATATTGACCCCCTATGTACAAGAATATATGGTAACTACTATAATACTGCCCCTATGTACAAGAATATAACTACTATAATACTGCCCCTATGTACAAGAATATAACTACTATAATACTGTCCCCTATGTACAAGAATATACGGTAACTACTATAATACTGCTCCCTATGTACAAGAATATAACTACTATAATATTGCCCCCCTATGTACAAGAATATAACTACTATAATACTGCTCCTATGTACAAGAATATAACTACTATAATACTGTCCCCTATGTACAAGAATATACGGTAACTACTATAATACTGCCCCTATGTACAAGAATATAACTACTATAATACTGCTCCCTATGTACAAGAATATAACTACTATAATACTGCCCCTATGTACAAGAATATAACTACTATAATACTGCCTCTATGTACAAGAATATAACTACTATAATACTGCTCCTATGTACAAGAATATAACTACTATAATACTGCCCCCTATGTACAAGAATATAACTACTATAATACTGCTCCTATGTACAAGAATATAACTACTATAATACTGCCCCTATGTACAAGAATATAACTACTATAATACTGCCCCTATGTACAAGAATATAACTACTATAATACTGCCTCTATGTACAAGAATATAACTACTATAATACTGCTCCTATGTACAAGAATATAACTACTATAATACTGCCCCTATGTACAAGAATATAACTACTATAATACTGCCCCTATGTACAAGAATATAACTACTATAATACTGCCCCTATGTACAAGAATATAACTACTATAATACTGCTCCTATGTACAAGAATATAACTACTATAATACTGTCCCCTATATACAAGAATATAACTACTATAATACTGCTCCTATGTACAAGAATATAACTACTATAATACTGCTCCCTATGTACAAGAATAAAACTACTATAATACTGCTCCTATGTACAAGAATATAACTACTATAATACTGCTTCCTTTATGCAAGAATATAACTACTATAATACTGCCCCCTATGTACAAGAATATAACTACTATAATACTGCCCCTATGTACAAGAATATAACTACTATAATACTGCTCCTATGTACAAGAATATAACTACTATAATACTGCCCCCTATGCACAAGAATATAACTACTATAATACTGCCCCTATATTCAAGAATATAACTACTATAATACTGCCTCCTATGTACAAGAATATAACTACTATAATACTGCTCCTATGTACAAGAATATAACTACTATAATACTGCCCCTATATTCAAGAATATAACTACTATAATACTGCCTCCTATGTACAAGAATATAACTACTATAATACTGCCCCCTATGTACAAGAATATAACTACTATAATACTGCCCCTATGTACAAGAATATAACTACTATAATACTGCTCCTATGTACAAGAATATAACTACTATAATACTGCCCCCATGTACAAGAATATAACTACTATAATACTGCCCCCTATGTACAAGAATATAAGTACTATAATACTGCCCCTATATACAAGAATATAACTACTATAATACTGCTCCTATGTACAAGAATATAACTACTATAATACTGCCCCTATATACAAGAATATAACTACTATAATACTGCTCCTATGTACAAGAATATAACTACTATAATACTGCCCCTATGTACAAGAATATAACTACTATAATACTGCTCCCTATATACAGGAATATAACTACTATAATACTGCCCCGGTGTACAGAGATATCTGTGTAGTTTGTTTACTATGAGTCTAGTACCTTCTGTGTTACATTTCCGTCCATGGTTTTCCTTGCAGACCATCCCGCAGTATCCCATCCCCTGTCACTCCAGCTCTAATGTGGTGGTGGAGCCGAGCGGCCTCTTAGAGATGAATAACTTCACCAGCCAGCGGCTCGGAGATGAAGACACGGTGATCATACATGACGACATCACGGATGAGAGGACACAGTGTAAACCATCCCGGAATATTGAGCATGCATAGCGACATGCCGCCACCTATGTGGGGACACCAGGACACCGTCACGTTTCACGCCGCAGGACTACTTTCTCTATGAGCACAGTATTTTTCTTTATGCCAGTGAGGAAACTCTTTTGACCAAGATCCACCCCGACTGATCATGGAAAGGCATCGGGATCCGCACATTTCACAGGAACCATTTTTCTTTGAAATATTTTATCCAATCAGAGTAAAATCCATAATGGCTGCCTCCAGTCCACGCGGGTGTTACCCCTGATAGATGCGGAGGCTTGGAGTGAATATCAAGGGAACAAGTTCTGTCTTCCGTGTCTTATTTACAGTGCAGCTTCTTGGGCCTTGTTTGCCTGAATTACTTCAGACATGTAGACCGTGTTGGTCATAGCAACCAACATGAACCCGGCATCTTCATCCAAATGACCAATCAGAGCTCCGCTTTCCTGTTTTCACTGAAGATTTTGAAATGAAAGCTGTGCTGTGATTGGTTGCTATGGGCAACGAGGCCTTCATTTTCAATGAAGCCTAGTGAGGAGGGTTTTTACAGTGCAAGAAAAAAAATGTGGTGAAAGCAGAAATATTTTATAGTGATTACTGAGTCTGTAGCAACGGGCCGTCTAGAGAAATCCTAAACTGAGAGCAGATCAGAGCCAGTGGTAGGGGCCGAGCCCGCAGCCATCATGGCGTCTCGGGTCTCATGTAATGCGAACATATCCTAGTTACGTATTGGAAATCTTATTTTTCTTTATGTTCCAGCAGAATCTGAAAAAAGAAGCCCAAATCCGAATTAGAATAGTTTTATTGAGGTCAATGCAGGACGCGCTCAAGTGCCGCGCCCGTAAGAGGCGGAGTTATGAGAGCCGCCATATTTGTTTCCGCGTTCGTACCAATATTCATCAGTCTCTCGGATAAGAGATTTGACACCCAAACTGCGTCAGTTCACACAACGCAAATTTTGAGCACGTCCTGTTGCTTCAATAAACTTTATTAATATCACCTTAAAGGACAACTGTAATAAAAAGGGGCTGAGTATTAGGAAATTATGCTTGCTTATTTTTTTATTTATTGCAGAAACAGCTCCACATCAGTCTGTGGGTTGTGGCCGGTACTGCAGCTCAGTCCTGTCATCATCAGAAATGTCCGTTTTTTGAGTTTTTTTTCTCTCCTTAGGCTACTTTCACATTAGCTCTTTTTTGCACAGCGCATCGTGCGCCAAAACGCGTCGTTTTGCGGTTTTTATGCACATTTGTTGTTCTCTAGGGGTCATAACCAGTGTCTACACATTTTTACGCCAAAAACGCATGAGCACTAAAACGCAGATGAGCGCATGTCCATTCGCCTGTGTTCCCATAGCCTGTAATGCGTTATTTTGACGCATTCCATGCGCAAGCATGCCGCATGCGTTTTTTGACGCCTTTCGGCAAACCCAAAAATGCGACAGGTTGCGTCTGGCGCGCCTAGGTGCACACAAAAAAACGCATGCGCACAAAAACTCATACGAACGCCTGCAAACGCAAGACCATACGCCCCCCCATGTTAAACATAGGGGCGCATGACGTATGCGCTGCGCAAAAAAGCGCTAAGGTGCAACCTGCCTAACAGACGTCTTATTCGCTCCCAGACGTCACATGAGGTTGGACAGCCCTGTGTCCGAAAATCATGATGCCGACTTCTGCATTGTGACGGCGGCCGTGCAGATTCACAAATATTGCTTTTAGCCGCCATTTGTGACAGGAGCGGGCGCCAGGTATCTGTACCATGTAACCATTACCCACCCTGGGCTGTTCATCATGTGGACTGATGAGTTGTGTCATGCTCCATTTTTTTTATTTTTTTTTTTGCCTGTAGGGAGCGCTGCAGGGAAATTGGGCTTTTGCATCCGGGTTCTTTTATAGATTACAGCTGATCAAACAGGATCCATTGTGATCGTCTTCACCTTTTTATCACCGCTGTACAGAGATTTTATAGCCGCCGCAGTTAAGGGTCCTTTGCGCTGCCGAGTCTCATTGTCCCATATCGCTGTAAATTGGCCACCGATCAATTAACCCCGTTAGGTGTTGCGTTCAGTGGTATCTACGGGGAGTGTGATGCTTAAGGCCGCTTTCACGCATCAGTATTTTTTCTCGTACATGAAAAGCAGTCCGGCTGTTTTCTCAGCATGCTGGACCCGCTTTTTGTCAATTTTTTTGCAATTTTTGTTTATGTTCTTTTTGGACAAAGAAAAATACATTTATAGCTTCTACCGGTTAAACTTTTTTTTTTTTTTTTTCTCTTTATGCCTTTTTCCTTTTTTTTTTTTCCCCCTTTTTTTATTTTCCTTTTCTTTTTTTTCTTATTCTTTTTTTTTTTTTTTTCTTTTTTTTTTCTTGTCTTTATTTTTTGCGGACACAAAAAGAAAAAAAAGAATAACTTGTTTGTCTGTTAAATAATAGATGGCACATGTACCAGAAGAACTGACCCATGAAACTGGCCTAGCAGGCAATAATTCTTAAAATAAAAATAAATTCATGGCAGAGCAAGACCATACAATGCAATTTTACAAATAATATAAAGGCGTTTTCTGCCTTTTAAAACCTACATATGGCAGCAGTGATGTAAAAAATAAGACATAGAAAATGCTTACCTTCCGCCTATCCTCCACCACTCTTATGTTTTCTTTGGCTGTATCCCCTCTGATCTCCTGTCCCCCTCTGGGTCTTCAAGTTTGATAGCTGCAGCCAATCACTGCCAACCACTGATTGACTGCAGTGGTCACACACACACACAGACCACATGGAAAGTGGAGACTAGAGAGGGCACTGCCAGAAGGAAGGAACAGTGAAAGATCTGAAGACAAGTATCGGTATATGGAGTAGCGGGCTGTCCACCTTTTGGGCACTTTTTTTTTTATTTAAATGAATGTATTTGGGGCTAAAATAATTTTTGCTATTGGCCTTTGTTAAAAATGTTGATGTGGTCATAAATCGGCTGTGAGAGGAGCTCAGAAAAACTAGAAGGAGGCGGTCACTGACAGATTCTCAGTTAACTCATCATGCAACAAGAGATTAGATATCAGAACAGAGATGGTGCAGAACTCCCAATAATGCAAAATTTGTAATATAACCCAATTAAAAAATATATTCTTGGTTAAAATTAAATTTTGCAAGTGTAAGAAAAATAGTTTTTCCTTAAGGGCAGAGAAATCCTCTATAAAAAAAAAAATCAAAATATCTGCAACTGTAAAAAAAAAAAAAAGTGTGTATGTATATGTGTGTGTGTGTGTGTGTGTATATATATATATATATATATATATATATATAAAAATTTTTTTTACATAAGTTGTGGATAGACATATAATTTTAAATAGGTTGGGGGAAGCTAAAAATATTGCTCGGTCTTGAGATCTGGAAAGGGTTAAACAGGGTCCCCAGGACTAGAAAGATGCTGCAGAATTGTCATTCATGAAGGCAGAGAGATGTTTGTGGTGACAGCGTCATATTGGAATCAGCAAAAAAAACAAAACAAAAATCATCGCAATTTCGCTTTGTTAGTGTGAAGGGAAACTTCTGGAATCTGTATTTTGCGGCTCATCTGATTGGTTGGAAATGTTTGGATTCACAATCGGCTTTAGGTGCAGAACTTGTATTTCTACAAGGAAGTAAATGGACGTTACTAATTAAGGCGACAGTCGGACATTTCAAAAACTTTTGTATTTTTTTTTTTTTTCCGCTTTGTTCCCGGCTGCTGAAACTTCTCTGAACTTTCTTGAGACTTTTTAAAACCAACCATTGAGGCGGTGCGACTATTTAATTCCGTTTTTAGCGTGTGCGTGTATATAATATATATGTGGACTGCCGTTTTTTTTGCAGCTGTTTTTGTACAGAGATTATAAATAACGGTTTCCTGATCGCTCGCGGAGCTTTGTATTGTATATTATCTGTATATAGGTCAGACCCTCCCCATCCACATCCCCCTCCCCACCGGTACCTGAGCACAAGAGCCGGAGAAGAGAAGAACTTGCTACGATTTCCTCCTAGAGACGGAATCCATCATCACATCCCAAACCCCGGAAAACCATTGTGGATGCAGAATATTAAAGATCCGTCACCATAAAAGAAATGATGCTGTCTTTATTACTTTTTTTTCTGTCTTGAGTATACATTTATTTATTTTTTAGTTTGTCTAATTTTGCACTTAGACCTCGATGGAGTAGAGGATGGTAATCTGTACTGAACTACTCACAGCTTTTGCTTCGTTACAGTTGCATTCGTTCTAGACATTCTATGTATAATGTTACTATCGGGGAGGGAGGAAATCGGTCGCCTACTTACCTGGAATATATGAAACTAATTTAGCAGTGAGAAGTAATGGATTAGGATGGATTTTAAGCAATTGGATGTGAACAAGATCCTTTATTATATATAATTTTTAAAAGTCTACCCTCGTAGTATTTTATTTTTTTTATTCATTTTTTTTTATGTTACTCCTTACAAAAATACTCCAAGCGTTTACTGGCTGCAGCTCCCATTTAGATTTGTGTCTCCATGGTAACAGACTACAGCCAGCCTCTGTGTAGTCAGATCCCGCGGTTCCACTTGCCTTCCGCCTTTTCTTACCACACCCATTGTATGTCTGGGTCAGACAGAAGGGAACATGACTGTAGGGATCAGGCCACATTGGGTTTATTTGTTTCCATGGAGATATAGAATTTTGAATGGGAACTGTAAACCCGAAACGGTAGATTTTTCATCAAGACCTGTGGAAATGAATTAGTTGTGAGGGGTGACTTTATTTAATTTTCTGTGCAGCGACCGATCATCCGGGAGACACGAGCGAGTAAAGTCTGACAACTATTTGCTCCTGCGGGAACAGGGATGTCACAGACATTGCAGCCACGAGTTGCTACGTTGTAGATCCCATATTGTAGAAGTGACTGCAGAGCGCACAGGGGGACACGGTGCAGGTGAGGGGTCTCCAATATTACAGCAGAGCCCCCACATATATCAAGCCTCACCCAATATAATCGCCGCTGTTTATTACTGCTGTGTTATTCCAGCTGCTCATCTACACCCGGTGGTCCCACGAGAAGATCAGGAAATCCACCAGGTCCAGTTTTCTGGTGCAGGTCTTCACCGGTGTCCATCAGCGACTAATGATTGTCAGCAGCGGGTTCTGTGCATCTATCCCAACACTCTGTAGTAATAGTGGAAACCTCTCTCTGAAAAAAATAAGACAAAGTCCGGAGAGAGATGTAGCAGAGGTGGATATGTGATAAGACCGTAGGTTTCCCTGCAGTCCTATGTAAAATTGAGTCATGGTGACATGATAATGACAAACGCCCGATACATTGAGAATAATAATAGAGGAGAGGCAGCTACATAAGACCAGTATACAACGGGGTCAGGGGGCTTACATGACACATGATTCTGGAAAATGTTTCCTAAGAAGAGACAAAATGTATCCAGAATATGGAGAGAAGTAACGCCGTGTATCCAGAATATGGAGATGTGACACCGTGTATCCAGAATATGGAGAGAAGTGACACTGTGCATCCAGAATATGGTGAAAAGTGACACTGTGCATCCAGAATATGGTGAAAAGTGACACTGTGCATCCAGAATATGGTGAAAAGTGACACTGTGCATCCAGAATATGGTGAAAAGTGACACTGTGCATCCAGAATATGGTGAAAAGTGACACTGTGCATCCAGAATATGGTGAAAAGTGACACTGTGCATTCAGAATATGGTGAAAAGTGACACACTGCATCCAGAATATGGTGAAAAGTGACACTGTGCATCCAGAATATGGAGAGAGGTGACACAGTATCCAGAATATGGAGAGAGGTGACACCGTGCATCCAGAATATGGAGAGAAGTGACACCGTGTATCCAGAATATGGAGATTTGACACCGTGTATCCAGAATATGGAGAGAGGTGACACCGTGCATCCAGAATATGGAGAGAAGTGACACAATCCAGAATATGGAGAGAAGTGACACCGTGTATTCAGAATATGGAGAGAAGTGACGCCGTGTATCCAGAATATGGAGAGAGGTGACACCGTGTATCCAGAATATGGAGAGAAGTGACACAATGTGTCCAGGATATGGAGAGAAGTTACACTGTGTATCCAGAATATGGAGAGAAGTGACACCGTGTATCCAGAATATGGAGATTTGACACCGTGTATCCAGAATATGGATAGAGGTGACACCGTGCATCCAGAATATGGAGAGAAGTGACACAATGTATGCAGAATATGGAGAGAAGTGACACTGCGTATCCAGAATATGGAGAGAGGTGACACCGTGTATCCAGAATATGGAGAGAAGTGACACAATGTGTCCAGGATATGGAGAGAAGTGACACTGTGTATCCAGAATATGGAGAAAAGTGACACCGTGTATCCAGAATATGGAGAGAGGTGACACCGTGCATCCAGAATATGGAGAGAAGTGACACAATGTATCCAGAATATGGAGAGAGGTGACACCTTGTATCCAGAATATGGAGAGAGGTGACACAATGTATCCAGAATATGGAGAAAAGTGACACCGTGCATCCAGAATATGGAGAGAGGTGACACTTTGTATCCAGAATATGGAGAGAGGTGACACCGTGTATCCAGAATATGGTGAAACGTGACACTGTGCATCCAGAATATGGTGAAAAGTGACACCGTGCATCCAGAATATGGAGAAAAGTGACACAGTGTATCCAGAATATGGAGAGAGGTGACACCGTGCATCCAGAATATGGAGAGAAGTGACACTGTGTATCCAGAATATGGAGATTTGACACCGTGTATCCAGAATATGGAGAGAGGTGACACCGTGCATCCAGAATATGGAGAGAAGTGACAGAATCCAGAATATGGAGAGGTGACACCGTGTATTCAGAATATAGAGAGAAGTGACGCCGTGTATCCAGAATATGGAGAGAGGTGACACTGTGTATCCAGAATATGGAGAGAAGTGACACAATGTGTCCAGGATATGGAGAGAAGTTACACCGTGTATCCAGAATATGGAGAGAAGTGACACCGTGTATCCAGAATATGGAGATTTGACACCGTGTATCCAGAATATGGAGAGAGGTGACACCGTGTATCCAGAATATGGTGAAAAGTGACACCGTGTATCCAGAATATGGTGAAAAGTGACACCGTGCATCCAGAATATGGTGAAAAGTGACACTGTGCATCCAGAATATGGTGAAAAGTGACACCGTGCATCCAGAATATGGAGAGAGGTGACACAGTGTATCCAGAATATGGAGAGAGGTGACACAGTGTATCCAGAATATGGAGAGAGGTGACACCGTGCATCCAGAATATGGAGAGAAGTGACACTGTGTATCCAGAATATGGAGATTTGACACCGTGTATCCAGAATATGGAGAGAGGTGACACCGTGCATCCAGAATATGGAGAGAAGTGACACAATCCAGAATATGGAGAGGTGACACCGTGTATTCAGAATATGGAGAGAAGTGACGCCGTGTATCCAGAATATGGAGAGAGGTGACACTGTGTATCCAGAATATGGAGAGAAGTGACACAATGTGTCCAGGATATGGAGAGACGTTACACCGTGTATCCAGAATATGGAGAGAAGTGACACCGTGTATCCAGAATATGGAGATTTGACACCGTGTATCCAGAATATGGAGAGAAGTGACACCGTGTATCCAAAATATGGTGAAAAGTGACACCGTGTATCCAAAATATGGTGAAAAGTGACACCGTGTATCCAGAATATGGTGAAAAGTGACACCGTGTATCCAGAATATGGTGAAAAGTGACACCGTGTATCCAGAATATGGTGAAAAGTGACACCGTGTATCCAGAATATGGTGAAAAGTGACACCGTGTATCCAGAATATGGTGAAAAGTGACACCGTGTATCCAGAATATGGTGAAAAGTGACACCGTGTATCCAGAATATGGTGAAAAGTGACACTGTGCATCCAGAATATGGAGAGAGGTGACACTGTGTATCCAGAATATGGAGAGAGGTGACACTGTGTATCCAGAATATGGAGAGAAGTGACACAATGTATGCAGAATATGGAGAGAAGTGATACCGTGTATCCAGAATATGGAGAGAGGTGACACTATCCAGAATATGGAGAGAAGTGACACAGTGTATCCAGAATATGGAGAGAGGTGACACTGTATTCAGAATATGGAGAGAAGTAACACAGTGTATCCAGAATATGGAGAGAAGTGACACAGAGTATCCAGAATATGGAGAGAGGTGACACCATATATCCAGAATATGGAGCACGTTCTCTGTACTTCACCACTACTGAACACAAGGGGGAGACACTTTTCCTTACAGTGAGAAAACCCTCCACTTGTCTTACAGGACTCATTCATCGGAGCCATTTAGGTCTGTGAAGAGGGAGATTTTCACCATTTGGTCAGGGATTGAAATTAACATATGGCCATCACTGCTAGAAATGGCGCTAATCTGCCTCCAAAGATTATTACAAATTATAGGGAGAGTTACCAGTACTGATCTACATGTCTCACACTGGATGGAGCCGTATCTTCTACACCAGGATCAAGGGGTCGGATATTATACACCGAGGGTAACAGGGGTCGGATGTTATACACTGAGGGTAATAGAGAAAGATGATATACACTGGGGGTGAGGGGCTAGATGTTATAAACCAGGGGACAATGGGGTCAGATGTTCTACACCGGGGACAATGGGGTCAGATGTTCTATACCGGGGACAATGGGGTCAGATGTTCTATACCAGGGACAATGGGGTCAGATGTTCTACACCGGGGACAATGGGGTCAGATGTTCTATACCGGGGACAATGGGGTCAGATGTTCTATACCGGGGACAATGGGGTCAGATGTGATACTCCTGGGGCAATGGGGCTGAATGTTATACACTCGGGGGCAATGGGGCTGAATGATTTACATTTGGGAGGTGTGGAGGGCCAGATATTATACACCGCGGGCAGTGGAACCTGATGTTATTCACTAAGGGCCATGGGGCCGGATGTTCCATCATTTGCAGGATTTTTTAATCTTTAATTTTCTTTTTATTTTGTGGAATTCATTCTCAATTTTACAGCCAAATTCTCCAGAATGGTGCACTGCACACGTGTTCATGAATTTTGGGTGAAACAAAAAAAATTTCTTCATTTTCACTTTAAACCTTTTTAGAGGATAACTTGGATGATCCATTAAAATATTGCACAGACCTCTAACATTCGTCTACAATCCATACAACATACAGTATATACAGTCCCTGGCTGCAGTATATCACTCCTCTGACCTATACACGGCTGGGGTGGGGGATACAGCAGATATGTTGTAATTATCTGGATTACAAAAATCTCAGCTACGATGAAGAATGTAAAGAACAAACAAGTGGGAAACGGACTTTAAAGTAGGAGCAACTGAAAAGAATTTGCACAAAATGTAAAATGGCTTTAAAACATGAAAAAATAAAGAAAAAAAAATATATTGGATATATAATGATGGAATTTAGAACACTGATGATATCATACGATGACGTCACAGAGCCCTAGAACCTATCAGTCAGTGGTGAGGCCCCATCAGTCATTTCTCCCCGCTCTTTCGTGTTGGCCAGTACCATCTCTAGAATGGCCCGCAGGCAGAGAAGACATGGACAAGAACGCAGAAGGAGATCTCCAACCAGGAGGAGGCGAGAACACAGAGTACACTGGAGGAGAGGTAACCAACTGCTGTCCGCTTATCTCCAGACAGAATGACCTGAGAACAAAGGTTCTGATAAATCCCATTTTGGCTTCAGGTCAATCTAAGGGACAGAACCTGAACCGTGTGAGGGGACTTTAATGCAATTAGCATCTCACCCCAAAGACATAAATTTAAATTATGGTCCCCACTGTTCCCTATATACAGTATGATGGTCCCCACTGTTCCCTATATAAAAAGCAAAAAGCAAAAAACACAAATAAAAAGTAAAAACTAAACTGCAAATAATGCATAAAGGTAATAATAATAAGGGTATTTAGTAAACATAATTTTGATCAACATAGTAACATAGTTTTGAAGGCTGAAGGAAGACCTTAGGTCCATCTAGTTCAGCCTATTTTTAGTGCAGCTGTTCTGCATTGTTGATCCTGGGGAAGGCAAAAAATCCGCAGAGTAGAAGCCAATTTTCTCCATAGGGAAAAAAATTCCTTCCCCTAAGCTGGGTCAACCATCTACCTATAATATTCTGTTATTCGTAACCTTCTATACTGTTACTCACAAGAAAAGCATCCATTCCTTTCTTAAATTCATTCAGTGAGTTGGCCATCACCACTTCCTCAGGAAGAGAATTCCAGAGCCTCACTGCTCTTACCGTGAAGAACCCTCTTCTATGCTGGTGCAGAAATTGTCTTTCCTCCAAGCGAAGAGACTGCCCCCTTGTTCTTGTCACAGTCCTTGGTACAAACAGTTCATTGGAGAGATCTCTGTATTGCCCTCTGATATACTTGTACATATATATTAGGTCTCCCCTAAGTCTAATAATATACAAAATAAATGTACAAGCCATCCCGCCACGTCACGGCAACCCTTGTGGGACAGTCCCTACTCTAGTGTTTAAAACCTTATCACTTGCCAATTGACGTGAATGTGAACAAGGATCGAGGGACTGACCCACTAGTAAAAGCATTTTTCTCAGTTCAGACTTCAGGTTTTTTTTTTATCTATTTCATTGTGCATTCAGTGCATATATGGGTGTGACCGCCCTCTTTCTGAGCTGGGAAAACCATCCTGTCTGGCCTATGCTTTTACTAGTGGGTCAGTCCCTCGATCCTTGTTCACATTCACGTCACTTGGCAAGTGAAAAGGTTTTAAATACTAGAGTAGGACTGTCCCACAAGGGTTGCCGTGACATGGCGGGATGGCTTGAACATTATTTTGATCAAAATTATGTTTACTAAATGCCCTTATTATTATTATTATTACCTTTATGCATTATTTGCAGTTTAGTTTTTACTTTTTATTTGTGTTTTTTGCTTTTTGTTTTCTCTGGTTAATGGACATGTGTTAATATGCACTTACATTGTGCATACACATTAATTTACTGTTCCCTATATATAGTCCGATGGTCCCCATGTGGTAGGGGGCCGGGCTAGGGGGGTGGACCACTGCTTACCAGACGAGGCAAAGACGAGACGGAGACAGCTTCCACTTGTAACAGTTCCAGATTTATTTCTCGTCCTCCTGACGACCACCAAACACGCACCGCAGCTTCTTTACACCACTGTATCGCCAGGCCCGGCTACCTATTCTTCAGCTCCAGTTGCAGTAACGCACCTCGCGGATCTTTCACTGGGGTCTGTCCTAGACCAATCTACCCCCAGCGCTTCACCTGCCCGAGGTCGTCTTCCAATCGGTACCCCCGGGGCCTCGTCTGTCTTGCGGTATGTCGAGTCAGTGTCTCCCCCCTGGCTGCCTCTTCTCCTTGCCTGTCCTGCAGTCCGTCGGGTCAGGGCCACCCCCCTGACTGGCTCTCCTTTGTCCGTCCCTCTGGCCGAGCTCTTCTCACTTTCTCCATCTTCTTCTGAGCTCCTCCCGGGACTAAAACTCTCTTGGAGCCCCGCCTTCTTCTATTTATCCCCTCTCTCACAGGGGAATTTCCCACCCGGGCTCCTATCTCCCCGCCCCCCATGACTAAGCGAATTCCTAAGCCCTAAGCTGATGTTTAGTCCCGTACTACTCTCCCCTGCCATCTTGTGGTCATTTCACAGTACTGCACTCCCTTTTCTGTCTTTCCCTGCTGTTACCTTTCTAACCTGTCAATCTCTGTCACTAGTGCACAAACCGTCCCCTCCTTCTACCAGTCACGTCTGTCTGTCAAATCACCTTCCCCACACCCACTGTTCCCTATATACTGTATTATGGTCCCCACTATTCCCTATATACAGTATGATAGTCCCCACTGTTCCCTATATACTGTATTATGGTCCCCACTGTTCCCTATATATAGTATGATGGTCCCCACTGTTCCCCATATACAGTATGATAGTCCCCACTGTTCCTTCTATACAGTATGATAGTCCCCACTGTTCCCTATATATAGTATGATGGTCCCCACTGTTCCCTATATACAGTATGATAGTCCCCACTGTTCCCTATATATAGTATGATGGTCCCCACTGTTCCCCATATACAGTATGATGGTCCCCACTGTTCCCTATATACAGTATAATGGTCCCCACTGTTCCCGATACAGTATGATGGTCCCCACTGTTCCCTATATACAGTATAATGGTCCCCACTATTCCCTATATACAGTATGATGGTCCCCACTGTTCCTTATATACAGTATGATGGTCCCCACTGTTCCCTATATACAGTATAATGGTCCCCACTGTTCCCCATATACAGTATGATGGTCCCCACTGTTCCCCATATACAGTATGATGGTCCCCACTGTTCCCTATATACAGTATAATGGTCCCCACTGTTCCCCATATACAGTATGATGGTCCCCACTGTTCCCCATATACAGTATGATGGTCCCCACTGTTCCCTATATACAGTATAATGGTCCCCACTGTTCCCCATATACAGTATGATGGTCCCCACTGTTCCTCATATACAGTATGAAGGTCCCCACTGTTCCCTATATATAGTATGATGGTCCCCACTGTTCCCTATATACAGTATAATGGTCCCCACTGTTCCCCATATACAGTATGATGGTCCCCACTGTTCCCCATATACAGTATGATGGTCCCCACTGTTCCCTATATACAGTATGATGGTCCCCACTGTTCCCTATATACAGTATAATGGTCCCCACTGTTCCCCATATACAGTATGATGGTCCCCACTGGTCCCTATATACAGTATGATGGTCCCCACTGTTCCCCATATACAGTATGATGGTCCCCACTGTTCCCTATATACAGTATAATGGTCCCCACTGTTCCCCATATACAGTATGATGGTCCCCACTGTTCCCTATATACAGTATAATGGTCCCCATTATTCCCTATATACAGTATGATGGTCCCCACTGTTCCTTATATACAGTATGATGGTCCCCACTGTTCCCTATATACAGTATAATGGTCCCCACTGTTCCCTATATACAGTATAATGGTCCCCACTGTTCCCCATATACAGTATGATGGTCCCCACTGTTCCCCATATACAGTATGATGGTCCCCACTGTTCCCTATATACAGTATGATGGTCCCCACTGTTCCCTATATACAGTATAATGGTCCCCACTGTTCCCTATATACAGTATGATGGTCCCCACTGTTCCCCATATACAGTATAATGGTCCCCACTGTTCCCCATATACAGTATGATGGTCCCCACTGTTCCCCATATACAGTATGATGGTCCCCACTGTTCCCCATATACAGTATGATGGTCCCCACTGTTCCCTATATACAGTATGAAGGTCCCCACTGTTCCCCATATACAGTATGATGGTCCCCACTGTTCCCTATATACAGTATAATGGTCCCCACTGTTCCCCATATACAGTATGATGGTCCCCACTGTTCCCCATATACAGTATGATGGTCCCCACTGTTCCCTATATACAGTATAATGGTCCCCACTGTTCCCCATATACAGTATGATGGTCCCCACTGTTCCTCATATACAGTATGAAGGTCCCCACTGTTCCCTATATACAGTATGATGGTCCCCACTGTTCCCTATATACAGTATAATGGTCCCCACTGTTCCCCATATACAGTATGATGGTCCCCACTGTTCCCCATATACAGTATGATGGTCCCCACTGTTCCCTATATACAGTATGATGGTCCCCACTGTTCCCTATATACAGTATAATGGTCCCCACTGTTCCCCATATACAGTATGATGGTCCCCACTGTTCCCTATATACAGTATGATGGTCCCCACTGTTCCCTATATACAGTATAATGGTCCCCACTGTTCCCCATATACAGTATGATGGTCCCCACTATTCCCTATATACAGTATGATGGTCCCCACTATTCCCTATATACAGTATGATGGTCCCCACTGTTCCTTATATACAGTATTATGCACCCCGCTGTTCCTTCTATACAGTACAATGGCTCCCACTTTCCCTTAATACAGTATGATATGAGTCTTATACGGCCGCCTCTTGTCTACAGATAACTATTCTCAATGTATCTGGCGTTAGTCATTATCACGTCATCATGTGTCACTTTTACATAGGACTGCAAGGAAGCCTACGGCCTTATCACATATCCGGCTCTGCTACATCTCTCACTGGACATTGTCTTATTTTTTGCAGGGAGGAGACAACGTGTCTACTATTACTAGAGTGCTGGGATAGATGCACAGAACCCGCTGCTGACAATCATTAGTCGCTGATGGACACCGGTGAAGACCTGCACCAGAAATCTGGACCCGGTGGATTTCCTGATCTTCCCGCGGGACCTCCGGGTGTAGATGAGCAGCGGGAATAGCACAGCAGTAATAAACAGCGGCAAAGCATTTCTTGTGTGCGGTGATTATATGTTGTGTGAGATCTGATACATGTGGGGGCTCTGCTGTAATAATGGAGACCCCTCACCTGCACCGTGTACCCCTGTGCGCTCTGCAGTCACTGCTACAATATGGGAACTACAATGAGGCATCTTGTGGCTGCAATGTCCATGACAACTCTGCAAAGAGCAAGGAAAAATGCTGCCAAAATTCTCCGTGTGAACAAGCTCCTATAGCTCGCTGCGTGGTATTTGGGGCTCCAGACTTGATTTCCTCCCCCGGTGGGGTCCCTCATGACTCATTTTACAGATTTCTTCCCCCAGTATGTCTGGTAATCAGCACTTAGTTACTGGAAGCGTGACCTCAGCACCGGTCCCCTGTGACTTCCTAACCAATGATTTCATGTATCAACTCCTGAACTTCATTAAGATTTTCATCCTTTTCCGACAAAATAATATATTTTTTTTAAACTCACATAGTTTTACTTCATTCTTGTGGCCCCCCCCCAAAAAAAGTAAAGCTGCTCATCATAAAATTGGTAAAAAAAAACCCCAAACCCAAACATTGTAAGATAAACATTGTTTCTATTTTGCACTGTTTTCTGGATACAGCCTGCAGTGTAAAGTATCAAGGACGCATCGCTGTGACACGGCAGCGATTTGACCATATGTAATTTATTTGTAATTCCTGTTGATACAAGTGTATAATATTCACTGATCCAAACATTTCTGGATATCTGCAGATAATCGGATGACGTTCATCTCTTTTAGTTCCATTCTTATGTTTCCTGCCGCCATCTTTATTCTGCGGTCAGCGATGCATCAGGAGATCGCCCGCTCTCTGTTCCTCAATTATGTGCTCATCTTTATACAGAAACAGATTAGGGCAGATATGTGAGATATTCGCTCTACACCCAGCAGGGCTGGTGAGGCCGTCACATGGACACTTCTGATCTGTCATGTTGGGGGTTGTAGTATTCTATGTATGGATATTATTATTATTTATTTTTAGAGCAGCATTGATTCCATGGTGCTGTACGGTGAACAAACTGATAGTGACAGACTGGTACAGAGGGAAGAGGCTCCTGCCCTCTGGGGATTACAGACTACAAGATAATGGGGAAGGAAACAGCAGTTGGGTGGTTGCGGCAGCTCTGATAGTGGTGAGGTAGTGGCCCAACTGCTGGGTTGTTGCCCACCTATGACCCCCTCCACGTCTCCTGGTATCTGCTCCATGCTCTGGACACTGCTGACAGACACAGCTACCCTTCATGCCATAGCTCCCATTGATGTGCCATCCTGGATGAGCTGCACTACCTGAGCCACTTCTGTGGGTTGTAGATACCGCCTCATCCTACTGTACAGTACCTCTAGGGGTAGGAACAAAGACAAAAAGCAAAAATGACCAAAACAGCCAAAAAGGATGAGAACAGAGAAATGGTCTGTGGTCAGCCCCTGCAGAACCACTCCTTTATAGGGGTTGTCTTGCTATTTGTCTATCATTTCTACCTGCTGTCTGCTCCATTTGCAGAACAGCAGGAGAAATTGAAAGTGTGATTGACTTGGAGTTAAACAACACAATGCAAGTGTTCCCTTTATTTTTTTAAGCAGTGTAGGATTAGTAGAGGAAATGGGAGACAATGAAGGGATTTGCAGAGGGGAGAAGCAAAGGAGTAGCGAGGAGAGAGTTGGATAAGTCAGGCAGCAGAGTTAAGGATGGAATTGCGAGGTGTGAGAGTGTTAGCAAGGAGGTCACAGAGGAGGATGCTGCTGCCTCGGGAGATGATTCAGGGTTGAGGAAAGGATGCATTCTGGAAATATTTTTGAGTTGGAGGCGGCAGGAGGTGGCGAGAGGGTTACTCTGAGGCAGTGGACTTGAGTTACAGATGAAAGCATTATGTCATTGATTGTGATAGATTAGGTAGGGGACTAGGTGAGATGGAGGAAAGATGGTAAGTTCTGTTTAGTCCACAATGAGAATTAGGTAGTGAGAGGAGAAGACGGAGGATATGGCTGATGGATGCTCTGGGATTCTGGACAGCAGAGAGGTGATGTCTGGGCCGGAGAAGTAGCTCTGAGTGTCATCAGTGTAAAGATGGTACTGGAAGCAGGGTTGGACACCTACTGGCATACTGGCCAGCATTTGCCTATGGCCCCCATTGCTCCAGGGGCCCCTAGCCAGTGACGTGTTGCACACCCAGCTGCTATGGGGCCCCTAAGTAAGGGGGTCCCTCCCGGTGCCAGCAGAGTAGCAGCTGGAGACAGGAGTCTGTCCCCGCTGCTAAAGATAAATTAATATTCACGCTTCCCCACACCCCTATGGGCATGGAGAGGATTAAATACCATATCACTTTAATAGCAGGTAGTGTTAGCCACAGGCTGAGGCTATCACTGCCCCCAGGAGCGGACATACCGCATGTGATATACCCCGGAGGTGGGCCCCTGCAGAGCGGCTAACCTTGAGGACAATCGCCGGGCAGGGAGTGATCCCTGCAGCTTAGCAGCAGAGTGGAGCTTCAGGGATCCGATGTAGTCCTGCTTCCTGTCCGGCACTTCCTGTCTGACATAGTGCAGCTGAATGACATCATCATTCAGTGCGGCTGTTTCAGAGAGAAAGCTGCCGGGATGTGCGGGGGCTGCAGGGAACGTGTGGAGAGGTGAGTGGTCCTGTGTGCGTGTGTCTATCTGGCTGCGTGCAGTGCGGTGCTTTGTGTGAGTGTGAGAGAGAGTGGTGTTGTGCTGTGTGTGTGAGAGAGTTGCTGAATGTGTGTATTGGAGATTGGCAATGATGTGGGTGATGGAGAGAGCAGTGATGGGGTGGTGGGGGAGAAGGCAATGTTGGTGGTGGAAAGGACGATAGGGTCGTGGGGGAGGAAGCAATAATGGAGGTGGTGGAATGGGTAATGATGGGGTGGTGAGGGAGAAGGCAATGATGGTTGTGGTGGATAGGGCAGCGATGGTGGTGGGGGGAGCCAATGATGAAGTGTTGGAATGGGCAATGATGGGGGTGGTGAGTGAGAAAGCAATGATGGTTGTGGTGGAAAGGACAATGGTGGTGGGGAAGAAGGCAATGATGGAGATGGTGGAATGAGCAATGATGAAAGTAGTGGAAAAGGCAATGATAGGGGTGGTGGGTGAGAAAGCAATGATGGAGGTGGTGATGAGGACAATGATGGGGTGGAGGGGGAGAACAATTATGGAGGTGGAGGGGGACTGTATTATACCCGATGAGGGGGGCTGCATTATACCCTATGAGGGGGCTGCATTATACCCTATGAGGGGGCTACATTATATTCTGTGGGGGGCTGCATTATTCTCTCAGTGGGCTACATCATATTATATGAGGTGGGCTGCATTATGTCATATGAGAGGACTACCGTATATTCTATGGGGGGCAGCCTTATGAGGGGGGTTGAATTATACTCTGAGGGGGCTACATTATATTCTGTGGAGTGGCTGTATTATACCCTATGAGGGTGCTACATTATATTCCTTGAGGGCTACATTATACCTTATGAGGGATTTGCATTATATTCTATGAGGGGTGTGCATTATTTTCCATGAGGGAGGCTACATTATATTCTATGAAGGGACTACCCCAACCCCTGCTACATAATTAAGACACGATATTAGCGCGTTTTACCACACAATTGGTGGTCTTTAGAGTTGAGCGAAACGGGTCGAAAAAATTCAAAAGTCGCCAACTTTTGGCAAAGTCGGGTTTCATGAAACGAAACCCGACCCTAGGATGAGGTCGGCCACGAGGTCGGCGACTTACGCGCCAAAGTCGCGTTTCAAAAGTTTGTTTTGCGCTCTTTTTCAGCCAATCAGGATCCACGGACACTGTGGGCAACGTGATGACATAGGCACGGGTCACCACCATCTTTCAGAAGGGCATACAAGTGATTGGCTTGCTTTGGTGGGCGTCACAGGGGGTATAAAAGGGCGTGCACGCCGACCGCCATCTTACTTCTGCCGATCTTAGTATAGGGAGAGGTTGCTGCTGATTCTGTAGGGAGAGCGTTAGGCAGGGAAGAAGACAAAAAAACTGCTTCTGCTGCTAGCGATTTGGCCTGCACAACACACAAGTCACTGTGTGTGCAGTGCAAGGGGAGGCTATATTGTGGTGTATCAGTGGTGTTGGTTGTTGGGCTGCCTTCTAAGGCTTCCTGACACGCTGGCATTGCTGTTTACCCACTGCTCCGCAAACTGCTTTTTTAAAAGCAATCCAATCTCCCTTATCCTCTCGTCACTTTGGTCACAGGCAGCTGTGCCATCGAGCGTGTCACATAGCGCTCAGATATCAGTGGGCCGCACACAATCCACAAGTGTCCAGTGTCCAAAAGTGTACGCAGAGATTCAAAATCTCCATTATCCTCTCGTCACTTTGGTCACAGGCAGCTGTGCCATCGAGCGTGTCACATAGCGCTCAGATATCAGTGGGCCGCACACAATCCACAAGTGTCCAGTTTCCAAAAGTGTACGCAGAGATTCAAAATCTCCATTATCCTCTCGTCACTTTGGTCACAGGCAGCTGTGCCATCGAGCGTGTCACATAGCGCTCAGATATCAGTGGGCCGCACACAATCCACAAGTGTCCAGTGTCCAAAAGTGTACGCAGAGATTCAAAATCTCCATTATCCTCTCGTCACTTTGGTCACAGGCAGCTGTGCCATCGAGCGTGTCACATAGCGCTCAGATATCAGTGGGCCGCACACAATCCACAAGTGTCCACTGTCCACAAGTGTACGCATAGATTCAAAATCTCCATTATCCTCTCGTCACTTTGGTCACAGGCAGCTGTGCCATCGAGCGTGTCACATAGCGCTCAGATATCAGTGGGCCGCACACAATCCACAAGTGTCCAGTGTCCAAAAGTGTACGCAGAGATTCAAAATCTCCATTATCCTCTCGTCACTTTGGTCACAGGCAGCTGTGCCATCGAGCGTGTCACATAGCGCTCAGATATCAGTGGGCCGCACACAATCCACAAGTGTCCAGTGTCCACAAGTGTACGCAGAGATTCAAAATCTCCATTATCCTCTCGTCACTTTGGTCACAGGCAGCTGTGCCATCGAGCGTGTCACATAGCGCTCAGATATCAGTGGGCCGCACACAATCCACAATTGTCCACTGTCCACAAGTGTACGCAGAGATTCAAAATCTCCATTATCCTCTCGTCACTTTGGTCACAGGCAGCTGTGCCATCGAGCGTGTCACATAGCGCTCAGATATCAGTGGGCCGCACACAATCCACAAGTGTCCAGTGTCCAAAAGTGTACGCAGAGATTCAAAATCTCCATTATCCTCTCGTCACTTTGGTCACAGGCAGCTGTGCCATCGAGCGTGTCACATAGCGCTCAGATATCAGTGGGCCGCACACAATCCACAAGTGTCCACTGTCCACAAGTGTGTGCAGAAATTCTAAAACTCCCCTGTCCTATAGACACCTTGTACCTTGTTTTACATTACTATATAGTTTGTTGGATTTTGTCTACATTTCTACCAAAAATGAGGAAGGCTGGTGGAAGAGGCAGTGGAATTGGGCGGGGGTTGGCAGCTGGTAATGATGGTGTTGGTGGTGGATCTGATGGTAGTGGCAAGAGCAAAATAGGACCAAATGCAGGAGGTGCTGACCCTGCGTCATCGTCTGTCTACATAAGGCCTCGAACGCTTAGTTTTCTAGGAGTTGGCAAACCGCTTTTAAAGGCAGAGCATCAGGAAAAAGTTTTGTCTTACATTGCTGACTCAGCCTCCAGCTCTATCGCCTCCTCTTCTTCAGTTGTAAAAAGTAAAAGCACTGAGTCGTCATTGGAGGCTCATGTTCATGAACCACACCTTTCCTTGTGTCCTTCACCCCAACCAAGATTGAAGGATGACGCAGGCCATACTACTGATTACTCCATGGAGCTGTTTTCACATACCATGCCTGGATTATCAAGTCAAATGGTGAATTACCCAGGCCAAGATGAATCTGACATGGAGTGCACTGATGCACAGCCGCTGATGGATGATTCTGCTGGTACATTCACTCAGAGCACTACATTGTCCTCGCAGTGTACAGAGCCAGATTCTGACCCTGATGAGACTCAGGTGCCCCTTCCCGCACACTATACCACCATACACGGTGACACAGAGAAAGGTGCACATGACATAGAAGAGGAGGTGATGGATGACCCAGTTGTTGACCCAGATTGGCATCCATTGGGGGAAGAGGGTGCTGCTTCCAATAGCTCAGATGAGGAGCATCCACAGCAGACATCGACATCGCAACAGCTGTTATCTGGCAGGCCCGGAGCACTCCAAAGACAGGTTCCAAACATCAAAAGAGTTGCTGGACAGCTTGTCCAGAGGGTCAAAAGATCACAGCGTGCTAGGCCGCAAAATGTCTGCCAAAGTAGGAAGAGTGCAGTGTGGCACTTTTTTGAACAAAATCCTCATGATCAGGCCAAGGTTATCTGTAAGAAGTGCGCAAAGACCTTTAGCCGAGGGAAAAATCTGAAAAATTTGAATACCAGTTGCATGCTTAGACATTTAACCAGCATGCACTTGCAAGCGTGGACACAACACCAAACCTCAAGTGCCACATGTGCAACTGATCACAACGAAGGTAGTCAGCAACGCTACATTGTTTCCCCCACTGTAAGCACACCGGTTAGCACAGCAGCAAATGTTGAGGTGTCGTTGCAAGGCCACAGCAGTCAGGGAATCCCACTGTTATATCAACGAAAGACTGATTCTAGGCCATCAGAAAGAACACCAACTCCATCACCATCATCAACCCTCTCTCAGTCCGCCCTGTCCACTGCTACTTCCACCATATGCAGCTCTCAAGTCCAGCTCACCCTCCCAGACACTATGAGTGAGTAGGTCAAGAAAGTACTCAGTCTCTCATCCGCGTACACTGGGTTTGAACGCCCACATTGCCAAACTAATCTCGTTTGAGATGATGCCCTTTCGGTTGGTGGAAAGCACAGCTTTCCGCGAACTCATGGCCTATGCAGTACCAAGCTATGACCTACCCAGTCGCCACTTCTTCTCTCGCAAAGCCATCCCAGCCCTCCACCATCATGTGAAAGACCGCATTGTCCATGCACTCAAGCAGTCAGTGAGCGGAAAGGTGCACCTCACAACTGATGCATGGTCCAGTCGGCATGGCCAGGGCCGTTACGTGTCCATCACTGCGCACTGGGTTAATGTGGTGGATGCAGGGTCCACAGGGGACAGCGGTGGTGGGACAGTGCTGCCTAGCCCACGGTATAGGAAACAGTTGGCTGTAGGCGTTCGACCCTCCTCCTCCTCCTCCTCCTCCAGAAGCGAAAGCTCGTCCACAGAGCGCAGTCGTACGAGCACTCCATCTGCAGCTGCCACTGTTGCACACGATGTGTCCCCCTATCGAGCAGCTAGTGGAAAGCGTCAGCAGGCTGTGTTGCAGATGATGTGTTTGGGCGACAGACACACCGCCGAGGTGCTGGCCGAGTACTTGAAGCGACAAACTGAGTCATGGCTGGGCAGTGTACATCTTGAGGCAGGCAAGGTAGTTAGTGATAACGGCCGTAATTTTGTGGCAGCCATAGCCCTTCCAAAACTCAGCCACATACCTTGCTTGGCTCACACCTTGAACCTGGTGGTGCAGTGCTTCCTCAAAAATTATCCGGAGTTAACAGCCCTGCTCCAGAAGGTGCGAAGACTGTGCGTGCACATCCGCCGGTCGCCTGTACACTCCGTTCGTATGCAGAAGCTGCCGCGATTGCTCCACCTTCCCAACCACCGCCTCATTATCGACATTGCAACAAGGTGGAACTCCACCCTGCACATGGTGGAGCGGCTGTGCGAGCAGAGGCAGGCCATAATGCATTTGTGGGAGGATACACGGCCAGGCACTTTGAGAGCAGACATGGAGTTGACAGGCATGCAGTGGTCGAAGCTGAAAGACCTTTGTAAAGTCCTTCAGTGTTTTGAGGAATGCACACGGCTGGTAAGCGCAGACGACGCCATCCTAAGCATGAGCATCCCACTTATGCGTCTGCTCATGCAAACTTTGACGCACCTTAAGGAGCAGGCGTCTGCAGCCAATGTTGATGAGGAGGAAGAGGAGGAGGGAATCCTTGATGACATTCAGCCATTGTCTGCTCAGGGACCTCTCCTGGACGAGGTGGAGGAAGAAGAGGAGGAGGAGGATGATGGGGATGATTACTTAGGGGAGGAGGATGCATCTCGTGGGGCAAGTGAAAATGTTGGCGTGGCAAGGTCTGGTACAGGGTTTGTGCGTGACTGGAGGGATGTGGATTTGCCAGAAAGTGCTCCTCCACCCAGCACTCGCAGTGCATCATTGACACCGGGAACATTGGCCCACATGTCAGATTATGCCTTGCGGATCCTAAAAAGGGACCCCCCGCATTGCCAAAATGATGAACGATGACGACTACTGGTTGGCCAGCATCCTGAATCCACGCTATAAAGGCAAATTACAAAACATCATGCCACAGGAGAACCTTGACCTAATATTGGCTAATAAACAAGCAACTCTGGTAAATCGGTTGCTTGAGGCATTCCCAGCACACAGCAGCGGTGATGGTTCTAACACGAGCCGTACGGGCCGGGGGCAGCTTGGCAGAGGTGTTCGTGGTGCACACAGCAGAAGTGGCGTTGGAGACAGGGGTTTCATGACAATGTTGTGGACTGATTTTTCAAATACCGCTCACACAACTGGTAATACTGCATCGATGGAAAGTGACAGGAGACAGCAGTTGTCAACTATGGTTACAAACTACTTTTCCTCCCATATCGATGTTCTCCCACACAGGTCATTCCCCTTTGACTATTGGGCCGCTAAACTGGACACCTGGCCTGAATTGGCCCAATATGCCTTACAGGAGCTCGCTTGCCCAGCTGCAAGTGTGCTATCGGAAAGAGTCTTCAGTGCAGCTGGATCAATCCTGACAGAAAAAAGGACCCGTCTGTCAACCCAAAATGTGGATGATCTAACCTTCATTAAAATGAACCACGCATGGGTTTCCAAGGATTTTGTCCCACCTTCCCCTGATGACACATAGGGTGACAGAAAAATGGCTTGCTTTGGTCCACCTCTTCCTGGTACTTCACCTATTTCGCCTTTTGCATCAGTTGAATGTCCAACATCAACATATGCCACTTTCTAAAACTCCCTAACTGTGCTGCCTCCCCCCCCATGGCCGGGGTCACCACCTAGCGCACGACACCGTGCGAGTGCCGTTGCCCTGGACAGGTGGGTAGGCCGACTCTTGGGCGCGGGCACTGGCACAGGGTCCCTCATAGTGCAATCAAGTGTCTCTGACGGTGGTGGTGCACACCCGCCGTCAGACACACCGCTGTACTATGAGGGGCCCAGTGCCAGTACCGACGCCCACGAGTGGGCCCCCCTTGCTTGGCCAGGGCCCCAGCATTTGCAATCTTTACCTCTCCCTGCTCCTCCGCTGTGTAATCTGGGCCGTCAAATCCATACTGGGCCTAACACCGTCTGAGCCTGCCTCATGCTGTATAGACATATATTTTGAATGTGTACGCTATCCATACATGTTATCCAGGGATACGGTACCCTTTCTAACCTTTGTGCAATGACGTGCAATCCATACTGGGCCTAACACCGTCTGAGCCTGCCTCATGCTGTATAGACATATATTTTGAATGTGTACGCTATCCATACATGTTATCCGGGGATACGGTACCCCTTCTAACCTTTGTGCAATGACGTGCAATCCATACTGGGCCTAACACCGTCTGAGCCTGCCTCATGCTGTATAGACATATATTTTGAATGTGTACGCTATCCATACATGTTATCCGGGGATACGGTACCCTTTCTAACCTTTGTGCAATGACGTGCAATCCATACTGGGCCTAACACCGTCTGAGCCTGCCTCATGCTGTATAGACATATATTTTGAATGTGTACGCTATCCATACATGTTATCCAGGGATACGGTACCCTTTCTAACCTTTGTGCAATGACGTGCAATCCATACTGGGCCTAACACCGTCTGAGCCTGCCTCATGCTGTATAGACATATATTTTGAATGTGTACGCTATACATACATGTTATCCGGGGATACGGTACCCTTTCTAACCTTTGTGCAATGACGTGCAATCCATACTGGGCCTAACACCGTCTGAGCCTGCCTCATGCTGTATAGACATATATTTTGAATGTGTACGCTATCCATACATGTTATCCGGGGATACGGTACCCTTTCTAACCTTTGTGCAATGACGTGCAATCCATACTGGGCCTAACACAGTCTGAGCCTGCCTCATGCTGTATAGACATATATTTTGAATGTGTACGCTATCCATACATGTTATCCGGGGATACGGTACCCCTTCTAACCTTTGTGCAATGACGTGCAATCCATACTGGGCCTAACACCGTCTGAGCCTGCCTCATGCTGTATAGACATATATTTTGAATGTGTACGCTATCCATACATGTTATCCGGGGATACGGTACCCCTTCTAACCTTTGTGCAATGACGTGCAATCCATACTGGGCCTAACACCGTCTGAGCCTGCCTCATGCTGTATAGACATATATTTTGAATGTGTACGCTATCCATACATGTTATCCAGGGATACGGTACCCTTTCTAACCTTTGTGCAATCACGTGCAATCCATACTGGGCCTAACACCGTCTGAGCCTGCCTCATGCTGTATAGACATATATTTTGAATGTGTACGCTATCCATACATGTTATCCAGGGATACGGTACCCTTTCTAACCTTTGTGCAATGACGTGCAATCCATACTGGGCATAACACCGTCTGAGCCTGCCTCATGCTGTATAGACATATATTTTGAATGTGTACGCTATCCATACATGTTATCCAGGGATACGGTACCCCTTCTAACCTTTCTGTAATGACGTGCAATCTGTGACATCGGCGGCCGTGCCCGCCGATGCCCCTTTAGCGACGGCGCCCGCCGCAGCTTCCTCTCACCTGCGCCCTCCGGTTCGCGCGTTCCTCCGCGCTGCTTGCCGCTCTGCTGCGGGTGACCGCGGCGGCCTTAGGCCGCGCACGCGCGTTCCCCCGGCTTCTTCCGTTGGCAGGGGGCGTCGCTAGGGGAGGGTCTGTAGGGCGCACTTCCGGTCTCCGCATATATCAGGCGTCCGCTCTATTCTGAGGGCGCCTGATGATTGTTTGTGACTCGCAGCACCCATCGGCCCTACCTTCTTCTGTGTACCCTGCCTACCCTTGCTGTTCCTTTGTCTGCCCTGTTCCTGGTCCGTGTCTGTCTGCCTGCCTCCTTCCTGTGGTCCTCGCTGTACCTTTCCTGTGGGCTTCCAGCCTCTTTCTACTGGCCTCCACTTCGCTACTCCTGCTCTGTCTGCCTGTCCTCCGAGTCGTCCCTGCTGGCTCCGGCTGTCGCGGTTCCGCCCCCTGCGGTCTTGCCCCTAACGATCCCTGTATAGGGGTCGGTCTTCACCAGGTGTGCTCGGCCCAGGGGCTCCGGATCCGCGATCCAGAGGGTCCACTCTTGGACGTAATAGCCAGAGGCGTCACAGTATCATCAGGCCATGGATCCCGCCGGTGCCGCAGCCGCCACACAAAAGGAATTGCTGTTCCTTCGTGAAAATCAGAACCGGATAATGTCCTTTATGAAGTCTATGGACACCCGGTTGTCCGCCCTGCAGACCTCTGACCCCGGGCACGCTCCTCTCTTAGTCAGCCTTCAACAGGAGCTCGCGCAGCAGCGCGACGCCCAATCCCACATCTTGGGTTACATGGCATCCGTGGATGACCGATTGCTGGCCCTGCAATCCTCTGCTGCCGCTGCAACTTCCTCCCCGGATGTAGCCCCTACTCCGGCTCCCCGTCTGGGTAAACCCCCCAGGTACGGCGGAGATCCCAAGTTATGCCGGGGTTTTTTAAATCAATGCAGGCTACATTTTGAGCTTGCCCCCCTTCAGTATCCTACTGACCGCGCCAAGGTGGCATTCGTTGTGTCCCATCTTGAGGGTGAGGCCCTGTCCTGGGTGAACCCCTTGTGGGAGAGAGATGACCCCGTAGTGCTAAATTTACAGACCTTCTTAGAAACCTTTCGCAAGGTATTCGATGAACCGGGTCGCTTAGCATCCTCCACTGAGGCCCTTTTTAACCTCCGCCAGGGTTCCCTCACAGTGGGGCAATACGCCATCCGCTTCCGGACCCTCTCTTCTGAGTTAGGGTGGAACAATGAGGCTCTAGTGGGAGCCTTTTGGAGAGGCCTCTCCAGCAAGATCAAGGATGAGCTTGCCGGGCGAGACACCCCCACCACTCTGGAGGACCTTATTTCGCTGGCCACTCGCATAGACCTACGCTTTCAGGAGCGCGCTAGAGAGGCAGTCGGAGAGAGAAGGTCCTTTAGGTTGTATCAGGCTCCTGTCCCCCGTTTCCCTGTATCTCCTGTTAGCGCCGCTCCTGAACCTATGCAGGTTGATCGGGTCAGACTGTCCGAGCAACGCCGCAGGGAGAGGATGACCAAGGGCCTCTGCCTGTACTGTGGAGGGGCCAACCATTTTGTGCGTTCCTGTCCAGAGAAGCCAGAGAGGTCGGGAAATGCCTCCACCTAGGTCAGGTAAGAGAGGACCCCCTAGGTGATCAAAATTACTCTCTTCCCCTTACTCTTTCAGCTTTGCTAATTACAGGTCGGGGGCGCGGGTCTGTGGAGGCGTATGTGGACTCGGGTGCTGCCGGTAATTTCATCCGCCAGGAGGAGGTTGACAAACTCCAGATTCCGGTGTTGGTATTGAAGAACCCTCGCGCTATTTCCTCCGTTGATGGTAAACCTTTACCCGGACTCATCACCATGATTACCGTCGAAGTAGATCTTCAAATCGGAGCTCTCCACCTCGAAAAGATAGCCTTTTATGTCCTGCCACAATTAGCCCATGCGGTTCTCCTAGGACTGCCCTGGCTCAGACGGCACGAACCTGTGATTGACTGGCGCTCTGGGGAAGTTCTCCGTTGGGGGCACTCCTGCCAGGAGCACTGCCTACGGGCCCTCACGCGTCCTCGTCCATGCTCGAAGCCTGCCGACCTCCCGGGCTTACCCGCACCCTATCACACGTTTGCCGACGTGTTCAGCAAGAAGGAGGCGGATTCCTTACCCCCTCATCGCTCCTATGACTGCCCTATCGACCTAGTTCCTGGTGCCACTCCTCCCAGAGGGAGAACATATCCTTTGTCCCCAGCAGAGACCTCGGCTATGTCGGAATATATACAGGAAAATCTGGCCAAGGGGTTCATCCGAAAGTCCTCGTCCCCTGCGGGCGCAGGTTTCTTCTTCGTCCGGAAGAAAGATGGGTCCCTGCGACCCTGTATTGACTACCGGGGTCTGAACAACATCACGGTCAAAAACCGGTACCCGCTCCCGCTGATTCCTGAGCTCTTAGACCGCCTGAGGGGGGCCAGAATCTTCACGAAGTTGGATCTGCGGGGAGCTTACAACTTAATCCGAATCCGAGCGGGGGACGAGTGGAAGACGGCCTTCAATACCCGGGACGGCCATTATGAATACTTGGTCATGCCGTTCGGTCTCTGCAACGCTCCAGCGGTGTTTCAGGAATTCGTAAATGAGGTGTTCCGAGACCTACTCTATTCCTGCGTGGTGGTATATTTGGACGATATCCTCGTTTTCTCGACCGACCTCTCCTCCCACCAGAGAAGTGTACGCATGGTCCTGCAGCGCCTTCGAGAAAATCGTCTTTACGCCAAGATCGAGAAGTGCCTCTTCGAGCAAACAGCGTTACCCTTCTTGGGGTATATCATCACGGATTCCGGTCTTAAGATGGATCCGGACAAGCTGTCCGCGGTACTCCAGTGGCCTCGTCCGGTTGGCATAAAGGCCATCCAGCGTTTCCTCGGCTTCGCTAATTATTACCGGCAGTTTATACCCCACTTCTCTACAGTCACCAAGCCCATTACGGTCCTGACCCGTAAGGGGACGAAGCCTAACGTCTGGCCCTCTGAAGCCGAGGACGCCTTTCTTGCCCTGAAACGCTCGTTTGCTTCTGCTCCGATTTTACACCGTCCTGTGGCCAGTAGGCCCTTCATTCTGGAAGTTGATGCCTCCTCCACTGGAGCTGGGGCGGTTCTCTCCCAACAGGCTCCATCTGGACGTCTTGTCCCCTGCGGGTTCTTCTCCAAAACCTTTTCTCCGGCGGAGTGCAACTACTCCATTGGGGACCGGGAATTATTGGCCATTAAAATGGCGCTGGAGGAATGGCGATATCTGCTCGAGGGGGCAGTGCACCCCTTTACTATCTTCACGGACCACAAGAACCTGGCCTACCTGCAATCTGCCCAGAGACTCAACTCCAGACAAGCCAGGTGGGCTCTGTACTTTTCCCGTTTTGAGTTCAAGCTCCACTTCCGGCCCGGCAGTAAGAACATCAAAGCCGATGCGCTTTCCAGGTCTTTGCAGCCTCCGGAGAGGGAGGAGGATCCATCGTATGTCATCGAGCCGGCTAAAGTTATCTCTGTGGCCCCCGTGAGTTTCTCTAACCCTCCGCCTGGCAAGACCTTCGTCCCTCCAAACAAACGCCTGGAAGTACTGCGCTGGGGACATTCTTCCAAGGTTGCTGGGCACGTTGGGATTAAGAAAACTCTTTTGCTTCTTTCCCGGTATTACTGGTGGCCCTCTCTCCACCAGGATGCTAAGGACTTTGTAGCCTCCTGCAGGTCTTGTGCTCAGAACAAGGTTCCAAGGACTCTCCCCTCCGGCCTCCTTCATCCGTTGCCTGTCCCAGAGGCTCCTTGGCAGCAAATCGCCATGGATTTCGTGACTGATCTCCCTCGCTCGGCTGGGTGTACTACCATCTTAGTCGTCGCTGACCGCTTTTCCAAGATGGCCCACTTTATTCCCTTGGTCGGACTGCCATCTGCCCCAAAGTTGGCCGAAATCTTTATCCACCACGTGTTCAGGCTACATGGCCTCCCTCTGCGAATCGTGACCGATCGAGGGGTCCAGTTTACTTCCCGATTCTGGAGGGCCCTCTGTCGGCTCCTGGGCACGTCTCTCGACTTCTCTTCAGCGTATCATCCTCAAACCAACGGCCAAGTGGAACGGATTAACCAAATTCTGACCACCTACCTACGCCACTTTTCTAACGCCCATCAGGATAATTGGGTCTCTCTTCTACCTTGGGCAGAATTCGCTCATAATAATCATTCCAGCGAATCAACGTCCAAGACACCGTTCTTTGTGGTAACTGGGCTAAATCCTGGGGTTCCATTGCCCTTTTCCGCATCGTCTGGAGTTCCTGCAGCAGACACTCTCGCCAAGGAGTTTTCGCAAATTTGGAAGGAGACCAGAGAGGCGCTCGAGCTAGCCAACGTCCGAATTAAGAAACACGCGGACAAAAGACGAAGGGATCTACCCCCGTACCAGCCCGGGGACAAAGTCTGGCTTTCTACCAAACATATCCGCCTGAAAGTCCCTGCTTACAAATTAAGTCCTCGGTACATCGGGCCTTTTGAAGTACTTGGGCGCATTAACAAGGTAGCCTACAAATTGAGGTTGCCGGCGTCACTCCGGGTCCCTAACGCCTTCCATATCTCGCTCCTTAAACCTGTGGTCTTGAATCGGTTCCAACCAACCTCCACGTCCCCTCCCTCGCCAATTTGTTCTGACAATGTCTTTGAAGTAAAGGACATCCTGGCTATGAAAAGGGTCAAAGGTAAGACTCTTTTTCTTATCGACTGGAAGGGTTTTGGCCCAGAGGAGAGGTCCTGGGAGCCCCGAGAGAATGTCGATGCCCCCCTTATCATGAAAAGATTTCTAACCAACCTCAGAAGGAGAGGGCATATGGGAGGGGGTACTGTGACATCGGCGGCCGTGCCCGCCGATGCCCCTTTAGCGACGGCGCCCGCCGCAGCTTCCTCTCACCTGCGCCCTCCGGTTCGCGCGTTCCTCCGCGCTGCTTGCCGCTCTGCTGCGGGTGACCGCGGCGGCCTTAGGCCGCGCACGCGCGTTCCCCCGGCTTCTTCCGTTGGCAGGGGGCGTCGCTAGGGGAGGGTCTGTAGGGCGCACTTCCGGTCTCCGCATATATCAGGCGTCCGCTCTATTCTGAGGGCGCCTGATGATTGTTTGTGACTCGCAGCACCCATCGGCCCTACCTTCTTCTGTGTACCCTGCCTACCCTTGCTGTTCCTTTGTCTGCCCTGTTCCTGGTCCGTGTCTGTCTGCCTGCCTCCTTCCTGTGGTCCTCGCTGTACCTTTCCTGTGGGCTTCCAGCCTCTTTCTACTGGCCTCCACTTCGCTACTCCTGCTCTGTCTGCCTGTCCTCCGAGTCGTCCCTGCTGGCTCCGGCTGTCGCGGTTCCGCCCCCTGCGGTCTTGCCCCTAACGATCCCTGTATAGGGGTCGGTCTTCACCAGGTGTGCTCGGCCCAGGGGCTCCGGATCCGCGATCCAGAGGGTCCACTCTTGGACGTAATAGCCAGAGGCGTCACACAATCCATACTGGGCCTAACACCGTCTGAGCCTGCCTCATGCTGTATAGACATATATTTTGAATGTGTACGCTATCCATACATGTTATCCAGGGATACGGTACCCTTTCTAACCTTTGTGCAATGACGTGCAATCCATACTGGGCCTAACACCGTCTGAGCCTGCCTCATGCTGTATAGACATATATTTTGAATGTGTACGCTATCCATACATGTTATCCGGGGATACGGTACCCCTTCTAACCTTTGTGCAATGACGTGCAATCCATACTGGGCCTAACACCGTCTGAGCCTGCCTCATGCTGTATAGACATATATTTTGAATGTGTACGCTATCCATACATGTTATCCGGGGATACGGTACCCTTTCTAACCTTTGTGCAATGACGTGCAATCCATACTGGGCCTAACACCGTCTGAGCCTGCCTCATGCTGTATAGACATATATTTTGAATGTGTACGCTATCCATACATGTTATCCGGGGATACGGTACCCCTTCTAACCTTTGTGCAATGACGTGCAATCCATACTGGGCCTAACACCGTCTGAGCCTGCCTCATGCTGTATAGACATATATTTTGAATGTGTACGCTATCCATACATGTTATCCGGGGATACGGTACCCCTTCTAACCTTTGTGCAATGACGTGCAATCCATACTGGGCCTAACACCGTCTGAGCCTGCCTCATGCTGTATAGACATATATTTTGAATGTGTACGCTATCCATACATGTTATCCGGGGATACGGTACCCTTTCTAACCTTTGTGCAATGACGTGCAATCCATACTGGGCCTAACACCGTCTGAGCCTGCCTCATGCTGTATAGACATATATTTTGAATGTGTACGCTATCCATACATGTTATCCAGGGATACGGTACCCTTTCTAACCTTTGTGCAATGACGTGCAATCCATACTGGGCCTAACACCGTCTGAGCCTGCCTTATGCTGTATAGACATATATTTTGAATGTGTACGCTATCCATACATGTTATCCAGGGATACGGTACCCTTTCTAACCTTTGTGCAATGACGTGCAATCCATACTGGGCCTAACACCGTCTGAGCCTGCCTCATGCTGTATAGACATATATTTTGAATGTGTACGCTATCCATACATGTTATCCGGGGATACGGTACCCTTTCTAACCTTTGTGCAATGACGTGCAATCCATACTGGGCCTAACACCATCTGAGCCTGCCTCATGCTGTATAGACATATATTTTGAATGTGTACGCTATCCATACATGTTATCCGGGGATACGGTACCCCTTCTAACCTTTGTGCAATGACGTGCAATCCATACTGGGCCTAACACCGTCTGAGCCTGCCTCATGCTGTATAGACATATATTTTGAATGTGTACGCTATCCATACATGTTATCCGGGGATACGGTACCCTTTCTAATCTTTGTGCAATCACGTGCAATCCATACTGGGCGTGAGAACGGCTGGCGAGCTGTTAAGCAAGCTACAGCACCTGTCCAGACAAGTACAGGGATTCCCTAGCGAGGAGACTTATTTGATTGTTTTCTATGTTGGGACAGCAATTTTTGGGGAGCACTATACTCTGGAGAATGATAGATGGGGCCCACCATACACTGGAACATTCCAAAGGTGGACATCAGACACTGGAGCAGCATTTACAGGGCCCATTATACACTAGAGCAGTGGTCCCCAACCTTTTTTGCACCAGGGACCGGTTTCAAGCAAGACCATTCTTCCATGGCCCGGCAGGGCGGGGATGGAGGTGTGGCAGGGGCGGGGCTTTGGTCATAAGGGGGCGGGGCTATGGACACGGTTGTAGTGTAGCAGTGCATACTTATAATTAAATAACATTTATAATGTGACTCAACTCACCATAGGTTTTGAGTGAATGCTCCATCACCCCCTTCTCCCCATCATTGCCTTCACCCCATCACTCCCTTCTCCCCATCATTGCCTTCACCCCATCACTCCCCTCTCCCCATCATTGCCTTCACCCCATCACTCCCTTCTCCCCATCATTGCCTTCAGCCCATCACTCCCTTCTCCCCATCATTGCCTTCAGCCCATCACTCCCCTCTCCCCATCATTGCCTTCACCCCATCACTCCCTTCTCCCATTCACTCCCCTCTCCCCATCATTGCCTTCACCCCATTACTCCCTTCTCCCCATCATTGCCTTCAGCCCATCACTCCCCTCTCCCCATCATTTCCTTCACCCCATCACTCCCTTCTCCCCATCATTGCCTTTCGCCCATCACTCCCTTCTCCCCATCATTGCCTTCACCCCATCACTCCCTTCTCCCCATCACTCCCCTCTCCCCATCATTGCCTTCACCCTATTACTCCCTTCTCCCCATCATTGCCTTCAGCCCATCACTCCCCTCTCCCCATCATTGCCTTCACCCCATCACTCCCTTCTCCCCATCATTGCCTTCAGCCCATCACTCCCCTCTCCCCATCATTGCCTTCACCCCATCACTCCCCTCTCCCCATCATTGCCTTCACCCCATCACTCCCTTCTCCCCATCACTCCCCTCTCCCCATCATTGCCTTCACCCCATTACTCCCTTCTCCCCATCATTGCCTTCAGCCCATCACTCCCCTCTCCCCATCATTGCCTTCACCCCATCACTCCCTTCTCCCCATCATTGCCTTCAGCCCATCACTCCCCTCTCCCCATCATTGCCTTCACCCCATCACTCCCTTCTCCCCATCATTGCCTTCAGCCCATCACTCCCCTCTCCCCATCATTGCCTTCACCCCACCACTCCCTTCTCCCCATCATTGCCTTCAGCCCATCACTCCCCTCTCCCCATCATTGCCTTCACCCCATCACTCCCTTCTCCCCATCATTGCCTTCAGCCCATCACTCCCTTCTCCCCATCATTGCCTTCACCCCATCACTCCCTTCTCCCCATCACTCCCCTCTCCCCATCATTGCCTTCACCCTATTACTCCCTTCTCCCCATCATTGCCTTCACCCCATCACTCCCCTCTCCCCATCATTGCCTTCACCCCATCACTCCCTTCTCCCCATCACTCCCCTCTCCCCATCATTGCCTTCACCCCATTACTCCCTTCTCCCCATCATTGCCTTCAGCCCATCACTCCCCTCTCCCCATCATTGCCTTCACCCCATCACTCCCTTCTCCCCATCATTGCCTTCAGCCCATCACTCCCCTCTCCCCATCATTGCCTTCACCCCATCACTCCCTTCTCCCCATCATTGCCTTCAGCCCATCACTCCCCTCTCCCCATCATTGCCTTCACCCCATCACTCCCTTCTCCCCATCATTGCCTTCAGCCCATCACTCCCCTCTCCCCATCACTCCCTTCTCCCCATCATTGCCTTCACCCCATCACTGCTGTCTCTCCATCACTTCCCTCATGGCCTTCTCCTCATGTCCCCATCTCCTCCAGGGCCAGGCTACACAAACACAGACCAACACACACACAAACACACACATTATATATACACACACACAGACACCACATCTCTCCTCTCACCTGTCCGCAGCATCGCCCGCGCTTCCTCGCTCTGACACAGCAGCGGCCGCGCTCCTCTCTGTGTCAGTCAGAGACAGGAAGCGCGGGCGGCGGGCAGGAAGCTGGACGCAGTGGACGGGTCCTTGCAGCTCCGCTCCTGATATTCCCTCTTGCGGGCAGCGGAGCTGCTTGGATCGCTCCCTGCCGCTGCTACACACGGCGTCCCAGCCCCCGCTACGCCACTGACCGCCCCTGGCTCCCCTTGTGTCCGCGGACCGGCAAGGGCACTGCAGCGGCCCGGTGCTGGGCCGCGGACCGGCGGTTGGGGACCCCTGCACTAGAGCATTAGAAATGGGGCCCATTATGTTTGGAGCATTATTTGGGCCCATAAGACAGTGGAGCTTCATCCATGGGGACCAACATATACTGTAGCATTATGTGGAGCTCATCATATACTGTTTCAAACATTATATGGGACCAATGATTCTGTATGGAGAAATAGATGGGCCTCGTCATGAGATGTAAAAAGTGAAGTATTTGTCATTGTACTATACCGCTATTTCTCTGCCGTATCGGAGCATGATGAGTTGTGGTATGTGTTATAGGGGCGCTCTTTCACCCAGGGCACATGAAAACCTGCAGCCAGCCCTCCCCCCCCACAACTTTAGCCAAATAACCCCCATTTTTCAGTGCGTAACTTGTATTATGAAGTTAATTAAGGTTGACAAGCTTAAGTAAGAAGAATTGATGCTTTTGGCATTCAAATGGGCACTGTAGGTGTGTTTCCTGTCCTCCTCTCACTGCCGACTTTTATTCCCCATTGACTTACATTGGGTTTCGTGTTTCGGGACGACCCCGACTTTTCCCTATAATCGGACGATCTTGCTCGACCCGACTTTTGGAAAAGTCGGGTTTCACGAAACGAAACGCGACCCTAAAAAACCAAAAGTCGCTCAACTCTAGTGGTCTTGTATTTATTTCTATGTAGCTACATATATCACCAACCAGCAAAACTTCACACAAGGCAAATAAAGGTTAAAAATGAATCTTTATTAAGAATAAAAACAAGATAAAAGACCAAGCAGGTGCCACAGATACAGGAAAAAAGGTGGGTAACCCAAGGAGTGACCAATTACACAAATTGTGTTAATGGTCATACATAATGCATGCACATGTCAATAGCAAAACCAATTGGTTCTATGCAACTATGCACAAAAGAATAGGGCCTATACATAGAGATCAAAAAATGTCAATCAAACGGTATATAATAAGTAAGGTGCATGTTAACTAGTTGTAAGCCACCTGGGGCGCATAGTAGAAATAAAGACATAAATATAATACACAAGTGTCTCCACCTCGGACGCATGGTTTGGTATTTTTTCAAACACTTGTGTTTTATATTTATGTCTTTATTTCTACTATGCGCCCCAGGATTCATTTTTAACCTTTATTCGCCTTGTGTGAAGTTTTGCTGGTTGGTGATATATTTATGTATACTTCATGGCTATATTATAGGGATAACTTTAGGTGTTGTTCTATGTAGCTACATAGTGGGCCCCAAAAATGCTTTTCTCTGGTGGGACCAAGGTGCTCCAGTCCGACTCTGACTGAAAGCTATGGAAGTTTATAAGTGGTCCCAGGCTAAAAGTATCAAAAGTATAGATGAGGAAGAGTAGGGGGCTCAGGACATAGCCTGGAAAGGACAACCATAAAGGAAGCGTGGGATGAGTTAGTAGTGTGGAAGTAGGAGATGTTAAATGTGAGATATGAGGAGATCCAGAAGAGGGCAATATCTTTGATGCCAAGGGAAGAGAGGATCTGCAGTAGCATTGAGTGGTCGACTGTGTCGAAGGCAGAGGATGGGTCTAAAAGCGGGAGCATAAATTGTTTGCTAGGTTTGGCAGTAAGTAGTTAGTAATTTTGGTCAGGGTAGTTTAAGTGGGGCAGAAGCCGGATTGTGGGTTGTCAAATAGTGAGTTAAATGAAAGGTGGGAGGAAAGTTCAGCATGGACACTGTCATGGGTTTACCACAACAGAGAGAAGCTAGAAGACCACAGTGTCTGATTTCTCCTACTCCTCCACTGATTAGAAGCACTGCACCTTCATAAGAAACGGTGTAAATTTATTTTAGCAGTGCAAAGATTAATCTGCTCAGCTGAGAGCTCCTGAAAGCTTTCCTGCATTAAGCCTCTCAACTGTGCACTATTAGCCACTCCCATCTCCTATATAATCTGGGTCTGTCTAGCACTCATTGTCAGGGCTAGCTTATGCTGTATGGCTAGTGGTTGCTGGAGATTGTTATTGGAGAAGGCATTTGGTGGATTTATCTGTGACTGTTGCTAGGTTTTGAGTGTGCAATAATTCCCTTTCTTCTTCTACTTTGACTTAATCCCATCCACCACTCCCCGGTGCATCCCTCTGTTATATATGTGTGTATATTTATATGCTTGGTATTTTTCGTTACCCCTGTTTGTATTATCTTGTTATTCTGGTTGGTGTAGTGTGGTACAATACTACTCCCCTCTTCCCTCGGTGGGGGAATGGAATAGACTGAGGGCGGATTTAGGAGCTAAGGCAAGGTACATGGCCCCGGTGTCTTCACCATCAGAAGTAGTTCTGGGAACAGGGCGAGCTAAAGTACCCCTAGCGTTAGGGACAGGGAAGGACCTCTGGTCCTGAGACACCCGACAACAAAAATGAAATCCTCTGTACACCAAAAAGGCATTTCGATCCCTTGACATACAGGGAATTCTCCCTCAAAATCCGGAACACAGTCTGAACATGTTCCACATGAGAATCCCAATCCTTGGAGAAGATCAAAATATCATCCAGATAGATGATCAAAAATGTATCCACAAAGTCTCGGAAATTATCATTCATGAAACACTGGAAGACAGAAGGGGCATTAGTGAGCCCAAAAGGCATCACCAGGTACTCAAAATGTCCTTCCGGAGTATTAAACGCCGCCTTCCATTCATCCCCCTGCTTAATGTGAATAAGATTATACGCCCCCTTGAGGTCAAGCTTGGTAAACCAGCAAGCACCTTTAACTCTGGAGAATAGATCGGAAATCAGAGGTAACGGATACTGATATTTAACAGTAATTTTGTTGAGGGAACGATAGTCAATACAAGGCCTTAATGAACCATCTTTCTTGGCCACAAAAAAACCCCCAGCACCTAAGGGTGAAGAGGATGGTCTAATATGACCCTTCTCCAACGACTCCTTAATATAGGATCGCATAGCCTCGTGCTTGGGTACAGATAAATTGAAAAGCCGACCCTTGGGAAATTTACACCCAGGGCTCAGCTCAATTGCACAGTCATAACTCCTATGAGGAGGCAAAGACGCAGACTCATTCTCATTAAATACATCATAAAAATCAGCCAAATAGTCAGGAACATCATGCGACTGGGGAGAGGTGGAGAAAATAGGAGCGTCACTAAGGGCACACCGACAACCCCAACTCACCACAGACACAGATTTCCAATCCAAAACTGGATTGTGGATATGCAACCAGGGAAACCCCAGAACGATGGTATCATGCAAATTATGCAACACCAAAAATCTGCAATTTTCTTGATGGTCTGGGGCGACCCGCATTACCACCAGGGTCCAAAACTGAGGTTTATTCTTCACCAAAGGAGTAGCATCAATACCCATCAAAGGGATAGGCATCCGCAGAGGTGTCATAGGAAACCCACAACGTTTAGCAAAATCCAAGTCCATCAGGTTCAGAGCTGCTCCCAAATCCACAAAAGCCTTAGCGGAAAATGTGGACAGGGAGCAGATCAGAATAATTGCCAGAAGAAACTTAGGTTGAACACCACCCGCAGCAAATGTGTGTGCAAAACGTTTCTCTCGTTTAGGGCAGACAGAAATAATATGAGAGGCATCTCCACAGAAAAAACACAGCTTATTACACCTTCTGAACTCCTGACGTTGCGCCCTAGACAAAACTCTATCACATTGCATAGGTTCAGACATTTGTTCAACAGGTGGCAACACCTCTCGTGCAGTTTTGCGTTCACGCAAACGCCGATCAACCTGAATGGCTAATGACATAGAATCGTCAAGACCAGAGGGAACAGGAAATCCCACCATAGTATCTTTTACGGTTTCTGACAAACCCTTCCAAAAGAAAGCTGCCAAGGCACCATCATTCCAGGTAGTAAGGACCGCCCACTTTTGGAATTTTTGACAGTACAACTCTGCAGAATCCTGACCCTGGCTCAATGCCAACAGGGACTTTTCAGCCGGATCATTAGCATTATATTCATCATACAACAACCCCAAGGCCTGACAAAATGCGTTCACATCAGTCAGAATAGGATCACCAGGTTTCAAAGAAAACGCCCAATCCTGAGGATCGCCGCACAGCAAAGAGATGACAATTTTAACCTGCTGCGCAGAGCTTCCCGATGAGTTAGGCTTCAAGGCAAAAAATAATTTACAATTATTCTTAAAATTCAGAAATTTAGACCGATCCCCAAAAAACACATCAGGAGTAGGGATCTTTGGTTCAGCAGGATGTGAATGAGCAAGATAGGCGGAAATTCCCCGCACTTCAGCAGTAAGCTGCTCCACACGATCAGACAATTGCTTAATCTCCATTGAGAAAAAATTCCCCCTACGGCCTCAGAGAAATAGAGGAAAAAGTATACACCAAAAAAAAAAAAAATTCTGACACTTTTTTTTCCCTTTTTTTTTTACAATTCTCTCCTGCTATTGAGCAACCTAGAATCTGCGGTATGGCTGGTGATTCTGTTATGAATGAGTCGTCACATGAGCTCTGACTAAAACCTTTTTTTTTATCCATTACGGATCCTATCACTGCTTTGACAGGGCAACTGCAGCAGCTCAGCCTAGAGGTGGTAGATCTGCGCACTGTCGTTTTGCAGCACCCTAACACATCAGGTTTGGGGATCATGACTCCCAAGCAAACCTTAGCGGAGCCCAAGATTGCTTTGTCTGACAAGTTCTCTGGGGGGGAGTGACAAGTTTGTTGTTTTCAGGGAGGTCTGTAAAGTATACCTCAGGTTACATTCTTGTTCCTTAGGAACCGAGGAGCAATGGTTGAGGATAATAACCTCGCTCCTTCAGGGTGACCTCCAAGTATGGGCATTCTCTCTCCTGTCTTACTCCCAGTCGCTCCAGACGGTGGAGGAATTTTTTCTGGCGCTGGGCCATATATACGATGACCTCAACCCCGTCTCCCTGGCTGAGTCCACACTGTGCCAGCTCCAGCAGGAGTATTGCATATTTGTATGTTTGGTATTTTTCGTTACCCCTGTTCGTATTACGCTGTTGATCTGCTTGGTGTACTATGGTACACTAATACTCCCCACTTCCCTGGGTGGGGGAAGGGTACGGACTGAGGGCAGATTTAGGAGCTAAGGCAAGGTACGTGACCCCGGCGTCTGCACCATCAGAAGTATCCCTGTGTTTTGGACGGCAGAACGCACTAAATATTAAATAACAGAAAGTGCGTTCGCCGCCCGGGGTCCACCGTGCAGAGGTGTTAAACTGCTGCTATATAATGACAGACGTGCTATATGGCGGTATAGCACACGCGGGTTATACGTCACCTGATGTGTGCTGGTGAGCTCTGTTAACCTCACAGAGACGCCTAAGTTATAAACATAAATGCTAAGCCTGTTGTCCTCACAGGTATCAGCGGTGTGCACACATGGTATACAGTCACAGGACTATGCCCAAGACTCAGGGTCAGTGTCCATCTAGACCTACTGTGCGTGCGGCGTCGCTACCGCGGACGACAACAAGTGCTGCTGACTGCAGCACGGCGACCGACTCAGCTGCCACACGACAATGCCCAAGAGAAGGCGCACTGTCGGACACTAGTGCTATAAGATGTGAACTGTGGCCTGTAGCGCGCCACTGACTGGCGCTGACTCTATGACTAAGTCCCTATCCACACATGTAATATCAGAGGGAGGGGATCTTAATGCAGGCACATGCATTCATCATCATTCACACAGGTAGCAATAAGAGTCTATACTAGCGCATGGCCGAGCGGCCATGCGGGCCTTTTATAGCCGTGCGCTTCCGGGACCTTCCAGATCTCTGAGATGGACCAATCAGATCAGAAGGACCTGAGCACGTGACTCCCGATCTCCACTAGGAGATCGTCTCATGAGCAGGCCCAGTAGCGCGGCGAGAGGACTTAGTCTCTGGAGTGGCTTGCTGCAGAGCAGGCTGCGCTACTATTGCTGGTCCAGAGGTGGCAGCAACAACCAGACCCAGAGAACTGGTCTTAGCAGGGTGTCTGGATCGCAGAGATTGCTGTGCAGGTCCCTGAGAGGTTGGAGGGGAATGGGAGACCGCTGGCTGCATGGCTCTGGATTCCTGCTGTGCAGCTGCAGGAACCCGATGCCTAACATTGCCCCCCCTCTGAGCCTCACTATGTTCAAAGGCCGTGATCAGTAGCGGAGCGTGGATGTTTTCCACTGGCTCCCAGGTCCGGGCCTCTGGACCATGACCCTTCCAGTCCACCAAATAACATTTTTTGCCATGCACAATCCTGCGTCCCACAATGGCGTTAACCTCAAACTCATCCGAAGACAAATCTGATGAGCCGGCTGATGGCTCGGAGAACCGGGCCATGTGAACAGGTTTGAGAAGGGACACGTGGAAGACGTCAGAGATGGCCAAATGTGGTGGAAGAGCCAGGCGGTAGACCACTGGGCTGATTCGCTCGAGAATCTTAAAAGGTCCGATGTATCACGGCGTGAACTTGGTAGACTTGGCCCGCAGCTTGATATTTCGAGCAGAGAGCCACACCAAGTCGCCGGGGGAAAAGGTTGGAGCGAGACGCCGATGTGTGTCAGCGGACGCCCTCATTCTTTCTTTAGAGGCTCGAATAGCATCCTGGGTGCGATCCCAAATGTCGCGAGCCTCCACTGCCCAGTCTGCCACCCTGGTGTCACGGGGTCCTTCTCTGGACACAATCAACAGAGCAAGCGAAGAGTGAACAATTCCAAGACCTTTATTCAGGCAAAAATACGAAAGGTCCATATTCAGTCCACCACACAAAGGATAAGATAGTCCATGGACCTGGGGATATAGGCATCATTCTCGGTGAGGGTGATAGTTGGTAGCAGGTGGGTTGCTCTATTATGAGCATTGTATTATTTGTGTATGTGTCACATTTGTGACCATTTTTAATGTTTTTAAGAATTTTTTCTGTTTGCTGTGTTTAATAAAATTTGTATTATATATGCTATGTCCTATCCAGGGTGATCCACTGCTCATGGCCTATTTCTTTCCTTTTTGTGAAACACAGTGAGATGGAAGATGGGGATGACGAGGAGTCCAGACTAGTACAGGGATTCCCTAGCGAGGAGACTTATTTAATTGTTTTCAATGTTGGGACAGCAATTTTTGGGGAGCACTATACTCTGGAGAATGATAGATGGGGCCCACCATACACTGGAACATTCCAAAGGTGGACATCAGACACTGGAGCAGCATTTACAGGGCCCATTATACACTGGAGCATTAGAAATGGGGCCCATTATGTTTGGAGCATTATTTGGGCCCATAACACAGTGGAGCTTCATCCATGGGGACCAACATATACTGTAGCATTATGTGGAGCTCATCATATACTGTTTCAAACATTATATGGGGCCAATGATTCTGTATGGAGAAATATATGGGCCTCATTACTCTGTATAGCGCACTATGCGGTGCCCATAATACTGTATGGAGTAATATACTGTCCGTTTTTGGAGCTATTGGAGAATTTAAAATGGATATCAGTCATGTGATGTAAGAAGTGAAGCATTTTTCATTGTACTATACCGCTATTTCTCTGCTGTATCAGAGGATCATGAATTGTGTTATGTGTTAAAGGAGCCCAGTGACACTCTTTGGCCCAGGGCCCACAAAAATCTGGAGCCAGCCCTACCCCCCCCACAACTTTAGCCAAACAACCCCCAGTTTTCAATGTCTAACTATTATTATAAAGTAAATTAAGGTTGACAAGCTTAAGTAATAAGAATTGATGTTTTTGGCATTCAAATGGGCACTGTAGGTGTGTTTCCTGTCCTCTACTCCCTGCCGACTTTGCTTCCCCATTGACTTACATTGGGTTTCGTGTTTCAGTCGGCCTCCGACTTTTCACAATAATCAGCCGATTGCGTTCGACCTGACTTTTGATAAAGTCGGGTTTCGTGAAACCCGACTCGATCCGAAAAAAGGCAAAGTCGCTCATCTCTAGTTGGGAGTAGTAGTGTTCTGTATATTAGATGTTTTATGATCGTGTTATTATGGGGGCTGTAGTGCCCTACATTCCTGTATATCGTCAGATATGGTGCGGCAGTAGCGGATCACTCTGTATGCACAATTCCCCTGACTTATATAGCATGGGATGTGATAGATGAAATGGTTAATCCCACTAGAAATCCATCTTAAGTTTTCTGTGGGAAATCATGTTTCATCCTCGGAGATGGCAATGTTTAGGTTAGGGTGGGTGTCCGGAGGCCGCAGGTCATGGATGTTCTCATAGATTCCGCTGGAAAAGGGCCATGGACAGGATTTTCTAGACGACCTCTATAAATTCCCACAACTGCTACTCTGTTCATCATGGGTCAATATAGAGGATATATGGGGCACAGAAGTAGCAGAATAACCCTTACCTCGATACAAACTCCCCCCTCAAGAAAATGTTAGTGCTATATATATGGCTCATGGAATTTGGTGTCCCCCTCTCAGCAATTGGGTCCCATTGTATAGAAAATGGCCTTTTCCAAGGTATTGCCAAAAAGATGGGAGCACATTTTGGTTTGAGATTAACCAAGCCAAAATGAATTCTTAAGACCTTCCCCCAATAATGAGATATGGTTGATCCAAAGTACCTTTGGCTTTATCTGACTCGAGCTGCCACCTGGCATTGTGCAGAGAGATCTCAGACTTGGCTTTGTCACTGTGGCTATAGAAGAACAATATATGATACTTCAGAGCTCCTCTTGACTGATCTCATGTGGCCATTTCCAGCTTACAATGACCCCTATTACGGTGAAGTGAGGAGGTTATAGCAGGATAGAAAAGGGTGAAGTTTTTATGCAGCAATAACTGAGCTAAGTTCCTTAAGAACCCTTGGATTCAGTCGAGCTTCGGTGGCCAAGGCTTTTTTTAACGATCTCTATAAATCGGATATTGTCAGATAGAGCTGGTAAATACAGGCAGTTTTGCAGTTTAGGGATTAATAATTGAGCACCGGATGTTCATGATACCAGTGCTCTGATTATGTCATCTAAAAAATACAGATGGTTAAAAGGTAGATATGTTCCAAGATAAGTTAGATAAAATCAATGTAAGCAAGGCCTTGGTCACCAAAGCTCGACTGCATCCCAGGGTTCTTAAGGAACTTGGCTCAGTTATTGCTGCATAAAAAAATGTATGGAGACGCTCTCGTGTCTGGTCCTGTGCTGAGAGAGTGATACAAAGCTAATGTGGTACCCATTATAAAAAACGTCTCTTGGTCTATCCCATGCAAGCATAATTGTCCGATGTCACAGGGTCCTACCATGCAGGAGGGGGGCCCGCCGATGCCAGCGCCTATTTCGTGACATTGAGGGAAGTAAGAAAAATAGTTTGTTTTGTTGTTTTTTTAAAATGTGTTGGAAAAGAGCGTCAGGATGGAGGACATTATTACTGAATTCGCTCAGCATCGGGGACATTATACCAAGAAGGGGCTGAGAATGGGGACAGTATATCAGGAATAGGTCCAGGATTGAGGACGATATACCAGGATGGGGACAATATACCAGGAAGGAGTCCAGAATGGGGGACATTATTACTGGAAGGAGCCCAGGATGGCGGACATTATACTAGGAGGAGCCCATTATGGGGGACATTATACCAAGAAGGAGCCCAGAATAGGGGGACATTATACTAGCAACAGGCCCAGGATGGGGGACATTATTACAGGAAGGAGTTCAGGATGGGAGTCATTATATCAGGAGGTGCCCAGTATGGGTGACATTATAGCAAGAAATAGCCCAGGATGGCGACATTATTACAGAAATAGGCCCAGGATGGGGGACAATACACCAGGAAGGAGCCCAGGATGGGGGGTCATTACAGCAGGAAGGAGCCCAGGATAGGGGATAAAGTATCAGGAAGGGGCCCAGAATGGGGGACATTATACTAGCAACAGGCCCAGAATGGGGGACATTATTACATGGATGGTGCCAGAATAGGAGACCTTATTATAGAATGGGGCCAGGATGGGGACATTATTACAGGATGGAGGACATTATTACATGGGGAAGAGAATGGAACACGTGTGTCTTTATGGCCTCTTTCACACATCCGTGTCTCCGGTACACGTGGTGACAGTTTTCACACGTACAGGAGACACTTTCTCATTCAAATGAATGGGTTTGTGCACGTCAGTGTGTTTCCACGGACCGTGTGTCCATGGGCAAAGCAAGCTGACATGTCCGTTTTTTGCACGGATGGCAAAACGTCCCGCACACGTGCACATGGAGAACACTCATTGATGTCATCCGTGTGTTAGGACGGCCGCCGGGGATGAAGCGCTACAGTAAGTGCTCTTCCCCGGCGGCAGGTGCTGAAGGCGGCTCTCATTCTCCCCTGCTCTGCCGGCGAGCAGAGGAGAATGATGAGCGTTATATTAAAGTCTGGATGACAGCAGGTGGGGGCTTTGGGGACTCTTACCCCCATCATCTGACACCCATTGCCGCTAATAAGTGACAGTAGGTGCGGGTGCTCGGGGTATTCCACAGCCCAAACCAGCTGTCGTTCGGACTTTAATATAACGCTCATCATTCTCCTCTGCGTGCCGGCAGAGCAAGGGAGAATGATGACAGCCGTCTTCAGCACCTGCCGCCGGGGAACAGCGCTTACTGTAGCGCTTCTTCCCTGGCGGCTGTCTGTGTGGTACTGATGCGGCACACGTGTGGCACACAGTTGCCACTTGTGTGCCACACGTAGTACACACACGGACACACAGACACGGATATCTCCAGCACTGGAAATAAACAGACGTGTGAAAGCGGCTTATAGGATCTAGAATGCTACAGGTGCCCATACATTTGAAGAACATGCAGGTGGGGCCGAGGTCCAAATTTTGCACCAGGGCCCATTAAGCTCTAGTTATATGGCTGTTCTGGAGTAATTATAGACCAGTAAACTTAATATCCATGATGGGATAAAATGTTTGAAGGGCTTGCAGTATACAATAATATACGCAGGGCCGGACTGGCCATCTGGCAATTCTGGCAAAAGCCAGAAGGGCCAGTCTGGTAATGGGCCGCTTTGTCTGCTACATTGTTATCAGAATCTGCATCCTGAAAATGCCCATATTGTTAACAGCTGTAACGGAGTACAAAATTGCTGGTTCCGGCTGGTCTTGGCCATCCCTTCTGTCTGCGACCTGCCAGTGGCCAGCACCAGCAGTGGACGTTGGTGGTGCAATGACATCATTGCATTGCACCACCAGCATCCACTGTGAGAATGACTAGAAGACGAGTCAGACACTACAGAGGATGAGGTGTCTGGATTAGATGAGTATAGAGATTTTTTTCATTTTTGTGGGGTTGTGAGAGACTATCACATTATATAGGATGCTGTGGGTTGGACAAACATAGTATATAAGGGGCTGTGAGGTGGACACCATGCTATATACTGTAGTGTCCTGTTGGGGAACCATTATACTAGATAGGCGGCTGTTGGGAAGACCATCATACTATATCAGGGACTGTTAGGTGGACCGTAATGCCATAAAGGGGCTATGAGGTGAACCATCATACTACATGGGGGACTGTTGGGGGTACCTTCATAGGAGCTGTGCGGTGTACCATCATACTATAGGGGTGGTGTTGGGAGGACCATCATACTATTTAGAGGGCTGTGATGTGTACCCTCATATTATATAGGGGGCTGTGAGGGGACCGTCATACATAATTGGGGCTATGGGGGATTTTTATAGTGTATGGGGGATCCATCATACTGTGTGGATTGGCTGAGGAGGGACCATCTTACTGTGTAGGGTGGTTGTGGTGGACATCATGCTGTGTGGGGTGGATGTAGTGGATATTATACTGTCTGGAGGTCTATGGGGTACATTATACTAGGCTGTGGTGACCATCATACTATATGGAATGGTTATGGAGAACATCATACTGTAAGGGGGCTGTGGTGTTATTGGGTCTGCCTCCCAGGGCCGTGGGGTACTCGGTACCGGGCCGGTGTCAGCGGGATGTGTCACAGCAGCTGTGACCCGGTCCGTGGCCTTGGGTGCCCAATGTAAAAAAGGGGGAGATTGCAAATGGTGGAATGTAAATGAATAGTTTGTGACGCCACCTGTGGTGTTCGGCAAGTGAGATGTTGAGCCGACGCTGCAGACAAATCCTTTGGGGCTGGTGGTGTGTTGCAGCCAAGATGGTGAAGCTCCCCACAGGTGGAGCTGTAGCCCCAGGGCAGTGTAGATGTAGGGGGAGAGGCACAAGCGGTGTAGAAGCTGGTACCCAGATGTAGCGGTGCTGGGTGTGTTGGTGCAAGAATGAATGGAGGACACCAGGGCTTGTAGTTCCAAAGCTTTATTCACAGTCTGTAGTACACACAGGTGCCTGCCTGCGTGCCGTGTCCTCCGGGTCAGGGACTCAATCAACCTCCAGGCCAGATGGAATGCTCCCTTCCAACACTCCACCAACATATGCCTTTCTGAACGTCTCCTCTTATAGCGCCTTTAAGTGTGAAGTACTCCTAGTACTGAGTTACACTGGAGTTCATCCTGACAGATGTTCCCAAGAACTCTACTTGTACGGCAGACAGCTGTAGCCTGCTTCGGGGACTCCTTACTCCTGAGTCCCGGCTCATTATCAATGTTGCTGTTGTGCCCCCAAGTCTTAGATGGGAGTAGTGCATTTACAGCCAACTACTCCACCGGTGTCTGCTGTAGAACCATTAGTGTCCATACAACCTAGGGGATCGGGCCCTGGCCTTGCGCTTAGAACTTCTAGGCAGGGTTCTCTCCTAACCCACGTCCTCTGTTCCCTTTTACTCCTACGTTCCGTACTAGTCTTTCCTTCTTATGGAAGCTCAGGTTTCGGTTCAATGTCTTTCTCCTTCTTTCCTTTCCCGTGCCAGCAGACCCAGGTCTCTGACATCTGCTGCAGTGTAGGGTTCAGACAGGTTCTCAGGATGCAGTGACGAGACACGAGACTGTGTGATTGGTAAAATAAATATTTATAAATTGGTGCCGCTGGGGCTGTGCTGAACAAATCAAATGGGTAACAACAAACTGTCCTCGCAGGGACTCAATAACATTTACAACACTTTTCCTTATACTAAATGCGACTAATCCGGCTAGTCCGGGTGTTGTAGGCCACGTATGGCCGAACTAAGGGTCCTTATTTCCTATGGACAACTTATCCTTCCAGGCGTCGTTCAGGATTGCAGATGCGGCCGCTCAGAGGTCGCTGATGCGGCTGCCTTGACGCCCCGATGTCCCGGGATGATTTGGGTTCGATGGGCCCTGGAGGATCTGTGCTGGCGGGGCACAACAGGCCCTGAAGAATCTGTGCTGGTGGGGCAAAACAGGCCCTGAAGAATCTGTGCTGGCGGGGCACAACAGGCCCTGAAGAATCAGTGCTGGTGGGGCACAACAGGCCCTGAAGAAATGGTGCCGGCGGGGTGCAACAGGCCCTGAAGAAATGATGCCGGTGGGGCGCAACAGGCCCTGAAGAAATGATGCCGGTGGGGCGCAACAGGCCCTGAAGAAATGATGCCGGTGTGGCGCAACAGGCCCTGAAGAAATGATGCCGGTGGGGTGCAACAGACCCTGAAAAAATTATGTCGGTGGGGTGCGGTGATGACGCAGTCTCAAAATCTACCGTTCACCAGTCTCTTCCCAGAGTCCCTCAGCAAACTACATGGGGGCCTCTACTGCCGCCTGTAGCGAGGTGGTGCCCCCTGTGGCTGGTGATGACAGGGCCGCAGCTGTGGAAGAAGGCAGGGGGGCAGTGTCCTAACCGCTGGAAAGGAATGGTCTATAGTCGCAGTGGTCAGTGGAGGTCGTGGACTTGTCACAGCAGGACGGGAAACAGCGGGGGCGGCTGTATGCGACCGTATGAGGGGAGCGGCCGCCGGTGCAAGGCTCTCACGTGTCACTAGTCGGTAAGTCCGCGGCTTTCCTTTCACAGGGCCCTGTCGGTCTCTCCAGAACACACCGTTTGCTCCCTCGGTCCTCTCTGTCTTAGGCCTGTTTCACACTTTCGTTTTTGACCATCAGTCAAAATCCGCCGTTTTGCAAAAAAAACGGATCCGCCATTTTTTTGGCGGATCCGTTTTTTTCTCCATTGATTTGCATTACCGGCGGATTTTAACGGATGGCCATCCATTGGCCATCCGTTGGATCCTTTTTTTTTTTTGCGGATCCGTCAATTTTTTTGCGTCCACCGACATGCCTGGATGGACCATGCAACGTTTTTTTTTGCTGCAGGATCCGCATTTTATGGTTCTCTCTCTCTCTTCCCGGGCTGCGGTTCCTTTAAAATTCTTCATTCATCAAATCCGTGAAAAAAACGGTCCAGTGGCATCCGTTCACATCAGTTAGCAACGGATCCGCTTTCCGCCATTTTGGCGGATTTTAACTGACACAAAAAAACTGAAGTGTGAAACAGGCCTTACCCGACTTCTTGTCTGTTGTCCGGCTCTCTGTCAACTGCCACTTCAGCGCGCCCCCTGCTCCTGTTAAGCTTTCCCTGCCCCCTGTTTCCCTGACAACTTCAGTCAAGTCTTTTCTTTTACTGTCCTCCCAGCATCGTTCCCTCAGGAACCCTGATGGCGGTCCCCTGGGCACCTGCCCCTTCACTGTCTGGGAGTCCGGCTCCCCACAGCAGCACCTCCTTCCTCCATCCATCTCCCAGGGATCTTCTCTCCTCACTCCTCTCTGAGTGACTCACTGACTGACTGACCTCTAATCCTAAACCCTCCCGCTCTTTTATGTATTCTAACTCCACCCACCTCCCAGCACGTTTAAACTGTGTTCCAAATTATTATGCAAAAAGAGTTTAGGAGCTATAAGGTTAGAATTTTTTTGTTTGTCCTTTACACTCATTGATGGTGATGTGTGTCAGGGCTCTTTATATCACTGAAAGCAATTGCAGATACCTGTGCAAATTAGTTTGGCAGGTGTGTCCAAATAAAGGCAAGACTACTGAAGAAGGCTGTTCCACATTATTAAGCAGCCTACATTTTTTGCCAAAATGGGAAAGAAAAAGGATGTGTCGGCTGCTGAGAAGCAACAAATTGTGGAGTATTTAGGTGAAGGCATGACTACAATCAACATTGCCAAGACACTTCATCGTGATCATCGCACAATCAAGAAGTATGTAGCTGATTCCCAGCACACACGTGTGCGTGCTGATAAGGAAAAATTGAGGACTCTTTCCAACAGGCAATTGCGTCAGGTTAAAAGAGCAGCTGCAAAAATGCCTTGTCATAGCAGCAGACAAGTTTTTGAAGCTGCTGGTGCCTCCAACGTCCCCCGAACAACAAGACGCAGGGTCCTTCAGAGGTTTGCAGCTGTGCGTAAGCCATCCTGTCGACCACCTTTATCCACTGCACACAAGTAGAAACGGCTCCAGTGGCCAAACGATACATGAAGACTGACTTCCAAACTGTTCTGTTCACCGATGAGTGCCGTGCAACGCTCGATGGTCCAGATGGATGGAGTGGAGGATGGCTGGTTGATGGACACCCCATGAAAACACGGCTAAGGCGCCAACAAGGAGGAGGTGGAGTAATGTTTTGGCCTGGAATCATGGGGAGAGAGATTGTCGGCCCCTTTAGGATCCCTGAAGGGGTAAAGTTGAACTCCATAATCTATGTGGAGTTTCTAGAACAGCACTTCCTGCCATGGTTCAAGAGGAAGAACCGTGCTTTCCGCAGCAAGATCATTTTCATGCCTGATAATGCACCGTCTCATGCTGCAAATAACACATCTGCATCTGGCTGCTATGGGCAGAAAAGAGGACAAACTTATGGTGTGGCCACCATCCTCCCCTGACCTCAACCCCATTGAGAACCTCTGGAGCATCATCAAAAGGAGTGTCTATGATGGCGGGAGGCAGCTCACATCTAAGCAACAGCTCTGGGAGGGGATTCTGTCCACATGCAAAACAACTGAAGCACAAACCATCCAAAAACTGACAAATTCAATGGACGAGAGAGTTCAGAAGCTTCTTTCCAACAAGGGGTCCTATGTGCAAATGTAACATCACCGAGAAGAAAGTTTTGACTTGAAAACTGTTTGATTTAATTTTGTAATAAGCTGATAATGTTTATCATTTCACAATTCACCATTTTTTTGTTCAAAATAAAAAGGTTGAAAACTATGCTGTGCATAATAATTTGGAACATGCATTTTGAGTGTTTCTTATTTTTAAAAATATACTGTTTCCATAGGCAGTTTGTGCAAAAACATTGCAATTATACTAGAATGTTAGATGACTGGAAAATAACAATGACTGCAATTCACACAGGTAATTTACAGAAAATAGGAGGAAATATTTTTTGAATAATAATTTGGAACACAGTGTAGTGTTCCAAGCAGGGAGCCGCAATGTGGCTTTGCTAAACTACTCTGTTGTGTGGGGTGCGAGTGTTGGAGCGTCGTCAGGAGCCTCCAACCTTACCTGGATGGTGGGGCACCACACCTCAGGAGGAGGTGCAGTACCTCTGTGGCAACTGAGCCCTCAGCGGTGCCACACATCATACTGTATGTGGGGGCTTTAGTGGACATCACAATTTATTTAGGGCCTTGTAGTGTAGATCATAATGTGTGGGGGTCTGTGGTGCCTCTCATTCTGTATATTGGGGGCTGGATTGGATACCATACTGCATGGGATGGTGTGATGTCAATCTTATTGTGTGGGGTGCTGTGGGGCATCATAATTTGTATAAGGTTTGTGGGGTCATCATACTGTGTGAGGGCATAATACTCTACGGGAGTCCTGAAATAATGAGTGTGACAACTTAGGGCTTCAGTAGGGGCAAAATTACTGTCTAAGTGCTGAAATATATTTCCTTTTCCATTTCTTAAAAAGTTGGGAGTTCCGCTCTGCTTTGACTGTGACTTGATAGGACTTTTTCTATGGGGTCTGCTATTTCTATATTCACCCCTGCTCAGGAGCATTATTACAATAAAGAGACACTGAGGATCATTATTATAAGGAGGCACAATGGGGGGATTGTTAGCATTTAGGGAAGCAAGGAGTCATTATTATTAATATAAGAAAGCGCAGGATATTTTTATTATTATAAGAAGGTACAGGGCCATTCTTTTCAGCGGTCAAGGGGGAGCATTATTAAAGGAGGCACAGGGGAATTATTATAAGGCACCACAAGTTGTGGTTAGTGTAGAGGGGGTAGAATGTGAGGAGGGTCCTGGAAAATCAGTAAAGTGAAGATATTTGTGTGTTACATTTTGAAGGCACGAGTTATGGATGGAAGAAGAGGTCTGGACCGAATGCAAAAGAAAAGGGAAAATGACAACAATCAGCGAGACGTCACTGGTGAGAACCTGCACAATTTGCACATATATGGCCTGCAGAGCACTGGGGTAAAACTGTTATCACCATTATATGGTCACTGTATGGCTGTAATATCAGTGTTAGTACAGTGTTTGGTTAAAGTAGTGGTTTAAGCTTGAGGTTAAAGTCTGCAGTGACTCTATGTGACTGTGCGACCCTATCAAACTGCGGACTATGAATCCTTACAGATCTCGCCCCCTGTGAGGATCCTCCGATGCTGGCGCTGGGAGTTGGTGATCAAGTTCAATGGTGTAACTTGAACAATATCGTCCCCAAAGTAAAAGCTCAAATAGAGCCCCCAATTATTGCATATCTTTTTATATAGGCCAAAGGGACTTTTGAGACCCCCAGGCCTCCAGGGCCCGGTTGCGATTGCAACCCTTGCACCTACTGTAGTTACGCCCCTGATCATGGGACCGCAAGTATGAGATTTGCATACATGCGGTCATGTGCTGACTAGATGTGCACGGCCTCGCTCAGTACTAGTGAAGTTAGAAAAGCCGAGTACATTTAGTCTGAATGTGGCCGGAGGTGTGAAAATTGCATTCTTTGTGGTCACATGACGGCTGCTTCCAATGCCGGAATCCTAACAGTGCGACAGTGCGCGCTATGAAGATCAAAAGTCTAAAGTTACATAGACTTTAAAATCAACCCCTTTAACAATCAGTATTGTGGTAGAATTAACACGGTATATGCTGTTAGAATTTGGTTATAGTTTGTTGGTATTTGTCTAGAATATTAAAATATTATTATTTTGATATTATAATTATTTAATCTTATATAGCAATATTATGGTATTGTAAGAAATCTTGATTTCCTCCAGGCAGGGTAACATCTGGGGCTCGGGGCCGGGGACACCGTGGGCCTGTGTAATGTCAAATGCCAGGGCTGAATTTCAGTCCCAGTCCGTCCCTGAATCTACGGTAAGTGATTGTAAATGTGGCATTGCTAACGAAGACACAAGTTGTCAAACTAACCTAATTCATTTTTTTATGAAGAGTTGAGTAGAAACCTGGACAGATGTATGGGTGTGGAATGGATAACGGGCGCAATTCATCATTTGCATTTTTTTTATGCGCATGCTGCAGATTCTTCTGCGTTGTACGGTACCATTAAAGTCAATGGAAAATGAAAACCGCAGTGCACATGCTGTGGATTTTTCCACGTGGATTAGCTGCGGATTGTGCGGAATCCGCAGCGGTTTGACACCTGCTCCGTTATAAAAATCTGCAGGTGTCAAAACGCAGGGGAAATCCGCAGGCTATTCTGCACTAAATCCGCAGATAAAACGCAGGTCTCTGACCTGCAGATTTAGCCAAATCCGCACCAAAAAATCCGCAGTGTGTGCACATGGATCGCCCTCGCACCCAGGGCAGTGGGGTACTCAGTACCGGGCCCGTTGGTTTCAATGGGAGTTGTCACGGTAGCTGTGACCCGGTATGTGGCCCTGGGCATCCATTGTAAAGGGGGGAATGTTGAACGTGTGGATGATGATTAAAGTTTATTGGTGAATGATTCGTGACGCCACCTGTGGTGTTCGGCAATGAAGATGTTAAGCCGACGCTGCAGGCAGATCCTCTGGGACAGATGTTGAGGTGCAGCAATGATGTTCTGGCCCTCCACAGGTAGGGCAGTAGTTCCAGGGCAGTGTAGGTGAAGAGATAGGGAGGAGACGTAGATGGTGCAGTGTCAGGCACAGCGATGTAGCAGTGCTGAGTGTGTCGGCACAAGAATAAGTGGAGGACACCAGGGCATGTAGTTCCAAAGCTTTACTCACAGTCTGTTGTGCATACAGGTGCCCGCCTCAGTGCTGTGTCCTCCAGGTCAGGGGCTCAGCCAACCTCCAGGCAAGATGAAGTACTCCGTTCCACCACTCCGCCAACATATGTGCCTTTTCTGAACGTCTCCCTCCTTAGCGCTCGTAGTGAAGTACTCACAGTACTGAGTTACACTGGAGTTCCTCCTGTCTGATATTCCTAGAACTCTACTTGTACGGTAGACAGCTGTAGCCTGCTTCGGGGACTCCTTGCTACTAAGTCCCGGCTCACTCACGTTGCTGTTGTGCCCCCAAGTCTTGTGTGGGAATAAAGTGGTGACAACTTCTATTCCTCCGGTGTCTGTCGCAGGACCATTAGTATCCGTACAACCTCGGGGACCGGACCCCGGCCATGCGCTGAGAACTTGAGGAAGGGCTCTGCTCTAACCCTAATCCTTAGTTCACTTGCTCTCCTCACGTTCCATGCAAATCAATCTTTCTTATGGAGAATTAGGCTTTCTGAATGTCTCCTTCCTGTGCCAGCAGACTCAGGTCACTGAGGTCTGCTGCAGCACTTCCTTCAATCCATCCCACTCAGGGGATCTTCTCTCCCAGACTGACCTAGTCCTAAAGAACTCCCGCTCTCTTGTGCAGACTAAGCTCCACTCACCTCCCAGCACTCTTCGTATTCCAAGCAGGGAGCCACCAAAGGTGCTTTGCTACACTACTATGGTGTGTGGTATGCAGGTGTTGGAGTGTGGTCAGGTGTCTCCACCTTACCTGAATGGTGGGGTACCACACCTCAGGAGGAGGTGCAGTACCTCTGTAGCGACTGAACCCTCAGGGGCACCACATACCACCCCGTTAAACACAGCACGTCCGCGGGCTGCAAGCGAAACAAAGATATTACAGATAAGGAACATACAAACATTTTTGAATGCTTGATAAACAATACTTAAAACTAAACTTCCCAATTTGGGAGGCACTGACTCTTGAATGTTGCAGACAATTTAACTAACTATCTATACTTAATATATATTAAAGGCTATATTACCTAATTTAAAGTGCTATGGTACCAGTTCAAATATTATCATAAACACATTTTCTTCTTCCTTTTGTCTTTCACATTTTCTACATTTTACTCCTTCCTCTAGACCTTAAGTGACAACCGCTGATGCCTGGTTCGTCACCTGTATTCAAATCTTTATTCAAATTTTTCATCTTTATTAGAGTACTACCATTTAGTCAAAATATTCACTCCTAATCAAATACTTAGATATTATTATCAACCAATTTTTATATAAAATCTGTTCTACTGCTATCAACATTTTTATAAGGCACACTATATAATACTTCACATTTAAGGCCGGTTTCACATTAGCGCTTTTTAAGCGCACGCACGGCCGGGGGTAGCTCCGCCCCCGAGCCGGCTCTCTGCCCGGCGTGCCCGCCCCTTGCTTGTAGCGCCGCCTACTAGCGGACAGCGGCGCCTGCGATCGGCGCACCCTATCTTTAGCATAGGGTGCGCAGATCGTGCGCAGGCGGTGCGCTAGTTGCGCTTTGACCTGCGCTGCGCACTTTTGACGGTGCGCCGTGCGCGCCAAAATCAAACTTTTTGGATTTTGGTGCGCACGGCGCACCGTCAAAAGTGCGCAGCGCAGGTCAAAGCGCAACTAGCGCACGGCCTGCGCACGATCTGCGCACCCTATGCTAAAGATAGGGTGCGCCGATCGCAGGCGCCGCTGTCCACTAGTAGGCGGCGCTACAAGCAAGGAGCGGGCACGCCGGGCAGAGAGCCGGCTCGGGGGCGGAGCTACCCCCGGCCGTGCGTGCGCTTAAAAAGCGCTAATGTGAAACCGGCCTTAGACATCAATAATTCTTGAAAGTGCTGGACACCGCTCCCAGCGAGGATTTCTTGCAGTGTCCTTGTGTTGGAGCAATGCTCCAGGTTGAGGTAGTTCTTATCTATAGAAGACCTATGTAAAACCAAGAAAGGGCACCTCAAGAGGTGCAACTATATACAAGAAAGTTTGTGACTCACTCCAAGTTCATGATCACTGCATTTCAGTAAAAATGCTGCCAACGCAACTAGGCAAAAACTTGAATCAAAGAAACATAATAAACAATGAGGAAAAATAACAAAGGCAAACATGCCGATACCCTCCTGGGTAACAGTTAATTATTTGGGGACTGCTCTTTAGTAGAGGTCTCCTCCTGGGGTGGAGGAAGCTGGTTTCTTTTGCTGCTTCCAGGGGAGAACTTCTGATTTTCCTCTTCCTGCTGATGGTTGCACATAGGAGGAGGTGGTCACTGGTTTGACTGCTGCCTGTGGTACAGCATGGGTGGTGACGTGTACCAGCGGGTGTTGTATGGGAGTAGAGGTGGCTTGCTTATCCTTGGCGGGTACAATTACCACAGTAGGAGGTATTCCTGCCGGGGGAGCATAGGCACTTTCCCTCTTGTAGGCCGCTATGAAGTCCTCCGGTATGCCGCGCACATTCAGGGCATACCAGCCACATAGCCCCTCATGCCGGGTGAAAGTAACATATTCTCCCGGGTGCAAGTCACGAGCTGGGTGTCCCCTCCGGAGGTGGGACTCTACATCCCTCCGGCTGAAGAAGAGGTCAGAGATCCTCTGGGGGTCCGAGATGAAGCCAAACCCCCGTTCTCGGTTAACATTAAGGACCTGACCCCATCCTGCTGAGTCCCGGGGACCGTAGTGACCGGCACAGACCCTTTCTTTCCGGTCCATATCAAGGCCCAGCACTGCCAGTCTCCGCTGTTCCCGTTCCCTCTGCTCAGCTGCCAGCTGGCGGATAGTCTGTTGGCATCTGGCCTCCGTCTCCTCCTCCTCCCGGGACTGGCCTCTACCCACAGTGGACAGGGGTACTACTTCTAGAGGTTCAGGTGTTTCCCCCCCAGGGACTAGAATCCCGGTCCCAGACCAAGTCCAGCACAACCTGCCCGGACGCTGCAGCAGCTGTGCACCCTGAGGCCTTCCCAGCTGCAGGGGCGGCGGTGATGTCTTGGCTCTGGTGCAGGCATCGGGCGGCAGCGGTGGTGACTGAAGCTGCCTGATCAGCGGCGGGAGACGGTGGTGGAGCGGATGGCGTCTCCGAGTCCGCAAGGGCCTCCGGTGGGACCTGCGCAGCCGCGCTAGGTCCAGGCAGGAGTTCAGCTTCTTTTTGCTCAGCTCCCGGGCCCTCCGGTAACTCCTCCGGGCAGGCAGCACTCAGCGGTAGTTGCAGCGAGGAGATGGTGACCGGCGCTGTTAATGGCATCGCAGCAGCAGCTGCTGGTTCCACAGATGCTGCCTGAGGGAGAACCAGTGCATCGACGATGGGTACCGGTGGTGAAGGTACAGCGGACGTAGGTCCCTCCTGGGCGCGCTGCCAGTTCAGGATCCAGAGAGCCTCCTGTCTCAGCCGCAGGCGGAGTGTCAGCTGGGCAATCTCGTCCTCTAGCTGCTGGCGGTTCATTGTGGAAGCAGAGTCAGAGCCTTCAGCCATTGAGCCGGGGAAGTTCAGCTCAACCTCCTCGCGCTCTTTGGGCCTCCTTCCTTCTTCCAATATGGCGACCTGGCGTTCTCTCTCCTTCCCGGGCTCCTTTCCCGCCACAGGGCTTCGCTCCTCCTTCTGGGGGCGGCGTCTTCTTCCTACTCCTCCATGCCAGGCCAGTATACGAACCCCTCTGGGGGTGAGCCATGTCGCTGTGGCATAGAAGTTTAGGCAGGGGAGGCCCTGGACAGTTCGCACTCTTTTCTTAGGACCACCCATGTTGTCACGCCCTTCTTCACCGTGCCGGCGGCCATTTTGAGAGTCTATTTTACAGTCTATAATTTTGGTTATTTTGCACATTCTCAGCAATTAAGTCCAATAAATCTTCGGCACACAGAACCCGATGGCACCGGGCTTTGTCATCCTGTTTGTGACGCCAGAAAACGGATCGCCCTCGCACCCAGGGCAGCGGGGTACTCGGTACCGCGCCCGTTGGTTTCATTGAGAGTTGTCACGGTAGCTGTGACCCGGTCCGTGGCCCTGGGCGTCCATTGTAAAAGGGGGGAATGTTGAACGTGTGGATGATGATTAAAGTTTATTGATGAATGATTCGTGACGCCACCTGTGGTGTTCGGCAATGAAGATGTTAAGCCGACGCTGCAGGCAGATCCTCTGGGACAGATGTTGAGGTGCAGCAATGCTGTTGTGGCCCTCCACAGGTAGGGCAGTAGTTCCAGGGCAGTGTAGGTGAAGAGATAGGGAGGAGACATAGATGGTGCAGTGTCAGGCACAGCGATGTAGCAGTGCTGAGTGTGTTGGCACAAGAATAAGTGCAGGACACCAGGGCATGTAGTTCCAAAGCTTTACTCACAGTCTGTTGTACATACAGGTGCCCACCTCAGTGCTGTGTCCTCCAGGTCAGGGGCTCAGCCAACCTCCAGGCAAGATGAAGTACTCCGTTCCAACACTCCGCCAACATATTATTATTATTATTATTTATTATTATTATTATTTATTGTTATAGCGCCATTTATTCCATGGCGCTTTACATGTGAGGGGGGTATACATAAAAACAAGTACAATAATCTTAAACAATACAAGTCATAACTGGTACAGGAGGAGAGAGGACCCTGCACGCGAGGGCTCACAATCTTCAAGGGATGGGTGATAATACAGTAGGCGAGGGTAGAGCTGGTCGTGCAGCGGTTTGGTCGATCGGTGGTTACTGCAGGTTATAGGCTTGTCGGAAGAGGTGGGTCTTCAGGCTCTTTTTGAAGGTTTCGATGGTAGGTGAGAGTCTGATATGTTGTGGTAGAGAGTTCCAGAGTAGGGGTGATGCGCGAGAGAAATCTTGTATGCGATTGTGGGAAGAGGAGATAAGAGGGGAGTAGAGAAGGAGATCTTGTGAGGATCGGAGGTTGCGTGCAGGAAAGTACCGGGAGACGAGGTCACAGATGTATGGAGGAGACAAGTTGTGGATGGCTTTGTATGTCATGGTTAGGGTTTTGTAATGGAGTCTCTGGGCAATTGGGAGCCAGTGAAGGGGTTGACAGAGGGGAGAAGCTGGGGAATAGCGGGGGGACAGGTGGATTAGTCGGGCAGCAGAGTTTAGAATAGATTGGAGGGGTGCGAGAGTGTTTGAGGGGAGGCCTCAGAGCATGAGGTTGCAGTAGTCAAGGCGAGAGATGATGAGGGCATGGACTAGGGTTTTTGCAGATTCTTGGGTGAGGAATGAACGGATGCGTGAAATATTTTGAGTTGAAGTCGGCAGGAAGTGGAAAGGGTTTGAATATGTGGTTTGAAGGAGAGATCAGCATCAAGGATTACTCCGAGGCAGCGAGCTTGTGGGACTGGGGAGAGTGGGCAGTCATTTACTGTAATTGATAGGTTCGTAGGGGGGGTCACGTGAGATGGGGGAAAGATGATGAATTCTGTTTTGTCCATGTTGAGTTTCAGATATCTAGTGGAGAAGAAGGATGAAATAGTGGACAGACATTGAGGGATTCTGGTTAGTAGGGAGGTGATATCTGGTCCGGAGATGTAGATCTGTGTGTCATCAGCATAAAGATGATACTGAAAGCCATGAGATTCTATGAGCTGTCCCAGGCCAAAGGTGTAAATAGAGAACAGCAGGGGCCCTAGGACTGAACCTTGTGGGACTCCGACAGATAGGGGGCGAGGTGAGGAGGTGGTGTGTGAGTGGGAGACGCTGAATGTCCGGTCTGTTAGGTATGATGAGATCCAGGAGAGGGCCAAGTCTGTGATGCCGAGGGATGAGAGGGTCTGTAATAATAGGGAATGGTCCACTGTGTCAAAGGCAGCCGACAGGTCCAGGAGGAGGAGGACAGAGTAGTGTCGCTTGCTCTTGGCAGTTAAGAGGTCATTGGTGACCTTAGTAAGGGCAGTTTCAGTGGAGTGGTGTGACCGGAAGCCAGATTGTAAGCGGTCGAAGAGGGAGCAAGAAGAGAGATGGGAGGACAGTTCAAGGTAGACGTGTTGTTCCAGTAGCTTGGAGGCGTATGGGAGAAGTGATATAGGGCGATAGCTAGATACAGAGGATGGGTCAAGAGAGGGCTTTTTGAGGATAGGTGTGATGGAGGCATGTTTAAAGCTTGAGGGGAAAACACCAGTTGTTAGTGATAGGTTGAAGAGATGGGTTAGGGTTGGGATGAAGACTGTGGTGAGGTTTGGGATGAAGTGGGATGGGATCGGGTCGAGTGCACAGGTGGTGAGATGTGATCTTGAGAGTAGAGTGGAGAGTCGATCTTCTGTAATGGTGGAGAAGTTGGTTTTGAAGGTGGAGGGCTGGGAAGTCGGGAGGAAGGGCTCTGGGGGTTGTTGACCAAAACTGTCCCTGATGTTATCAATTTTCTGCTTGAAAAATGAGGCAAAGTCTTCAGCTGAGATGAGTGGGGAGGGAGGAGGTGCTGGGGGGCGGAGGAGAGAATTGAAGGTGTTGAATAACTGTTTAGGGTTGTGAGACAGGGAGGATATGAGAGATGAGAAGTAGGTTTGTTTAGCTGTGGCGAGTGTGGTCTTGAAAGTAGTGAGGGACTGTTTGAATGCGATGAAATGCTCGTTGGAGTGGGATCTTTTCCATCTGCGCTCAGCAGCCCTGGAAGCTCGCCTCAGCTCTTTGGTCAGGCTGGTGTGCCAGGGCTGTCTGTTGATTTTGCGAGTTTTGGTATGTGTAAGTGGGGCAGCGGATTCCAAAGCTACAGCTATTGTGGTGTTATATAGAGCGGCAGCGTCATCCGCATTGTGTAAGGAACTTATATCTGTAAGAGGGAGGAGGGATTCGGAGAATGAGTGTAGGTCAAGGTGTTTAAGATTCCTGCGAGGGTGTGAAAGTTTGTGGGGTGGGGATTGTAGACATGGAGTGAAGAGGGAGGAGAATGTGAGCAGGTTGTGGTCAGAGAGAGGAAGAGGTGAGTTAGAGAGGTTAGATAGGGAGCAGAGGCGGGTGAAGATGAGGTCCAGTGTGTGGCCATCTTTGTGGGTGGCTGTAGAAGACCATTGAGTGAGGCCGAAGGAGGAAGTGAGAGATAGAAGTTTAGTGGCAGCTGAGAGGGAAGTGTCAATGGGGATGTTGAAGTCGCCCATGATGATAGTAGGGATGTCCGCGGAAAGGAAATGAAGTAACCAGGTGGTGAAGTGGTCAAAGAAGGTGGTGGCTGGCCCTGGGGGGCGGTAGATGACAGCCAGTTGGAGGTTGGAGGGGGAGTAGATGCGCACAGAGTGCACCTCAAAGGAAGGGAGGGTAACAGAGGGTGGCAGTGGGATTGGGGTGAAGGAGCAGGTATCTGACAGGAGAAAACCAACTCCTCCACCATGTTTGCTGCTGGGGCGGGGGGTGTGAGAAAGGTGGAAGCCGCCATACGAAAGTGCAGCAGGAGAGGCTGTGTCAGAAGGGGTGAGCCAGGTTTCGGTGATGGCGAGGAAGGAGAGTTTGGTAGTAACAAAAAGATCATGGATGTAGGAAAGCTTGTTGCAGACAGAGCGAGCGTTCCACAGAGCTCCTGTTAGTGGGACTGGGGAAGCGGGGGCTGGGTGAATGGGTATAAGGTTGGAGAGGTTACGGAAGGTTGTGATAGAGCGTGGATGGGAGGTAGAAATGACTGTGGGAATGTGGTGAGGAGGACCAGGATTTGGAGAGATATCACCAGCAGTGAGAAGGAGCAGAGAAAGTGTTAGCAGGTGGGAGCAGGAGAGGGCATGAGGGGGCTGTCTGTGTTTGGAGACAGAGGATTGTATGTTAAGGAACAGTTTTGAGGCGGAGGTGAGGTGGATGGGGAGGATTGAAGAAGAGATGAACAGTTCCTTACTAGGAGTAGGGATTAGGGGAATTAGCAGAAAGTGAAGGATTATTGGGGTGAAAGTGAAAACAAACAGAAACATTGTTTACAGTGACTGTCCAGTTACCTTCAGTTCCCTTCTGGTTCCATTCTGGTTTTAATTCTTAAATTAATCTTCACACTTCTAGCACACACTTATAGCAATCACAATGCAGACTGAAGTCTATGCAGACTTGTACTCTGCAATATATGTACAACTAAGTGCAGTCAGGTGTGAAGCAGAGAGGAGTGGTCTCTGCTCATCTTGGCCAGACAATTAAGAGTGGACCAGATGTATATGATCAAGCCAGAGTAAACAAGGTCATAAATAACACTGGGGTAAGCTGGGGTTAGCTGAAAGGCATACCATGTGAATGCTAGGTGCAGAGGCAAGTCTATGTGCAAAGCTGGGTGACGCACTGTGTGTCCTTCATAGACAGACAGCAGGAGAGCAGGAGAGCTGGGTGGATGGACATACCATGTGAATGCTAGGTGCAGAGGCAAGTCTATGTGCAAAGCTGGGTGACGCACTGTGTGTCCTTCATAGACAGACAGCAGGAGAGCAGGAGAGCTGGGTGGATGGACATACCATGTGAATGCTAGGTGCAGAGGCAAGTCTATGTGCAAAGCTGGGTGACGCACTGTGTGTCCTTCATAGACAGACAGCAGGAGAGCAGGAGAGCTGGGTGGATGGACATACCATGTGAATGCTAGGTGCAGAGGCAAGTCTATGTGCAAAGCTGGGTGACGCACTGTGTGTCCTTCATAGACAGACAGCAGGAGAGCAGGAGAGCTGGGTGGATGGACATACCATGTGAATGCTAGGTGCAGAGGCAAGTCTATGTGCAAAGCTGGGTGACGCACTGTGTGTCCTTCATAGACAGACAGCAGGAGAGCAGGAGAGCTGGGTGGATGGACATACCATGTGAATGCTAGGTGCAGAGGCAAGTCTATGTGCAAAGCTGGGTGACGCACTGTGTGTCCTTCATAGACAGACAGCAGGAGAGCAGGAGAGCTGGGTGGATGGACATACCTGTCGGAAGAATAGAGATGCTTGTTAGAGTGCGATGGTGGCAGGTAGCAGGGCACAGTCTGTATACATCCTTCTGGTTTTAATTCTTAAATTAATCTTCACACTTCTAGCACACACTTATAGCAATCACAATGCACAATGATAAATTCACAATGATAAATTTACAATGCATATGTGAATTTTTTATTTTAACTTTGTCTTGATTGGTGCCTGTAATAAAAATTGTTACTTTGAGATATACATTTTGTATTTATATGTTTGTGCTTATCATAGTGTTCAAGTAGTTTTTGTATGTATAGTTTCTGCTGACAGATTTCATCACCAGGTATCATTGTAATCAGTATAACTGCACCAACCTGACAGTGTCTGTAATAATAATAATAATAATAATCATTATTTATATAGCGCCAACATATTCCGCAGTGCTTTACAGTTGAACAGTTTCAAACACAACAGTCATAAGTAACAATGTTAACAATACAATAATTAAAGCGAAATAAGACGACCCTGCTTGTGGAGCTTACAATCTACAATGAGGTGGGGGAGATACAAAGCACAGGTTTGTATTTACAATGATGTATTTACAATGACGGTCCAGCCATCTTCAGGGGGTGGGGGTTAGATGGAGATAGTGAATGGGCTACACACACACAAACATAACATGACTTTGATTACTGAATGTGATAGGCCGCTCTGAACAAATGCGTTTTGAGCGAGCGCCTAAAACTATGCAAATTGTGGATGATCCTAATATCTTGGGGTAGAGCATTCCAGAGGATTGGCGCAGCACGGGAGAAGTCTTGGAGTCGGGAGTGGGAGGTACGGATTAGGGCAGAGGTTAGTCGAAAGTCATTTGCAGAGCGCAGCGGTCGGTTAGGCCGATAGACAGAAATGAGGGAGGAGGTCTGTAGGTTACTGTGCACAATCCTGCTGAGTGGTTCCCTTTAATGGGTAAATTAAAGGAGTTATCCATGACTATTACATTTTTTCACTATGGGCTCAAGTACTAACAGGCAGGAAGTTGCAAACTACCTGCCTGATCACTGCCTGCACAGAGGGGTCAAATATAGCCGATGGCATGTCGACAGAGCAGCAACATCTTTTCCAACATCAGGGTGATTGGCAGCCGAATCCCCGATGCCTAACAGCAGGAAGTAGGCTGTCAATCAGCATGATGTCAGCAGCCCCGTTCCATCAACAGAGAAGCCTGGAAGAAGAAAAGCTGATCTGTTGATGTGGAACAGCAGAATCGCCAGCAGGAGTGGTCGGTAACCGCTCTGAGCTGGTGTCAGGTAGAATAAGCAGGTGTTTGCCTGTGTTAGCAGCAACCTGCTGGATATTAATTTTAGGCCCATAAAAAAATGGCCCTGGACAACCCCAGTAAGGTCTATAGCAGTGTTGCTCAACTCCGGTCCTCAAGAGCAACCCACAGTTCACCTGCACAATGCTAAGGAAATCCTGAAAACATGACCTGTTGGTGGTTCTTAAGAACTGGAGAAGGGGAACACTGATCTATAGGACACTGCAAACGTGTAAAGTTCATTTCTGAATGTTTGGTCCAGTGGATCGACAATAGGGATCAGGTGGCTCTCCTGGAGCTGACTCATGCTATGTGGTACATATACTGTATTTCTTCCTTTTAAATTTTCCCATCTCTCAGATGAACATGATCGACAATGTCTTTTTTCAATCGTATTAACAACGTAATGAAGGAAAAATTCCAGCGATTTTACAGATATTAACACTTTTGTTTAGAGTTAATTGCTTAGGAGACCGACGTCCACTGCCGACCATATGTATAAGAATATAACTACTAAAATACTGCCCCCATGTACAAGAATATAACTACTATAATACTGCCCCTATATACAAGAATATAACTACTATAATACTGCCCCCTATGTACAAGAATATAGCTACTATAATACTGCTCCTATGTACAAGAATATAACTACTATAATACTGTCCCTATATACAAGAATATAACTACTATAATACTGCCCCCTATGTACAAGAATATAGCTACTATAATACTGCTCCTATGTACAAGAATATAACTACTATAATACTGTCCCTATATACAAGAATATAACTACTATAATACTGCCCCCTATGTACAAGAATATAACTACTATAATACTGCTCCTATGTACAAGAATATAACTACTATAATACTGTCCCTATATACAAGAATATAACTACTATAATACTGCCCCCTATGTACAAGAATATAACTACTATAATACTGCCCCTATATACAAGAATATAACTACTATAATACTGCTCCTATGTACAAGAATATAACTACTATAATACTGCCCCTATGTACAAGAATATAACTACTATAATACTGCTCCTATGTACAAGAATATAACTACTATAATACTGCTCCCTATGTACAAGAATATAACTACTATAATACTGCCCCCTATGTGCAAGAATATAACTACTATAATACTGCTCCTATGTACAAGAATATAGCTACTATAATACTGCTCCTATGTACAAGAATATAACTACTATAATACTGCCCCCTATGTACAAGAATATAACTACTATAATACTGCTCCTATGTACAAGAATATAACTACTATAATACTGCCCCTATGTGCAAGAATATAACTACTATAATACTGCTCCTATGTACAAGAATATAACTACTATAATACTGCCCCCTATGTGCAAGAATATAACTACTATAATACTGCTCCTATGTACAAGAATATAGCTACTATAATACTGCTCCTATGTACAAGAATATAACTACTATAATACTGCCCCCTATGTACAAGAATATAACTACTATAATACTGCTCCTATGTACAAGAATATAACTACTATAATACTGCCCCTATGTGCAAGAATATAACTACTATAATACTGCTCCTATGTACAAGAATATAACTACTATAATACTGCCCCCTATGTGCAAGAATATAACTACTATAATACTGCTCCCTATGTACAAGAATATAACTACTATAATACTGCCCCCTATGTGCAAGAATATAACTACTATAATACTGCTCCTATGTACAAGAATATAACTACTATAATACTGCCCCTATGTACAAGACTATAACTACTATAATGCTGCCCCTATGTACAAGAATATAACTACTATAATACTGCCCCTATGTACAAGAATATAACTACTATAATACTGCCCCTATGTACAAGAATATAACTACTATAATACTGCTCCTATGTACAGGAATATAACTACTATAATACTGCCCCCTATGTACAAGAATATAACTACTATAATACTGCCCCTATGTACAAGAATATAACTACTATAATACTGCTCCCTATGTACAAGACTATAGCTACTATAATACTGCCCCTATGTACAAGAATACAACTACTATAATACTGCTCCCTATGTACAAGAATATAACTACTATAATGCTGCCCCTATGTACAAGAATATAACTACTATAATACTGCTCCCTATGTACAAGAATATAACTACTATAATGCTGCCCCTATGTACAAGAATATAACTACTATAATACTGCCCCTATGTACAAGAATATAACTACTATAATACTGCCCCTATGTACAAGAATATAACTACTATAATACTGCCCCTATGTACAAGAATATAACTACTATAATACTGCCCCTATGTACAAGAATATAACTACTATAATACTGCCCCCTATGTACAAGAATATACTATAATACTGCCCCTATGTACAAGAATACAACTACTATAATACTGCCCCTATGTACAAGAATATAACTACTATAATACTGCTATGTACAAGAATATAACTACTATAATACTGCCCCTATGTACAAGAATACAACTACTATAATACTGCCCCTATGTACAAGAATATAACTACTATAATACTGCCCCTATGTACAAGAATATAACTACTATAATACTGCCCCCTATGTACAAGAATATAACTACTATAATACTGCCCCTATGTACAAGAATACAACTACTATAATACTGCCCCTATGTACAAGAATATAACTACTATAATACTGCTCCTATGTACAAGAATATAACTACTATAATACTGCCCCTATGTACAAGAATACAACTACTATAATACTGCTCCTATGTACAAGAATATAACTACTATAATACTGCCCCTATGTACAAGAATATAACTACTATAATACTGCTCCTATGTACAAGAATATAACTACTATAATACTGCCCCTATGTACAAGAATACAACTACTATAATACTGCTCCTATGTACAAGAATATAACTACTATAATACTGCCCCTATGTACAAGAATACAACTACTATAATACTGCTCCTATGTACAAGAATATAACTACTATAATACTGTCCCTATGTACAAGAATATAACTACTATAATACTGCCCCTATGTACAAGAATATAACTACTATAATACTGCCCCTATGTACAAGAATATAACTACTATAATACTGCCCCCTAAATTTTTGAAGGGTTTCTAAGGGATACCATTATGGAATATCTCAATGTTAATAAATGTTTAACTCCATATCCACATGGATTTATGAAGGATCGCTCCTGTCAGACTAACCTGATCAGCTTCTATGAGGATGTAAGATCTCAAATGGACCAAGGAGAATCATTGGATGTCATTTATCTCGACTTCTCTAAAGCATTTGACACTGTCCCACATAAAAGATTGGTAAGTAAGAGGAGAAAGCTTGGGCTAGGGGAAAATGTGTGTAGATGGGTAGGTAGCTGGCTCAGTGATAGAAAACAAAGAGTGGTTATTAATGGGGCATCCTCAGATTGGGCCAGGGTTACTAGTGGGGGACCACAAGGTTCTGTATTGGGCCCCCTACTATTTAATATATTTATTAATGATCTAGTGGGTGGCTTACACAGTAAAATATCAGTATTTGCAGATGATACAAAACTATGTAAGGTAGTTAACACAAAGGAGGACAGTTTGCAACTACAGACAGATTTGAGTAAATTGGAGAATTGGGCTGAAAAATGGCAAATGAGGTTTAACACAGATAAGTGTAAGGTTATGCACATGGGAAGGAGAAACAGATGCTACAATTACTTACTAAATGGGAAACTGCTGGGGAAATAAGACATGGAAAAAGACTTAGGCATCTTAGTCAATAAGAAGCTAAATTGGAGTGCCCAGTGTCAGGCAGCTGCCACCAAAGCAAATAGGGTCATGGGATGCATTAGAAGAGGTCTGGGGACACGAGATGAAAACATAATTCTCCCTCTGTACAAATCACCCGTCAGACCACACTTGGAGGATTGTGTGCAATTTTGGACGCCGGTGCTCAAGAAAGACATTACTGAACTTGAAAGGGTTCAAAGGCGGGCTACTAAAATGATAAATGGAGTTGGTTCACTACAATACCCAGAAAGGTTATCAAAATTAGGTCTATTTACTCTAGAAAAGAGAAGACTTAGGGGAGACTTAATATATATGTACAAGTATATCAGAGGGCAATACAGAGATCTCTCCAATGAACTGTTTGTACCAAGGACTGTGACAAGAACAAGGGGGCATTCTCTTCGCTTGGAGGAAAGACAATTTCTGCACCAGCATAGAAGAGGGTTCTTCACAGTAAGAGCAGTGAGGCTCTGGAATTCTCTTCCTGAGGAAGTGGTGATGGCCAACTCACTGAATGAATTTAAGAAAGGAATGGAGGCTTTTCTTGTGAGTAACAGTATAGAAGGTTCCGAATAACAGAATATTATAGGTAGATGGTTGACCCAGCTTAGGGGAAGGAATTTTTTTCCCTATGCAGAAAATTGGCTTCTACTCTGTGGGTTTTCTGCCTTCCCCAGGATCAAGAATGCAGAACAGCTGCACTAAAAATAGGCTTCAGCCTTCAAAACTATGCTACTATGTACAAGAATATTATAACTACTATAATACTGCCCCCTATGTACAAGAATATAACTACTATAATACTGCCCTCTATGTACAAGAATATAACTACTATAATACTGCCCCCTATGTACAATAATATAACTACTATAATACTGCCCCTATGTACAAGAATATAACTACTATAATACCGCTCCTATGTACAAGAATATAACTACTATAATACTGCCCCTATGTACAAGAATATAACTACTATAATACTGCCCCTATGTACAAGAATATAACTACTATAATACTGCCCCCTATGTACAAGAATATAACTACTATAATACTGCCCCCTATGTACAAGAATATAACTACTATAATACTGCTCCTATGTAGAAGAATATAACTACTATAATACTGCTCCTATGTACAAGAATATAACTACTATAATACTGCCCCTATGTATAAGAATATAACTACTATAATACTGCCCCCTATGTACAAGAATATAACTACTATAATACTGCCCCCTATGTGCAAGAATATAACTACTATAATACTGCCCCCTATGTACAATAATATAACTACTATAATACTGCTCCTATGTACAAGAATATAACTACTATAATACTGCCCCTATGTACAAAAATATAACTACTATAATACTGCCCCCTATGTACAAGAATATAACTACTATAATACTGCCCCCTATGTACAAGAATATAACTACTATAATACTGCTCCTATGTACAAGAATATAACTACTATAATACTGGCCCCTATGTACAGTAATATAACTACTATAATACTGCCCCTATGTACAAGAATATAACTACTATAATACCACTCCTATGTACAAGAATATAACTACTATAATACTGCTCCTATGTACAAGAATATAACTACTATAATACTGCCCCTATGTACAAGAATATAACTACTATAATACTGCCCCTATGTATAAGAATATAACTACTATAATACTGCCCCCTATGTACAAGAATATAACTACTATAATACTGCCCCCTATGTGCAAGAATATAACTACTATAATACTGCCCCCTATGTACAATAATATAACTACTATAATACTGCTCCTATGTACAAGAATATAACTACTATAATACTGCCCCTATGTACAAAAATATAACTACTATAATACTGCCCCCTATGTACAAGAATATAACTACTATAATACTGCCCCCTATGTACAAGAATATAACTACTATAATACTGCTCCTATGTACAAGAATATAACTACTATAATACTGGCCCCTATGTACAGTAATATAACTACTATAATACTGCCCCTATGTACAAGAATATAACTACTATAATACCACTCCTATGTACAAGAATATAACTACTATAATACTGCTCCTATGTACAAGAATATAACTACTATAATACTGCCCCTATGTACAAGAATATAACTACTATAATACTGCCCCCTATGTACAAGAATATAATTACTATATTACTGCTCCTATGTACAAGAATATAACTACTATAATACTGCTCTTATGTGCAAATTTATTTCTACAATTATACTACTTCTATTGATGTAGTTCCCCCTCACATGCACTAGATGGTGATCTTTGCCTACTATTACACACATTACTGCTTACTGTTTGACCATATACACTGTACGTGTTGACTCTGAGGATGTATAAGATTTGTATATTTTGACTATCCAAGCTTGGTCACTTTATCATATCTCAGTATTTAATAAATGATATGTATATTAATAAGATATTTATTATTTACATTTTATTTATCTTTCACTAATTTATAGAATATAATATTCACACTTTCACTTTAGCATTGTGCACTTTATTGAAGTCATTATCTGTATTAGACACTTTATTGAAGTCTTATCCGGTTATTGGCACTGAGGTGAATGTATACCTTAGGGAAAAGGTCTGCCGCATGAAAGCATTTGTATTGTATTACTTTAATGTTGTTTGGAGTTGTTCCCCGGGTGCCGTGATCAAGTGCGCATGCGCAGTGTGCACGGTCAAGTAAACGATGGTGCAAGTATCCACAAATCAGTGGTGAAGTGGATTATGGGTGTTCCATCGTGACCGCGCTCATGTATCCTCCATTCTGAGCGGCTCGATGTCCGCGCATGCGCCATGTAGCATCACTGGCGCTCGGCAAATGGGTTAAACAATTAATGAATAAGATTTCTTATTGGTTCTGACTCCTATTTAAACCACGCTCATCCTCTGCCCAAACACGCCCCCCCCGAAGAATCTGGGCGAAACGTGCGCGTCGGGGGCAGCTAATATGTGAGAGATGACTTTCACATAAAGCCCTAACCACGGCTCATCAAACATTCACCTCTCTTGTGTGGTCCAATTACAGAGTTCTCATGATCTGCATGACAACATTTGCTTTGGGAGATTCTATGAATCATATATCCACACATTGTGGTGTAAGAGGTGAAACCTTACCCATAACTCCCTGCCCTGATGGCCTATTTGTGAGGAAAGAAAACCACAAAAGTGGGTTCTTGTAATAATAATAATAAATTTTATTTCTATAGCGCCGACATATTCCGCAGCACTTTACATTTCAGAGGGGACTTGTACAGACAATAGACATTACAGCATAATTGTAAGAGCAACTCCCATTCTGGAGGACTATCGCTGTCCATAAAGTACACAGACAGATATTCTGAAGGGTTGCCATGCTACACCACAGTCCTCTGCAGCAGAGAAGACTTCCCCACCAAAATTGGCCATTTTCCTGGGGTTCCAATAGGACCCATGGCAGTCCCCTGAACATTTAGTAAAATCCAATTTGTAGAGGTTATCACTGGTGCGACCACCATTTTAACGCCTTGCGCACTATATATGTAGAGGGCTCAGGATGTATTATACAACCGACACCTGACTGTAACTGCCCCCGTAGATGCTGCTGCCAATATTAGAAAGGGTCAAAAAAAGCAGTTGGACATCATCTTGTGGCTGGGAGATCTTCAATTATACAATAGACTGCAATATTATGGTATTGTAAAACTGATCCAAAGCTCAAATCAATAAAAAATGTAAAAAGATCTAAAAATATGTTTAAAAATATATCTAAAAAAACAAACATAACAAAACTATAAAATAACAAATTACCTCCGTTTTTTTCTAAAACAAAGACAAAAAAAAATCTAAGATGTAAAAATAAAATTAATGTTTATTAACGCCACATCCATAAGAGTCCGAATTAATAATATGCCATAATATTTGCCCCACCTAAAAAAAAAAAAAGAAAATAAAATGATTGCTGTTTTTGGTTACGTCGTTTCACCTTAAAAATGGTTTGAAAATAGACCCCAAGTCGTAAATATCCCAAAATGGTGCCACTAATGACTACAACTAGTACAGCAAAATAAAATAACAAAAAACTCATGCAGCTCTACCTGTCGAAAAAGAAAAAAGATATAGTTCTCGGAATTGGACGACACAAGCCAACAATCATTTAGGTCTTTTATTTCTTTAAAGGGAACCCGTTACCAGGTTGGAAACCTGTATATAAGCCCACAATTTACTTTGAATGCTGAAACAAACACTTTTATCATCTCCCCCATAAGGCGCAGTCTGATTGGTGTCATTGGTCATGCTCAGCGCTTCCTCCAGGGCAGGAGGATTGTGGTTATAGAGGAGGTGCTGAGCACGACCAGTGATGCCCTTTGGACCGCGCTATATGGGGGGGTTATAAGTGATTTTATTTTGGATAAGGAGGGGGTTGAAGTCTTATATACAGGTTCCTGGACTGTGATAAAAGATGCATTAAAGGCAGCATCTTTAGTTTATATTGGGCAAACCTGGTGACAAGTTCCCTTTAAGTAGCAAAATATAAAAAAATGTAAATTGTAATCAGACTGACTGTAGAATCCCGCCGTCAGGTCATTCTTACCGTAAAGGGAATGCTGTAAAAGCAATATAAAAAAAGTTTTGAGAAAATAAAACTGAAGTTGGAAAACTCTAAGTAAAAAACTAAAAACAAAGGAGTAAAAAGGGCCGAATTTAAGATCCGCTGACTCTTGGAAAGCTTGGTCGGGCTTACCCAGCTTTCCCAGTGTCGGATATGACTTGATAGAAGAAGATGACTCCAGGATGGACAGAGGTTATCAGCTCATACATAAGTGGCTGTGACTTTCTATGGCCTCATCATATTTCGAGGCTGAGATAATAACCTCCCCCCACCCATAGGGATCTGTTCTGTGACCTCCGCGACCTTGTACATTTTCCTTTTCCTCCCCAGGGAGGACACATGGCTGGGTCCTTGGTTTGGTCCCATCATATGGAAGCAGTTACTGATGATGAATCCGCCCCGGTCTGGACAATGATTCACGTTTCTGCAAAGATTTCTTCATTTATTGCAGAATTGGATTTTTTTTCCTCCTCTAATTGTTCGCATTCCTTATAAGTCAGGTTATGGAGTCAGCGCTGCGGCATGCGGACCCCCATGCTGAATCAATAAGACGCTTGCTCATGTTGTGCGCTGCTCAGTATATCATATATATATGTCAGACACAGGAAACTTCCCACAGGACGAGATCCCCATAAATCTTTATTCCTCATTATTTTAATACAATTGTACGAAATATGTATAAGGGTTATCTGAAGCCAGATCATGGGAATGAGCACAGCAGCACAGAGTGTTTCAGGATTAATCTTATGTAAGGGGGAAGGGGGCACTGACCCGTCTTCTCATGTGATGGGGACAGGAATGCAAGTGACAGGGCCGTGACAGGCGGGGTGGACAGGGATGAAAGACATGGAGGGTCCTCTGTAGCACAGAGTATTTCAGGAGACGAGTGCGTTCATTTTAGGGCGATCAGATATACACACATTTCACGATGTTAGGACACAAGAATGCGAATAAGTGGGAGGACGCTGAAAGTCTCCCAGCAGCACAGAATATTTAAGCAATATTTTGGGATTTTAGAGAATGGGAATTATATGGAGGAAGGAGCACAGAGTATTTAAGCAGTGGAATATACTGATTTTATGAGAAATCAAAGAGCATGATTTATATAGCGGGAGAAACACATCATCCCTCAGAAGCACAGAGTATTTAAGAGGTGGAGTGTACTGTTCTTGTGAGAAGTCAAAGTATGAGAGTTAGGTCGGGATCACACATGCGAGAAACTCGGATGTGTCTCACATCTTACTACCCGGCACTGCCGCCGGCACTCGGGAGCGGAGTGTGCGGCTGCATAGAAATACATGGAGCTGAACGCTCCGCTCCCGAGTGCCGGCGGCAGTGCCGGGTATTAAGATGTGAGACTCGTCCGAGTTTCTCGCATGTGTGATCCCGGCCTTGGGTAGTGGAAGGAGCAGATCCTCACTGAAGCACAGAGTATTTAAGTAATGTAGTGGATCTAACCTTGTGATGGGTTAAAGCATGAGAGATGTAAAAAAAAAAAATGAGAGTTGTATAGTGGAGGGAGCAGATCTCCCAGCAGCACAGAGATTTTCTGATGTGTAGTGTACCAATCTTGTAAGACGTTAAAGAATGAAAGATACATTGCAGAAGGAGCCCATCCATCTGAAGCACAGAGGATTTAAGGAATGTAGTGTGCTATTTTTGTGAGAGGTGAAAAAATGAGAGTTGTACAGTGGATTTAACAGAGTGGCTCAGCAGCACAGAGTATTTCAGCAGAGGAATTTGCTGTTCCTTTTGGGAGTTACAGAGAAACATAAGAAGCTGAGTCTCCAGCAGCACAGAGTATTTCTGCAGAGGAATTTGCTGTTCTTTTTGGGAGTTACAGAGATTTATAATAAAAGAAGCTGGGTCTCCAGCAGCACAGAGTATTTCAGCAGAGGAATTTGCTGTTCTTTTTGGGAGTTACAGAGAAACATAAGCAGGGTCTCCAGCAGCACAGAGTATTTCTGCAGAGGAATTTGCTGTTCTTTTTGGGAGTTCCAGAGATATATAATAAAATAAGCTGTGTCTCCAGCTGCAAAGAGTATTTCTGCAGAGGAATTTGCTGTTCTTTTTGGGAGTTACAGAGATATATAATAAAAGAAGCTGGGTCTCCAGCAGCACAGAGTATTTCTGCAGAGGAATTTGCTGTTCTTTTTGAGAGTTACAGTGATATCTGATAAAAGAAGCTTGGTCTCCAGCCGCACAGAGTATTTCTGCAGAGGAATTTGCTGTTCTTTTTGGGAGTTACAGAGATTTATAATAAAAAAAAGCTGGGTCTCCAGCTTCACAGAGTATTTCTGCAGAGGAATTTGCTGTTCTTTTTGGGAGTTACAGAGAAACATAAGCAGGGTCTCCAGCAGCACAGAGTATTTCTGCAGAGGAACTTGTTGTTCTTTTTGAGAGTTACAGAGATATATAATAAAAGAAGGTGGGTCTCCAGGAGCACAGAGTATTTCAGCAGAGGAATTTGCTGTTATTTTTGGGAGTTACAGCGATATATAATAAAAGAAGCTTTGTCTCCAGCTGCACAGAGTATTTCAGCAGAGGAGTTTGCTGTTCTTTTTGGGAGTTACAGAGATATATAATAAAAGAAGCTGGCTTTCCAGCAGCACAGAGTATTTCAGCAGAGGAATTTGCTGTTCCTTTTGGGAATTAGAGAGATATATAATAAAAGAAGCAAGGTCTCCAGCAGCACAGAGTATTTCAGCAGAGCAATTTGCTGTTCCTTTTGGGAGTTACAGAGATACATAAGAAAAGAAGCTGGGTCTCCAGCAGCACAGAGTATTTTGAGAGATCAATGTCCTTATTCTTTCGCTGTAACCTTGTAACACTTGTGTATTGATGCAGGTAAGGGCAGGTGAATCTGGACATGTGGAAAGTTCCAGACAAGAATTAACGATTGGAAGGGGCAGAGCCCCCAGCAGCACAGAGTATTTCAGTGTTTTGAGCTTGTTGTGACCTATTCAGCCTTTGGAAGTGCAGAACCACCCAGCAGGGGGTGACAATGAGAAGAGGAGGAGCTTGCGCTAGAATAAAGGGGCGGCGTTATGTAAACCCTGCCCAAAAGTTGGTAGCCGCAGGATATAGGGGGCGATCCTGGGAGGATCGAGGGAGCTCCTGGGCAGGACTGCTGGAAGTACTTGGGGTTTTTCCGCCATGTTGGGGGGACATTATATATGATAAAATACATGTTTTGTTGAAGCAGTGGGTGAAGGTAATGGCAACGGGTGACCCCGTCATTGCTCCTATTTATTACGTCAGATCGCAGAAGAGGAACGCTAGGCCTCAATCATCAAACCGGCTTTGTTGCCCGCAGCAGCCAATCACATAGCAGCTTTCATTTTACCATCGCCGTTTGAGAAATGAAAGCTGGGCAGTAATTTGTTGCTATGGGCCCTGATATCTTCCCATATCAGCCCAGATGTAATTATTCTGGTTTTTTTAGTGTTGTAGATATTTACTCTCTTTATTTTTTTTTAAATATCCCTAGTGGCGGACATATTAGAATTCATGTCTTTCTTGCATTCTCTGTATGGGCTGTAGATCAGGATGTGTGTGCTTTACAACAGCTGCAATGAATGGGCAATAATAGACAAAAATAGTCATACCTCTCAACCGTCCTAGTTCCAGAGGGATAGTCCTGAATTTCCTCCAGTCCCAGGAGGTCTATGTCCCAAATTCAACTATACATCTTCAAGACACAGATACAGTGGCATTATGGTGTGTTGGGGAGGGAGGACTGTGGGGGCATCATAGTGTGGAGGGGACTGTGAGGGCATGACAATGTGGGAGGACTGTGAAGGCATGATAGTGTGGGGGACTGTGGGGGCATCATAGTGGGGGGACTGTGGGGGCATCATAGTGTGGGGGAGACTGTGAGAGCATGACAGTGTGGGGGACTGTGGGGGCATGATAGTGTGGGGGGACTGTGGGGGCATCATAGTGTGGGGGGACTGTGGCGGCATCATAGTGTGGGGGGGACTGTGAGAGCATGACAGTTGGGGTGGACTGTGAAGGCATGATAATGTGGGGGACTGTGGGGGCATCATAGTGTGGGGGGACTGTGGGGGCATCATAGTGTGGGGGGGACTGTGAGAGCATGACAGTGTGGGGGACTGTGGGGGCATGATAGTGTGGGGGGACTGTGGGGGCATCATAGTGTGGGGGGACTGTGGGGGCATCATAGTGTGGGGGGACTGTGGGGGCATCATAGGTTGGGGGGGACTGTGAGAGCATGACAGTTGGGGTGGACTGTGAGGGCATGATAGTGTGGGGGGGACTGTGGGGGCATCATAGTGTGAGGGGACTGTGAGGGCATGACAGTGGGGGGGACTGAGGGCATGATAGTGTGGGTTGGACTGTGAGGGCATCATAGTGTGGGAGGGGAACTGTGAGGGCATCATAATGTAGGAAAACTGTGCAAGCATCATTTTCTGGGGGACTGTGGGGGCATCATAGTGTGGGGGACAGTTGGGGCATCATAGCGTGGGGGGGACTGTAAGGGTGTCAGTGTGGGAGGGGAACTCTGAAGGCATGATAGTGTGGGAGAATTGTGCAAGCATCATAGTGTGTGGGGGAACGTGGGGCATTATAGTATATTGGGGAACTGTGTGGGCATTATATTTTGGGGGGACTGAGGGCATGATAGTTTGGGTTGGACTGTGAGTGCATCATAGCGTGGGAGGGGAACTGTGTGGACATCATAATATGGGAGAACTGTGCAAGCATCATTTTGTGGGGGACTGTGGGGGCATCATAGTGTGGGGGACTGTGGGGGCATCATAGTGTGGGGGGGACTGTGAGGGTATCATAGTGTGGGAGGGGAACTCTGAGGGCATCATAGTGTGGGAGAATTGTGCAAGCATCATAGTGTGTGGAGGAATGTTGGGCATTATAGTATATTGGGGAACTGTGTGGGCATCATAGTGTGGGGTTGACTGTGAGGGCACAATAGTGCGGGGGGGGGACTGTGAGGGCATCATAGTGTGGGAGAACTGCAAGCATCATAGTGTGGGGGGGACTGTTGGGACATCATAGTTTGCAGGTAAACTAGGGGCATGATGGTGTATCAGGGAACTCAGGGGGCATCATAGTGTGGGAGAATTGTGCAAGCATCATAGTGTGTGGAGGAACGTGGGGCATTATAGTGGGGAACTGTGTGGGCATCATAGTGTGGGGGTGACTGTGAGGGCATAATATTGCGGGGGGACTGTGAGGGCATCATAGTGTGGGAGAACTGCAAACATCATAGTGTGGGGGGGACTGTTGGGACATCATAGTTTATAGGTAAACTGTGGGGGCATGATGGTGTATCAGGGAACTCAGGGGGCATCAAAGTGTGGGAGAATTGTGCAAGCATCATAGTGTAGTGGGAACTATGGGGGCATCATAGCATGTCAGGGAACTGTGGGGGCATCACAGTGTTTTGGGGGACTGTTGGTGCATCATAGTGTGTGGGTAAACTCTGGGGGCATGATGGTGTTTCGGGGAACTCTGGGAGCATCATAGTGTGGAAGAATTGTGCAAGCATCATAGTGTGTGGAGGAACGTGGGGCATTATAGTATATTGGGGAACTGTGTGGGCATTATATTTTGGGGGGACTGAGGGCATGATAGTGTGGGTTGGACTGTGAGGGCATCATAGTGTGGGAGGGGAACTGTGTGGACATTATATTGTGGGGGGACTGAGGGCATGACAGTGTGGGTTGGACTGTGAGGGCATCATAATATGGGAGAACTGTGCAAGCATCATTTTGTGGGGGACTGTGGGGGCATCATAGTGTGGGGGACAGTGGGGGCATCATAGTGTGCGGGGGACTGTGAGGGTATCATAGTGTGGGAGGGGAACTCTGAGGGCATCAAAGTGTGGGAGAATTGTGCAAGCATCATAGTGTGTGGAGGAATGTTGGGCATTATAGTATATTGGGGAACTGTGTGGGCATCATAGTGTGGGGGTGACTGTGAGGGCACAATAGTGAGGGGGGACTGTGAGGGCATCATAGTGTGGGGGAATTGTGCAAGCATCATAGTGTGTGGAGGAACGTGGGGCATTATAGTGGGGAACTGTGTGGGCACCATAGTGTGGGGGTGACTGTGAGGGCATAATATTGCGGGGGACTGTGAGGGCATCATAGTGTGGGAGAACTGCAAACATCATAGTGTGGGGGGGACTGTTGGGACATCATAGTTTATAGGTAAACTGTGGGGGCATGATGGTGTATCAGGGAACTCAGGGGGCATCAAAGTGTGGGAGAATTGTGCAAGCATCATAGTGTAGTAGGAACTATGGGGGCATCATAGCATGTCAGGGAACTGTGGGAGCATCACAGTGTTTTGGGGGACTGCTGGTGCATCATAGTGTGTGGGTAAACTGTTGGGGGCATGATGGTGTTTCGGGGAACTCTGGGGGCATCATAGTGTGGAAGAATTGTGCATTAGAGAGCGACTTTGCCTTTTTTCGGGTCGAGTCGGGTTTCATGAAACCCAACTTTCGCAAAAGTTGGGTCGAACGCAATCGGCCGATTATCGTGAAAAGTCGAAAGCCGACTGAAACACGAAACCCAATGCAAGTCAATGGGGAAGAAAAGTCGGCAGTGAGTGCAGGACAGGAAATGCACCTACAGTGCCCATTTTAATGCCAAAACATCAATTTTATTACTTAAGCTTGTCAACCTTAATTTACTTTATAATAATAGTTAGGCATTGAAAACTGGGGGTTATTTAGCTAAAGTTGTGAGGGGGTAGGGCTGGCATGCCACAATTCATGATCCTCTGATACGGCAGAGAAATAGCGGTATAGTACAATGAAAAATACTTCACTTCTTACATCACATGACTGATATCCATTTTAAATTCTCCAATAGCTCCAAATACGGACAGTATATTACTCCATACAGTATTATGGCCACCACATAGCGCGCCATACAGAGTAATGAGGCCCATATATTTCTCCATACAGAATCATTGGTCCCATATAATGTTCGATACAGTATATGATGAGCTCCACATAATGCTACAGTATATGTTTGTCGCCATGGATGAAGCTCCACTGTCTTATGGGCCCAAATAATGCTCCATATATAATGGGCCCCATTTCTAATGCTCCAGTGTATAATGGGCCCTGTAAATGCTGCTCCAATGTCTGATGTCCCCCATTTGGAAAGCTCCAGCATATGTTGGGCCTCACGGATGATGCTCTAGTGTACGATTGGTCCAAATAATGCTCCATATATAATCTGCCCCATTTACAATGCTCCAGTATATGATGGGCCCTGTAAGGGTAGTTTCACATTTGCGTTTAAGGCCGCAGCGACGGCCTGCGCACGGCCGCTGCTAAGCCCCGCCCTCTGCTGCGCCTCCTCCGGTAGCTCCGTCTACGGGCGCATGACGCTGCATGCGTCCTGCGTCCCCTATCTTTAGCACTGGGGATGCAGGCCGTGCACAGATATGCGTTTGGCGGCGCATGCGTCCTTTTGACGCTGCACCCACCGCACCAAATTGCAACAGGTTGCGCTTGGCGCTGGTCGGCGCAGCGTCAAAAGGACGCATGTGCCGCCAAATGCATACCTGCGCACGGCCTGCGTCCCCAGTGCTAAAGATAGGGGACGCAGGACGCATGCAGCATCATGCGCCCGTAGGCGGAGCTACCGGAGGAGGCGTGGTAGGGGGTGGGGCTTAGCGGTGGCCGTGCGCAGGCCGTCGCTGCGGCCTTAAACGCAAATGTGAAACTACCCTAAATGCTGCTCCAGTGTCTGATGTCCACCTTTGGAATGCTCCAGTGTATGGTGGGCCCCATATATCATTCTCCAGAGTATAGTGCTCCCCAAAAATTGCTCCCAACCTTTAAAACAATTAAATAAGTCTCCTCGCTAGGGAATCCCTGTACTCTGGACTCCTCATCATCCCCATCTTCCATCTCTCTGCACTTGGACTGTTTAGGCAGAGGGCGTACAGACGTGATGTCATCGTGCTCTCTGACAAGAATGTCACTGTCAGGAAACGCGGAAGACGTCACGGCGGTGGAGCAGGGAGAGGTAAGTATTTCAACTTTGCAAGTGCTGTGATCCTGAGCAAGCAGGGGGGGCCCACTCATTGGCGACAGCACTGGCACAGGGCCCCTCATAGTACGGCGGTGTGTCTGATGGCAGGTGGGCCCTCCCACCGGTAGAGACACTTTTGTGTACTATGAGGGGCCCTGTGCCAGTGCCGTCGCCCATGAGTATGCCCCCCCACCTGCTCAAGGAACCTGCATTTTCATCTGCACTTTCCTCTTTGTCACCATGCAGGAAGGGGAACCTGAGTTTGATCAGGGTCAGATTCTGGCTGTGTAGAGTGCGAGGGGAATGTACTGGTCTGGGTCAATGTACCAGCAGAATCATCTAGCAGTGGCTGGGCATCAGTGCACTTGTGGCGCCCCCAAGAGTACTGTCGCCACAGTGGCATTACCTTCCTCCTAGGGAGTGTGATGTCATGCTTGGGAGCAATGAAGGATCTCTCTAGCAGTTAAACCAACACACAACACAGTTCCCACTCCAGGCCAGCAGGGAGAGCTCTGAACCTGACTGCTGAGGAGCTGCTCTCTGTGGTCGGGAGGAGGGAAGTTAGGTCAGTCTTTGAAGGGAAGGGGAAGTGTGTGGACGTGAGAAGGGGAGCTGGAGGATGAGCAGAGTTAAGGCTCACTCCTAGCTGGAGCGCATGGTCAGAATTCCGGTCTCTGAGTTTGTAGGGACACTGACGGTCCTACAGCAGAAACCGGAGGAAGTAGCAGCTGTAAATGTTCTGTTTCCAACTAAGGCTCGGAGGCCCCAGCAGTGATATGTGTGAGCCAGAAGGAAAAGGCTATGGCTGCCTGCCATACGAGAAAGTTCCAAAAGAGAGTCAACAGGGGGAATTTCAGTGAACTCAGTACTGCAAGTACCTCAGATAAGCACTAGAACGGAGGCCACACTACCTGTCTGCAGAGAGAGAATTCCTAATTTGCTTCCAGGCTGACCAACTCCTTCTCCATCTGTACTCTGGGTCCTGGATGGCACTTACCAAGTAGAGGTAAAGGAACTGCACGAATGTGTCTGTCATCTTTCTCCTGCGCCTGGCGTACGGCTCTGCTACATCCTGCACTGCACACCATCTACCAACTCTTTCATCTGCCCTGAGACTACGGCCCTACCTGTGCAGGGCTTCTACATCTTAGCTGCACCACAACATCTGTCATAGAGAAGCGACACTGCAGCACTGGTCAATCTGATCAGAAACCACAGGTGGCGTCACGTATCATTCACCTATAAACGTTATTCACCCCTTTGCATGGACGCCCAGGGCCACGGACCAGGTCACCACCACCGTGACACATCCCTCTGAGACACCGGCCCGGTACCGATTAACCCCATTGCCCTGGCTGGCGACCAACACTACATGTCAGATTCATCTTGGACTGGGGAATTCACGATTTGACTTGATAATCCAGGCATGGTATATGAGAAAGAGCTACATGGACTAATGTGAAGTGTGGCCTGCTGCATCATTCACTTTTGGTGGGGGTGAAGGACACATGGAAAGGGGTTCTTCCTGACCAGGAGCCAACACTTGACGACTCAGTGCTTGCATTTTTTGAAACTTCAGAAGAGGAAGACATATTAGCTGGAGTCTGTTTCGACAATGTAAGCCAAAACCAGTTCCTGATGCTCCAGCTTTAAAAGCGGTTAACCTACTCCCAGAAAAGGTAGCCTTCCAGGCCTTCCGGAGCCAGATCATGATGCGGGCTCAACACCTCCTGCCTTAGCTGCTATTGTGCTTTTGCCACTGCCAGCAGATGCACCACCACCATCAGTACCAGCTGGCCCCCCCACGCCCACGTCCGCGGCCTCTTCCACCATACTTCCAAATTTTGGAGAAAATCTACCCAAAATAACATCAGATATATGGTACTGTATCAGAAGCGTACAGCTGTATACAGTCAAAGGATAATTCTAAATCTCCGTATATAGTTCATGAGTCACAAAGAGACGCTCACAGGCTCAGTATGGATTAGACAAGAATATAAAAAGTAGAAAAAGGGTACAGTATCATCAGATAGCAGGTATATATAGTATAGTTTAAACATTCTAAATCTCCATATATACTTCAGGAGGCAGTCACAGACGCTCTCAAGCTCAGTATGGATTACAACACAATATAAAAAGCCATAAAACGGTAATGGATCTGAAGAGTACAACTGTACACAGTGTAGGGGTCATTGTCAATCTCAATATTTATTTCCAGAGTCAGAAACAGACTCTCACTTGGTCAGTTTGGATTAGACCAGAATATAAAAGCCAGTAAATGGGTAATGTATCACAAGCGTAGAGCTGTATACAGTGTTGGGGTAATTTTTAAATCTGCATATAAATTGCAGGAGTAACCCACAGACTCACACGCTCAGGATGGATCACACCACAATATAAAATGAAGATCCGCAAGAAATAATCACACATGTGGGCCAATGTTCCAGGTATCAATGATACACGTAGAGTGGTGGGTGGAGGAGGACTTTCTTGCAGAAAGGGTACTGTATCACCAGATACCAGTCATATATAGCATAATTTAAACATTAAAAATGTACATCTATATATCAGGAGTAGTGTTGAGCCACCCCGCTAGTGTTCGAGTTTGGTTTGGTTCGTCGAACAGGAGGCAAGTTCGTTGAATGTTCGTCGAATGTTCGACGAACACCGTCGAACCCCATTGAAAACAATGGCAGGCAAACACAAACACATACAAACACATAGAAAACACATACAAAACACCTTAAAAGGTGTCCTAAAGCATACAAAATGCTCAGAAGACACAAATAACATATGGAAAAGGCTTAACCGGCATTCTAGAAAGAATGTGCAAAAATTAAGTGTCCAAATCACAGGTGCTATAGCTTGCTTAACAGCTGGGCTCCTCTGCTGAGTAGCACAAAGTTCTTACATAAACAGGCGGCATAGCTTGGTTCACAGGTGGGCAACTCTGCTGAGTAGCAGACAGAGCTTACATAAACAGGCGGCATAGCTAGGTTCACGGGTGGGCTGCTCTGCTGAGCAGTAGACACAGGTACTAGACCCAAAGTTGTGACTGGGCTAAATGGAGTTAAAAAATGGTTCTTACATAAACAGGCGGCACAGCTTGGTTCACGGGTGGGCTCCTCTGCTGAGTAGCAGACACAGTTACTAGGCCCAAAGTATTAACTGGGCTAAATGCAGTCAAAAACTGGTTCTATCATAAACAGGCGGCATAGCTAGGTTCACGGGTGGGCTCCTCTGCTGAGTAGCAGACAGTGCTACAAGGCGCAAAAGGATTTTCTGGACAAGATGCGGTAAAAAATTATGAGAAACACACACGGTGTAGTTCCTTGACAGGTGTACTACACCTCTGGCTACCAGACACCGCTACTATGCCATGAAACTGTCTCTTAACATTTAAAACCATTATTAATGTGAAAACAAAGTTACGCTTTTGGTGAACGAACCGTTCTCGAACGGAACCTCGAACAGCTGAATTTTAAGCAAAGTGTTCGAGTTCAACGAACGGCTCGAACATCGCCCAAAACAGCTCGAATTTGAACTTGGCGAACAGTTCGAATCGAACACCGCTCATCTCTAATCAGGAGGCAGACTCAGACGGTCTCAGGCCCAGTATGGATTCGACAAGATTGTAGAAAGTTGAGAAAGGGTACAGTATCACCGGATAACAGGTTTATATAGCATAGTTTAAACATTAAAAATCTCTGTGTATATTTCCGGAGTCCGACAGACACTCACAGCCTCAGCATGGATTAGACAAGAAACTAAAAAGTAGAAAAACGGTAATGTATTCGAAGAGTGCACAAGTATACACTGTTGGGGTATTTTTAAATCTTCATATATATTTCAGCCTCAGTAAGACAGTCCAGACTCTCCGCAAGAGGAAACGAGATGGATACAAGTACAGACGGAAAGTCGAGTGATTGCAGAAATTTTGGAATTACTAATCACGGGAAAAACTCCCGGAGAATTCTTAGAGGCGATGCTGAACCTCAATTACTTTGTCTGTGGAGACAGCGAAAACAGTTCTTTGTGAAGAAAGGGTTGCTGTATCGCAGTACCGTGGAACCCATCACTGTTACTCATCTCCATCAAATTGTGATCACAGGGAGAGATGTAAACATGGTCCTCACTGCCTATCATGATCTGTCAGGTAACTTTGGAGTGCGAAAGACAGAAGCCACAGGCCTTAGGCGATTCTATTGGATTGGCATGAGAGGACACATTTAAAAATGTGGGCAGGAATGTCACACGTCTGTGAGTAGGAAAACTGTGAAAGCTGATGATAAACCACCACTGCATCTCATTATGAGTCGACGTCCATAACAAATGGAAGCCATTGATCATCTGAAGATAGAACCCAGCAGGACAGGGCATAGCTACGTCCTAACCATCGTCTATCAGTTCACCAAATTTGTAGGGGCTGTCCCAGTGAAGGATTTAACAGCCCAGACTACGCAGTGGTGGAGCAAGGAGAGGTAAGTATTGCAAGTGCTGGGGCCCTGAGCAAGTGGGGGGGCCCACTCGCGGGCGGCGGTACTGGCACAGGGCCCCTCATAGTATGCCGGTGTGTCTGACAGTGGGTGTGCACCCCCACCATCAGAGACACTTGATTGTACTATGAGGGACCCTGTGCCAGTGCCGTCGTCCAAGAGTGGGCCCACCCACCTGTCCAGGGCAACGACACTCAAAACCCATGCATGGTTCATTTTAAAGAAGGTTAGATCATCAACATTTTGGGTCGACAGACGGGTCCTTTTTTCTGTCAGGATTGATCCAGCAGCAATGAAGACTCTTACGGATAGCACACTAGCAGCAGGGCAAGCGAGCTCCTGTAAGGCATATTGTGACAATTCAGGCCAGGTGTCCAGTTTACAGGCCCAATAGTCAAAGGGGAATGACCTGTGAGTGAGAACATCGATATGGGAGAAGTAGCTTGTAACCATAGTTGACAACTGCTGTCTCCTGTCACTTTCAATCAATGCAGTATTACCAGTCGTGTGAGCGGTACTTGAGAAATCAGTCCACAACATGGTCATGAAACCCCTGTCTCCAACGCCACTTTGGATGTGTGCACCACGAACACCTCTTCCATGGCTCGTGTGAGAACCATCACCGCTGCTGTGTGCTGGGAATGCCTCAAACAAACTGTTTACCAGAGTTGCTTGTTTGTTAGCCAATATTAGCTCTAGGTTCTCCTGTGGCATGATGTTTTGGAATTTGCCGTTATAGCGTGGATCCAGGATGCTGGCCAAATAGTAGTCGTCATCGTTCATCATTTTGGCAATGCGGGAATCCCTTTTTAGGATCTGCAAGGCATAATCACACATGTGGGCCAATGTTCCAGGTGTCAATGATGCACTGTGAGTGCTGGGTGGAGGAGCATTTTCTGGCAAATCCACATCCCTCCAGTCACGCACAAACCCTGTACCTGACCTTGCCATGCCAACATTTTCTCTTGCCCCCTGAGAATCATCCTCCTCCCCTAAATAATCATTCCCATCCTCCTCCTCCTCCTCTTCCTCCACCTCATCCAGGAGAGTTCCCTGAGCAGACAATGGCTGACTGTCATCAAGGCTTCCCTCCTCCTCTTCCTCATCGGCTGCAGACGCCTGCTCCTTAATGTGCGTCAAAGTTTGCATGAGCAGACGCATAAGTGGGATGCTCATGCTTATGATGGCGTTGCCTGCGCTTACTAGCCGTGTGCATTCCTCAAAACACTGAAGGACTTTACAGAGGTCTTTCAGCTTCGACCACTGCACACCACACAACTCCATGTCTGCCCTCAAACTGCCTGCCCATGTATCCTCCCACAAATGCATTACAGCATTACAGCCTGCCTCTGTTCGCACAGTCTCTCAACCATGTGCAGGGTGGAGTTCCATCTTATTGCAACGTCGATAATTCGGCAGTGCTTGGGAAGGTGGAGCAATCGCTGCAGCTTCTGCATATGACTAGAGTGTACAGGCGACTGGTGGATGTGCGAGCACAGTCTTCGCACCTTATGGAGCAGGGCTGTTAACTCCGGATAATTATTGAGGAAGCACTGCACCACCAGGTTCAAGGTGTGAGCCAGGCAAGGTATGTGTCTGAGTTTTGAAAGGGCTATGGCTGCCACAAAATTCTGGCCATTATCACTAACTACCTTGCCTGCCACAAGATGTAGACTGCCCAGCCATGACTCAGTTTGTCGCTGCAAATAGTCAGCCACTACCTCCGCGGTGTGTCTGTTGTCGCCCAAACACATCATCTGTAACACAGCCTGCTGATGCTTACCACTAGCTGTTCGATAGTGGGACACCTCATGTGCAACACTGGCAGCTGCGGATGGAGTGCTCGTGCGACTGCGCTCCGTGGACGAGCTTTCGCTTCTGGAGGAGGAGGAGGAGGGTCGAACGCCTACAGCCAACTGTTTCCTATACCGTGGGCTAGGCAGCACTGTCCCACCGCCGCTGTCCCCTGTGGACCCTGCATCCACCACATTAACCCAGTGTGCAGTGATGGACACGTAACGGCCCTGGCCATGCCTACTGGACCATGCATCTGTTGTGAGGTGCACCTTTCCACTCACTGATTGCTTGAGTGCATGGACAATGCGGTCTTTCACATGCACGTGGAGGGCTGGGATGGCTTTTCGAAAAAAGAAGTGCCGACTGGGTAGGTCATAGCGTGGTACTGCGTAGGCCATGAGCTCGCAGAAAGCTTCGCTTTCATCCAACCGGTAGGGCATCATCTCTAACGAGATTAGGTTGGCAATGTGGGCGTTCAAATACAGTGTACGTGTCTCGGGGCACTGAGGGGTAGACAGGTGATGTGGAACCAGGACCCCTGAACAGCCCCTCAAGCTAAGGGGTTGCCCTGTCTTTCCTTAACTTGGGGGTACACTTAAAGGTAGTGAGGCCCAAGTCCCCGACCTGTCCCTGTCTCCTGTTTAGCCCTGAGCTAAACCCCCAACCCCCTCCCCAGGAGGTGAGACTGGGAAAAAGTGTACCACATAAAAAACTCAAAGGAAATGTACCACAGACAGATTAAAAATAGAGTAAAATTAGCTTGCTCTGCTGCAATGCTCCTGGACAGCAGAGATAGCCACTTGTCAACAGCAAACAACTGAAGCACCACAGAACACAGCTCCTGAACTCCAGCTTGGTTGGTCTCCCAAGAGAAAGTGTATAACCAACACTGATCTCCAGCACCTGCACTCCTTTTATAGGAAGGAGGGGGAAAGTCAGCACCTGCATAAATAATTAAACACATGCAGTTTCCATGCAGCAACCCCGGTGGCCACCGGGGGCAAAAACTCACATTAAGCCCGATGACCAAAAAGGAAAAAAGGTATAGATAAGAGGAGATCCAGATCTGACAGATTCAAAAAATGGATCATGACAGTACGCGGATGAGAGGATGAGTACTTTCTTGTCCTACTCAGAGTCTCTGGTAGGGTGAGCTGGACTTGAGAGCTGCATATGGTGGAACTAGCAGTTGACATGGCGGACTGAGAGAGGGTTGATGATGGTGATGGAGTTGGTGTTCTTTCTGATGGCCTAGATTCAGTCTTTCGTAGCAATAACATTGTGATTCCCTGACTGCTTTGGCCTTGCGACGACACCTCAACATTTGCGGCTGGTGGTGTGCTAACCAGTGGGCTTACAGTGGGGGAAGCGATGTAGCGTTGCTGACTACCTTCATTCGGAGCAGATGCATATGTGGTATGTGAGGTTTGGTAGTCCGTCCACGCTTGCAAGTGCATGGTGGTTAATTGTCTAAGCATGCAACTGGTATTCAAATTTCTCAGATTTTTCCCTTGGCTAAAGGTCTTTGCGCACTTCTTACAGATAACCTTGGCCTGATCATTAGGATTTTGTTCAAGAAAGTGCCACACTGCACTCTTCCTACTATGGAAGACATATTGAGGCCGCTGTGCTAAATTGATCGTCTGGCCAAGCTGTCCTGCAACTCTTTTCGTTTTTGTAACCCGTTTTTGGACTGCTACGGGCCTGCCAGATAACAGCTGTTGCGATGTCAATGCCTGCTGTGGATCCTCCTCCTCCTCTTCTGAGCTATTGGCAGCGGCACCCTCTTCCCCCAATGGATGCCAATCTGGGTCAACAACTGTGTCATCCATCACCTCCTCTTCAATTTCATGTGCACCTTCCTCTGTGTCACCGTGTAAGGTGGTATAGTGTGCGGGAAGGGGCACCTGAGTTTCATCAGGGTCAGATTCTGGCTCAGTACACTGAGAGGACAATGTAGTGCTCTGAGTGAATGTACCAGCAGATAAATCTAGCAGTGGCTGTGCATCAGTGCACTCCATGTCAGATTCATCTTGGACTGGGGAATTCACGATTTGACTTGATAACCCAGGCATGGTATGTGAAAACAGCTCTATGGAGTAATCTGTAGTGTGGCCTGCCGCATCCTTCACTTTTGGTAGGGGTGAAGGACACAAGGAAAGGTGTTGTTCCTGACCAGGAGCCTCCACTGACGACTCAGTGCTTTTATTTTTTGAAACTTCAGAAGAGGAGGCGATAGAGCTGGAGGCTGAGTCAGCAATGTAAGTCAAAACTTGTTCCTGTGTCATGATCTCAGTGCGGGTTTCACTCGCACACGTGCGTGGGGTTAATGTCTGGAACCAGTGCTGATGACTGGCATTTCTGAGGTTAAAGGTTGTGATCCCGATGCAGGCTTACCTGCACACCTGGGGCTATGATTGTGGCCTCTCCCTGGTTCTGGGGGAGGCTTCTTATAGCCTCAGGATGCTCCCATCCCTGTCAGTTATACTCTTGCCCTTGGTATTGTGTGGTGACCCCTGAGTGTGTTAGTGCTGTGTTCTGGTTACTTGATTCTCTGTGTATGACTCGGTCTGTTCTCTGGATATTGCTTTGGATTCTGCTTGGTACCTTCTATGTCTGTTTGTTTTTGACTTCTGCTTGGCCCTGACTATCCGTTCTGTCTTATCCCTGGTACTTTACTGATATCTCTGTGTATGACCTCCGTTTTGCCTGACTCTGAGTATTTCTGTATAGTGTCCTGCCATCTCTGAAAGGACGCTAAGCCCCGCCCCCTTGCAGTCACAAGACCGAAGGTCCTGTGACTGCTTGCTAAACTTCAGCGTCCACAGGTCCTGTGTATCTGTACTTTCCGGCTGTACCTGACCCCAGTACCCCCTACAGTGCGGGTGAGTCCTTGCTCAGCAGTGGCTGCACGCCGGCTCTGACAGGATCCTGACACCTGAAGCTCTGGTTTTAAAAGCGGTTTACCTACTCCCAGAAAAGGGAGCCTTCGAGGCCTTGTGGAGCCAGACGATGATGCAGGCTCAGCACCTCCTGCCTTAGGTGCTATTGTGCTTTTGCCACTACCAGCAGATGCACCACCACCACCATCAGTACCAGCTGGCAACCCCCGCCCACGCTCACGGCCTCTTCCACCATACTTCCTCATTTTTGGGAAAATGTACTGTAAAACAAGGTACAAGGTGTACATAGTATTATGGAGAATTTGAATCTCCCTAGAGATTTTAGGAGGCTGAACTATTATCTGAGGCCCAATATAGATTACACCTCAATTTAACAGGCTGAAATAGGCAGGTGTATGACAAAGTACAAGGTGTATATAGTAATATAGTATTGGGGAGAATTTGAATGTCCCTAGAGATTTTAGGAGGCTGACAATGATGCTCTCAGTCCAAGTATGGCAGCAGGCAGCCTAATAAGCAGGACTGCTGCACACAAAAGGGTGGAAAAATGAACGCTTGGTAACTGTGCAGAAAAGAGGAAGAAAATAATTTTTTTTGCTTTTAAAAAAGCAGTGTGCAAACAGCAATGCAGCTATCAGGGAGCCTTATAAGGCAGCCTAATAACCAACAGAGCTGATGCACAAAAGTATATCCTCCCCTGTCACTGCACACAAAGTGTTGTGTTGTAAGTGGAAATCGCTACCAGCAGAAGCAGTTTTTTCTTCTTCCCTGCCTAACGCTCTCTCTTATTCAGAATCAGCAGCAACCTCTCCCTATTCTGAGATCGGCAGAAGTAAGATGGCGGTCGGCGTGCACGCCCTTTTATACCCCCTGTGACGCCACACAAAGCCAGCCAATCACTTGCATGCCCTTCTCAAAGATGGTGGTGACCGCTGCCCATGTCATCGCGTTGCCCAAAGTGTGTGTCCTCCATCATTGGCTGAAAAAGGGCGCTGGAAGCGTCATTTGAAACGCGACTTTGGCGCTCTGGTCGCCGACCACGTGGCCGACCTCACGCTATGGTCGGGTTTCGTTTGATGAAACCCGACTAGCGAAAGTCGGCGACTTATGAATTTGACCGACCCGTTTCGCTCAACTCTATTGTGCAAGCATCATAGTGTGTGGAGGAACGTGGGGCATTATAGTATATCGGGGAACTGTGTGGGCATTATTTTGTGGGGGGACTGTGGGAGCATCATAGTGTGGGAAACAGCTGTGGGAAAATTAAAAAGTGGGCACTTTTGATGCATAACACTGTACTGGGGAACTGTGCAGGTATCACAATGTAAGGGGGAGAACTGTGGGAGGTTTATTTTTGTGGGCGGACTGTGAGGGTAATGGCATCATACTGTGTCGTGAGAACTTTGGGGCTAACAGTATTGGGGGGACTGTGGAGGCATAATGTGGGGGGGTGACTGTGGGGCATCATTGTAGGTGTAGAACCGGGGGGCATTATAGTGGGGGAAGAAAACTTGTGGAATGTGTGTGTGTGGAGGCAGACTCTGGGGCATTATACTGTGAGTAAGAGATTGTGAGGAGCATAAAACTGTGTGTGGAGAAGACTGTGGTGGGAACTGTGATGGCATCAGAATGTGGGGGCAGCTTGGAGGGAACATAGTATGGGTGGAACATAGTATGGGTGGACTATAGGGCAGTCATATGGGCAGAAACTGTAGGTGGGCATCAAAAAATAGGGTTCTGTGGGAGCATCAAAATGTGAGGGCATCATAATGAAGGGAAGTCGTGGGGGCATCAAAATGTGGTGGGTTAACTGTGGGGGGATCATACTGTGGAGGGGGGCTGTGCGGGCATCACAATGTGGGAAGGAGCTGTCGAGGCATCATAATGTGTGGGGTAACTGTGGGGGCATCATAGTGGGAAAGGGAAGTGTGAGTGCATTAAAAAGGGTGGGCATTATAGTGTATGGGGTGTTGGGGCTTCATAATGTGTGCCACATCCAAAATCACTTTTAAAAAAAGACACATACAGTAGGTTTGATTTTGTGAAGACACTTTTTTTTTTACACTTTTTAATGCATTTTTTAACAAGGTTTTTGATGCATTGTTAAATATATTGTAGGAAGTAGGAAGGAAATGTCCTTGCTGCATTTCTGCTGCAAAAGCCTTGCCAACAAAACACATCAAAAGCAGTGATAAAAACCAGGGGATAATGCATTTTTCCTGGATATAGTCATGAATAATGGGGAAAAAAAGTGTCACGCACTATCATGCTGATTTTGCCCGTTCGCCTTTTATCATACTACAAGTTCCAGCCGTTGTCCTGCTCATCTACTATCACTCAATTTATTCATCCCGTTCTGCAGATGTTGTGAGTCAGCGATAAATAAAATGGATTGCAAAATTGTTCACACTCTCATTAAAAAGTCTAAAAAAATATTCATACCTCACAAGAAGAACATGTCATGTATTTCCGAGCAGTTTTGACATTTATTCAGAGTTCTCTTCTATGAAGTCTCTCCATGTCGGGGACAATCCCTCTCATCTGTTTAGTTTTTTTACTTATTTTTAGCTGTTTTCTTCACCGTGGGAAATGTCAAAATGACAGAAAAGAAGAAAGTTGTTTACAATTTTAAAGTTTTTACAAGTCTGATTCATAGAGTGTAATGGAAACAAGTCATAAAGATCTGCCGTCACGAGTCTCTGCTACGTGAGTGTATTGTGTGGGCTGAGACTATGATCTATGGGCCAGTATGGGGGGCTTCTACTTTTATGTCATTTTGCCAGTCATATATTCCATGGTTATTATTATGCTTTATGTCAGTTGTCAGGCTTGGAATAAGCATCACATGACCACATGGTGGTAGCGGATATCAGGAAGCTAATGCATCATGGGCAGTGCATCCCGCCATTGGGAATGACAATCTGTTCCACTGACCAACCCCACATGTACCATGTCTATGTGTTCAGAGGTAGCACATTTCACTTTGTAGGTGGGAAAGTTCTTTAAGTTAGTCCTCTGCTGTTTTCTGTTTGGGTGCTCAAAGAGTGTAGCATCAGGGGGTGCAGAGGTATGACATGGTAGCTGTGATGGAGAGTGGTCCCACTTCGCTATGCGCCAAGTTTACCATGGAGGGGCATGACTAAGTGACTACCGAGTATTCACTAGAGCCTCTGATGGTGAGGATAGACTGGGCCGCTGGCAGACACCAGATATCATTCTAGGGCAGTCCCCGAGTCTGCAGCAGCTGACCACAAGGTCAGAGCTATGGATATGAGGTACAGGAGGACGAACGCAAAATTGTGGTCAGACAATCCAAGATCAGGGCAGGCAGCACAGGTTCAATATACGTAGCCGAGGTCAGGAGCGGAAAAATCAGGCTAAGCGGTAAACGAGTCGGGTCAACAACAAGTGAGACAGAATGAACATGCATAAACAGGAACTAGAGACAAACTACTAGGAAATTAGGACAAAGTGGAAGCAAATTCCTGCAGAGTTTGGCCATGACTCCCTATAGGTAGGTGGAAACTCACAGCAACAGGCAGAAACCGCAGAGTTGGACGTGTTACACAAGGCAGCTGTCATGACTCTGTTGTTGGGTGTTCCAGGACAAAGGGCTGGAAGGGGTGCCCTTGCCTGCCATGTTCCCCATATTGCTTCTGATGGTGAAGATGCCATGGCCACCTTAGTTCCTTAATCCGCCCTCAGTCTGTACCCTTCCCTCACCCAGAGAAGAGGGGACTAGTAGTGTACCGTAATACACCATCCTGACTAACAAGGTAATATGAACAGAGATAAAGCAAAATAACAAGCATACAAATATACTCACATATAACTGAGGTAAACAGCGGGGAGTGGAGGATGGGGTAAAACCAAAGAAGGAGAAGGAGGGGAATTAGCACACACCCAAAACCTAGCAACAGTCACAGATAAACCCACCAAACGTCTTCTACAACAACAACCAACAACAACCTCCAGCCATGCAGCATAAACTACTCTTACAATGAGTGCTAGCCAGGACCCAGATTTTGTAGGAGAAGGAGGTGAATTAGGGCATCTTCTAACCATGCAGTGTGAGCTAGCTGTGGCAATGAGTGCTAGCCAGGGCCCAGATTATGTAGGAGAAGGAGGAGAATTAGGGCATCTTCTAACCATGCAGTGTGAGCTAGCTGTGGCAATGAGTGCTAGCCAGGGCCCAGATTATGTAGGAGAAGGAGGTGAATTAGGGCATCTTCTAACCATGCAGTGTGAGCTATCTTTGCAACGAGTGCTAGCCAAGGCCTAGATTATATAGGAGATTGGAGTGGCTAATAGTGCAGGAAAGCTTCCAAGAGCACTCAACTGAGCAGGTTAACCCCTGCACTGCTAAAAAAAAAAACTAGTACTGCTTAATATGAAGGTGAAGTGTTTCTAAATAGTGCAGAAGTAGGAGAAAGCAGACGCTGCAGTTTTCTGACTCCTCTCTCTCAAGATAAATCCGTGACAGCAGCTCAGAGGGATGGACAGGTACTGGGTGGAGCAGAACAGAACAGTGGTTTGTAGGGAGGCGTTTAGAAGGCGTGCAAGTTGCCAGTGTAGCAGGGTGTAGCATTAGTGACCTTCATAAGTAAAACATGGCACTTACTCCCACAAACTTAGGAACATGACCAGCCCCACTCACTATCCCTATTTTTCAGTTACATCTTCATCTCTTTATATTTCTCTGGTCATCTTCTTACCATTTTCCCTCTACAGAGCCTAAATGTCTTCTCTGAAGGGTTTTCTCATAATTTACCAAAATTTTGTTTCATCCAAGAAGGATATTGCAAAGGAGCTGTTTTGGAGCCCATGGTGGATGTGGCATAATCGCTCATCCATACAATGATAAAAGGAAGACCCAAAACTTATGGTATCTAAATAGGTCCAGAAAACATCATAGAGTTAAGAGCTTTGCATTTTTGAAACAAAGATCCAAATCCATGTTTTAACCATAGCAAGGGAGCATAATTCTGTCTCTCTGTAGCCACCACTAGGGGGAGCTATTTGAAATGCAATTTGCAGTAGTTTCATTTGAACTGTATAATATCTGCTCCTCCCAAACTATGAAGAAGATCATTACAAGAGACATTATCAGATTGGACGAAAATGATTGTCTACAATCGACCTCAATATTGACCCAATCTGGGTATGAACTATGGTGACCCCTCCACGTTTTATGAGCTCCCTCATTGCTTTTTAAGTAGACTGGAAAAGGGAAATATTACACGCTCCAAATTTAGTTTCAGTCTATTTGCTGTTACACACACACAACTAAATATTTACAGATAAAATAGTTTTGCATTGTCTCCTGCCAAAAGGGAAATTCTTCACAGGAGTCATAAATAATGGGATAATAGTTTCCTAAAATCTAAACTTGAAACATTGTTTAATTATGTGAAAACTTTATTATGTATTATCGCAGGAAAACAAGATCAAAGGCAGAACATATCATCAACCAAGGAATAATATCACATAAACAATAATAAAGTAACCTTTTGTAGATAAAAAAAAGATTTAAACCTTTGAGCAGTATTATAGTAGTTATATTCTTGTATATAGGGGCAGTATTATAGTAGTTATATTCTTGTATATAGGAGCAGTATTATAGTAGTTATATTCTTGTACATAGGGGCAGTATTATAGTAGTTATATTCCTGTACATAGGGGGCAGTATTATAGCAGTTATATTCTTGTACATAGGATCAGTATTATTGTAGTTATATTCTTGTACATAGGAGCAGTATTATAGTAGTTATATTCTTGTACATAGGAGCAGTATTATAGTAGTTATATTCTTGTACATAGGAGCAGTATTATAGCAGTTATATTCTTGTACATAGGAGCAGCAATATAGTAGTTATATTCTTGTACATAGGGGCAGTATTATAGTAGTTATATTCTTGTACATAGGGGGCAGTATTATAGTAGTTATATTCTTGTACATAGGGGGCAGTATTATAGTAGTTATATTCTTGTACATAGGGGCAGTATTATAGTAGTTATATTCTTGTACATAGGGGGCAGTATTATAGTAGTTATATTCTTGTACATATGGGCAGTATTATAGTAGTTATATTCTTGGACACAGGGGGCAGTATTATAGTAGTTATATTCTTGTACATAGGAGCAGTATTATAGTAGTTATATTCTTGTACATAGGAGCAGTATTACAGTAGTTATATTTTTGTACATAGGAGAAGTATTACAGTAGTTATATTCTTGTACATAGGGGCAGTATTATAGTAGTTATATTCTTGTACATAGGAGCAGTATTATAGTAGTTATATTCTTGTACATAGGGGCAGTATTATAATAGTCATATTCTTGTACATAGGGGCAGTATTATAGTAGTTATATTCTTGTACATAGGGGGCAGTATTATAGTAGTCATATTCTTGTACATAGGGGAAGTATTATAGTAGTTATATTCTTGTACATAGGAGCAGTATTATAGTAGTTATATTCTTGTACATAGGGGCAGTATTATAATAGTCATATTCTTGTACATAGGGGGCAGTATTATAGTAGTCATATTCTTGTACATAGGGGCAGTATTATAGTAGTTATATTCTTGTACATAGGAGCAGTATTATAGTAGTTATATTCTTGTACATAGGGGCAGTATTATAGTAGCTATATTCTTGTACATAGGGGGCAGTATTATAGTAGTCATATTCTTGTACATAGGGGCAGTATTACCGTAGTTATATTCTTGTACATAGAGGGCAGTATTATAGTAGTCATATTCTTGTACATAGGGGCAGTATTATCGTAGTTATATTCTTGTACATAGAGGGCAGTATTATAGTAGTCATATTCTTGTACATAGGGGCAGTATTATAGTAGTTATATTCTTGTACATAGGAGCAGTATTAAAGTAGTTATATTCTTGTACATAGGGGCAGTATTATAATAGTCATATTCTTGTACATAGGGGCAGTATTATAGTAGTTATATTCTTGTACATAGAGGGCAGTATTATAGTAGTCATATTCTTGTACATAGGGGCAGTATTATCGTAGTTATATTCTTGTACATAGAGGGCAGTATTATAGTAGTTATATTCTTGCACATAGGGGCAGTATTATAGTAGTTATATTCTTGTACATATGGGCAGTATTATAGTAGTCATATTCTTGTACATAGGAGCAGTATTACAGTAGTTATATTCTTGTACATAGGAGCAGTATTTTAGTAGTTATATTCTTGTACATATGGGCAGTATTATAGTAGTTATATTCCTGTACATAGGGGGCAGTATTATAGTAGTTATATTCTTGTACATAGGAGCAGTATTATAGCAGTTATATTCTTGTACATAGGATCAGTATTATTGTAGTTATATTCTTGTACATAGGGGAAGTATTATAGTAGTTATATTCTTGTACATAGGGACAGTATTATAGTAGTTATATTCCTGTACATAGGGGGCAGTATTATAGTAGTTATATTCTTGTACATAGGGGCAGTATTATAGTAGTTATATTCTTGTACATAGGAGCAGTATTATAGCAGTTATATTCTTGTACATAGGAGCAGCAATATAGTAGTTATATTCTTGTACATAGGGGCAGTATTATAGTAGTTATATTCTTGTACATAGGGGGCAGTATTATAGTAGTTATATTCTTGTACATAGGGGCAGTATTATAGTAGTTATATTCTTGTACATAGGGGCAGTATTATAGTAGTTATATTCTTGTACATAGGGGGCAGTATTATAGTAGTTATATTCTTGTACATATGGGCAGTATTATAGTAGTTATATTCTTGGACACAGGGGGCAGTATTATAGTAGTTATATTCTTGTACATAGGAGCAGTATTATAGTAGTTATATTCTTGTACATAGGAGCAGTATTACAGTAGTTATATTTTTGTACATAGGAGCAGTATTACAGTAGTTATATTCTTGTACATAGGGGCAGTATTATAGTAGTTATATTCTTGTACATAGGAGCAGTATTATAGTAGTTATATTCTTGTACATAGGGGCAGTATTATAATAGTCATATTCTTGTACATAGGGGCAGTATTATAGTAGTTATATTCTTGTACATAGGGGGCAGTATTATAGTAGTCATATTCTTGTACATAGGGGCAGTATTACCGTAGTTATAGTCTTGTACATAGAGGGCAGTATTATAGTAGTCATATTCTTGTACATAGGGGCAGTATTATCGTAGTTATATTCTTGTACATAGAGGGCAGTATTATAGTAGTTATATTCTTGCACATAGGGGCAGTATTATAGTAGTTATATTCTTGTACATATGGGCAGTATTATAGTAGTCATATTCTTGTACATAGGAGCAGTATTACAGTAGTTATATTCTTGTACATAGGAGCAGTATTATAGTAGTTATATTCTTGTACATAGGGGCAGTATTATCGTAGTTATATTCTTGTACATAGGGGCAGTATTATAGTAGTTATATTCTTGTACATAGGAGCAGTATTATAGTAGTTATATTCTTGTACATAGGGGGCAGTATTATCATAGTTATATTATTGTACATAGGGGCAGTATTATAGTAGTTATATTCTTGTACATAGGGGCAGTATTATAGTAGATATATTCTTGTACATAGGGGCAGTATTATAGTAGTTCTATTCTTGTACATAGGGGCAGTATTATAGTAGTTATATTCTTGTACATAGGGGTGGTATTATAGTAGTTATATTCTTGTATATAGGGGGCAGTATTATAGTAGTTATATTCTTGTACATAGGAGCAGTATTATAGTAGTTATATTCTTGTACATAGGGGGCAGTATTATAGTAGTTATATTCTTGTACATAGGGGCAGTATTATAGTAGTTATATTCTTGTACATAGGGGGCAGTATTATAGTAGTTATATTCTTGTACATAGGGGCAGTATTATAGTAGTTATATTCTTGTACATAGGGGCAGTATTATAGTAGATATATTCTTGTACATAGGGGGCAGTATTATAGTAGTTATATTCTTGTACATAGGGGGCAGTATTATAGTAGTTATATTCTTGTACATAGGGGCAGTATTATAGTAGTTATATTCTTGTACATAGGGGCAATATTATAGTAGATATATTCTTGTACATAGGGGCAGTATTCTAGTAGTTATATTCTTGTACATAGGGGGCAGTATTATAGTAGTTATATTCTTGTACATAGGGGCAGTATTATAGTAGTTATATTCTTGTACATAGGGGCAGTATTATAGTAGTTATATTCTTGTAGATAGGGGCTGTATTATAGTAGATATATTCTTGGGACACAGTAAGCAGTCAGTTAAGTCATTATTTTTATGACAGTTTTTACTCTATCTTGACCTTTTTGACTTCTGTGAGTTCTCAGCGTGACTGAGTGTGAATAACACACTGACAGACATTTCTGTTAGTGGTTTATTTCTGGGAGATCAAAGGATGGGCATTATGAAATTCACCATATTTGATCCTCATTTTCCTGTAACATCTGCTGTCCAGTAGAGTCAGGATACCGATGGTAATGTGCCCACCGTTATATAATGTTCAGTAGAGGGTGACAATACAAATGTTCTCTATTTACAAAGAGAATGAACTCTCTTTATCTAGGGGTCACTCCGCATAAAATAATAATTGATTTCGGATGTCCTCACAATTCTCGGAGATAAATCTCTTGTCTGATTCCTCATGGTTTGGGATGTAATGCAGCTGGTCTCAAGCTGGTGTCTTACTCTTGAGATCTTCTGAAGTCCCTGCACTGGTCTGAGGTGGGTGTGGAGACATCTGGAAGTAGATAAAGGTCTTTGTAGTTTGTGATTGTTCTTGGTTATCAGGTGCCATAGACACAAACCCTCCAGTACAACCACTATGATTTAGGTTTCATTCTTCTAAGTTTCTTATGTTCTTCTCAAGTTCAGTAGCAGGATACTGTCCTACAGCAGATGTCTAAATTAAACTAGTTACTACTTCCCCTTGTTAGATAGATAGATAATAGAATGATAGATATATAGATAATAGATAGATAATAGATAGATTGATGGATAGATAGATAGATGATAGATATGGAACAAATAATAGATAAATACTGCTTTCCTGGTATTTTACTGTAATAAATAAATAATTTAAAAAAATAACATGGGGTCCTCCCATTCTTAATAACCAGATAAGGGCAATTAGACAGCTTCGGGCTTATATTAGTAGTTGGTTATGGTTATTAGGCCCTTCCCTACCCACAGCCGACCCAGAATCGGCGCTTTATATTTGATACGCCAATTCTGACGCTTCGCCTCGGCTTCTTCCCTTATTGACCTGGAGCGGTGGCAATTGGGGTAATTGACTTTGGGGTTGATGTGAGCAGCTGCCGCTGACACCAAACTCAAGGGCTAGTAATGGAGAAGCGTCAGTCAGACACCCCCATTACTAACCCTGCAAGTAAAAAGAAAGAAAACACATACAGAAAAGTCCATTATTTGAAAAAAAAAAGACTCCTAGATAAATCCTATTTTTCACCAAATTATTAATAAAAAAAACCTTTCCCCCCACAGGTCCGACAATGTCCACATCGAGGTTCCATAACGATTCATGACTGCTAGATCTGGCAGCTGCGGGAACTGACCACTGTGACTGGCGGTAACCTTCCTGATGTCACCGCTTGTCACAGCCGCCGGCTGTCGCGGTACCCTTAGGGTGAGAACCAGCAGGTCAAGCCTGAGAACTAGGCGTCATGTGCTGCGGACATCAGAGCGGTGCTTGTGGCGCCGTGGACCACGTCACACCTGCGCAGGACATTTAGTTTCTAATTAACGGGTAAATTTGGGGAACTGTCAGGGAGTGTTTTTTTTTTTTTTAAATAAAGGACTTTTGTGTTTATTTGTTTTTAAATAACTCATCTGCCTCATCTGCTGAGTATGGGGTCCCCAGGTATTGGATAAACCCGATGACGTGAAGCGGCCGGCCAATCACAGTAATGCCAGTATCCAACATGACTACTGTACTATTGCATATGGCAGACAATCCTCTCATGTTCGTTGGCTGTCAAAGAGCCGCGAAACATTTTGGGCAGGGACTCAAGCATTGCGCTGAATAATGAGTGTACCCGAGCACCCTAATGCTCAATCAAGTAACAAGGAGTGCTGAGCATGCTCACCCATCACTATTTACCGGCAAAAATGGAAGGGATCAATTTTCTCTAGCAGGCACAGACTGTGGTTCTGATCACCAATTTCTTGTAGCTAAAGTCAGGGTCAGACTATGTGCTATCACGCCTGCACCCTGCGAGGGGGGGGTTAATGTCGGTAAGATCTCTTGCCCAATATGCAATCGATGTAACAGCCAGGAAGAAGGGCGCCCAGATGAACTGTGGGCAAAGATCAAAGCAACCATCAGTGAAACTGCTCAAAAGCATGTGTCATGCAAGAAGACAATACATGGTGGAATTGGATATCTACAACCCCCGACCAAATCACTAGTAAGAGGAGAGGCTGAGGGCAGGTTCAATGGGGATGGCCAATGCCGACTTCCAAAGAGAAGCCAGGAACGACACAAGCAACTTCCTAAAATGCTTGATGCAGAAACCTTGAAGACTTGAAAGAAGTCTATAAGAAAGACTACACCAGGGAATTATTTGCCAAGGTGAAGCAAGTAAAGAAGCCTTTCTTAGCCAGAAAGGGACATCAAGCAGAGATGCATGGAATACACAAAGGAACTACATGCCAGCGCCAGCATTCACCGTCACGAAGATCTAGAGGAACCAGAACTAGGCCTACCGGAAAGTAAAGTGGTTTGAACGCTAAGGCAGATGTCAAAAAACAAAGCACTTGCCATTCATGGTATCCCTGCAGAGCTTCTCAAACTAGTCCCAAGAGCCACACTGACAGCATTATGCCAGATCTGAAGCACTTGTACTTGGCCAAAGGACTGCAAAAGTTCAGTTTTTATGCCAGTGCTAAAGAACACTGACCCAAGGGGCCAGGTACTGACTGTGGCTGAAATTCAGCCCTGGCATTTGAAATCACATAGGCCCATGCTGTTCCCATCCCTGAGCACCAGATGGGATATATTACCCTGCATGGAGGAAAGCAAGGTTTATTACCAGACCAATATTTCTAATGATACCCGGGCCTGCTGGGGTAAGCGATGGAGTAAGCAACTTTGTGCTCCATCACAACTCTTAACAGTATGCATGTCTTGAGAATACCGATTCTGTTAACAGCATAGACAAGGCAGCCCATGACCAGACAGGCCCTTCTGGCATTTGCCAGAATTGCCAGATGGCCAGTCCGGCCCTGCCAGGCACTGTGCCAACTAGCGTCTATGCGAGCAAAGTCTTTCTAAAGATCATTCAGAAGTGCTTGGATTACATAGAAAACTTTGTGATGCTCAGGCTGGATTCTGCAAGGGCTGAGAATACCACTCGAATGAACATCAAACAATTGAACAAAGAGGTGGAAGACAAGGAAGCTTGGTGAGAAAAGGCCTGCAGAATATCCATGGCTCAGACACGACTCAATGGATGGAATTAAAAAATATTGGGAATTTACATGAGATAAGAAAAAGTCCCTAAAGATGGACATCCTCTAAAATGGATGGTCTGTCGGATTTTCCATTTTATCATTTTTTTTAATACTCTAGCAGTTGGGATCAGTCAGCAGGCAGGCGTAGGAAGCAGAAGTCTTTTACATGATTGTTTAATTTGACCAGTATGAAAACACAATCTTTTGGCCCGTGAAGCGTCCTCACCAGATGATTTACACGGTCTGGTCTTCAAAGATTCGGAGCTCAGAGCTGTCCTGAGCGTGGATGGCCTGTCCTCCCAGACCTTACTTTGCACTTCTTCTCCAGATACACTCCCAACCTCCATGTCTCATTTTACTGACTGTTCTGAATTCCGCACATACTGCGAGTCCGTGCCGCCTGGACCGGTGAGTGTTAAGGATTTGCAGGTAATTGTATGTTGAAGTGATGGGACTCCCACTACATTCCTCCATAGAGGGTACATGTATTACATCATACTGATGAATGACCCCTCATATAATAAACCATTAAGTATGTGTGCTGGGCCAAAAATAAGAGTTACTTATTCACACGCACATGTTAGCAACCAAAATGGCTTGAATGCATTTAAAAGTCAAAATTGGGCAACTTTGCAAAATGTCTTGATTAAAAATGTCCAGCCAGTTTTGCATATTCAGCTCCTATGCAGGCCTGTGTGTCTCCGTGGTTACAGACTACAAACAAACCCTGTGTAGTCAGATCCTGCAGTCATGTGATCCTCTTGTCCATCCGGTAAAATCCGCTTCCCTTTCCGAAACACAAGGCTGAAGGCATAGAGTAGGATCTGGCTATACAGGGTTTGTTTGGAGACACATAGGTCTGAACAGGAGCTGAGTACATAGAACAGTATAATATTTATAATCAACATTGTCATAGAAAATAATTCTAATCCATAAGACATCTCTGGAGAGGAGACATATCCTCTCACATTGAACATATGGGGTTAATTATAGCTGCAGAAGAGATAAACTAAATAGAACTGGGGAAGTGAGAAAAGGAACTAACATTTCAACCTCCATGGATGTAGGAACCTCCTGCAGTGACTAGGTAATTACCACAGAGGTCTATTCTGGGAAAAAGACACCAAGACTGAGATTAGTTTATTCAGAGGTGGGGAAATACTTCCCAGGCATAAGCTTTCTCTGATCAAAGCAACGATTGCAGACCTTATGGAGACGATGGACAGTGATGAATATTGGGGTTTCGCATCTATCCGACATTTATTAGATATATTGTCAATGTTGTAGCGAAGTGTTGAACAGAACGCATTCACTCACATTATCTTAAGGCCAGTAAAGCCCCTCCAACTTAATGTCGGTTCAATGGATGGTGCTATTCATGTCATGACTCATGTTTCATTTCTATAGTAAAATCGCAAGAAGAAAAATGACGATAATATATACCACCTGGGATCTCCAGGGGCAGAGATATCCTGTAAGATTGGGACCTCACAAAATTCTAAAGGACCTAGCACATCCCACAATCAGCCCCCATATGAGCTAGCCTAGGTCTTTTGTCATTCCTGGAAGGTACAGCTTGCTATGGGTTGTCCGTTTCCTTAGGATTGCCTCCCTCCACTAAGTCATTTCTGTGAAATCAGGTTTTGTTATCCCTTTTATTTAACTTAATTGTCTATACCATACCGTTTTGTTCCCATTTTCTATCTTTGTATATTTTTTTTATAAACACTGCCTACATTTCCAGATTAAAGATATAAAATTTAATAGCTCTGTTCTTCTTGACTGTAAACTGCACCCCTGAAGCCATACGCTACCTGTAAGGGGTGTCCAATCGTCCGGTATAAAGGACTGGTGGTGGCAGCTAGTAGTTCTTTTCTTATTGTGGAGCTGGCAGTGACCGTACCAGGGTTTATATATATATTTCATGCATTGGAATTGGAGGTGTATCTACCATACGCTCACTGAACTCCCTACTACTGGCCTAATAGTGGAAGCAGCCATGGCCTCGTCCATCAATCGTCAATCAATTGCGTCATTGCCCTGAAGATTGGAGGCAGCGGAATTTGCATCTACCAGACAAACTGGTGACAGCGGTGGGATCTGTGTGACCCCCCCAGCTGTTATCCATGACATATTGGCTGCAGCAGTGGGATCTGCGCCCCCCCCCTGGCTGTCATCCTTGACAAACAATGGGTATTCTCATCTCCAAGATCCTATCCCAATATGTAATAGGTGTAATAATAAAATTATCAATTACCTCCAGTTATAAATATACTGTAATATATAGCTCTTCTGATAAGCTATGCTGCTTTCTCCATTTAGGGCATTGCAGTAGCTTAGGCATCCACGGTTACGACCACTCATATGGTGACAGATAATTGTTACTGGTCGTAGCCATGGATAACTAAGCTACTGCAATGCCCTGTGTCACGGGGTCCTTCTCCGATACCACACAATATACAGAGCGAGGGAAGTGTGATCAATCCCAAGACCTTTATTATAGGCAAAACTAAAAGGTCCATAAACAATCCACCACACTGAGGATACAATAGTCCAGAACACGAATGCAGTTCCGTAACAGGATGAATGTCCAAGGAGATGAGAGTCCAATAATCCAGCAGACAGGATAAAATGGGTCTATATGCTTCCCCTTCTCTCTGACGTGCTGTCTTCACACAATCATCACCACACAGGGTCTGACTTGTACAGCTCCTGTCATTCCCAGCCCCCTCCTTATGTCCAGGGGTAGTCAGACAGGTTGGGGAGGTTTTCAGGCCTCCCAGACCTGACAAAGGTGCCTTGGGGAATAAGGCACTACAGGGTGTTTATCAAGAGGCATAGATACAGTCAGGCTGCAGACAGTAAGTGAGCTAATTCAATTATCAGACTTTTGGAAGGTAATTGAGACTCTAGACAATATCGGGAATACACAGAATGATACAGGGCAACAAGAGAACACTATGGAAATCCATAAAATATAAATAGACACAAAAGGATACCCACATAACATATCACACCATCACACCCTGCACATGGGATAAGCGACATAGCTTATCAGAAGAACTATTCTACATTTATTATTGGTGGTATTTGCTAATATTATTTTTATTACAACCACTACATATTGGGATCGGATCCTGGAGATTGGAATACTCATTTAAACATTTTGGCCAATCCCTTCTTAATAGCTAAATTGGAAATCCTATATAAAAAAAAAATGAAAAACATATACTTGCCTCCTGTCTCTGGGTGGTCACATCACATTTTTTCTTATCTTGCTCAACCCCTTTAACTGTGAGAGTATTTACTTCAGGCTCATATAATGATTTGAACAGCAGTAGTGCAGCCTCAATCTTTAGGCCTGTATCTTCAGCCAGTCCTACTCCAGCCTGGAGGCATGGCAGTCACACCGGGGTTCTGGTGACTGGGAGGACCCAGAACTGTTATCAATAGCAGATGGCACGTATGAACAAACAGATAGATTTTGCATCCAGTTTTGCTTCTGGTCTCAAGGTCCTCTTCTTAATTGACTCTTTTTATGCAATCCTAACATCTATATTGTCTTCATACAGGCTCATGCTTTATCTCCCATGATAAAACATCGCTTGTGAAGACATGTAAGAATCATTGCAAACTTGTAAAAGTCGTTAATTACAGCATAGACTGAATAGACTGAGGTAAAGTGGGCTTAAAATGAAAAACTTAAGCCAGATGGATACATGGGATTATCTGACCAACGTTGGAGAAGATAGTCAGGATTATCCTTTATGATGGGAAAGCACCCAAGCAGGCTGATCCTTGACCATATCTTCTTTCTCCTCTTGGCCTTCTCTGTACCAATGCAGTAATGACAGTCAGACAGTAACTCAGGCTTGGACTGGCCCACAGTAGAACAGGAGAATCCTCTGGTGGGTTTGTGTGCAAGAGTGGGCCACCACCCTCTTATATGAGCGGTACTTGGCGCAATATAATTGAATCACTCTCTACAAAGGCGGCATATTATTTGTTTAGAAATCTCAGGTCATTGCTATATAATTTGGCCTTGACGATAATTGCACACTTGCATGTATTTGAAGAGTGGGGACCTGGAGTTGGTTACTGGTGGGCCCTTGACTAGACTAGAGATGGGCGTACATGGACGTTAAAGTTTGATGGAAGTACCGGACACCTAGTGTCCATGCCCGGACCTCAAAAACGGACTTCTCCTTGAAGTCTGTATTACTGTTCAGGTTTGGCAGCATGAACAAAGCTTGTGGGAAACCAATCAACAAGCTTTCCTATGTGGGCATTTCTGGCTCAATCACAGCAATGTCAAGTATTTGCATGGCTGTGATTGACCGGCACACTGGGTAAAAAAACAAACAAAAAAAAACGGGTGTCCTCTATTCTTGATAACCAGCACAGGCAAAGCTGACAGCTGTGGGTTGCAACACCCCGGCTATGAGCTTTATCTTGGCTGGTTATCAAAAATAGAGGGGTCTCACTTCATTTTTTAAAATTATTTAAATAATTTTAGTAAATGGTGTGGAGTCCCTTTCATTTTTGATAACTTGCCAAGCTAAAGCAGACAGCTTGGGGGTTGTTATTCTCAGGCTGGTTAGGCGCCATGAGTATTGGCTCTCCCTATCCTAAAAATAGCAGACCGCAGCCGCTCTGGAAAATTAATTTAGATGCACCAATTCTGACACTTTGCCTGCCTCTTCCCATTTACCCTGGTGTGGTGACAAGTGGAGTAATAGTTTTGGGGTTGATGTCAGCTTTGTAATATCAGCGGACATCAAGCCCAGAGGTGAGTAATGAAGAGGCATCTACACCCCCATTACTAACCCTGTGATCAAATGTAATAAAGACAAACACAGATAATTGAAAGAAGCATTCCCTGACCCCCTTTTACACATTTATTAATATAAAAATCAAAAATCAAAATAATACTCACCTATACGCCGATAATCCATATGTCCCACAACAATCCTCAACTCTGCTACATCTGGATGCATTGCTGAGAGGGGACATAAATAATGCAACTGTTCAGCCCAGCATCCAGGACACAAAGAGCTGAGTGCGAAAACACGGCTGCATGTGACCAGCGGTGATGTCATTAAGGTTATTGCCGGTCACACCCAGCCGCGTTCTCATGCAAACCACAGTGTGAGCTAGCTGAGTGGTAGCATTACTGATGGCACCATTCAGCAATGCAATCAGATGTAACAGAGTATTGTGGGACATCAGCATTATGAATTATTGGCGGACAGGTGACTGTATAACTTTGATTTTTTATTTTTACGTTAATAAATAGGTAAAAAAGGGTTAGGGAGTGTTTATATCAATTAAATGACTTTTTTCTGTGTGTTTTGTTCAATTAAAGAACTTTTTTCTGTGTGTGTCTCTCTTACTTTTCACTATGGGGTTAGTAATGTGATTGTTTGATAGATGCCTCTCCAATACTAACATCAGCTGACATTAAGAAGCTAACATCAACCTCAAAACCATTACCCCTCTTGCCAACGCACAAGGGCAATTAGGAAGAGCGAGGCTAGGAGCCAGAATTGGCACATCTAATGGATGCGCCATTTCTGGGGCGGCTGAGAGCTGATGTTTTTAGTCTGGGAGGGATCCAATATCCATGGCCCCTTCCCTGCCTATTAATATAAGCTTGCAGCTGACTGCCTAGCCTTTGCTGGTTATTAAAAATGGGTGTAACCCATGCTTTTTTTTTAATTATTTAAGCAAATAATTTAAAAGCTCCTGTCTGTCCCACACTACCACACACTTAGTTTTGCCTAACCTCTGTTACCAGGCCCCTGGTTCCTGCCTACTCCATCCTACCAACACCTTGTATTCTGTCCCCGAAGCCTGTGGCTGCAAATATGGCTCTGTGAGATGCTGGATCTCTTCACCTTACTTACAATTGGCGATGGTCACAGATAGCTTAACTCAGCTGCCGGCACACATGTTATGAAGAATCCAGAAGAGACTTTAATTTCTTTAAGAATTCTTGTTGAATGTATGCAAACAGCAGCAGGTAAAAAGACTTTCTTCAGACAGGCTGAAAGAACATGTGCCTGTAATGAAGCCAAGATGGAGACTGAGACACAGGGGGAAGAATAAGGAAGTGACATCACACCCAGAAGAGGGAGACAGGGAGACAGAAGGGACAAACTTGATGAAAGGGAGGATTTCAGCTTTGCAAAACACAGGAACACATAGCAACAATAAACAATATGAGAGACTGCAATACAGCATGTAAAATGCACAGGACATTCTGTAAAATGTCTCATTCATGGGAAATAACACGCCCCGTCTGAAATCTATAGATTTAATAATTTTTATGATGTCTTCTGGAGAAGTCACTGTAGACCTGAAAAACAAAGGAAAACAAGCTTGCAAGTAATAAAAACAACAACAGCTGTAGTCCAATTTGCATGGTCCAATCTTCAGTTGGAGGCATGAAGTCCTCAACAGCAGGATAGACCCGAATCCAAAAGTAAACCCATCTACAGATTGGGGAAGTCGCAATGTGCAAACACTTCCACCAACCCAATAATCTGCTGGAGAAAGTTCAAATGTTAGAATGTTCCAACACAGCTGAAGGAATATATGGCAGTAGGCTCCCCGCCGTGAGCTGTGTCCATAAACAACAACTTTCATGTGATGTCTTCTGACCATCTTGAGAAGCACTCAAAGCGAAGAGATCTCAGTTTCAATTTTGGCCTCACAGAAGTGTAGTGGGTAGAAAGGATTGTTCTGATCTCTTTGTCAGACTCTGGTTCCACAGCTCGTAAATGTTGTTGAAGTCCCTTGAGCTGGAATCCTCGTACAGGAATCTTGGAGGTGACACCCATATGTTGTCCTTGAGTTTAGATGTGGCGTTGAGTCTCGTCCCTCGGTCAGCTGAATTCATGTCAGTAGGAACGTAGTACCACTGGTCAGGGGTAGAAACACTTCTGATACGCTCTACTCTATTATTGCTGACGTAGACATAAAATTGTTTTGTTTGGTTATAGATGTAACCAAGTATCACTTTACTGTCTGTGTAGAAGGTAAATGATTCAATAGCAATGTCCATTTCATCCCTTATAGCTTCAGCTAACTCCACTGCCAGAACGGCGGCACAAAGTTCGAGTCTTGGAACAGAGTGAGCAGATTTCGGGGTTAGTTTTGCCTTACCGAGGATGAATCCACAATGCACCTTGTTACGTTCTTCTAAAGTCTTCAGGTAGGCTACGGCAGCTATAGCCTCTGTAGAAGCGTCGGAGAAAATGTGGACTTCTCTTCTGATGGTGGCTGAAAGGGTGCCTGGGGAATAACAACGTGGGACTTGGAAATGCTCTAAGACCTTCAGAGACTTCTTCCACGCCTCCCACCTTTGTTGTTTCTGGGATGGTAGCGGAGTGTCCCAATCCTTGCAATAAACCCGAGAGGATCATAGATGCTGTTCACAAAAGATAGGACTCTTCGTTTAGTGAAAGGTTTATCACAAGCTGACACCTGGAAAGTGAATGTGTCCTGCATGGATTTATGTCTTTTTACATCAATTAAGGAATTTGCTCCTAAGACCTTGTGGGGGCATCACAACACATTAGGAGACCCTAATCAGAGGACCATTAAACATCCAGACTCCTTATCTATGAACTGGTCCAATATTTATGTTTCTCCCTATCCCATAGTGATAATTCTGCTTCACATCACTTGTCTCATCTATTGCATTTTTTCTGTGCTGTGTTGTGCATATATATGTGATTCTTCAGATGTTGTACTAGTCAATGCCTGATGAAGAGACCTGAGTAGTCTAGAAAGCTTGCAATGTGTTACCATCTTTTCAGCTAGCCATTAAAAGGTATCAACCACTGAGGACTCTCAATTATGAAAATTTTTTTGTGTCCTGCTTAATATCCCAAAGCAGTCCGAGGCTGCGTTGCGTGGGAGGAACGTCAGAACCGAGAACAAGATCCCTTACACCAGCAGAGTTCATTACCTTTTCACTGTTGGAGATGATTTTGTGGAGTCTAAGGTTCACTGTTGACAGCATTTCCTGAGTCCTAGAGAGCAGAACGATAGTCTTTTCACTTGTGGGAAGAGACTTAAGCCCATCATCTACGTAGAAGTTTCTTTCCACAAATAGATGAGCATGAGACCAATATTCTCTCTCACCTTCCCATGCTGTCCGTCTTAGTCCATAGATGGCCACTGCAGGCGAAGGGCTGTTCCCGAAGACATGCACCTTCATCCTGTAGTCTATGACCTTGTTGTGGACTTCGTTGACTTTGTGTCATAGGAATCTGAGGTAGTTTCTGCTGTCTTCTCTCACGATAAAGCAATGAAACATTTGTTGAATGTCGGCCATTACTGCGACAGATTCTTACCTGAATCGAATCAGTACTCCTATAAGGCTGTTGCTTAGATTAGGCCCAGTGAGGAGCAGGCTATTTAGGGAGATGCCTTCATACTGAGCACTGGAGTCGAACACCACTCTAATTTGGTCAGGTTTGCGAGGATGGTAGACACCAAAGGATGGAAGATACCTGCATTCTTCTCCTTCTTTTAGCGGGGGTGCGGGTTCCGCGTGACCTCTATCGAAGATATTCTGCATGAAGTCGACAAAATGTTTCTCCACCTCTGGCCTTCTCTTTAAGGTACGTTTTACGGATGAAAACCTTGCCATTGCTTGTTGCAGATTATCAGGTAGCCTTGTTCTTGGAGAACAAAAAGGTAAAGGTGCTACCCAGCTATTTGAATCGTCTTGGGCGAATTCCTTTTCCATAATCTTTATAAATTCTTTGTCCTCCCTTGCAGGTGCTAGCTGGTTGTCTTTTCTTGTAGAATTGAACACTGTTGACCCGATGTCATCATTACGGGACAGGAATATGTTCGTGTCGTCAGAGGTTTCTTTCTTCCACTTGTTGTCGCTTATCATCTCTTTCACCCAGTAATGATGTGTGCATGGTTGAAAGTAAGTGTTGCGACCATTTGGTAGGACGTGGGTCTTAAATGAGGAAATCCTCGTGGTTCTCTTCATCTTTTCTTACAGACATTGCCTATGATAACCCAGCCTAGGTCTAAGCGTTGAGCAAAAGGAGCGTCGTGTGGCCAGTTGATTTGCTGACATACCTTATGTAATCGCAGAATGTCTCTCCCAAGCAGGATCAGGATGTTTGCGCTGTTGTCGAGAGCTGGTATCTTGCCTGCCAAAGTCCTTAGATGAGGGTGATGGAGTGCAGCCTCAGGAGTTGGAATTTCCTCTCTGTTGGACGGTATCTGGTTGCATTTAACCAGAGTGCGTAAGGGTATCTCCACATTGTTCTCAAGAGAAGACACCATGAGTTCATTGTCTCTTCTCCCAGAGACCTCCGTAACACTGCTGTAGGTGTCTAGGGTGTAGGGGTGAGAGTTTCCCTTTAAATCAAACACGTCAAAGAGCTCTGACCTAGCAAGTGACCGGTTGCTCTGATCATCCAGGATAACATACACCCTTGTGGTTTTCTCTGGTCGACCCTTGGGATAGACATTCACCAGGCATATCTTCGCACACGACTTGTCCCAGAGGCCTTCTCGGCAGACTTCTGTGCATAAAGAAGAAGATATTGAGATAGAACTCACTGTTTGAACAGCATCCTCTCCACCTGGCCTTGTGGTGGGGTAAGGTGTAAGCTGTGTAGTGTTAGATTGGGATCCATGGAGCACTTGAACATGCTCCTCACTGTCACACTCCAAACACTTAGATATTTTGCAGTCCTTAGCAAAGTGTTCAGTAGAAGCAGCACCTGTAACATATCCCAAAGTTCTTCAGAAGCTCTTTGCGTTCCTGGAGTGGTTTCTTTCTGAAGCCGATGCACTTCTTTAAGGGGTGAGTTTTCTTGTGAATGGGACACATACAATTAGTATTCTCAACCTTCTCACCTTTGTCGCTCTTATCTTGTAATACTGAAGGTGTGGGAAGAACATCAGTCTTCTTGAAGGACATTGGAGCCCGGCAGTTCCTGTAGTTAAGACGTGGACTGTCGTGTTTAGGAGATGAAACAGGGTCGCTGTGTTCTCCATAGGGAAAACTTTGATCGGTCTTACTCTCTGCAATATTTTCAATGAACTCACAGAAGTAGGAAAATGGAGGGAAGGAGACTTGTTTTTCACTTTTGTATTTTGATCCAAGCATGGTCCACTTATTTTGGATATTGGCCGGCAGCTTGGAAACTATTGGGGTTACCCCATGAGCAGTGTCCAGGTAGCTGAGGCCAGGAAGGTATGGGTCTTCTTTGACCAGCTGAAGCTCTAACAGAAGGTTGCTGAGCTCTTGGAACCTTGTACTGTCCTTACTAGATACCTTTGGAAAATCCTCTAGTCACTTGAACAGGCCCTTTTCTATGGCCTCAAGACTTCTTTCTCGCCTCTTCCATGCAGCAGTGAGACCCAGGATGGGATTGCTGATGTAGACGGATTTAAGACTCTTGACCCAATCCATGGATTGTGGGCCAAGCCACCTGATTAGCAGGTATAGCTCTTCAGCAGCAGTAATGCCAAGGTCACTGATAGTGGTTTTAAAAGTACACTTCCAACCCCTGTAGTTCTCAGGTTTATCGTCAAACTCTGAAAGGCCGGTCTTAGATCACGCCGAATCATGTGTGCCGCCCCTGAGGGTTCAGTCGCCACAGAGGTACTGAACCTCCTCCTGAGGTGTAGTATCCCACATCCCAGGTAAGATGGAACACCTGACCAGACTCCACCACTCACATCCAACACAAACACTTTAGAATAGCAGATCCCCCTTTGTGGCTCCCTGCTTGGAGCACAAAGAGTGCTGGGGGATGGGTGGAGCTGAGATGACACAAGAGAGTGGGAGAATGTTAGGAAGTGGTCAGTTGGTGAGAGAAAATCCCCAGAGAGGGATGGAGTGAAAGCAAGTGCTGCAGCAGACTCCTGTGACCTGGAGCTGCTGGCACGGGAAAGAGCAATAGAAAGCCTGATTCTTCAGAAGGAAGAAAGATTAGTACGGAACGTAAGGAGAAGAGAACTAAGGACTAGGGTTAGAGCAAAGCCCTTCCTCAAGTTTGAAGCGCATGGCCGGAGTCCGGTCTCTGAGGCTGTTTGTGAAACTAATGTTCCTGCAGCAGAAACTGGAGGAATAGGAGTTGTGACCACTCTATTCCCACAAAACACTCGAAGACACGGTGGCAACCTAAGTGTGAGCTGGGACATGACGGATGGAGTCCCCGAAGCAGGCTACAGTCACTTGTCATGCGAGTGAACTTCAGTGTAACTCAGTACTGCAAGCACCTTAGATAAGTGCTAGAAAGGAGACGTTCAGAACAGGCACACGAAGGGAGTGCTGGAGAGGTTGATTCCATCTGCCTGGGAGTTGGCTGAGCCCCTTGTCTGGAGACCACGGCATTGAAGCAGGCACCTGTCTGTGCCAAGAACGTGAGTAAAAGAACTGGAACTGCACTCAGCTGTCTCATTGCCTTCTTCCTGCGCCAACCCACTCAGCACTGCTACATCCCTGTGCCTAACACTGCACCCTTTCCCTCAACACCTATTACTACTGCCCTGGGACTACAGCTCCACCTGTGGGGAGCTTCAACATCATTGCTGCACACCACACCATCTGTCCCAGAGAAGCAACGCTGGCCAAACTGACCAGAAACCACAGGTGGTGTCACGAATCATCTCAATAACTTTATCCCCATCACTCTACCCCTTTTACATTGACCGCCTGAGGCCACAGACCGGGTCACTGCCATTGTGACATCTCCCATTGAAATCAACGGGCCCGGCACCGAGTACCCCACTGCCTCTGGGGGTGAGTCACATGTACCTTGCAAAGTCGGTCATATCAGCATTCTCCGACTTTGGAAGGACCATTGCAGGCTGGATAGCATTGTTTCTACAGTCTGTGCTTTTACCAGGCAATGCAGGTACATATAGGGCAGAGTAGGCGTTCAGTCCATTAACTGGCTTAATGAGCTTAGCTTCTGCCACACATGGGACTGGAATAGTGTGGCTGACCGGAGTGTGGTGATTTGCCTGCATATTGGCCTGCACGTATGTTTCTGTGTATAAGATTTGGTGAGGTGCAGGTTTCTGGTACATTTCGGTGCACAGAGGAGGATCAGGATGCAAGGTTGGCAGCGTATTGTACTGAGCTTGGGTGCAGGATACGGGTAAACACTCTGTGTCCTGTTGTCTCAGGGGAGCATCTGTGCGGTCAGGAAGGATTGCAGGAGCAGGGGGAGTGCTGTATTGGCTTCGTACATAGTCTCTAGTACGCTTAAGAGGGTCTTCAGTATCAAAATCACTTAAACTGATGCTGTCTCTTTGGCTCCCACTGATGGCTTGTTCCAGGACCTTTAACCTTGCCATGGCTGTGACGTGTTCGCGTTCCTTCTCTGGGATCTCTATTTTCATCTCAGTTTCCTTTTGAGCGAAGGCAGCTTGTATTTTAGTGGCCTCGGCTTCTGCACCTGCTTTTACGAGCTGTTCGCTGAGGGTTGAGGATTTTGAAGAGCGTGACTTAGATGATCGCTTTGACTGCCTGGCCGAGCCAGAAATACAAGATGACATCTTGGCTATTAGCGCGATTCTTGCCTCTGTCTTGGCTTTCATATTGCGCACCATGCTTTCTCTCTCAGAGTTAAGTTGTTGGAAAGCTTGCAGCTCTTTGCAGGTAACTGATGGGTTAAGTCTCTTTAACACTGAGATGTACTGGTATGCTATTTTTGCATACTGTTGATAATCTGCAAGGGTTCCCTCTGGTGGTGGTTGGAGAGAAGCAGGCTGAGACAGGCTGTCTATATGACACAGCAGTTTTTGCCATAGCTCTGCTATAGCACAGAGATCATGTTTACTGGATTCTAGATTCTCCCTTACTTTCCATGTAGGCTTTGTAGAAGTCTAGCCTTCTCACGAAATGGTGGATCAAGTTCTATGCACTCTTCCTCTAACAATGGGTCTGGCAGAGACCGTGTAGTCATTCCTTCTGCCATCCTGATTCACAGGGAGAAGGGGAGCTGTATAGTCTCTTATATGCTGAGAGCGGGTTCTCTGTAGGAAGTTCTGTAGCTTTATAGAAGCTGTGGGCTTTACAGATGAATCTGGTAAGTCTTTTTTACTATTCTGTCCCTGGGGCCTGTGGCTGTAAATGTGGCTCTGTGAGATGCTGGATCTCTTCACCTTACCTACAATTGGCGACGGTCACAGATAGCTCAACTCAGCTGCCGGCACACATGTTATGAAGAATCCAGAAGAGACTTTGATTTCTTTAAGAATTCTTGTTGAATGCATACAAACAGCAGCAGGTAAAAAAGACTTTCTAATGAAGCCAAGATGGAGACTGAGACACAGGGAGAAGAAGGAAGTGACATCACACCCAGAAGAGGGAGACAGAAGGGACAAACTTCATGGAAAGGGAGGATTTCAGCTATGCAAAACACAGGAACACATAGCAACAATAAACAATATGAAAGACTGCAATACAGCATGTAAAATGCACAGGACAGTCTGTAAAATGTCTCATTCATGGGACATAACACCTTTGTTCTGCCTATTACAGCTCTGGCAAAAATTAAGAGATCACTTTCAAATGTTCAGTTTGTCTGATTTTTCTCTTTATATTTTTGAGCAAAATGTAAATTGTTCTTTTAGTCTATAAACTTCTGACATGTCTCTGAATTTCCAAGCAATACATTTAGTATTTTTTCTGACAAAGAAAAGTCAAAATTAAAAAAAAAAACAGTGCTTTTAGACCTCAAAAAATGCAAAGAAAACAAGTTCATAATCATTTAGAAACAATAATACTAATGTTTTAACTCAGGAAGAGTTCTGAAATCAATATTGTGTGGAATAACCATGATTTTTAAAAACAGCTTTCATGCATCTTGGCATGCTTGCCACCAGTCTTTCACACTGCTTCTGGCACAAAAATAGAAGCAGTTCTTCTTTGCTTGATGGCTTGTAACTACCCATCATCCTCTTGATTACATTCCAGAGGTTTTCAATGGGGTTCAGGTCTGGAGAATGGGCTGCCCATGACAGGGTTTTGATGTGGTGGTCTCTTAACTTTTGCCACAGCTGTATACGACACCTATTGGCTGGGTTATGGTACCAAGTGCCCATTTCTGCCATACCTCTGTAGTTTGTGTGCCGACTGGGGGGTGGTCTCTTTCGGCCGCGGAACAGACTGGAGGCAGAGGCAGAAATCTGTTCAATCAGGTCCAAACTTTAATCGGTGTCCTCCTGACATCCACAGCAGACCCAACAGCTTCTGCTCCCTGGCCTGGGTACATGTCACCTTCCTTCTGCTTCAATTTGCAAAGACCCTCTGGGTTCTTTCACCGTGGCTGCCCTCCACAGCGCTTCCCCCTGGCCGAGTCTGCCCGCTGTACACCTACCCACTCTTCGGTGTCCCAACTGTCTGGTACCCAAGCCTTCCATCAGTCACTGCCATCCCTTCCTGCGGCTGCCTTCTCAGGGCCACCCCCCTCTCCGAGTAACCATCTCTGGCTCTCCTCTATCCTTCCTGAGCTTCTCTCTATGTCATCTCCTGTGCTCTTCTCACTTCTCTCCCTCGTGGGTGTCTCTCTGCCCTCCCCCTGGGACTCTCCTCCCTTATATCTCCTCTTTCTGGAAATCCCCTTCCAAATCCCATAACTCCACCCACCATGACTATGCGGTTTCCTTAGCCTAAGGCTTGCTGCTAAGTCCCTTTTCTCACTGCTCTCTGTCTCTATCTTGTGGCCAAAACCCAGTACTACGTCGTCCTGTTTCTCACTGCTCTCTGTCTCCATCTTGTGACCAAAACCCAGTACTATGCAGTCCTGCACTAATTCCCAGCTGTTAACCATATACATACAATAAAGCATAGTGCACAACATCCTTTACATGTTCTTTCCATCTCAGACAGGTCCATAGGTCAGTCCACCCCCTACACCTCCATTACCCGATCTCGGGTTTGTTGCACTGTGGTCTCGTATTCCCAGCTCGTCGTCCACCCTCTGTGGTTCAATCCTACATTGAGTTTCTGCTGTCATTGCCCCATGCACCATCCAGTCAACTCATCCCTGTGTCTGATGCTTCCAACCTCAGCAAGGCACTAACCTTAAGAGTCAAAAACTTCCCCAGTAAAACACCAAAGTCCTAGCTCTACCTAAGCACTTCGACCCAAACCCACAGACGAGGGAAAGTAAGTGGGTGTTCCCATGCCATATTGGATTTTAAAACTTCTCCTACCATTTGCCCTTCATTGGTGACCTCTTCCTTCATTCAGTATTGGAATCTACCCTTGAATTGAGCCTCCTACGGTCTTGTGACCGGGGCTTTATAGACTCCACATTGACTTGTTTGGTGACTGTTTACTAAAATCTTCATCCAAAGAAAACTTTTTTTTCCAGTCTGGTCTACAGAAGAGCCAAACCGATGTCTGAATCCGCCCCCACTGTGGGTCTCTTCTTAAGAAGTCCACATGTCTTCAGATTAGACTCCCCCGTCTCTTCTAAACACCAGGAATGAATTGATTAAAGACATCTTAAGAGAGCGCGTTTGTATTTTGCTACCATGGACGATGGGAGTCTTCATCCTAACTAAACCCAGATGTCTCGATGAAGAGGCCAGCATTTTTACTAATGTTCTCTTTGCTTTTCAGACCCAAGAGCTGCTACAAGTGACATCTCCTTCTGGAGGAACGTCAGCTCCGTCTGCTCACTGTCACTCATGTTAATGCAGCTTTGCTGCCAATTCCTGTTTGATATGTACAAGGACTCGCGTCTGAGTCCGAAGAGTCAAGTGGCTTCGATCTCGCCCATCTTTATACGACACTTATTATCCTGGAGTCCAGATGTCATCAGTCTGACCCGGAGTCAGCGGAGAAAGAGACTTTTCTTTAGACATGGGGGGGGGGAATTTTATGAAATCAGTTATTATTAGCGCAAATTTATCAAAGTGTTGCACAATGTTATTAATTTGGTGCATCATCTGGAGATGTTTCTCCAGTATTTATGTTACCTTAGGCTGTGTGCACACGCTGCGGATTCTGCTGCGGGTTCGCAGCGGATTTGGCCGCTGCGGATCAGCAGCAGTTTCTGCTGCGGTGTACAGTACCATTATTCCCTATGGGAAATGGAAACCGCAGTGCAGACACTGCAGAATTTTCCGCGCGGATTATCTGCGGTTTCTAAACCGCAGAAAGAATTGACATGTCAATTCTTTCTGCGGATTCCTATCTCCTCCATTGTGGAGATGGTGAAACCGCAGAATAATCCGCAGATAAACCGCAGGTCTTTTGACCTGCGGATTTATCTGCGGATTTTGCAAAATCCGCACGGATGAATCCGCAGACCAATCCGCAGCGTGTGCACATACCCTCACTCCTACTAGAGTGAGAATTGGAACTTTTTTGTGACTTTTTTTAAAAAGTTGTCATTGATAAATCTATTTGTACAGCTAACCATGTGCAGGTAACAGCAACTTTATAAAAGTAACAAAAGTGTAAAATAGAAAAAAGTTGCAGATTTTTTTAGCAAAAAAACAGCCTGCCCCAAAATTTGCTAATTCTTTACACCAAAAAATTGGCATAGAATTCTTAATAATTACCTACCGCAAAAGTAAAGTAAAAGTTTCTCAGAAAAAGTTCTGATGTCACAGGAAAATGAAGAGTTGCTACTAATATATGTTTTATAGATCCCAGAAGGTGTCAGTAAGCAGAGTTATTGTGGGAAAAGGAATTTATTAGGATTTTTACACCATTTTTTTTTGGGGGGGTAGTGTAAAAAATTTGTAATTTGTAAATACGATTGAAGCCAGATTTATGAAAAGTTGCAAAGTCACTCCAGTAAGGAGGTGGCATAAAAAGTGTAATGTCTAAAGAGGAGCTAAATTAATGAATCATCATTAATATATCGCAAGTAACGGCAATCTCAAAAGTGGGGAATTTTCAGCAGGATTTTTGCAGCAAAAAATTTGCCGAAATGCTGCAGATTTGGCTCACATTTCACCTTTTGCGGCGCAACATAAATAAATATACTGAAGGCTGAAAATCTGCAATTCTGACACCGGCCACTGGGGCTTTTTTAGACTCTAACTTCCTGTTGTTTCAGGAAGTGCACATGTACATTAGCAGCAATGAAAAGACTGTTAGCTTTTGTATTGAAACATCTAATGAGTGTGTGCAAAGATTATTGTCAAGGAAAGGAGGTCAGAAACAGAGGTTGACATCACCTATTGCAAGTTCTAGATCCTGTGTTATCACCTGTATAGAAGGTGTTACCTATTATTGTGATTTTGTCTCTGATGATAATGAGGACCCTGAAAATTCTTCCTGAAAGGGCAGGAAGAATAAGTCTAAAAAAGTCCCCAGTCGCCAGTGTAAAACTTCCAAGTATTCTGTTTTTTTTAATTAATATAAAAAATGACCAAAAATGTTTAAAAAATAAATGTAGCACAAAAATTAAAAATTAAACAATAGGTAATTTTCTGATGATCCTTTTAATGCCTGTGTAAAATTCACTGCAAAAACCTGTGGATGTGAGGAGGAAATGCAGTGGATTTTTACCTTTGTATTGACAGTTAGATCATGTTTGGCTCTAGGATCCCAACTATTGCATGAAGGAAAAGATTCAGTATTCCTTTTATTTTATCAGTTGCTCATTCATGGCTTCGGAGTCCAGTGGGCGGCCCGGAAATAGCTCTCAATCATTGATTAGGACCGCCCCCTTGACTCCCAATTGGGAAAGAGTTTTAATATGTAAGATTTTGAATTTCTTCCTACTTACCATATATGGTAGTAGTGGGCTGGAAAAGAGACTCCCTAGCATGATCATTAAAGGGAGGCCAGAAAAATGAAGAAATGAGGGAAAACATCAAGAAAAACAATCCCAGAAAACTGGAGCTGAACACACGAGCCAACCGAAAGGTGATAAAAGGGGAAGTGATGATTACAAAGGTCTGTGCCGTCGCAGTCTCTACTAAAGCTTGTTCACACAGTGTTCCTCCCATGCCCCTCTGCGAGAACCAATATACTCCATATGTAAAACTGAAAATTCTGGGGAAGATTTTATAATCCTGTCTTATATACGTCGAGCACGACCACAACATTTCCACCAAATTTGTAGGGGTTGCAAGAAGTTTGTATTTTTCTGTCCAGTATGGGGTGTCCCATACCTCCCTATTATAAAAGACATTGTGCGACATTACCCATATCCTCGCCCAGTTTCTTTTGCGTAACTGAACAGAAATAGTGCCCCTAGTGAAGCCCCCTATTGTTCCCGCAGAGTAAAATGCCCCCACATAAATAATGTATGATGCCCACACACTCCATAAACCCACACAATATGATGATTCCAAAAGTGCATTTCCTCCATAGAGTGGTGTTTCAATAGTGCCCTCCACAAAGTATGATGCCTCACTTAGTTCCCCCTCAACAGTATGGTTCCCCATAAAATGATGCCCCTGCTAACTATTGCTGCATTTATACAGTTTTCTTATGATTGGATGAAGCTACAACAGTACCCCCACATGATGCCCCCCACAGACAATATAATGCCCCCACAGTCCATATTAAACCCACACAATATGATGACCCAAAAGTGTTTTTCTTCCATAGTGATGTCCCAACAGTGCCCCCCACTCAGTATGATGACGCCATAGTGCTCCCTTACACATTATGTCCCCCCGGACCATATACTCCCTTACATAGTATGGAGCCCCCGTAGTATGATGAGCCACGCTGTGTCCTTCACTTGCACGCCAAAGTCATTTGACAGCTTCTGCGCCAGCTGTAGAAGAGGACGCCGCACAGTGTGGGAGCAGGGGAAGGTAAGAAGAATCCTTTTTAATTTACATTTGTTGAAGAGTCGCAGAACAGGGACAATCTTACTAGTAGGGACTGGGATGGGGACAATATTACAGGAAGGGCCCAGTAAGGAGAAATTATTAGAGGAAGGGGCCAGGATGGAGACAATATTACAGGAGGTGTCAGGATGAGGGACATTATTAGAGGAAGGGGCCAGGATGGGGACAATATTACAGGAAGGGCCCAGTAAGGAGACATTATTAGAGGAAGGGGTCAGGATGGAGACAATATTACAGGAGGTGCCAGGATGAGGGACATTATTAGAGGAAGGGGTCAGGATGGAGACAATATTACAGGAGGTGCCAGGATGAGGGACATTATTAGAGGAAGGAGCCAGGATGGAGACAATATTACAGGAGGTGCCAGGATGAGGGACATTATTAGAGGAAGGGGTCAGGATGGAGACAATATTACAGGAGGTGCCAGGATGAGGGATATTATTAGAGGAAGGGGCCAGGATGGAGACAATATTACAGGAGGTGCCAGGATGAGGGACATTATTGGAGGAAGGGGCCAAGAGGGAGACAATATTACAGGAGGTGCCAGGATGAGGGACATTATTAGAGGAAGGGGCCAGGATGGAGACAATATTACAGGAGGTGCCAGGATGAGGGACATTATGAGAGGAAGGGGCCAGGATGGAGACAATATTACAGGAGGTGCCAGGATGAGGGACATTATTAGAGGAAGGGGCCAGGATGGAGACAATATTACAGGAGGTGCCAGGATGAGAGACATTATTAGAGGAAGGGGCCAGGATGGAGACAATATTACAGGAGGTGCCAGGATGAGGGACATTATTAGAGGAAGGGGACAAGATGGAGACAATATTACAGGAGGTGCCAGGATGAGGGACATTATTAGAGGAAGGGGCCAGGATGGAGACAATATTACAGGAGGTGCCAGGATGAGGGACATTATTAGAGGAAGGGGCCAGGATGGAGACAATATTACAGGAGGTGCCAGGATGAGGGACATTATTAGAGGAAGGGGCCAGGATGGAGACAATATTACAGGAGGTGCCAGGATGAGAGACATCATTAGACGAAGCGGCCAGGATGGAGACAATATTACAGGAGGTGCCAGGATGAGGGACATTATTAGAGGAAGGGGCCAGGATGGAGACAATATTACAGGAGGTGCCAGGATGAGGGACATTATTAGAGGAAGGGGCCAGGATGGAGACAATATTACAGGAGGTGCCAGGATGAGAGACATCATTAAAGGAAGCGGCCAGGATGGAGACAATATTACAGGAGGTGCCAGGATGGGGACATTATTAGAGGAAGGGGCCAGGATGGGGACAATATTACAGGAGGAGGCAAGGATGGGGGCCATTATTACAGGAAGAGGCCAGAATGGGGGATGTTATTACAGGATAGGGGACATTATTACATGTGGTATGGGGCCAATACATATATTTTCATAGGATCTGAAATGCTACAAGGGCACATTATCTGACAAGCATGCAGGTTGGGGTCCATGTCTAAATTTTGCACCAGGACCCATCGGACTCTAGTTACTCCATTTAAAGTGGTGCTTGCAATCTGTATAGTAAATAGATTGCAGGCGTGCGCTTCTTGATAGACTGCAGAGGTGGAGAATTTAAGAATCATCCACTTTCTTAAGAAGGGAGAAGTTTAAAAAAAACAAGCAAATTGCAAAGTTCCTCGCTTTTGCAAGCACATCGCTATCCTAGAAAAGCCTTTTAATTATTATTGGGCGGCTGAGGCACAATCTGGCATTTTATTTACAGTGAATAATTGGAATATTTTCATCTTTAAGAGAAATCTTATCTGCAGTCATCAACATCTGATCAATGTCCCGCGGCAGCAGGAAGGGAGGATGTCAGTGACTGAAAAAATCCCGAATTTAGTCAGCTCTTGGCCCCTGATAAAACTCGTAGGTTTATTTTAAGACCGTCAGTCGTGTAAACCAGTGACTCCTCGGATGAACGTCTCGGTCCTGTGTCTCTGGCCGATGATAGGAAAAGTTTCATGAAAAGTAATGACTCACGGAACGTTCTCTCATTTTTCTGCTTTGTCATCTGTTCCGTGCAGAACCTCAACCTCTTCATGAAGAAGAATGCTCTCCAGGGAAATGCCGCCATAGTCGTCTCTCTCTCTCATGCCGAATCTTCTCATCTCTATGGACCTAAATTATGAGAATGAAAAATGTTGCAACTTATTTAAAGGGGCACTCCGGGCAAATCTGTAAAGTTGAACCATCAGCGTCATGTTACATCCTGGGGTCATAAATGTTTCTCTCTGTTGAATGGAGTAAAGAATTAAATGACATCTCTATAAGATATATATATATATATATATATATATATATATATATATACACTCACTGGCCACTTTATTAGGTACACCTGTCCAACTGTGTGTTAAGACTTAATTTCTAATCAGCCAATCACATGGCGGCAACTCAGTGCATTTAGGCATGTAGACATGGTCAAGACAATCTCCTGCAGTTCAAACCGAGCATCAGTATGGGGAAGAAAGGTGATTTGAGTGCCTTTGAACGTGGCATGATTGTTGGTGCCAGAAGGGCTGGTCTGAGTATTTCAGAAACTGCTGATCTACTGGGATTTTCACGCACAACCATCTCTAGGGTTTACAGAGAATGGTCCGAAAAAGAAAAAAAATCCAGTGAGCGGCAGTTCTGTGGCCGGAAATGCCATGTTGATGCCAGAGGTCAGAGGAGAATGGGCAGACTGGTTCGAGCTGATAGAAAGGCAACAGTGACTCAAATTGCCACCCGTTACAACCAAGGTAGGCAGAAGAGCATCTCTGAACGCACAGTGCGTCGAACTTTGAGGCAGATGGGCTACAGCAGCAGAAGACCACACCGGGTACCACTCCTCTCAGCTAAGAACAGGAAACTGAGGCTACAATTTGCACAAGCTCATCGAAATTGGACAGTAGAAGATTGGAAAAACGTTGCCTGGTCTGATGAGTCTCGATTTCTGCTGCGACATTCGGATGGTAGGGTCAGAATTTGGCGTAAACAACATGAAAGCATGGATCCATCCTGCCTTGTATCAACGGTTCAGGCTGGTGGTGGTGGTGTCATGGTGTGGGGAATTTTTTCTGGGCACTCTTTGGGCCCCTTGGTACCAATTGAGCATCGTTGCAACGCCACAGCCTACCTGAGTATTGTTGCTGACCATGTCCATCCCTTTATGACCACAATGTACCCAACATCTGATGGCTACTTTCAGCAGGATAATGCGCCATGTCATAAAGCTCGAATCATCTCAGATTGGTTTCTTGAACATGACAATGAGTTCACTGTACTCAAATGGCCTCCTCAGTCACCAGATCTCAATCCAATAGAGCATCTTTGGGATGTGGTGGAACGGGAGATTCGCATCAGGGATGTGCAGCCGACAAATCTGCGCCAACTGTGTGATGCCATCATGTCAATATGGTCCAAAATCTCTGAGGAATGCTTCCAGCACCTTGTTGAATCTCTGCCACGAAGAATTGAGGCAGTTCTGAAGGCAAAAGGGGGTCCAACCCGTTACTAGCATGGTGTACCTAATAAAGTGGCCAGTGAGTGTATATATATATATATAAATAAGAGAGTTCTTAATATTCTTTGTCATTTATAGTTTATATTAGTTATTTTACATTACTGGAGACAATTATTATTATTATTTATTGTTATAGCGCCATTTATTCCATGGCGCTTTACATGTGAGGAGGGGTAATAAATACAAGTACAATAATGTTAAACAATACAAGTCACGACTGGTACAGGATGAGAGAGGACCCTGCCCGTGAGGGCTCACAATCTACAGGGGATGGGTGAGGATACAGTAGGCGAGGGCAGAGCTGGTCGTGCAGCGGTTTGGTCGATCGGTGGTTACTGCAGGTTGTAGGCTTGTCGGAAGAGGTCAGTCTTCAGGCTCTTTTTGAAGGTTTCGATGGTAGGTGAGAGTCTGATGTGTTGTGGTAGAGAGTTCCAGACTAGGGGGGAAGCACGGGAGAAATCTTGCATGCAATTGTGCGAAGAGGAGATAAGAGGGGAGTAGAGAAGGAGATCTTGTGAGGATCGGAGGTTGCGTGCAGGTAAGTATCGGGAGACGAGGTTACAGATGTATGGAGGACACAGGTTGTGGATGGCTTTGTATGTCATGGTTAGGGTTTTGAACTGGAGTCTATGGGTATTGGGGAGCCAGTGCAGGGATTGACAGAGGGGAGAGGCCGGGGAATAGAGGGGGGGACAGGTGGATTAGTCGGGCAGCAGAGTTTATAATAGATCAGAGGGATGCGAGAGTGTTAGAGGGGAGGCCACAGAGCAGGAAGTTACAGTAGTCAAGGCGGGAGATGATGAGGGCATGGATAAGGGTTTTTGCAGAATCTTGGTTGAGGAATGTACAGATCCGTGAAATATTTTTGCAGTTAAAGTTGGCAGGAAGTGGAAAGGGCTTGGATATGTGGCTTGAAAGAGAGGTCAGTGTCAAGGATAACCCCGAGGCCGCGAGTTTATGAGACTGGGGAGAGTGGGCAGCCATTTACTTTAATGGATAGGTCCATTGGGGGGGTCACATGAGATGGGGGAAAGATGATTGATTCTGTTTTGTCCATATTAAGTTTTAGAAATCTAGTGAAGAAGGATGAAATAGCAGACAGACATTGAGGGATTCTGGTTAGTAGGGGGGTGATATCTGGTCCAGAGATGTAGATCTGTGTGTCATCAGCTTGGAGGTGATACTGAAAGCCATGAGATTCTATGAGCTGTCTGAGGCCGAAGGTGTAAATGGAGAAGAGCAGGGGCCCTAGGACTGGACTCCGACAGATAGGGGGCGAGGTGAGGAGGTGGTGTGCAAATGGGAGACGCTGAATGTTCGGTCTGTTAAATATGACGCAATCCAAGATAGGGCCAAGTCTGTGATACCAAGAGATGAGAGGGTCTGTAGTAATAGGAATAGTCCACTGTGTCAAAGGCAGAAGACAGGTCCAGGAGGAGGAGGACAGAGTAGTGTCACTTGGCCTAGGCGATTAATAGGTAATTGGTGACCTTAGGGCAGTTTCAGTGGTAGGGTGTGGCCGGAAGCCAGATTGTAAGCGGTCGAAGAGGAAGCAAGAAGAGAGGTGGGAGGACAGTTCAAGATGGACTTGTTGTTCCTGTAGTTTTGAGGCAAGAGGAGGAGTGATATAGGGCGACAGCTAGATACAGAGGATGGGTCAAGAGAGGGCTTTTTGAAGATAGGTGTGATTGAGGCATGTTTAAAGCTTGAGGGGAAAGCACCAGTTGTTAGTGATAGGTTGAAGAGGTGGGTTAGGGTTGGGATGAAGACTGGTGAGGTTTGGGATGAAGTGGGATCGGATCGGGTCAAGTGCACAGGAGGTGAGATGTGATCTTGAGAGTAGAGTGGAGAGTGGATCTTCTGTAATGGTGGAGAAGTTGGTTTTGGAGGAGGACGGCTGGGCAGTTAGGAGGAAGGGTTCTGGGGGTTGTCGACAAAAACTGTATCTGATGTTATCAAACTTCTGCTTGAAAAATGAGGCAAAGTCTTCAGCTGAGATGAGTGGAGAGGGAGGATGTGCTGGGAGGTGAAGGAGAGAATTGAAGGTGTTGAATAACTGTTTAGGGTTGTGAGACATGGAGGATATGAGAAATGAGAAGTAAGTTTGTTTATCTGTGGCAAGTGAGGCACTGTTTGAATTATCAGTAAAACTGCCTGCATCCACTTTACAAAGTGACAGAGAGGCTCTACAGTCACATCATCAGCCATTCACAGATAACCCAGCCTTCTCACTGTGAGTGACATCATCAGCTGTTCACAGATAACCCTGCTTTCTCCTTGTGAGTGACATCATCAGCTGTTCACAGATAACCCCGCCTCCTCCTTGTGTGAGATATGACCGTATATTTATTATGTGTGATATCAAAAGTCCTTTACAGATAAACCCTCCTACTCACTATCTGTGATATCACCAGCTCTTCCTAGATAACCCTGCCTAATCCCTATAAGTAGATACTATAGATGGTTAGCACTTGACCTGAAGGTTTGAGTTCGAGGTGCCAGTGAAAAGGGATGGATAGTCCCCAAGATATGAAGAAAACATAGAGTCACTGCACACGCTGATTATGCTCAATGTGAAGAAAATTTATTGATTGACGGTGAGGGAGCGACATCGACGTTTCGGCCTCAACGGCCTTTATCACAAAGTCGCCCTTTTGAAAGAAGAGTCTGTGTTCACGGATTAGATAGTATCACTGCTAGGCAATAATTAATTGGAAGAATATTCAAGGACGCCAGTAGTCTTGATTCCTATTGAGGGGTGGATTGGTAAGAGTGCCAGAGAGTTATTGGTGGCAGGGTGAGGGATGCAGGCACAGCCGTGCCATGGCAGTGAATCTGTGCCTGCATCCCTCAGCCTGCCACCGAAACGTTGATGTCGCTCCCTCACCGTCAATCAATAAATTTACTTCACATTGAGCATAATCAGCATGTGCAGTGACTCTATGTTTTTTTAATTCCTAAAAGTGACATCATCAGCCTTTCACAGCAATTAAAAACACCTGAGGCTAAGGGTACCGTTACACTAAGCCACGCACCAGCGATCCCGACAATGATGCGACCTGTTATGGATCGCTGGTGCGTCACTACTTCTTCACTAGTAAGCTGCCAAACAGGCAGATCTACGCAACGATGCGGTGATCCGTATAACGACCTTGCATATTTTACATATTTCCCATAAGGGATGGGGGCATTGCTGTAGAATCACTGCGTTGAGAAACATGTGATGGTGTCTCTGCAGTGTTGGATGTTGATCTCCATGAGTTCATTCATCCTCATTTTTCACAGTCTTCTACTAGGCATTGCTCCTACTGGCCAGTTTCCTACTCCACACTGATGAGGGGCAATACCCCGAAACAGCTGTCTGTGGATGGATATCATGTTTTGGCATAGGTGGTTTCCTTCATTGGAGACTGCCCTTCCCGTGGTTGTTCCTTCCCGGGAAAAGACCGGGCTAGTCATTGCTTGAGTTGAGAAACATGTGATGGTGTCTCCACGGCTTGTGTTTTGCATTCAGTTCAGAGAGACTGAAGGGGAAGTGAAAGGGAGCAGACGTGCTGACAAGCAGCTCCCTGAAAAGCTGAAGGAAAGAGGCAGAAGGAAGCTCCTGGAGAGGAGAAGGGATCCTAAAGGCACGGCGCATCAACCATACTGCCTGTGGGGCTCATTCCATACCAACTAATGTTGGGTGGAGGGATCAGGTCGCAGTGGGGTACCAGCCCCCTAGTCCAGTGGAATAATCATCAGACTCAGCTGGCAAGCCGGAGGCAGAGGCACCTGTAGGTACCTCAGCCACAAGCCACAGTTATCTTCTCTGGAAAGGCAGCCATAAGAGAGCAAGGGGACGCAGAGAGGACGTCACCCAACAAGGTCCACGGCTGCTAGCCTGGGACACTGACTGTGAGGTGTTGGGCAGGAAGAGGAGTAGAAACCAGCACAGTGAGACGGCCAGAAAAGGCACACACTGAAGGGAGCCCTGGGAAGGTGGATCCTGATCTACCTGGGAGTTTACTGGGCCCCTCACCTGGAGGACGCAGCACCAAGCGGGCATCTGTGTGCACCAGAACTGTGAGTAAACCTTTGGAACTGCACTCAGCTGTCTCCTCTAATTATTCATACATCAACTGTCCAACTCTGCTACATCCATACAACATATTATCTATTACAGCTGCCCTGGGACCAAGCTCTGCCTGTGGAGAGCTGTACCAACTCTGCTGCATCATCACCAGTCCCAGAGGATCTGCTCTGCAGCGCTGGTCACCTCTGACCAGAAACCACAGGTGGAGTCACGAACACTTTATTATAAACTTTACAAACTTTATTCCCTTGTAAATATCCCCTTTTATTGGACGCCCAGGGCCACGGACCGGGTCACAAACAGGATGAACTGACCCTTTAACTGGGGTCCCGTGCACCTGAAGGACTGTGCAAAATTGTGAACTTGTTAAACTGTAAAATTGCCGCCATTGCAGCACCATGTGGCAGGCAGGAGGAGAGGGGCGTACTATCATGGGAGGAGCCTGGAGAAACAGCGTGAAAGCCATGGTCGCCCCTCACCAGTACTTCTATGTGAAAGAAATATGTCCATCAAGCAGGGAAATCCATCTTCTCCTGTGCAGCGGCGGGAGAAAGAGAAAAAGAAACCGCCCACGGAAGGGAGAGCGGGAATCCCCGGAAGGTGCAAAAGAGAACCTGGCCGGCAAGATGGCAAGCGGAGGTCACCTGGAGCCTGAAGAGGAAGCAGGAGCCTGCCCCGACTTGTGGGAGAAGCAGCACGACCTGCCGCCAGCCATGAACCCAGAGGTTATTAATGCGGAAGTGGAGGAGCTGAGCCGCCGGCTCCTCCAGTCCCACATGATGGTGGTCTCTGATTGGAAAGCGGCATTCACCAGCAAAGCATGGGAGCAGCAGATGACCTGGCACCCAGCACCGTTAACCCCGGTGGAGAAGTCCAGCACCAGAGACACAATGGCAGGAGGTAAGGAGACCAGTCCTGCCCCGATAGCTGAGGACACCCTCATAGGGCCATATGATACCCCGCCAGCCCGACCATCTGGCTGGGTGCATCAATTCCACGACTGGGATCAACCTAGTGGCCAGCTGGAGACAGCAGTCGACCTGCTGCAGCCAGAACCGGTGCCTCAGGAGGTGAGCGCAGAGTGGGTAGCATTCCAGTGGAATCGCTCCTGCGCCGACTTAATGGGGTTACCCGGGGAGACTCAAATCTTTAGCCGGGAAGAATATCTCCGGCAGCTCATGCACTGAAGGCAGATGAAGGAGGAAGTGTGTGAGTCTGAAAGGGTGGCTATTGAGAGGAACTTGCGGGCTAAGGCGTAGGCGCGCAAAGTCAAATACGAAGATGGGGCCACGGAGACAGGGTTAAGAAAAAGCCATTCAAAAATTTGGGGGAGATTCACAAGGAGTGGACTGCTGCTGGAGTCATTGCTTCAAGAGCCACCACACACAGACGTATCCAGGACATGGGCTACAAGTGTCACATTCCTTGTGTCAGCCACTCATGACCAATAGACAACGCCAGAAGCATTTTACCTGGGCCAAGGAGAAAAAGAACTGGACTGTGGTCAGTGGTCCAAGGTGTGGTTTTCAGATGAAAGTAAATTTTGCATTTCATTTGGAAATCGCGGAGCCAGAGTCTGGAGGAAGAGAGGAGAGGCCGCAATCCAAGCTGCTGGAGGTCTAGTGTGAAGTCTCCACAATCAGTGATGGTTTGGGGAGCCATGTCATCTGCTGGTGTTGGTCCACTGTGTTTTATCAAGACCAAAGTCAGCGCAGCCGTCTACCAAGACATTTTAGAGCACGTCATGCTTCCCTCTGCCGACAAGCTTTTTGGAGATGGAAATGTCATTCTCCAGCAGGACTTGGCCCCTCTCCACACTGCCAAAAGTACCAATACCTGGTGTACACACAACAGTATCACTGGGCTTGTTTGGCAGCCTACTCACCTGACCTTAACCCTATAGAGAATCTATGGAGTATTGTCAAGAGGAAGAGGAGAGACACCAGACCCAACAATGCAGACGAGCTGAAGGCTGCTATCAAAGCAACCGGGGCTTCCATAACCTCTCAGCAGTGCCACAGGCTGATCGCCTCCATGCCACGCCGCATTGATGCAGTAATTGATGCAAAAGGAGCCCCTGACCAAGTACTGAGTGCATTTTCTGAGCACACATTTCAGTAGGCCAACATTTCGGATTTTGCAATCACTTTCAAGCTGGTGTTATAAAGTATTCTAATTTACTGAGATAATGACTTTTGGGTTTTCATTGGCTGTAAGCCATAATCATCAACATTACCAGAAATAAACCCGTGAAATAGATCACTCTGTGTGTAATGACTCTATAGAATAGAGGGGAGTCACTTTTTGTATTGAAGAACTGAAGTTTGTGGGTACTTTTGTTTGCATCATACTATATGGGGGCAATAAAAGGGGACTCTAGAGGTTTCAGTAGGATGAAAATTACTTCGTAAAAGCTGCAAAGTTGTTAGATATGCTTTTCTGTGACCCACCAAATATACAGTGCCTTGCGAAAGTATCACGGACACCACAAAAATTTAAAATAACCAATCAATTTCGTTCAACTTCACAATTATGTCCCACTTGTTGTTTCGTCACCAAAAATTTACGTTTGGTGTCTTTATGTTTGAAGCATGATATGTGTGAAAAGGTTGAAAAGTTCGAGGGAGCCGAATACTTTACCAAGGCACTGTATATTTTTTCCTTTACAGGAGGAAAAGCAATTAGAGCTTCTGCTATGGGGCCCTATGATTTCTATGTATGCCCCTGTACACAGGTTATATCAGCTGCACATATATAATTATATACAGGAGATGCCCAGGTTATACCGGCTGTACATATATAATTATATACAGGAGATGCCCAGGTTATACCGGCTGTACATATATAATTATATACAGGAGATGCCCAGGTTATATCAGCTGTACACAGGTTACTGTATATCAGCTGCACATATATCATTATATACAGGAGATGCCCAGGTTATACCAGCTGTACATATATAATTATATACAGGAGATGCCCAGGTTATACCAGCTGTACATATATCATTATATACAGCAATTGCCAAGGTTATACCAGCGGAACATATATAATTATATAAAGGAGATGGCCAGGTTATACCAGCTGTACATATATAATTATATACAGGAGATGACCAGGTTATACCAACTGTACATATATAATTATATACAGGAGATGCCCAGGTTATACCGTCTGTACATATATAATTATATACAGGAATTGCCCAGGTTATACCAGCTGAACATATATAATTATATAAAGGAGATACCCAGGTTATACCAGCTGTACATATATCATTATATACAGGAGATGCCCAGGTTATACCAGCTGTACATATATAATTATATACAGGAGATGCCCAGGTTATACAAGCTGTACACATATAATTATATACAGGTGATACCCAGGTTATACTAACTGTACATATATAATTATATACAGGAGATGCCCAGGTTATACCGGCTGTACATATATGATTATATACAGGAATTGCCCAGGCTATACCAGCTGAACATATATAATTATATAAAGGAGATGGCCAGATTATACCAGCTGTGCATATATAATTATATACAGGAGATGCCCAAGTTATACCAGCTGTACACATATAATTATATACAGGTGATACCCAGGTTATACTAGCTGTACATATATCATTATATACAGGAGACACTCAGGTTATACCAGCTGTACATATATCATTATATACAGGAGACACCCAGGTTATACCAGCTGTACATATATCATTATATACAGGAGACACTCAGGTTATACTAGCTATATATATATAATTATATACAGGAGATGCCCAGGTTATACTGGCTGTACATATATCATTATATACAGGAGATGCCCAGGTTATACCGGCTGTACATATATCATTATATACAAGAGATGCACAAGTTATACGAGCTGTGCATATATAATTATAGACAGGAGATGCCCAAGTTATACCAGCTGTACACATATAATTATATACAGGTGATACCCAGGTTATACTAGCTGTACATATATCATTATATACAGGAGACACTCAGTTTATACCAGCTGTACATATATCATTATATACAGGAGACACCCAGGTTATACCAGCTGTACATATATAATTATATACAGGAGATGCCCAAGTTATACCAGCTGTACACATATAATTATATACAGGTGATACCCAGGTTATACTAGCTGTACATATATAATTATATACAGGTGATACCCAGGTTATACCAGCTGTACATATATCATTATATACAGGAGACACTCAGGTTATACCGGCTGTACATATATAATTATATACAGGAGATGCCCAGGTTATAACGGCTGTACTGTTATGATTGAGTCACCGTAGGAGGCAGACACAAAAATAGAAGCTACGTCCAGAAAACCAGAGAAGTTGGCAACTATCAGATTGCAGACCCCTGAACCTATCAACACAACTAGCAGTAGCCGTGGGGGGTTCCTACAATGCCCTAGACCCCTCGATCACAGCCGGAGTGCTAAATAGCCTAAAGACAGAAAAGGAAATCTAAACTGCCCCAGAGCAGACCCCAAAGTAAAAGGCAGCCCCCAACATATAATGACGGTGAAGCAAGATGAAAAAACACTCACACAGATAGAAAGATAGGCTGAGCAAACGATGGGGCCCAAGCTAGCTAAACAGAACAGGAAAGGAAGGTTGCTGTCTGCAATCTGCCAAAACCCTATCAAAGACATAAGCCAACAAGCTGATATGAAAAAGACCCTGAAGCAGCTAGGCTTCAAAAACTAAATCAGCACTCAGGTATTTTCAGAAGACAGAGCTAAAGGAATTCAGCACACCCCAGCAGGGAATGGCAGAAATCCAGAAAAACAAAGCAAAACAAAGTCTAAGCACAAATGCAAAAAGCCGAGCAGAAAACTTAGCTTTAGAGGAGCAGGAATTCAGACTGGTCTCCAAGGATCCCACAGAGAAATCACCCGCAGGGCAGAAGGGCGTCGGCAGCCTTATATCCAGTCAGTAACTCCACTCAGGCAGTCATCATCATCAGACTCAGGTGTTTGATAATCAGGCTCACTACCTTTCTTTACCAGAGTAGGGAGTTCCTCGGGCCTCAGTAGTGAAGGGGAAAATGAACTCACAACAGTACCTCCCCCTTGAGGAGGGGTCACCAAACCCTCAACCACGCTACCAGGGCGATCAGGGTGAGCCCGATGAAAGGCACGCACCAATCTTTTGGCATGAATATCAGAGGCAGAGACCCAGGAATTATCCTCCTGACCATAACCCTTCCACTTAACCAAATACTGGAGTCTCCGTCTAGCAAGACGGGAATCCAGTACCTTCTCTACCTCATATTCCATGTTACCTTCAACCAATACAGGGTCTGGAGGTGCCACACCCGGAACAACAGGTTCAACAAACCTCTTCAACAAAGATTTATGGAACACATTATGGATTTTAAATGTGACAGGAAGAGCCAAACGAAAAGAGACCGGATTAATAATCTCCAAAATCTTGTAAGGTCAAATAAATCTAGGCTTAAACTTAGGAGAAGCCACCTTCATAGCAATATTTTTTGATGATAACCACACCATATCACCAACCTTAAACTGGGGACCAATGGTCCTATGTCGGTTGGAAAACCGCTAGGCCTTTTCCTGGGAGAGAGATAACTTATCCACCACTTGGTCCCAGATCTGGTGCATTCTCTCCACCACAGTGTCAACACCTGGGCAGGCAGAGGGCTCCAACTGCCATGAAGAAAATCGAGGATGAAACCCAAAGTTACAAAAAAAGGTGACATCAAAGTGGCAGAACTAGCTCTATTATTTAAAGCAAATTCGGCCAAGGGCAAAAATGAAACCCAATCATCCTGATCAGCAGAAATAAAACATCTCAAATATGACTCCAAGGTCTGGTTTGTTCTCTCTGTCTGCCCATTGGTCTGAGGGTGAAAAGCAGAGGAGAAGGACAACTGAATTCCCAGCTTGGAACAGAAAGTTCTCCAAAATCTAGACACAAACTGGACTCCTCTGTCAGATACAATGTTCTCAGGAATCCCGTGCAAGCGAACCACCTGTTGTAAAAACAGGGGCACCAAATCAGAGGAAGACGGCAACTTAGGGAGTGGTACAAGATGAACCATCTTAGAGAACCTATCACAAATCACCCAAATAGCAGTCATCCTTTGAGAGACAGGCATATCAGAGATGAAATCCATTGAAATATGGGTCCATGGCCTCTTGGGAACAGGCAAAGGCATCAACAACCCACTAGAGCGAGAACACGATTTAGACCGGGAGCACGTCCCACAGGACTGCACAAAATTCCTGACATCACGAGACAAGGAGGGCCACCAAAAAGACCGACTCACCAGATCTCTAGTACCAAAAATACCTGGATGACCAGCCAAAGCAGAGCAATGAACTTCAGACATCACTCTCTTCTTCCACTGGTCAGGAACATACAACTTTCCACTGGGACAACGCTCAGGTTTGTCCTCCTGGAACTCTTCCAGAGCACGTCTCAAATCGGGCGAGATGGCAGAAAGAACTACCCCTTTGCCTAAGATGGTAGCAGGCTTGGTCACCACAGGAGAATCAGCAAAGAAGCTCCTAGAGAGGGCGTCTGCCTTGACATTCTTAGTTCCAGGAAGAAAAGAAACCACAAAATCAAAACGTGTAAAAAACAAGGCCCACCTAGCCTGTCTAGGGTTCAAGCGCTTAGCCGACTCTAGGTAAATCAAATTCTTGTGGTCAGTGAGGACCACGACTTGATGCTTAGCTCCCTCCAACCAATGTCTCCACTCCTCAAATGCCCATTTCATGGCCAACAGTTCCCGATTCCCCACATCATAGTTACGTTCAGATGGAGAGAACTTTCGGGAAAAGAAAGCACAGGGATTCATTTTAGATGTTACAGGATCCTTTTGGGACAAAACAGCTCCTGCACCAATCTCAGAAGCATCCACCTCTACCTGGAACGGAAGTGAGACATCAGGTTGCCGCAAAACCGGGGCGGAGGTGAATCTTCGCTTCAGCTCCTGAAAGGAAGAAACAGCCTCCGGAGACCAATTTAACACATCAGCACCCTTCTTGGTCAAATCAGTCAATGGCTTGGCAATACTAGAAAATTTTGCTATAAATTTCCGATAAAAATTAGCAAAACCCAAAAACTTCTGGAGGGCCTTCAAAGAAGTGGGCTGAACCCAATCGTAAATGGCCTGTACCTTGGCCAGGTCCATTTCAATAGTTGACGGGGACAAAATAAATCCCAAAAAAGAAATCCTCTGTACTCCAAAAAGGCATTTAGATCCTTTGACATACAGGGAATTCTCCCTCAAGATCCGGAACACAGTCCGAACATGTTCCACACGAGAATCCCAATCCTTGGAGAAGATCAAAATATCATCAAGATAGATAATCAAAAATTTATCGACAAAATCTCGGAAAATATCGTTCATGAAGCACTGGAAGACAGAAGGGGCATTAGTGAGCCCAAAAGGCATCACCATGTACTCAAAATGTCCCTCCGGAGTATTAAACGCCGTCTTCCATTCATCCCCATGCTTAATGCGAATAAGATTATACGCCCCCTGAGGTCAAGCTTGGTAAACCAGCAAGCACCTTTAACTCTGGAGAATAGATAAGAAATCAGGGGTAACGGATACTGATATTTAACAGTAATTTTGTTGAGGGCACGATAATCAATACAAGGTCTTAATGATCCATCCTTTTTGGCTACAAAAAAAAAAAAACGGCACCTAAGGGTGACGAGGATGGTCTAATATGACCCTTCTCCAACGCCTCCTTAATATAGGATCGCATAGCCTCGTGCTCGGGTACAGATAAATTGAAGAGCCGACCCTTGGGAAATTTACACCCCGGGCTCAGTTCAATTGCACAGTCATAACTCCTATGAGGAGGCAAAGACGCAGACTCATTCTCTCTAAATACATCATAAAAATCCGCCAAATAATCAGGAACATCATGCCTCTGAGGAGAGGTGGAAAACACCGGAGCCTCACTAAAGGCACACCGACAACCCCAACTCACCACAGACACAGATTTCCAATCCAAAACTGGATTATGAATTTGTAACCAGGGAAGCCCCAGAACAATGGTATCATGCAGATTATGCAACACCAAAAATCTGCAATTTTCTTGATGGTCTGGGGCGACCCGCATTACCACCTGGGTCCAAAACTGAGGTTTATTTTTAGCCAAAGGAGTAGCATCAATCAATCCCCCTCAAAGGGATAGGCGTCTGCAGAGGTGTCATCGGAAATCCACAACGTTTAGCAAAATCCAAGTCCATTAGGTTTAGGTCTGCTCCCGAATCCACAAAAGCCTTGGCGGAAAATGTGGACAGGGAGCAGATCAGAGTAATAGCCAGAAGAAACTTGGGTTGAACACCACCAACAGAAAACGTGTGTGCAAAGCGTTTCTCTCGTTTAGGACAGACAGAAATAATATGCGAGGCACCTCCACAGAAAAAACACAGCTTATTACGCCTTCTGAACTCCTGACGCTGCTCTCTGGAAAAAACTCTATCACATTGCATAGGCCCAGACATTTGTTCAACAGGTGGCAACACCTCTCGTGCAGCTTTGCTTTCGCGCAAACGCCGATCAACCTGAATGGCTAATGACATAGAATCAGTGGCGTAGCAACTGTTTGTGGCGCCCGGGGCGGTCGAAAAATTTGCCGCCCCTTTGGTCGTTTATAATCCGGAAGCATCCAAAGAGCCCACACTACACTCAAAGATCTAATTTTTAGTCTGCTACTAACTCTGCTGTTATTATTTCTAGACTTTCATCTTCTTGCAGTTCTCTATATGTATGTATTAGCTTGATGATGCTGGATGAAGACCTAATGGCTTTTTTAATAATAATTTTTAATAATGTGACAGACCTTACATATTAGATTATATAGAGCCCTGTTTTTTATTACATACCGTCCTGTCTTGTTAGCTGTATAATGCAATGATGGCTGATGGAGCATGGGAAAGCTTCCTTTCTAATGGAGGAGCTGATGGACTGGTAGTTTGGTCACCGGCTCCTCGATCAGCAGTCATTTTATATCTAAAAAGAGAGGGGACTATGTAATAAAAGAGGGCGCTGTAAATAACAAAATTAACAAGAATACACTATGTAAGAGACAGCACTATACATAACAGCAGAGGAAGCTATATAATAAGGGACAGCACCAAATATAACTAGAGAGGAAGGTACGTAATAAGGGATGGTGTTATACATAATAAAAGAGGAAACTATGTAATTAAGGATGGTGTTATACAGAATTAGTGAGTACACTATATACTAAGGGACTGTGTTAGACATAATAAACGATAATGTCTTCCTCCACCTCCCCCTGTTCCTAAGGCCGTTATAAGTCCCCCTACCTCCCATCCCAATCCCCCACACCCCTCATTGTCTTCCTCCCCTCACATCCCATTATTGTCCTCTCCCCACCCCATCATTGCCCTCTTCACCACCTCCATCATTTTCTTCTCCCCCACCACTATCTTTGCTTTCTCCCCCACCACTCCCATCATTGCCCATTCCACCACCTCCATCATTTCCTCCTCCTCCACCACCCCCATTTATTGCCCTTTCCACCACCACCGTCATTGCACTCTCCCCCACCACCCCATCATCATTTATTTTTCCCCCACCACCCCATCATTGCCCTCTCCATCACCCCCCATCATTGCCTTCTCCCCATCACCCCCACCCTTGCCTTCTCCCCATCATTACCTTCTCCTTCACCCTATCACTGCCTTCTCCCCATCACTCCCATCATTGCCTGCTCCATCACCCCATCATTGTCTTCTCCCCATCACTCCCATCATTGCCTGCTCCATCACCCCATCATTGTCTTCTCCCCATCACTCCCATCATTGCCTTCTCCATCACCCCATCACTCCCATCATTGTCTGCTCCATCACCCCCATCATTGCCTGCTCCATCACCCCCATCATTGTCTGCTCCATCACTCCCATCATTGCCTTCTCCTTCACCCCATCATTGCCTTCTCCCCATCACTCCCATCATTGCCTGCTCCATCACCCCATCATTGTCTTCTCCCCATCACTCCCATCATTGCCTGCTCCATCACCCCATCATTGTCTTCTCCCCATCACTCCCATCATTGCCTTCTCCATCACCCCATCACTCCCATCATTGTCTGCTCCATCATCCCATCATTGCCTGCTCCATCACTCCCATCACTGCCTTCTCCCCATCACTGCTTGCTCCATCAATCCCATCATTGCCTCCTCTGCATCACCCCAATCATGGCCTTCTCCCATTACCCCCTCATGGCCTTCTCCCATCACCCCAGGCCCAGGCATTATGACCTTCTCTCTCCCCATCACAGTCTTCTCATGTCCCATCTCCTCCAGGGCCAGGCTAACCTACACACAGACACACACAGACATACATACAGACACACACACAGACAGACAGACATGCACACAGACACCACCTCTCTCCTCTCACCTGTCCGCAGCATCGCCCGCGCTTCCTTGCGCACACAGCAGCGGCCGCTGAATGATGACGTCATTCAGCGGCGCTTCTGTGTCAAACAGGAAGCGCGGCCTCCGGACAGGAAGCGCGGCCTCCGGGCAGGAAGCAGGACGGACCCTTGCAGCTCCGCTCCTGCTATTCCCGCTTGCAGGCAGCGGAGCTGCTGTGATTGCCCCCTGCCCGCCGCTGCACTGCGCTGTGCCTCACTGCCTCCGCACTTCTCCCACAGAGAGAAATTGCTGCTGCTGCGCCGCCCCCACACATGTGCCGCCTGGAGCGGACTGCCCCCCCCGCCCACCTCACGCTACGCCACTGCATAGAATCGTCAAGACCAGAGGGAACAGGAAATCCCACCATAGTATCTTTTACGGCTTCTGACAACCCCTTCCGAAAGAGAGCAGCCAAGGCATTATCATTCCAGGTAGTAAGTACTGCCCACTTTCGGAATTTTTGACCGTACAATTCTGCAGAATCACGACCCTGGTTCAATGCCAGCAGGGTCTTTTCAGCCTGATCAATGGCATTAGGTTCGTCATACAACAACCCCAAGGCCTGAAAAAATGCATTCACATTAGTCAGAATAGGATCATCTGGTTTCAAAGAAAACGCCCAATCCTGGGGATCGCCACGCAGCAAAGAGATGACAATTTTAACCTGTTGCGTGGAGCTCCCTGACGAGTCAGGCTTCAAGGCAAAAAATAATTTACAATTATTTTTGAAATTCAAAAATTTAGACCGATCCCCAAAAAATACATCAGGTGTAGGAATCTTTGGTTCAGCAGCATGTGAATGAGCAAGGTAGGTGGAAATTCCCCGCACTTCCGCAGCGAGCTGCTCCACACGATCAGACAATTGCTTTATCTCCATTGAGAGAAAAAAAAAATTCCCCCTACGGCCTCAGAGATATAGAGGAAAAAATATACACACTTGTTTTTTTTTTGTTTTTTTTTTTACAATTCTTTCCTGCTATAGAGTACCCTAGGATCTGCGGTTCGGCGGGTGATTCTGTTATGATTGAGTCACCGTAGGAGGCAGACACAAAAATAGAAGCTACGTCCAGAAAACCAGAGAAGTTGGCAACTATCAGATTGCAGACCCCTGAACCTATCAACACAACTAGCAGTAGCCGTGGGGGGTTCCTATGATGCCCTAGACCCCTCAATCACAGCCGGAGCGCTAAATAGCCTAAAGACAGAAAAGGAAATCTAAACTGCCCCAGAGCAGACCCCAAAGTAAAAGGCAGCCCCCATCATATAATGACGGTGAAGCAAGATGAAAAAACACTCACACAGATAGAAAGATAGGCTGAGCAAATGATGGGGCCCAAGCTAGCTAAACAGAACAGGAAAGGAAGGTTGCTGTCTGCAATCTGCCAAAACCCTATCAAAGACATAAGCCAACAAGCTGATATGAAAAAGACCCTGAAGCAGCTAGGCTTCAAAAACTAAATCAGCACTCAGGTATTTTCAGAAGACAGAGCTAAAGGAATTCAGCACACCCCAGCAGGGAATGGCAGAAATCCAGAAAAGCAAAGCAAAACAAAGTCAAAGCACAAATGCAAAAAGCCGAGCAGAAAACTTAGCTTTAGAGGAGCAGGAATTCAGACTGGTCTCCAAGGATCCCACAGAGAAATCACCCGCAGGGCAGAAGGGCGTCAGCAGCCTTATATCCAGTCAGTAACTCCACTCAGCCAGTCATCATCATCAGACTCAGGTGTTTGATAATCAGGCTCACTACCTTTCTTTACCAGAAGATGGAGTTCCTCGGGCCTCAGTAGTGAAGGGGAAAATGAACTCACAACACTGTACATATAGAATTATATACAGGAGATGCCCAGGTTATACCAGCTGTACATATAGAATTATATACAGGAGGTGCCCAGGTTATACCAGCTGTACATATATAATTATATACAGGAGATGCCCAGGTTATACCAGCTGTACATATATAATTATATACAGGAGATGCCCAGGTTATACCAGCTGTACATATATCATTATATACAGGAGACACCCGGGTTATACCAGCTGTACATATATCATTATATACAGGAGATGCCCAGGTTATACCAGCTGTACGTATATAATTATATACAGGAGATGCCTAGGTTATACCAGCTGTACATATATCATTATATACAGGAGACACCCGGGTTATACCAGCTGTACATATATCATTATATACAGGAGATACCCAGGTTATACCAGCTGTACATATATAATTACAGGAGTTGCCCAGGTTATACCAGCAAGGTCCATATCACTATATGCATGAAGATGTGTGACTGGTTATGACTTATATGAGTCAATATCGGATTATGTACGGTAATTCCTATAGTAATGCACTTGATGTCTCTGCTTCCTTCCTGCCTGCTGACGTTCTCCAGGCCTGGCAGCTGATGTCTCTCCTAATAGACTGAATATCCTATAAGTGGAATTAGTTTAGGACTTTGCTCCTTTGAAGTCTCATCTGGTTTCATGTAATATAAGGTTTTACTTTAAGGAGAATCAGCAATTTTGAAGACTCATTCTGTAGAAGGCAGTCGGTGGGTGACCTGCCACTTTCTGTCTCCTGTGAGACGCTGCTCAGCAGATGGTGGAGGTGGAACGTCTTTGGATTTCACCAGATTTTAATAGACCTGGACGTCCCGATAAATTAGACAGAGAAAAACATTGCATCAGATTCTGCAACCTGTGGCCTCCAAAATATTCACTTCTGTGGTGTTTAAACCCTTATCTTTAGGTTGTTTATTCTTCCCCATTTTTGCAGTGAGCATTTATCTTTGCTTCATTCATTTTCTAACCATCGCATATGTTTTTTTGCAGCCTGATCCAAGTTTTAGATTTCCCTCTTCTGGGATTGTCTCTCCCTGTAATATAGGCTGGATGTAATGTCTGTGTCCGCTTTCATCTTTTGGTCATATATCAGCACAGCTTCTATCCTGAACCTATTTCCTCTCCATGTGCTCTCCACCTTTTCTTATGTCCGATTTTCTCTACACTCCCTGACACTTTAGAAGGGAAGAGCAGGGAACGCTTCAAAACGTAGCAGGGGATCTGAAACATTTATAATATTTTTTGCAGATTCCTCCTCTAGATAAAGAACTTACATAAATTCTGCAGCAGGGAAACGGTGGAACATGTTTAATGAAGAATATTTAGAAATTTATCTCAATTTGTGTTCAGTAGGTAAAGGCATCATTGAAGTAAATGGGACTGGTTGCCGGTCCGGCACTGCCGGGTGACCAGGAGAAGGGAGCGCAGCTCTGAAGGAAGGGTGTGGTCCCAATAATCTAAGGATTGCTGAGTGCCTGATCCCGAGAGTACAGTGATGTGAGATCTACAGTATAATAAGATGGAGTGTTCCTAAAATTATTATATCAGCTAAAGTTCAGAAAAATTATACATTTTAATCAATATTCAGGATCTGCTTGCTGTCAGCGAATGAGAACACTGTTGGTTACATTCAGAGACAGTAAAAATATCAACAGCCGCCATACACATCTCTGATAGTTTTCTGCAATGTACCAGTCTGGAGTCCGGGCTCTTTAGGTCCCAGAACATTATCTACACTGGATACAATTGTATCCACTTCTGTGTTGTATTTACACATATTTCTGATAGTTTGCTACAATGCATTGTCACGGGATTATTATGACAGAGAGGAGCCAGAGGACTGCAGCATCTGATTTCTCCTACTCCTGCACTGATTAGAATCATTTCACCTTAATTTTAAATGATGTAAGTTTCTTTTAGCAGTGCAGAGATTAATCTGCTCAGTTGAGAGCTCCTGGAAGCTTTCCTGCATTAAGGCTCTCACCTGTGCACTGTTAGCTGCTCCCATCTCCTATATAATCTGGGTCCTGGCTAGCACTCATTGTCTGAAGGCGCTTATGCTGCATGGCTGGAGGTTGTTGGTGGTTGTTGTAGAAGACTTTTGGTGGGTTTATCTGTGACTGTTGCTAGGTTTTGGGTGTGCGATTAATCCCCTCCTTCTCCTACTTTGGTTTTACCCCTTCCTCCACTCCCCGATGTTTACCTGTCTCTGTGAATATGATCGGTATTTTTCATTACCCGTTTGAATTACTTTGTTACTCTGGTTAGTGTATGACAGTACACTACTACTCCTCTGTTCCCTGGGTGGTGAAAGGGTACAGACTGAGGGCGGATTCAGGAGCTAAGGCAAGGTATATGGCCCTGGTGTCTTCACCATCAGAAGTTTTCCGGGGAGTATGGTGAGCTAAAACGCCACTAATGTTAGGGACAGGGAAGGAGCCCCTGATCCTGGGTCAACCAACAACAGAGTCATGACATGTATAGTCTTCCGTCCAGGCTGTTTAGCTCTACACTGGATACAGCTGTATCCTTCTCAGCTGTATTTACACACATCTCTGATGTTTGCTACAATGTATCAGTCTGGAGTCTGGGCTGTTTAGCTCACAGAGCATTGTCTACACTGGATAGAATTGTATCCAGCTATGTGCAGGATTACTGGCGTTGGATGATAATAAGACTGTCCTCATTCACTGACAACAAGCAGATGTCCTGGAATTAGTGAATAACTGTATCACAAAGTATATTAGAAAGTTGCAGAACTTCTCATTTACACACAGATTAGATTTACTTACATGAAAAGGGAAAACTTATTTAAGAGAACAAAGAATCCGGAGGAAATTTGGTTTGTGTTTAATGGAAGAAATTCTTACCCATCGCTGGAGGGGGCTCGTCCTGTGATCCATTAGAGCGACACTAACATGTGGGAAATGTTTCTAATTAAGGAAAGTCACATTGTTTCAATGTAACACGATGCAATTACCGCGGTTCTATCTGCATTTCCTCGCTCTACTACAAGTCCTGCTGTGTAATCAAAAGTAACACGGTCGGACATAGAGGAGGAGGAATTGATACGGTATGACTGACGGTGCAATGAAGAATCCTTTATTGGAAAATTTTTAAAACAAGTGGATCTATCTAGAAAAAAATGTTAAAATCCAATGCGATTCTGGTGCAGTGAGCGCACTTAATCATTGCATGTTGTTTTCTCAGCTCCTCATTCTCCAGCAAGCAGTGGCGAGCTCTTACCTTTGCGTTTGTGTTTTATATGGTCGGATATATTCAGCATTCACATGGTTAATTTTGTAACAGCAATAAACACTTTGATCTGATGGGAAACCTGTTATTGCTGATTTATTATTGAACCATGAACCAGAAGTGGGAGCCTTTATTTCTTGGAGGAGAGAGTGACATATGTGACACGCACGCCTGGTCTCTGCAGCTTCTTTGGATGCTGAATTGATGGAGACTGGACTATTAATAGTTCCCTTAGTGGACAACCCCTTTAAATTTTACAGGTAAAGGTCACGCCACCCGCTACTTTTGCTGGCATTTATAACCATACTTGCCTATGTCACCGAACTCCAGGGACAGATGGCAAATTGCCAGGGAACCTATGTGAAACCCATTCTCTTGGTTCTGCATGGTAAAATGATGCCTCATTGTCAGACTAATTCCTGGCCCTTAGATGGATATTCTGAGGCCAGAAATGGTGCATAGAAGGGACACTACATGTCAAATGGCCACAGTTATTCAAAATAATTTGTATTCAAGATCTGCGCTACTGATTCTTCCGCAGGAGCATTCCAGAAAGTTACTGTATATCTTATAGGTTTCCACTTCTGATGGTCTTTAGTGCCCCCAGACTATAATAAGTGCCCAGAAATCCCAATGACTTAAATATTCCTCAGAGCCCTGTGCACACTAAGCACTGGCACCACCACTTCTTTTTCCCGGCTAGTCATTATTTTTTCTGCATTTTTACAGTGGCCAGTGATTAGTTGTAGCTGCATTGATTTTTGTCACAAGACTGTCAGGGGACACAGATCTCGCAGGAGCTGCACAGGGCCTACAGATACAGTTGTGTTAAAAAGTGTTGGCCCTCTTCCTGATTTCCTATTCTTTTTCATGTTTGTCACACTTAAATTAATTATGCAAATTGTCTCTTCAGAGAGGAAGAGGACAAGAACTCTAGTGCCACCTATTGGAGGTAGCAATCCTAAAAGTCAATGTTGACCCTTTAACGAGCCTAGATACATGACTTAGGATAAAAGCCAAGCCAGAATCTCCATTTGCAGACACTGTGTTTCGGGGTAATGCCCCTCATCAGTGCAAAGTGGGAGAAGATCTGGTTTGGCTGTGAGAGAGGTGTCTGACCGATATCCAAGAAGTATCATTTCTCCTTGCGGAGAATAACATGCTAAGCATGTCGAGGTGAGGAGACTTAAAGCCGCAATGCTCCTCTGGGGATTATGCTAATTATGCAAATTGTCTCTTCAGAGAGGAAGAGGACTAGAACTCTAGTGCCACCTATTGGAGGTAGCAATCCTAAAAGTCAATGTTGACCCTTTAACGAGCCTAGTTACATGACTTAAGATAAAAGCCAAGCCAGAATCTCCATTTGCAGACACTGTGTTTCGGGGTAATGCCCCTCAGCAGTGCAAAGTGGGAGAAGATCTGGTTTGGCTGTGAGAGAGGTGTCTGACCGATATCCAAGAAGTATCATTTCTCCTTGCGGAGAATAACATGCTAAGCATGTCGAGGTGAGGAGACTTAAAGCCGCAATGCTCCTCTGGGGATTATGCTAATTATGCAAATTGTCTCTTCAGAGAGGAAGAGGACTAGAACTCTAGTGCCACCTATTGGAAGTAGCAATCCTAAAAGTCAATGTTGACCCTTTAACGAGCCTAGTTACATGACTTAGGATAAAAGCCAAGCCAGAATCTCCATTTGCAGACACTGTGTTTCGGGGTACTGCCCCTCATCAGTGCAAAGTGGGAGAAGATCTGGTTTGGCTGTGAGAGAGGCGTCTGACCGATATCCAAGAAGTATCATTTCTCCTTGCGGAGAATAACATGCTAAGCATGTCAAGGTGAGGAGACTTAAAGCCGCAATGCTTCTCTGATTCTGGCTTGGCTTTTATCCTAAGTCATGTAACTAGGCTCGTTAAAGGGTCAACATTGACTTTTAGGATTGCTACCTCCAATAGGTGGCACTAGAGTTCTAGTCCTCTTCCTCTCTGAAGAGACAATTTGCACAATTAGCATAATTCCCAGAGGAGCATTGCGGCTTTAAGTCTCCTCACCTCGACATGCTTAGCATGTTATTCTCCGCAAGGAGAAATGATACTTCTTGGATATCACACTTAAATGTTTCAGATCACCAAACAAATATAAATATTAGACAAAGATAACTCAAGTAACCACAAAATGCAGTTTATAAATGAAGGTCTTCATTATTATTAAGCGAAAAAGAAATCCAAACCTACAGGGTCCTGTGTGAAAAAGTGATTGTCCCTCTTCTTAAGCTGGAGTCACACATAGCGACTTACCAGCGATCCCGACAACGATATCAACGTGTCAGGATCGCTGGTAAGTCGCTATGTGATCGCTGGTGAGCTGTCAAACAGGCAGCTTCACCAGCGATCAGCACAGCGATGCCGAGCGCCTGGCATCGCTGTGTTCGTTAGAGCTGATGCCATATCCCTGTAAAAATATAGAATTAAAATAAAAAATATTGTTATTCTCACCTTCAGACGTCCCGCGCAGCATTCCCGCCTCTCTCCACGCTCCGGTCCCAGTAATCCTTAGCGAGATTGACAGCGTGACGTCTCGCGGTCATTCGTGCAAAGGATCACTGGGACCTGGAGCGTGGAGAGAGGCGGGAATGCTGCGCGGGACGTCGGAAGGTGAGAATAACAATATTTTTTATTTTTTTTATTATTTTTTACAGCTGATCGCTGGTCTCCCGCCTGTCACACACAGCGATGCGTGCTGGCCAGCGGGAGACCAGCGACGAAAAATATGTCCAGAGGGTTCTTGCAGCGATCAGTGATACCGGCAGGGGGGCCGGTCGCTGATCGCTGTCACACACAGCGATCTACGTCACAAAAGTTGTGACTCAGCAGCGATCTCGCTAGCGAGATTGCTATGTGTGACTCCAGCTTAAAACCATGAATTGACTGTGGTTTATCACATCTTTGGGAAGCTGAGCGCACATTCTCTAGCCACACGCAGACCTGATTACTGCCACACCTGTTCTCAATCACAAATCTCTTAAATAGGACCTGCCTGATAAAGTGAAGCAGACCAAAAGATTCTCAACAGCAAGACATCATACCACGATCCAAAGAAATTCTGGAACAAATGAGAAACAAAGTAATTGAGATCTATCAGACTGGAAAAGGTTATAAAGGCATTACTAAAGCTTTGGAACGCCAGTGAACCACGGTGAGAGCCATTATCCACAAATGGCGAAAACATGGAACAGTGGTGAACCTTCACATAACAAAGAGACTGGGAAAAATTGGCCTGCATGGCAGAGTTCCAAAACAAAAACCACTGCTGAGTAGAGATGAGCGACTTTGCCTTTTTTAGGGTCAAGTCGGGTTTCATGAAACGAAATCGGCCGACTATCGTGAAAAGTCGAAGGTCCGACTGAAACACGAAACCCAATGCAAGTCAATTGGGAACCAAGGTCGGCAGTGAGAGGAGGACAGGAAACACACCTACAGTGTCCATTTTAATGCCAAGAACATCAATTCTTATTACTGAAGCTTGTCAACCTTAATTTTCTCTATAATAGTAATTACGCATTGAAAACTGGGGGTTATTTGGCTAAAGTTGTGGGGGATAGGGCTGGCTCCAAGTTTTCGTGTGTCCCGGGCGAAAGAGTGTCAGTGCGCCCCTTTAACACATACCACAACTCATGATGCTCCGATACGGCACAGAAATATAGGTATAGTACAATGACAAATACTTCACTTCTTACATTACATGACTGATATCTGTTTTAAATTCTACAATAGCTCAAAAACCGGACAGTATATAACTCCATACAGTATTGTGGCCACCACCTAGTACGCCATACTGAATAATGAGCCCCATATATATTGCTCCATACAGAATAATTGGTCCCATATAATGTTCCATACATTATATGATGAGCTTCACATAATGCTACAGTATATGATGGTCCCCATATAATGTGCCAAACAGTATAGGACATTCTACTCTATGGGGACCAGAGCAGAATGAGCCCCACATATTGCTCCATACAGTATAATGAGTCGCATATAAAGATCCATACAGTATATGAAGGGCCCCATATATTGCTCCATACAGAATGGGCTCCATATAATGCTCCATACAGAATAGGCCCCATATGTGCTCCATATAATGCTCCATACCCTATATGATGCCCCATAAATAATGAACCCCATATGATGCTCCAGTAGATGATGGGCCCCATGGATGATGCTCCATTGTATGATGGGCCTATATAATGCTCCATATATAATGAGCCCCATATGATGCTCCAGTATATGATGGGCCCCATGGATGATGCTCCATTGTATGATGGGCCTATGTAATGCTCCATATATAATGGGCCCCATATGATGCTGCAGTATATGATGGGCCACATGGATGATGCTCCAGTGTATGATGGGCCTATACACTGTGTGCAGAATTATAAGGCAAATGAGTATTTTGATCACATCATCCTTTTTATACATGTCCTACTCCAAGCTGTATAGGCTTGAAAGCCAACTGCCAATTATGTAAATCCAGTGATTTGCATCTCTGTAATGAGGAGGGGTGTGGTCTAATGACATCAACACCCTATATCTATATAAGGTGTGCTTAATTATTAGGTAACTTCCTTTCCTTTGGTGAAATGGGTCAGAAGAGAGATTTGACGGACTCTGAAAAGGGATGCAGCAGTCTTGAAATTGCCAAACTTTTGAAGCGTGATCACCGAACAATCAAGCGTTTTATGGCAAATAGCCAACAGGGTCGCAAGAAGCGTGTTGATAAAAAAAGGCTCAAAATAACTGCCCATGAATTGAGGACAATCAAGCGTGAAGCGGCCAAAGTGCCATTTGCCACCAGTTTAGCCATATTTCAGAGCTGCAACATTACTGGAGTATCAGAAAGCACAAGGTGTGCCATATTCAGGGACATGGCCAAGGTAAGGAAGGCTGGAAAATGACCACCTTTGAACAAGAAACATAAGATAAAACGTCAAGACTGGGCCAAGAAATATCTTAAGACTGATTTTTCTAAGGTTTTATGGACTGATGAAATGAGAGTGACTCTTGATTGGCCAGATGGATGGGCCCGAGGCTGGATCAGTAAAGGGCAGAGAGCTCCACTCCGGCTCAGACGCCAGCAAGGTGGAGGTGGGGTACTGGTATGGGCTGGTATCATCAAAGATGAACTTGTGGGACCTTTTCGGATTGAGGATGGAATGAAGCTCAACTCCCAGACCTACTGCCAGTTTCTGGAAGACACCTTCTTCAAGCAGTGGTACAGGAAGAAGTCGGTATCGTTCAAGAAAAACATGATTTTCATGCAGGACAATGCTCCATCAAATGCATCCAAATACTCCACAGCGTGGCTGCCCAGTAAAGGTCTAAAAGAAGAAAAAATAATGACATGGCCCCCTTGTTCCCCTGATCTGAACCCCATAGAGAACCTGTGGTCCCTCATAAAATGTGAGATCTACAGGGAGGGAAAACAGTACACCTCTCCGAACAGTGTCTGGGAGGCTGTGGTGGCTGCGGCACGCAATGTAAATCGTAAACAGATCAAGCAACTGACAGAATCTATGGATGGAAGGAAGGTGAGTGTCATCGTAAAGAAAGGTGGCTATATACTGGTCACTGATTTTTTTTGTTTTGAATGTCAGAAATGTTTATTTCTATATTTTGTGTTGTTATATTGGTGTACCTGGTGAAAATAAACAAGTGAGATGGGTATATATTTGGTTTTTATTAAGTTGCCTAATAATTCTGCACTGTAATAGTTACCTGCACAAACAGATATCCTCCTAAGATAGCCAAATCTAAAAAAAAACGCACCTCTAACTTCCAAAAATATTAAGCTTTGATATTTATGAGTCTTTTCGGTTGATTGAGAACATAGTTGTTGTTCAATAAAAAAAAGAATCCTCTCAAATACAACTTGTATGTGTCTGTTGTCGCCCAAAGACATCATCTTTAAAACAGCCTGCTGACGCTTACCACTATCTGTTCGATAGTGGGACATCTCGTGTGCAACAATGGCAGCTGCGGATGCAGTGCTCGTGCGACTGCACTCTGTCAATGAGCTTTCGCTTCTGGAGGAGGAGGGTCGAATACCTACAGCCAACTGTTTCCTATACTGTGGGCTAGGCAGCACTGTTCCACCGCCGCTGTCCCCTGTGGAGCCTACATCCACCACATTAACCCAGTGTGCAGTGATGGACACGTAAGGACCCTGGCCATGCCTACTGGCCCATGCATCTGCTGTGAGGTGCACCTTTCCACTCACTGATTGTTTGAGTGCATGGACAATGCAGTCTTTCACATGCAGGTGGAGGGCAGGGATGGTTTTTCTAGAAAAGAAGTGCCGACTGGTTAGGTCATAGCGTGGGACAGCGTAGGCCATGAGCTCTCGGAAAGCTTCGCTTTCAACCAAACGGAAGGGCATCATCTCTAATGAGATCAGTTTGGCAATGTAGGCGTTCAAAGCCAGTGTACGCGGATGAGAGGATGAGTACTTTCTTGTCCTACTCAGAGTGTCAGCTAGGGTGAGCTGGACTTGAGAGCTGCATATGGGGGAACTAGCAGTGGACCTGACGGACTGAGAGGGGGTTGGCGATGGTGGTGGTGGTGATGGCCTAGATTCAGTCTTTCGTTGCAAAAACTTTGTGATTCCCTGACTGCTTTGGCCTTGCGACGACACCTCAACATTTCTTGCTGGTTGTGTGCTTACCGGTGGGCTTACAGTGGGGGAAGTGATGGAGCGTTGCTGGCTACCTTCAGTCGGAGCAGGTGCACATGTGCTACCTGAGGTTTTGTAGTCCGTCCACGCTTGCAAGTGCATGGTGTTTACATGTCTAAACATGCAACTGGTATTCAAATTTCGGAGATTTTTCCCTCAGCTAAAGGTCCTTCCGCACTTCTTACAGATAACCTTTACCTCATCAATAGGATTTTGGTCAAAAAAGTGCCACACTGCAGTCTCCTACTAAGGTTTAAATTTTCAGGGCTTGCACACTGTGCTAATTTGACTGTCTGGCCAAGTTGTCCTGCAACTCTTTTTGTTTTTTTACCATGTTTTTGGACAGCTACAGGCCTGCCAGATAACCGCTGCTGCGATGTCAATGCCTGCTGCAGATCCTTCTCTTCTTCTGAGCTATTGCCAGCGGCACCCTCTTCCCCCAATGGATGCCAATCCGAGTCAACAACTGGGTCATCCATCACCTCCTCTTCAATTTCATCTGCACCTTCCTCTGTGTCACCGTGTAAGGTGTATATAGGAAAAAAAAAGAAAAAGAAGAAATTTGGCTTTCAGGATCGCACTGTTCCAGTCGAAAGTTCACAAAAGGTAAATCCAAGGACCAAGCAGTGATATATAACTTCCTTTTTATTCCATGTGTGGTAACTTTTGCTCCTGAGGAAGTGTACAGTGTGTACACGAAACGCGTAGCGTTTATGGAATAAAAAGGAAGTTATATATCACTGCTTGGTCCTTGGATTTACCTTTTGTGAACTGTCGACTGGAACAGCGCGATCCTGAAAGCCGGATTTCTTCTTTTTCTTTTTTTTTCCTATATATGCAATTCAAGTGACCGGCTGATTGCTGCAGTTCATCGGATCCTACCCATTTGTGTTTATGGTTGTTGTGTTTCACACAACTGAACCAGGTGAGTGGATCCATATCTGTGAAACGTTTATTTCATTGGATAAGACCCTATTGTGTGCTTCTGTCTCCCCCTTTGTTACCGTGTAAGGTGGTAAGGAGCACCTGAGTTTCATCAGGGTCAGAGTCTGGCTCAGTAGACTGCGAGGGGATTGTAGTGCTGTGGGTGAATGTACCAGCAGAATCATCTAGCAGTGGCTGTGCATCAGTGCACTCCATGTCAGATTCATCTTGGACTGGGGAATTCATGATTTGACTTGATAACCCAGGCATGGTATGTGAAAAGAGCTCCATGGAGAAATCTGAAGTGTGGCCTGCGCATCCTTCACTTTTGGTGGGGGTGAAGGACACAAGGAAAGGTGTTGTTCCTGACCAGAAGCCTGCACTGACGACTCAGTGCTTGCAGTTTTTGAAACTTCAGAAGAGGAGGCGATAGAGCTGGAGGCTGTTTCGGCAATGTAAGCCAAAATCTGTTCCTGATGCTACGGCTTTAAAAGCGGTTTACCTACTCCCAGAAAAGGGAACCTTCCAGGCCTTCTTCAGCCAGACGATGACGCAGGCTCAACACCTCCTGCCTTAGCTGCTTTTGTGCTTTTGGCATAACCAGCAGATGCACCACCATCAGTACCAGCTGCCCCCCTGCCCACGTCTGCGGACTCTTCCACCATGTTTGGGAAAATGTACCAAAAATACCAGCAGATATATAGTACTGTATGAGGAGCGTACAGCTGTATACGATGTAGGGGAAAATTTAACTCTCCGTATTTATTTCCGGAGTCACACACAGACGCTCTCCCACTATGGATTTGACCGCAATACAATCAGCAGATATACGGTACTGTATCAGAAGTGTACAGCTTTATACAGTGTAGGGGAAAATTTAAGTCTCCATATTTATTTCCTTAGTCACACACAGACACTCTCCCAGTATGGATTTCACCGTAATTCAATCAGCAGATATACGTTACTGTATCAGAAACATACAGCTGTATACGATGTATGGGAAAATTTAACTCTCCGTATTTGTTTCCTTAGTCACACACAGACGCTCTCCCAGTATGGATTTGACCGTAATACAATCAGCAGATATACGGTACTGTATCAGAAGCATACAGCTGTATACGGTGTAGGGGAAAATTTAAATCTCCATATTTATTTCCGGAGTCACACACAGACGCTCTCCCAGTGTGGATTTGACCGTTATACAATCAGCAGATATAAGGTACTGTATCAGAAGCATACAGCTGTATACGTGTAGGGGAAAATTTAAATCTCCGCGTTTATTTCCAGAGTCACACACAGACGCTCTCCCAGTATGGATTTCACCGTAATACAAACAGCAGATATACGTTACTGTATCAGAAGCATACAGCTGTATACGGTGTAGGGGAAAATTGAAATCTTATTTATTTCTGGAGTCACACACAGACACTCTCCCAGTATGGATTTCACCGTAATACAAACAGCAGGTATATGGTACTGTATCAGAAGCGTACAGCTGTATACGGTGTAGGGGAAAATTTAAATCTCCGTATTTATTTCCTTAGTCACACACAGACACTCTCCCAGTGTGGATTTGACCGTTATGCAAACAGCAGATATACGGTACTCTATCAGAAGTGTACAGCTGTATACGGTGTAGGGGAAAATTTAAATCTCCATATTTATTTCCAGACTCACACAGAGATAGTCAGCATTTATTTGTCCGTGATACCAGCCGGTACACGGTAGTGTGTGAGGAGCATACAGCTCTGTACGGTGTGGGAAAAAATAAATGGACGGTAACTTTGCAGAAAAAAGAATAAAAGTATTAGTGCTGTGTAAAAAGCAGTCTGCATAGCAGTGTACACACAGCAATGCAGCTATCAGGCAGCCTAATAACCAGCGCTGCTGCACACAAGAAAATCCTCCCCTATCACTGCACACTAACTGTACAGGACAATTGCTATCAGCACAAGCACATAATCACTTTTCTTTCCTGCCTAACTCTCTCCCTACTGAGAAACAGCGGCAGCAACCTCTCCCTACGCTAAGATCGGCAGAAGTAAAATGGCGGTCGGCGGTCAGGGCTTTTATAGCCACTGTGATGCCACAAAAAACAAGCCAATCACTGCAATACCCTTCTCTAAGATGGTGGTGGCCGCTGCCCATGTCATCTCGTTGCCCACAGTGTGCGTCCTTGCTCATTGGCTGAGAAAAGGCGCCTGCAAGCATTATGGGAAACCTGACTTTGGCGCTCGGGTCGATGAATGCATGGCCAACTTCACGCTATGGTCGGGTTTTGCTCGGCGAAACCCAACTTTGGCGAAAGTCGGCGATTTTTGAATCTGACCGACCTGTTTCGCTCAACTCTACTACTGAGCAATAAGAACATAAATTTTCGTATAAGTTTTGCCAGAAAACATCTTGATGATCCCCAAGACTTTTGAGAGAATAATCTGTGCAGTGAGAAGACAAAAGTTGAACATTTTGGAAGGTGTATGTCCTATTACATCTAGCATAGAAGTAACACAGCATTTCAGAAAAGGAACATTATACCAACAGTAAAATATGGTGGTGGTAGTGTTATGGTCTGAGGTTGTTTTGCTGCTTCAGGACCTAGCAGACATGCTGTGGTAAATGGAACCATGAATTCTGATGTCTACCAAAATATCCCGAAGGAGAATGTCCGGCCATCTGTTCGTGACCTCAAGCTGAAGTGCACTTGGGTTATGCAGCAGGACAATTATTATTATTATTATTATTATTATTTATATATATACAGTATAGCACCATTGATTGCATGGTGCTGTACATGAGAAGGGGTTACATACAAATTACAGATATCACTTACAGTAAACAAACTAACAATGACAGACTGATACAGAGGGGAGAGAGGACCCTGCCCTTTCGGGCTTACATGCTACAGGATGGTGGGGAAGGAGACAGTAGGTTGGTGGGTTGCAGCAGTTTTGGTGTTGGTTGAGGTGATATCACCAGTAGTGGTGAGAAAGAAGGAGGTAGCGGGGTCATTGCAGGCTGTAGGCTTTCTTGAAGAGGTGGGTTTTCAGGTTCCGTCTAAAGGATCTAAATGTTGTTGATAGTCGGACTTGTTGGGGCAAAGAATTCCAGAGAATAGGGGCTCTTCAGGAGAAGTCTTGGAGGCGGTTGGGTGAGGAGTGAATAAGTGTGGAGGAGAGAAGGAGGTCTTGGGAGGACCGGAGATTACGTGAGGGAAGGTATCGGGAGATTAGTTCAGAGACATATGGGGGAGACAGGTTATAGATGGCCTTGTAGGTCAGAATTAGTAATTTCAACTGGATACGCTGAGGGAATGGGAGCCAGTGAAGAGATTTGCAGAGGGGAGAAGCAGAGGAGTAACGAGGAGAGAGATGAATTAGTCGGGCGGCAGAGTTAAGGATGGACTGGAGAGGTGCGAGGGTGTTAGCAGGGAGACCACAGAAAAGGATGTTGCAGAAGTCGAGGCGGGAGATGATGAGGGCATGCACAAGCATTTTAGTAGATTGAGGGTTGAGGAAAGGACGGATTCTGGAAATATTTTTGAGCTGGAGGCGACAGGAGGTGGAGAGAGCCTGGATGTGTGGTTTGAAGGACAGGGCAGAGTCAAAGGTTACTCTGAGGCAGTGGACTTCTGGTACTGGGGAAAGTGTGATGTCATTAAGTGTTATAGCTAGGTCGGGTAAGGAAGATCTGTGAGATGGAGGAAAGATGATGAGTTCAGATTTGTCTGCATTGAGTTTGAGGAAGCGAGAGGAGAAGAAGGAGGATATGGCTGAAAGACACTCTGGGATTCTGGACAGCAGAGAGGTGACGTCTGGGCCAGAGAGGTAGATCTGAGTGTCATCAGCATAAAGGTGGTAGTGGAATCCGTGGAACTTTATGAGTTGCCCAAGACCAAGTGTATAGATTGAGAAGAGTAGGGGTCCTAAAACAGAGCCTTGGGGGACTCCAACAGAGAGAGGGTGGGATGAGGAGGTGGTGTGGGAGTAGGAGACGCTGAATGTGCGGTTGGAAAGGTATGAGGAGATCCAGGATAGGGCAAGGCCTTTGATGCCGAAGGGGGAGAGGATCTGTAGTAGCAGGCAGTGGTCAACTGTGTCAAATGCAGAGGACAGGTCTAGAAGCAGGAGTATAGAGTATTTTCCATTTGTTTGGCTGTAAGTAGGTTGTTAGTAAGTTTGGTCAGGGCTGTCTCAATGACAATGATCCAAAACACACCAGCATGTCTGAATGGCTTAAGAAAAACAATATTAAGACTTTGGAGTGGGCTAGTCAAAGTCCTGACCTTAATCCAAATGGGATGCTGTGGCATCAACTTAAAAAGGCGGTTCATGCTCGGAAACTCTCCAATGTGGCTGAATTACAACAATTCTGCAAAGATGAGTGGCAAAAATTCTTCCAGAGCGTTGTAAAAGACTCATTGCCAGTTATCAGAAATGTTTGATTGCAGTTGTTGCTGCTAAGGGCGACCCAACCAGTTATTAGGTTCAGGGGAACAATCACTTTTTCACACAGGGCCCTGTAGGTTTGGATTTCTTTTTCCCTTAATAATAAAGATCTTCATTTATAAACTGCATTCTGTGATTACTTCTCTTATCTTTGTCTAATATTTATATTTGTTTGGAGATCTGAAACATTTAAGTGTGACAAACATGCAAAAGAATAGGAAATCGGGAAGGGGTGAACACTAGAGTTGAGCGAAACGGGTCGAAAAATTTCAAAAGTCGCCGACTTTTGGCAAAGTCGGGTTTCATGAAACGAAACCCGACTCTAGGATGAGGTCGGCCACGAGGTTGGCGACTTACGCGCCAAAGTCGCGTTTCAAAAGTTTGTTTTGCGCTCTTTTTCAGCCAATCAGGATCCACGGACACTGTGGGCAACGTGATGACATAGGCACGGGTCACCACCATCTTTCAGAAGGGCATGCAAGTGATTGGCTTGCTTTGGTGGGCGTCACAGGGGGTATAAAAGGGCGTGCACGCCGACCGCCATCTTACTTCTGCCGATCTCAGTATAGGGAGAGGTTGCTGCTGATTCTGTAGGGAGAGCGTTAGGCAGGGAAGAAGACAAAAAAACTGCTTCTGCTGCTAGCGATTTGGCCTGCACAACACACCAGTCACTGTGTGTGCAGTGCAAGGGGAGGCTATATTGTGGTGTATCAGTGGTGTTGGTTGTTGGGCTGCCTTTTAAGGCTTCCTGACAGCTGCATTGCTGTTTACCCACTGCTCTGCAAACTGCTTTTTTAAAAGCAATCCAATCTCCCTTATCCTCTAGTCACTTTTGTCACAGCTGTGCCATCGAGCCTGTGACATAGCGCTCAGATATCAGTGGGCCTCACACAATCCAAAAGTGTCCAGTGTCCACAAGTGTCTGCAGAAATTCAAAATCTCCCTTATCCTCTAGTCACTTTGGTCACAGCTGTGCCATCGAGCCTGTCACATAGCGCTCAGATATTCATTGGGCCTCACACAATCCAAAAGTGTCCAGTGTCCACTAGTGTGAGAAGAAATTCAAAATCTCACTTATCCTCTAGTCACTTTGGTCACAGCAGTGCCATCGAGCCTGTCACATAGCGCTCAGATATTCATTGGGCCTCACACAATCCAAAAGTGTCCAGTGTCCACAAGTGTGAGAAGAAATTCAAAATCTCACTTATCCTCTAGTCACTTTGGTCACAGCAGTGCCATCGAGCCTGTCACATAGCGCTCAGATATTCATTGGGCCTCACACAATCCAAAAGTGTCCAGTGTCCACAAGTGTCTGCTGAAATTCAAAATCTCACTTATCCTCTAGTCACTTTGGTCACGGCTGTGCCATCGAGCCTGTCACATAGCGCTCAGATATTCATTGGGCCTCACACAATCCAAAAGTGTCCAGTGTCCACTAGTGTGAGAAGAAATTCAAAATCTCACTTATCCTCTAGTCACTTTGGTCACAGCAGTGCCATCGAGCCTGTCACATAGCGCTCAGATATTCATTGGGCCTCACACAATCCAAAAGTGTCCAGTGTCCACAAGTGTGAGAAGAAATTCAAAATCTCACTTATCCTCTAGTCACTTTGGTCACAGCAGTGCCATCGAGCCTGTCACATAGAGCTCAGATATTCATTGGGCCTCACACAATCCAAAAGTGTCCAGTGTCCACAAGTGTCTGCTGAAATTCAAAATCTCACTTATCCTCTAGTCACTTTGCTCACAGCAGTGCCATCGAGCCTGTCACATAGCGCTCAGATATTCATTGGGCCTCACACAATCCAAAAGTGTCCAGTGTCCACAAGTGTGAGAAGAAATTCAAAATCTCACTTATCCTCTAGTCGCTTTGGTCACAGCAGTGCCATCGAGCCTGTCACATAGCGCTCAGATATTCATTGGGCCTCACACTATCCAAAAGTGTCCAGTGTCCACAAGTGTCTGCTGAAATTCAAAATCTCACTTATCCTCTAGTCACTTTGGTCACAGCTGTGCCATCGAGCCTGTCACATAGCGCTCAGATATTCATTGGACCTCACACAATCCAAAAGTGTCCAGTGTCCACTAGTGTGAGAAGAAATTCAAAATCTCACTTATCCTCTAGTCACTTTGGTCACAGCAGTGCCATCGAGCCTGTCACATAGCGCTCAGATATTCATTGGGCCTCACACAATCCAAAAGTGTCCAGTGTCCACAAGTGTCTGCTGAAATTCAAAATCTCACTTATCCTCTAGTCACTTTGGTCACAGCAGTGCCATCGAGCCTGTCACATAGCGCTCAGATATTCATTGGGCCTCACACAATCCAAATGTGTCCAGTGTCCACAAGTGTCTGCTGAAATTCAAAAACTCCCTTATCCTCTAGTCACTTTTGTCACAGCTGTGCCAACAAGCCTGTCACATAGCGCTCAGATATTCATTGGGCCTCACACAATCCAAAAGTGTCCAGTGTCCACTAGTGTGAGAAGAAATTCAAAATCTCACTTATCCTCTAGTCACTTTGGTCACAGCAGTGCCATCGAGCCTGTCACATAGCGCTCAGATATTCATTGGGCCTCACACAATCCAAAAGTGTCCAGTGTCCACAAGTGTGAGAAGAAATTCAAAATCTCACTTATCCTCTAGTCACTTTGGTCACAGCAGTGCCATCGAGCCTGTCACATAGCGCTCAGATATTCATTGGGCCTCACACAATCCAAAAGTGTCCAGTGTCCACAAGTGTCTGCTGAAATTCAAAATCTCACTTATCCTCTAGTCACTTTGGTCACGGCTGTGCCATCGAGCCTGTCACATAGCGCTCAGATATTCATTGGGGCTCACACAATCCAAAAGTGTCCAGTGTCCACTAGTGTGAGAAGAAATTCAAAATCTCACTTATCCTCTAGTCACTTTGGTCACAGCAGTGCCATCGAGCCTGTCACATAGCGCTCAGATATTCATTGGGCCTCACACAATCCAAAAGTGTCCAGTGTCCACAAGTGTGAGAAGAAATTCAAAATCTCACTTATCCTCTAGTCACTTTGGTCACAGCAGTGCCATCGAGCCTGTCACATAGCGCTCAGATATTCATTGGGCCTCACACAATCCAAAAGTGTCCAGTGTCCACAAGTGTCTGCTGAAATTCAAAATCTCACTTATCCTCTAGTCACTTTGGTCACAGCAGTGCCATCGAGCCTGTCACATAGCGCTCAGATATTCATTGGGCCTCACACAATCCAAAAGTGTCCAGTGTCCACAAGTGTGAGAAGAAATTCAAAATCTCACTTATCCTCTAGTCACTTTGCTCACAGCAGTGCCATCGAGCCTGTCACATAGCGCTCAGATATTCATTGGGCCTCACACTATCCAAAAGTGTCCAGTGTCCACAAGTGTCTGCTGAAATTCAAAATCTCACTTATCCTCTAGTCACTTTGGTCACAGCTGTGCCATCGAGCCTGTCACATAGCGCTCAGATATTCATTGGACCTCACACAATCCAAAAGTGTCCAGTGTCCACTAGTGTGAGAAGAAATTCAAAATCTCACTTATCCTCTAGTCACTTTGGTCACAGCAGTGCCATCGAGCCTGTCACATAGCGCTCAGATATTCATTGGGCCTCACACAATCCAAAAGTGTCCAGTGTCCACAAGTGTCTGCTGAAATTCAAAATCTCACTTATCCTCTAGTCACTTTGGTCACAGCAGTGCCATCGAGCCTGTCACATAGCGCTCAGATATTCATTGGGCCTCACACAATCCAAAAGTGTCCAGTGTCCACAAGTGTCTGCTGAAATTCAAAAACTCCCTTATCCTCTAGTCACTTTTGTCACAGCTGTGCCATCAAGCCTGTCACATAGCGCTCAGATATTCATTGGCCTCACACAATCCAAAAGTGTCCAGTGTCCACAAGTGTGAGAAGAAATTCAAAATCTCACTTATCCTCTAGTCACTTTGCTCACAGCAGTGCCATCGAGCCTGTCACATAGCGCTCAGATATTCATTGGGCCTCACACAATCCAAAAGTGTCCAGTGTCCACTAGTGTGAGAAGAAATTCAAAATCTCACTTATCCTCTAGTCACTTTGGTCACAGCAGTGCCATCGAGCCTGTCACATAGCGCTCAGATATTCATTGGGCCTCACACAATCCAAAAGTGTCCAGTGTCCACAAGTGTGAGAAGAAATTCAAAATCTCACTTATCCTCTAGTCACTTTGGTCACAGCAGTGCCATCGAGCCTGTCACATAGCGCTCAGATATTCATTGGGCCTCACACAATCCAAAAGTGTCCAGTGTCCACAAGTGTCTGCTGAAATTCAAAATCTCACTTATCCTCTAGTCACTTTGGTCACGGCTGTGCCATCGAGCCTGTCACATAGCGCTCAGATATTCATTGGGCCTCACACAATCCAAAAGTGTCCAGTGTCCACTAGTGTGAGAAGAAATTCAAAATCTCACTTATCCTCTAGTCACTTTGGTCACAGCAGTGCCATCGAGCCTGTGACATAGCGCTCAGATATCAGTGGGCCTCACACAATCCAAAAGTGTCCAGTGTCCACAAGTGTCTGCAGAAATTCAAAATCTCCCTTATCCTCTAGTCACTTTGGTCACAGCTGTGCCATCGAGCCTGTCACATAGCGCTCAGATATTCATTGGGCCTCACACAATCCAAAAGTGTCCAGTGTCCACTAGTGTGAGAAGAAATTCAAAATCTCACTTATCCTCTAGTCACTTTGGTCACAGCAGTGCCATCGAGCCTGTCACATAGCGCTCAGATATTCATTGGGCCTCACACAATCCAAAAGTGTCCAGTGTCCACAAGTGTGAGAAGAAATTCAAAATCTCACTTATCCTCTAGTCACTTTGGTCACAGCAGTGCCATCGAGCCTGTCACATAGCGCTCAGATATTCATTGGGCCTCACACAATCCAAAAGTGTCCAGTGTCCACAAGTGTCTGCTGAAATTCAAAATCTCACTTATCCTCTAGTCACTTTGGTCACGGCTGTGCCATCGAGCCTGTCACATAGCGCTCAGATATTCATTGGGCCTCACACAATCCAAAAGTGTCCAGTGTCCACTAGTGTGAGAAGAAATTCAAAATCTCACTTATCCTCTAGTCACTTTGGTCACAGCAGTGCCATCGAGCCTGTCACATAGCGCTCAGATATTCATTGGGCCTCACACAATCCAAAAGTGTCCAGTGTCCACAAGTGTGAGAAGAAATTCAAAATCTCACTTATCCTCTAGTCACTTTGGTCACAGCAGTGCCATCGAGCCTGTCACATAGAGCTCAGATATTCATTGGGCCTCACACAATCCAAAAGTGTCCAGTGTCCACAAGTGTCTGCTGAAATTCAAAATCTCACTTATCCTCTAGTCACTTTGCTCACAGCAGTGCCATCGAGCCTGTCACATAGCGCTCAGATATTCATTGGGCCTCACACAATCCAAAAGTGTCCAGTGTCCACAAGTGTGAGAAGAAATTCAAAATCTCACTTATCCTCTAGTCGCTTTGGTCACAGCAGTGCCATCGAGCCTGTCACATAGCGCTCAGATATTCATTGGGCCTCACACTATCCAAAAGTGTCCAGTGTCCACAAGTGTCTGCTGAAATTCAAAATCTCACTTATCCTCTAGTCACTTTGGTCACAGCTGTGCCATCGAGCCTGTCACATAGCGCTCAGATATTCATTGGACCTCACACAATCCAAAAGTGTCCAGTGTCCACTAGTGTGAGAAGAAATTCAAAATCTCACTTATCCTCTAGTCACTTTGGTCACAGCAGTGCCATCGAGCCTGTCACATAGCGCTCAGATATTCATTGGGCCTCACACAATCCAAAAGTGTCCAGTGTCCACAAGTGTCTGCTGAAATTCAAAATCTCACTTATCCTCTAGTCACTTTGGTCACAGCAGTGCCATCGAGCCTGTCACATAGCGCTCAGATATTCATTGGGCCTCACACAATCCAAATGTGTCCAGTGTCCACAAGTGTCTGCTGAAATTCAAAAACTCCCTTATCCTCTAGTCACTTTTGTCACAGCTGTGCCAACAAGCCTGTCACATAGCGCTCAGATATTCATTGGGCCTCACACAATCCAAAAGTGTCCAGTGTCCACTAGTGTGAGAAGAAATTCAAAATCTCACTTATCCTCTAGTCACTTTGGTCACAGCAGTGCCATCGAGCCTGTCACATAGCGCTCAGATATTCATTGGGCCTCACACAATCCAAAAGTGTCCAGTGTCCACAAGTGTGAGAAGAAATTCAAAATCTCACTTATCCTCTAGTCACTTTGGTCACAGCAGTGCCATCGAGCCTGTCACATAGCGCTCAGATATTCATTGGGCCTCACACAATCCAAAAGTGTCCAGTGTCCACAAGTGTCTGCTGAAATTCAAAATCTCACTTATCCTCTAGTCACTTTGGTCACGGCTGTGCCATCGAGCCTGTCACATAGCGCTCAGATATTCATTGGGGCTCACACAATCCAAAAGTGTCCAGTGTCCACTAGTGTGAGAAGAAATTCAAAATCTCACTTATCCTCTAGTCACTTTGGTCACAGCAGTGCCATCGAGCCTGTCACATAGCGCTCAGATATTCATTGGGCCTCACACAATCCAAAAGTGTCCAGTGTCCACAAGTGTGAGAAGAAATTCAAAATCTCACTTATCCTCTAGTCACTTTGGTCACAGCAGTGCCATCGAGCCTGTCACATAGCGCTCAGATATTCATTGGGCCTCACACAATCCAAAAGTGTCCAGTGTCCACAAGTGTCTGCTGAAATTCAAAATCTCACTTATCCTCTAGTCACTTTGGTCACAGCAGTGCCATCGAGCCTGTCACATAGCGCTCAGATATTCATTGGGCCTCACACAATCCAAAAGTGTCCAGTGTCCACAAGTGTGAGAAGAAATTCAAAATCTCACTTATCCTCTAGTCACTTTGCTCACAGCAGTGCCATCGAGCCTGTCACATAGCGCTCAGATATTCATTGGGCCTCACACTATCCAAAAGTGTCCAGTGTCCACAAGTGTCTGCTGAAATTCAAAATCTCACTTATCCTCTAGTCACTTTGGTCACAGCTGTGCCATCGAGCCTGTCACATAGCGCTCAGATATTCATTGGACCTCACACAATCCAAAAGTGTCCAGTGTCCACTAGTGTGAGAAGAAATTCAAAATCTCACTTATCCTCTAGTCACTTTGGTCACAGCAGTGCCATCGAGCCTGTCACATAGCGCTCAGATATTCATTGGGCCTCACACAATCCAAAAGTGTCCAGTGTCCACAAGTGTCTGCTGAAATTCAAAATCTCACTTATCCTCTAGTCACTTTGGTCACAGCAGTGCCATCGAGCCTGTCACATAGCGCTCAGATATTCATTGGGCCTCACACAATCCAAAAGTGTCCAGTGTCCACAAGTGTCTGCTGAAATTCAAAAACTCCCTTATCCTCTAGTCACTTTTGTCACAGCTGTGCCATCAAGCCTGTCACATAGCGCTCAGATATTCATTGGCCTCACACAATCCAAAAGTGTCCAGTGTCCACAAGTGTGAGAAGAAATTCAAAATCTCACTTATCCTCTAGTCACTTTGCTCACAGCAGTGCCATCGAGCCTGTCACATAGCGCTCAGATATTCATTGGGCCTCACACAATCCAAAAGTGTCCAGTGTCCACTAGTGTGAGAAGAAATTCAAAATCTCACTTATCCTCTAGTCACTTTGGTCACAGCAGTGCCATCGAGCCTGTCACATAGCGCTCAGATATTCATTGGGCCTCACACAATCCAAAAGTGTCCAGTGTCCACAAGTGTGAGAAGAAATTCAAAATCTCACTTATCCTCTAGTCACTTTGGTCACAGCAGTGCCATCGAGCCTGTCACATAGCTCTCAGATATTCATTGGGCCTCACACAATCCAAAAGTGTCCAGTGTCCACTAGTGTGAGAAGAAATTCAAAATCTCACCTATCCTCTAGTCACTTTGGTCACAGCAGTGCCATCGAGCCTTTCACATAGCGCTCAGATATTCATTGGGCCTCACACAATCCAAAAGTGTCCAGTGTCCACAAGTGTGAGAAGAAATTCAAAATCTCACTTATCCTCTAGTCACTTTGGTCACAGCTGTGCCATCGAGCCTGTCACATAGCGCTCAGATATTCATTGGGCCTCACACAATCCAAAAGTGTCCAGTGTCCACTAGTGTGAGAAGAAATTCAAAATCTCACTTATCCTCTAGTCACTTTGGTCACAGCAGTGCCATCGAGCCTGTCACATAGCGCTCAGATATTCATTGGGCCTCACACAATCCAAAAGTGTCCAGTGTCCACTAGTGTGAGAAGAAATTCAAAATCTCACTTATCCTCTAGTCACTTTGCTCACAGCAGTGCCATCGAGCCTGTCACATAGCGCTCAGATATTCATTGGGCCTCACACAATCCAAAAGTGTCCAGTGTCCACAAGTGTCTGCTGAAATTCAAAATCTCCCTTATCCTCTAGTCACTTTTGTCACAGCTGTGCCATCAAGCCTGTCACATAGCGCTCAGATATTCATTGGGCCTCACACAATCCAAAAGTGTCCAGTGTCCACTAGTGTGAGAAGAAATTCAAAATCTCACTTATCCTCTAGTCACTTTGCTCACAGCAGTGCCATCGAGCCTGTCACATAGCGCTCAGATATTCATTGGGCCTCACACAATCCAAAAGTGTCCAGTGTCCACTAGTGTGAGAAGAAATTCAAAATCTCACTTATCCTCTAGTCACTTTGGTCACAGCAGTGCCATCGAGCCTGTCACATAGCGTTCAGATATTCATTGGGCCTCACACAATCCAAAAGTGTCCAGTGTCCACTAGTGTGAGAAGAAATTCAAAATCTCCCCTGTCCTATAGACAGCTTGTACCTTGTTTTACATTACTATATAGTTTGTTGGATTTTGTCTACATTTTTACCAAAAATGAGGAAGGCTGGTGGAAGAGGCCGTGGAATTGGGCGGGGGTTGCCAGCTGGTAATGATGGTGTTGGTGGTGGATCTGTTGGTTGTGGCAAGAGCAAAATAGGACCGAATGCAGGAGGTGTTGAGCCTGTGTCATCGTCTGGCTCCATAAGGCTTCGAAGGCTTAGTTTTCTAGGAGTTGGCAAACTGCTTTTAAAGCCAGAGCATCAGGAAAAAGTTTTGTCTTACATTGCTGACTCAGCCTCCAGCTCTATCGCCTCCTCTTCTTCAGTTGTAAAAAGTAAAAGCACTGAGTCGTCTTTGGAGGCTCATGTTCATGAACCACACCTTTCCTTGTGTCCTTCACCCCAACCAAGATTGAAGGATGACGCAGGCCATACTACTGATTACTCCATGGAGCTGTTTTCACATACCATGCCTGGATTATCAAGTGAAATGGTGAATTACCCAGGCCAAGATGAATCTGACATGGAGTGCACTGATGCACAGCCGCTGATGGATGATTCTGCTGGTACATTCACTCAGAGCACTACATTGTCCTCGCAGTGTACAGAGCCAGATTCTGACCCTGATGAGACTCAGGTGCCCCTTCCCGCACACTATACCACCATACACGGTGACACAGAGGAAGGTGCACATGACACTGAAGAGGAGGTGATGGATGACCCAGTTGTTGACCCAGATTGGCATACATTGGGGGAAGAGGGTGCTGCTTCCAATAGCTCAGATGAAGAGCATCCACAGCAGACATCGACATCGCAACAGCTGTTATTCGGCAGGCCCGGAGCACTCCAAAGACAGGTTCCAAAAATCAAAAGAGTTGCTGGACAGCTTGTCCAGAAGGTCAAAACATCACAGCGTGCTAGGCCGCAAAATGTCTGCCAAAGTAGGAAGAGTGCAGTGTGGCACTTTTTTGAACAAAATCCTCATGATCAGGCCAAGGTTATCTGTAAGAAGTGCGCAAAGACCTTTAGCCGAGGGAAATATCTGAAAAATTTGAATACCAGTTGCATGCTTAGACATTTAACCAGCATGCACTTGCAAGCGTGGACACAACACCAAACCTCAAGTGCCACATGTGCAACTGATCACAACGAAGGTAGTCAGCAACGCTACATTGTTTCCCCCACTGTAAGCCCACCCGTTAGCACAGCAGCAAATGTTGAGGTGTCGTTGCAAGGCCACAGCAGTCAGGGAATCCCACTGTTATATCAACGAAAGACTGATTCTAGGCCATCAGAAAGAACACCAACTCCATCACCATCATCAACCCTCTCTCAGTCCGCCCTGTCCACCGCTACTTCCACCATATGCAGCTCTCAAGTCCAGCTCACCCTCCCAGACACTATGAGTAGGTCAAGAAAGTATTCAGTCTCTCATCCGAGTACACTGGGTTTGAACGCCCACATTGCCAAACTAATCTCGTTTGAGATGATGCCCTTTCGGTTGGTGGAAAGCACAGCTTTCCGCGAACTCATGGCCTATGCAGTACCACGCTATGACCTACCCAGTCGCCACTTCTTCTCTCGCAAAGCCATCCCAGCCCTCCACCATCATGTGAAAGACCGCATTGTCCATGCACTCAAGCAGTCAGTGAGAGGAAAGGTGCACCTTACAACTGATGCATGGTCCAGTCGCCATGGCCAGGGCCGTTATGTGTCCATCACTGCGCACTGGGTTAATGTGGTGGATGCAGGGTCCACAGGGGACAGCGGTGGTGGGACAGTGCTGCCTAGCCCACGGTATAGTAAACAGTTGGCTGTAGGCGTTCGACCCTCCTCCTCCTCCTCCTCCTCCAGAAGCGAAAGCTCGTCCACAGAGCGCAGTCGTACGAGCACTCCATCTGCAGCTGCCACTGTTGCACACGAGGTGTCCCCCTATCGAGCAGCTAGTGGAAAGCGTCAGCAGGCTGTGTTGCAGATGATGTGTTTGGGTGACAGACACACCGCCGAGGTGCTGGCCGAGTACTTTCAGCGACAAACTGAGTCATGGCTGGGCAGTGTACATCTTGAGGCAGGCAAGGTAGTTAGTGATAACGGCCGTAATTTTGTGGCAGCCATAGCCCTTTCAAAACTCAGACACATACCTTGCTTGGCTCACACCTTGAACCTGGTGGTGCAGTGCTTCCTCAAAAATTATTCGGAGTTAACAGCCCTGCTCCAGAAGGTGCGAAGACTGTGCGCGCACATCCGCCGGTCACCTGTACACTCCGTTCGTATGCAGAAGCTGCAGCGATTGCTCCACCTTCCCAACCACCGCCTCATTATCGACATTGCAACAAGGTGGAACTCCACCCTGCACATGGTGGAGCGGCTGTGCGAGCAGAGGCAGGCCATAATGCATTTGTGGGAGGATACATGGCCAGGCACTTTGAGAGCAGACATGGAGTTGACCGGTGTGCAGTGGTCGAAGCTGAAAGACCTCTGTAAAGTCCTTCAGTGTTTTGAGGAATGCACACGGCTGGTAAGTGCAGACGACGCCATCCTAAGCATGAGCATCCCACTTATGCGTCTGCTCATGCAAACTTTGACGCACCTTAAGGAGCAGGCTTCTGCAGCCAATGTTGATGAGGAGGAAGAGGAGGAGGGAATCCTTGATGACATTCAGCCATTGTCTGCTCAGGGACCTCTCCTGGATGAGGTGGAGGAAGAAGAGGAGGAGGAGGAGGATGATGGGGATGATTACTTAGGGGAGGAGGATGCATCTCGTGGGGCAAGTGAAAATGTTGGCGTGGCAAGGTCTGGTACAGGGTTTGTGCGTGACTGGAGGGATGTGGATTTGCCAGAAAGTGCTCCTCCACCCAGCACTCGCAGTGCATCATTGACACCGGGAACATTGGCCCACATGTCAGATTATGCCTTGCGGATCCTAAAAAGGGACCCCCGCATTGCCAAAATGATGAACGATGACGACTACTGGTTGGCCAGCATCCTGGATCCACGCTATAAAGGCAAATTACAAAACATCATGCCACAGGAGAACCTTGACCTAATATTGGCTAATAAACAAGCAACTCTGGTAAATCGGTTGCTTGAGGCATTCCCAGCACACAGCAGCGGTGATGGTTCTCACACGAGCCGTACGGGCCGGGGTCAGCTTGGCAGAGGTGTTCGTGGTGCACACAGCAGAAGTGGCGTTGGAGACAGGGGTTTCATGACAATGTTGTGGACTGAGTTTTCAAGTACCGCTCACACAACTGGTAATACTGCATCTATGGAAAGTGACAGGAGACAGCAGTTGTCAACTATGGTTACAAACTACTTTTCTTCCCATATCGATGTTCTCCCACACAGGTCATTCCCCTTTGGCTATTGGGCCGCTAAACTGGACACCTGGCCTGAATTGGCACAATATGCCTTACAGGAGCTCGCTTGCCCAGCTGCAAGTGTGCTATCGGAAAGAGTCTTCAGTGCAGCTGGATCAATCCTGACAGAAAAAAGGACCCGTCTGTCAACCCAAAATGTGGATGATCTAACCTTCATTAAAATGAACCACGCATGGGTTTCCAAGGATTTTGTCCCACCTTCCCCTGATACCACATAGGGTGACAGAAAAATGGCTTGCTTTGGTCCACCTCTTCCTGGGACTTGACCTATTTCACCTTTTGCATCAGCTGAATGTCCAACATCAACATATGCCACTTTCTAAAACTCCCTAACTGTGCTGCCTCCCCCCCCATGGCCGGGGTCACCACCTAGCGCACGACACCGTGCGAGTGCCGTTGCCCTGGACAGGTGGGTAGGCCGACTCTTGGGCGCGGGCACTGGCACAGGGTCCCTCATAGTGCAATCAAGTGTCTCTGACGGTGGTGGTGCACACCCGCCGTCAGACACACCGCCGTACTATGAGGGGCCCAGTGCCAGTACCGACGCCCACGAGTGGGCCCCCCTTGCTTGGGCAGGGCCCCAGCATTTGCAATCTTTACCTTTCCCTGCTCCTCCGCTGTGTAGTCTGGGCCGTCAAATCCATACTGGGCCTGACACCGTCTGAGCCTGCCTCCTGATGTATAGACATATATTTTGAATGTGTACGCTATCCATACATGTTATCCGGGGATACGGTACCCTTTCTCACCTTTGTGCAATCACGTGCAATCCATACTGGGCCTAACACCGTCTGAGCCTGCCTCCTGATGTATAGACATATCTTTTGAATGTGTACGCTATCCATACATGTTATCTGGGGATACGGTACCCTTTCTAACCTTTGTGCAATCACGTGCAATCCATACTGGGCCTGACACCGTCTGAGCCTGCCTCCTGATGTATAGACATATATTTTCAATGTGTACGCTATCCATACATGTTATCTGGGGATACGGAACCCTTTCTCACCTTTGTGCAATCACGTGCAATCCATACTGGGCCTGACACCGTCTGAGCCTGCCTCCTGATGTATAGACATATATTTTGAATGTGTACGCTATCCATACATGTTATCTGGGGATACGGAACCCTTTCTCACCTTTGTGCAATCACGTGCAATCCATACTGGGCCTGACACCGTCTGAGCCTGCCTCCTGATGTATAGACATATATTTTGAATGTGTACACTATGCTATCCATACATGTTATCCGGGGATACGGTACCCTTTCTCACCTTTGTGCAATCACGTGCAAGCCATACTGGGCCTAACACCGTCTGAGCCTGCCTCCTGATGTATTGACATATATTTTGAATGTGTACGCTATCCATACATGTTATCCGGGGATACGGTACCCTTTCTCACCTTTGTGCAATCACGTGCAATCCATACTGGGCCTAACACCGTCTGAGCCTGCCTCCTGATGTATAGACATATATTTTGAATGTGTACGCTATCCATACATGTTATCTGGGGATACGGTACCCTTTCTCACCTTTGTGCATTCACGTGCAATCCATACTGGGCCTAACACCGTCTGAGCCTGCCTCCTGATGTATAGACATATATTTTGAATGTGTACGCTATCCATACATGTTATCTGGGGATACGGAACCCTTTCTCACCTTTGTGCAATCACGTGCAATCCATACTGGGCCTAACACCGTCTGAGCCTGCCTCCTGATGTATAGACATATATTTTGAATGTGTACGCTATCCATACATGTTATCTGGGGATACGGAACCCTTTCTAACCTTTGTGCAATCACGTGCAATCCATACTGGGCCTGACACCGTCTGAGCCTGCCTCCTGATGTATAGACATATATTTTGAATGTGTACACTATCCATACATGTTATCTGGGGATACGGAACCCTTTCTCACCTTTGTGCAATCACGTGCAATCCATACTGGGCCTGACACCATCTGAGCCTGCCTCCTGATGTATAGACATATATTTTGAATGTGTACGCTATCCATACATGTTATCTGGGGATGCGGAACCCTTTCTCACCTTTGTGCAATCACGTGCAATCCATACTGGGCCTGACACCGTCTGAACCTGCCTCCTGATGTATAGACATATATTTTGAATGTGTACACTATGCTATCCATACATGTTATCCGGGGATATGGTACCCTTTCTCACCTTTGTGCAATCACGTGTAATCCATACTGGGCCTGAGAACAGATGGCGAGCTGTTAAGCAAGCTACAGCACCTGTGGTTTGCACACGTAAGTTTTTCATTTTTTCAGGAATGACGGTTAGGCCTAATTCCGGAACTGCGGTTGACCTGCACTTACTGGGAAATCATCGTTCGCGGGTAATAATTGTAATCACAGATCCCCATCACTAACGTTGTTCAGCGGGTTATCTGCACCTGTAAGCGACAAACGCTGGCCTTTTCAGTGTAGCGCACATGCAGCCACGGACATGTAAGGGCATGACACACCAGTTATTGGCCAATCTCATGTGCCAGAGCCTCACGTGTCCCTCTAGTAAGCCAGACTCGGACCGCGGGGCATGACGGAGTCTCGTTCGTTAACGGAATTAAGCTTGCAATGTGTGCATCTGTTCTGTAGCTTGCATGGTTGAGGTTTCCCAGGTGGAGTCGAATTAAACCGTAGGCTCCACTCCTGGTGGTGCCCTTCTGGACATTCCTTTAAGGTTCAGCTTTGCAACCATACTGCCCACGTAAAACAAACACTTTGCCTTCATGAACGCTGTTTGGAGGGTCATGACTCATGGGAATAACGCCGCCCAATCAAATAACCTGCTAGAGAGATCCTTCGTTGCTCCCAAGCATGACATCACACTCCCTAGGAGGAAGGTAATGCCACTGTGGCGACCGTACTCCTGGGGGCGACACAAGTGCACTGATGCCCAGCCACTGCTCGATGAATCTGCTGGTACATTGACCCAGACCACTACATTCCCCTCGCACGCTACACGGCCTGAATCTGACCCTGATGAAACTCAGGTTACCCTTCCCATATACAGTTCCATCTTACACGGTGACAAAGAGGAAGCTGCAGATGAAAGTGCAGGTTCGGCCCACCCGCCATCAGACACACCACCGTACTATCAGGGGCCCTGTGCCAGTGCCGTCGTCAACGAGTGGGCCCCCCCTGCTTGATCAGGATCACAGCACTTGCAAGGTTGAAATACTGTGCAGTGAGATGGAATATGGGAACGACGAGGAGTCCAGACTAGTACAGGGATTCCATAGCGAGGAGACTTATTTGATTGTTTTCAATGTTGGGACAGCAATTTTTGGGGAGCACTATACTCTGGAGAATGATAGATGGGGCCCACCATACACTGGAACATTCCAAAGGTGGACATCAGACACTGGAGCAGCATTTACAGGGCCCATTATACACTAGAGCATTAGAAATGGGGCCCATTATGTTTGGAGCATTATTTGGGCCCATAAGACAGTGGAGCTTCATCCATGGGGACCAACATATACTGTAGCATTATGTGGAGCTCATCATATACTGTTTCAAACATTATATGGGACCAATGATTCTGTATGGAGAAATAGATGGGCCTCGTCATGAGATGTAAAAAGTGAGGTATTTTTCATTGTACTATACCGCTATTTCTCTGCCGTATCGGAGCATGATGAGTTGTGGTATGTGTTAAAGGGGCGCTCTTTCGCCCAGGGCACATGAAAACCTGGAGCCAGCCCTCCCCCCCCACAACTTTAGCCAAATAACCCCCATTTTTCAGTGCGTAACTTGTATTATGAAGTTAATTAAGGTTGACAAGCTTAAGTAAGAAGAATTGATGCTTTTGGCATTCAAATGGGCACTGTAGGTGTGTTTCCTGTCCTCCTCTCACTGCCGACTTTTATTCCCCATTGACTTGCATTGGGTTTCGTGTTTCGGGACGACCCCGACTTTTCCCTATAATCGGACGATCTTGCTCGACCCGACTTTTGGAAAAGTCGGGTTTCACGAAACGAAACTCGACCCTAAAAAAACAAAAGTCGCTCAACTCTAGTGAACACTTTTTCACACAAGTTTAAGCATCCATTTTTTTAATTCATGCAACGGAATGGAGCAATTATAAGGGATTGCGCAGCAGTGACCCAAACATTTCATGATCTAGTCTTCCTTTTTTGCTCTCCTTATAGTGGCTCTGGTCGATCGGTGTGGAGTCCTCCCCTAATGGGTGGACAGCCCCTTTAATATTCTGGAGAAATAAGAAGAGGCCCAATTCTACCTCTGGCACCTGGTCCACTTTTGTCTCCCTATTGCACCCACATTTTTGTGGCCATGTTAGTGTGTGACCATCTCCACAATGTTTATGGTGGTCCATAGACTTCCCATAAAGAATCACATGAATGCGCTCAGATTTCATTGTGGCCGTTGGGAGCCTCATGGTGATAAAGTTTTATGACTAGGGGCAATCTATGGCCACTTAGGAGACACTGTTTATTGGGAACGTTCTCTGTCTGTCACTGTTAGAGGGGGCACTCTGATGAATATGGATGGGGGTTCTCATTGCAGGCATTGTTTATGGGGAAATATTATTGGGCACTCTCTACCTGACACTGATAATGGGGTACGCAGACCTCTAATGAAAGGGTTACTTCCTTTTGGCTGGTGGTGATCCCATAGGTTAGTGGTGATAAAAGTTCCATAAATAGGGGCAATATCATGCAGTAAATGGGGCACTGTGTAAAAAGTTACATTAATGGGGGCACTTGCCCACTGGCACTGTTAATCTGCCATTGGGGGCACTCTTATGCTGTTGACTGTCCATATATAGCAGTTTTTAGTGGCATTGTTTATCAAGTACCATTAATAGGGCACTCTGTGGATAGTGCTATTATTGGGGCACCCATCACTCACTCATACAAGTGCATCTCAAAAAATTAGAATATCATCAAAAAGTTAATTTATTTCAGTTCTTCAATACAAAAAGTGAATTTCCTATATTCTATAGAGTCATTACACACAGAGTGATCTATTCCACGTGTTTATTTCTGCTAATGTTGATGATTATGGCTTACAGCCAAAGAAAACCCAAAAGTCATTATCTCAGTAAATTAAAATACTTTATAACACCAGCTGAAATGTTGGCCTACTGAAATGTATGTTCAGTAAATGTGCTCAATACTTGGTCGGGGCTCCTTTTTCATCAATTTCTGCATCAATGCGGCGTAGCATGGAGGCAATCAGCCTGTGGCATTGCTGAGGGGCTATGGAAGCCCAGGTTGCTTTGATAGCAGCCTTCAGCTCGTCTGCATTGTTGTGTCTGCTGTCTCTCATCTTCCTCTTGACAAGACTCCATAGATTCTCTATGGGGTTAAAGTCAATCGATTTTGCTGCCAATCAAGTACAGTGATACTGTTGTTTGTAAACCAGGTATTGGTACTTTTGGCAGTGTGGACAGGGGCCAAGTCCTGCTGGAGAATGACATTTCCATCTCCATAAAGCTTGTCGGCAGAGGGAAGCATGAAGTGCTCTAAAATGTCCTGGCAGACAGCTGCGCTGACTTTGGTCTTGATAAAACACAGTGGACCTACACCAGCAGATGACAAGTCTCTCCAAACCATCACTGATTGTGGAGACTTCACACTAGACCTCCAGCAGCTTGGATTGTGGCCTCTCCACTCTTCCTCCAGACTCTGGGAACTTGATTTCCAAGTGAAATGCAAAATTTACTTTCATCTGAAAACAACATCTTGGACCACTGACAACAGTCCAGTTCTTTTTCTCCTTGGCCCAGGTAAGACGCTTCTGGTGTTGTCTATTGGTCATGTGTGGCTTGACACGAGGAATTAGACACTTGTAGCCCATGTCCTGGGTACATGTAACGCCTAGGAGAGGCGTGCTACCAAGAGTGGACCATCTGAGTCGTGGCACCAAACCTTCCCTGGGTAAGCTATCCTGTTGGGACCAACCTCTATACAGGGATCGTTTGTGGCAGGCCCAGGGGATTCAAGTACCTCGACAGTTGGAGACAAGATGGTGGCTCAATGGAGGAAAGATGATAATGCTCAGGACAGAGGGAACCAAAAAGAACAGGAGGGGAGGCAGGAGACAGAGGTCAGATCCCAAGGGCTGCGGGGACTAGGGAAAGGAGCAGGAACAGGAGACCACCAGGACAGATGAGGAAGGCTGGGACTGCAGGAGACACAAGAGGATAAAACAGGTAACCACAAGGTAGACAAGGACACGAGAAACAACATGCAAACGGGCCTAAGCACTGGTACAGGATATACACAATAATCAGGCGCCTCCACTAAGGGAGGGTGGCCTGATATACCTGTCAGCTCAACTCCATTGGCCAGGTGGTGCTTCCGGGTCAGGACACCGTAGTGGCTAAAGGTGCTGACAATGCCCGCGTCCGCGACCTAGTGCGCATGTGCAAGACTCGAAGTTCCGCCGCCAACCACGCGGCCGACAGCGCAGGAGGAGCACGCCATGATCCCCGTCCAGCAGCACACCCGGCCACAGCCTTAGCAATATGTCTGTGTGTGGTGGCTCTTGAAGCAATGACTCCAGCAGCAGTCCACTCCTTGTGAATTTCCCACAAATTTTTGAATGGCTCTTTCTTAACAATCCTGTCAAGGCTGCGGTTATCCCGGTTGCTTGTGCACCTTTTTCTACCACATTTTCCTTCCACTCAACTTTCCATTAATATGCTTGGATACAGCACTCTGTGAACAGCCGGCCTCTTAAACAATGACCTTTTGTGGCTTCCCCTCCTTGTGGAGTGTGTCAGTGACTGCCTTCTGGACATCTGTCAGGTCAGCAGTCTTCCCCATGATTGTGGAGCTACTGAAACAGACTTAGGGACCTTTATAAACACTTAGAAGCCTTTACAGGTGTTTTTGTTAATTATTCTAATTTACTGAGATAATGACTTTTGGGTTTCATTGGCTGTAAGCCATAATCATCAACATTACCAGAAATAAACACGTGGAATAGATCACTCTGTGTGTAATGACTCTATAGAATAGAGGAGATTCACTTTTTGCATTGAAGAACTAAAAATTTAATTAACTTTTTGATGATATTCTAATTTTGTGAGAGCATCTATATATACACATGGTCACTTCTCATCCTCTTAAGCCTCTTTCACACATCCGTTTTGCGCCGTCAGGCGAGATCCGGCTTTTTTTTTTAAAACCGGATCCGACGAAATGCAATGCCGGATCCGGTTTTTCCCCATCGACTTGTATTAGCGCCGGATGGCATTGCGGTTCGTCCGTTTTTTGCCGGATGCGGCTATTTGTCTCATTCCGGCGTCTGGAAAAAACGGCTACTGTAACGTTTTTTGTCACCAGCGATAAAGCCGGAAGCGCCGGATCCGACGCTTCCGGCTTTTTGCCACAATGAAAGTCTATGGGCGTCGGAATGCGCCGGATCCAGAAAAAGACGGATCCAGCCACTGGATCCGTTTTTTTAAGTCTGCGCATGCTCAGATCCAATTGGCCAGCCCCCAGGAAACAGATATAACCTGCTAGACGGATCCGGCAGAAAAACGAATCTGTTTCTACAGTTCTCCAAAAAATCTCTTACACTTAACGGGGGCACTGTTTAGAAAGAGATATTAATGGGGGCACTATCTGGTTGGCACTGTTAATGGGAACATTTTGATACTGTTTATAAAGCATCATGGTTGGGACTTTTCACAATTTTGGTGGGAATTGTTTTTTTTTATGAAGTAGCATTTGTCTGACAATTTCTGTCTGGCACTGACAATGTGGGCACTGATGCCTCACATAAAAATAATTTCTCCTTTTCTTTTTGCCTTATAAGGTTCTTATAAGGTTCTTGAATGGCCATAGTTATGGCCCAGTGGTCTTCAAGGTGATAAAGCCCCTTAGATAGGGGGTTAATCTTGTGCAGGTAAGAGGGCACTGTCACAATCCATTTTTGGTTTGGTGGCAGCTCTGGTTCCTCTCAGTTTAAAACTTTTTTCCTTTTGGGGTTAATGTCAGTTATTCTCCCGCTTGCAATCTGGTGTTACTGCAGTGCTGCTGGGTCAACTGATGTGGTGGCGACCACTCCCACCATTCTTTAAAAGGTCTCCTGATGCATCAGCTGACTGTTGGTGATACAGGTCCATTCTGGAGACCAGCCTAGCAGGAGCAGCTCTCTGGTGTCAGCCTCGTCTCGTGTTTGGAGTCCAGTTGCTGTTATTATCTGCGATGTGGAGCTTCGCAGCGGTGTACATAAGCCCCTGTGTGTTATTACTTGTAGTGGCTAGGCTAGCGCCCTATGCCGGCCAGTGCACTAGCCAGGGCAGTTTAGGTGATAGTGAGGGATGAGGAATCCTGACGGCGGCGGGGGGAAGGACCCGCATAGGGCGTTAGGTGAGTGCAGGGACAGGCTCAGGTTGGAGTTCAGGTGGTGCTCATCCCTCATTCCCTATTGTTAGGGTTTTCCCTTCACCTTTTCCATCCAGTTGCTTGTGAGTTGTGCCATCTGCTGACCGACCGCCAGTTGGGACAAGTCACACCGTGATAGTCACACCGTGACAGGCACCTTTTGACTGACACTGTTATTAGTTTCATTGGGGCACTTCTATACTGTTTATGGAGAGTTTCCATAGTTGGAAATGTTTATTTGGGTATTGACATTGTTTTTAGGGGCACTCTGGCATTGTTTATAAAGTATCATTATTGCGGCACTCTCAGGCGGCACTGTATATGGGGGCATACTGGCATTTTTTAGGTTGGAAATTTGACACTGTTTATGGGATCACTGTGGTATTGTGGTATCTTATCATCTCCCGCCTCGACTACTGCAACCTCCTACTCTCTGGCCTCCCCTCTAGCACTCTGGCTCCGCTCCAGTCCACCCTACACTCTGCTGCCCGACTAATCCACCTGTCTCCCCGCTATTCTCCAGCCTCCCCCCTATGCCAGGCCCTTCACTGGCTTCCTATCGCCCAGAGGCTCCAATTCAAAACCCTAACCATGACATACAAAGCCATCCACAACCTGTCTCCTCCATACATCTGTGACATGGTCTCTAGGTACCTACCCGCACGCAACCTTCGATCATCTCAAGATCTCCTTCTCTACTCCCCCCTTATCTCTTCTTCCCACAACCGCATACAAGACTTCTCCCGTGCTTCCCCCATACTCTGGAACTCTCTGCCGCAACATATCAGACTCTCACCATCAACGGAAACCTTCAAGAAGAACCTGAAGACCCACCTGTTCCGACAAGCCTACAGCCTGCAATGATCCTCGGTCTACTGAACCACCGCACGACCAGCTCTACCCTCTCCTACTGTATCCTCACCCATCCCTGTAGACTGTGAGCCCTCGCGGGCAGGGTCCCCTCTCCTTATGTACTTGTGTGTCCCTTCTCTTTCACATTTACTATACTTGTCTATATTTCCCCTTTTCACATGTACAGCGCCATGGAATAAATGGCGCTATATAAATGCATAATAATAATAATAATTGTTTACAAACTATCATTATTGCGGCACTGTTTATGAGGGCAGTCTGGCATTGCTTATGGGTGGACTCTGACACTGTTTATGGGGGAACTCTGGTATTGTTTATAAAATATCATTATTGGGGCACTATTGGCACTGTTTATGGGGGAACTCTGACACTGATTTTGGGAGAACGCTGGTAAATACCATTATTGGAGCACTCTCGGGTGGCACTGTTTATGGGGGAAACCTGACACTGTTTATGGGGGAACTCTGACATTATTTATGGGATCACTCTAGTATTATTTTAAAGTATTATTGGCGCATTCTTAGGCTACACTGTTTATGGGGGAACTCTGACACTGTTTATGGGGCACTGTGGTATTTTTTATAAAGTATCATTATTGGAGCACTGTCAGGTTGCTTTGTTCATGGGTGCACTCTAACACTGTTTATGGGGCACGCTGGCATTGTTTATATGGGGACTCTGACATTGTTTATGGGGGCACTCTGGCATTGTTTATAATTGGCACTCTGACACTGTTTATAAAGTATCGTTATTGGGGCTCTCTCAGGCATCACTGTATATGGAGGCACTCTGTGATTTTTTAGGTTTGAACTCTGGCATTATTTGTGGGGGGACTCTTACACTGTTTAGAAAGTATCATTATTGGAGCATTCTCAGGCTGCACTGTTTATGGGGCACTCTGGCATTGTTTATGGGGGGACTCTTACACTGTTTATAAAGTATCATTATTGGGGCACTGTTATGGGGGCACTGTTTATGAGCAGTCTTAGACCTTACACAAATGTGTGACTGCTCCTCCTCTTATTGCATAGGTTCCTCTGTGGCCATCATCGTGGGCAGTGGTGGCCCCCTAGGTCTTCATGTTGATGGGGATCCCTATCCATGGGCTCCATGCGCCTTTCCTATAATTTAGACCCATTAGGTGCCAAAAAATGTAGAAGAACATGCAATTTTATAAGAGTAAGAGGAGAAGTTGAATTCTGGATGTTGTGGGAGATGTCTGGAAGGTGGTGGGATTATCTGAGGGTCTTTTGTAAAGTCTATGGCCAGGAACCAGGGAAACTTTCACTTTGGAGCAGAAGCTGTAAATCCCTGGTTAGAGCAATGTAATCCCTTAAACCCGCTTCTGACGTAGACTCTTTGGCATTTCCTCGTAATGCTGAGGAGCCTGAAGACTCTTCTCGTTACACTACAGATGTGATTGGTAACACGTGTGTAGAATACACACATGACTCACTGGACCCAGCGGAGACGTTGACTGGCGCGTTTCAAGTCCTGCCAGCGATGTTAACACACTGATTAGATTTAACTGGGCCGAGATTCTGGATATGGAATTTATCATTCAATAAAGACAGATCTTTATCATGTAACCCACCCAGCCGTGTCCTGGACCCTCAACCGCAGCCGGACTGATCTGCATCTCCAGAAGACATGACGGTCAAAGTCATTTGTCTTTTTTTATTGTTTTGGATCATCAGCAAACAAAGAATTTATTTTTGTTCTTTTCATTATTTAACCCCTTAACCCCCAAGGGTGGTTTGCACGTTCATGACCGGGCCAATTTTTACAATTCTGACCACTGTCCCTTTATGAGGTCATAACTCTTGAACGCTTCCATGGATCCTGGTGATTCTGACAATGTTTTCTCGTGACTAGAGTTGAGCGAAACGGGTCGAAAAAATTCAAAAGTCGCCGACTTTTGGCAAAGTCGGGTTTCATGAAACGAAACCCGACCCTAGGATGAGGTCGGCCACGAGGTCGGCGACTTACGCGCCAAAGTCGCGTTTCAAAAGTTTGTTTTGCGCTCTTTTTCAGCCAATCAGGATCCACGGACACTGTGGGCAACGTGATGACATAGGCACGGGTCACCACCATCTTTCAGAAGGGCATGCAAGTGATTGGCTTGCTTTGGTGGGCGTCACAGGGGGTATAAAAGGGCGTGCACGCCGACCGCCATCTTACTTCTGCCGATCTTAGTATAGGGAGAGGTTGCTGCTGATTCTGTAGGGAGAGCGTTAGGCAGGGAAGAAGACAAAAAAACTGCTTCTGCTGCTAGCGATTTGGCCTGCACAACACACAAGTCACTGTGTGTGCAGTGCAAGGGGAGGCTATATTGTGGTGTATCAGTGGTGTTGGTTGTTGGGCTGCCTTCTAAGGCTTCCTGACACGCTGGCATTGCTGTTTACCCACTGCTCCGCAAACTGCTTTTTTAAAAGCAATCCAATCTCCCTTATCCTCTCGTCACTTTGGTCACAGGCAGCTGTGCCATCGAGCGTGTCACATAGCGCTCAGATATCAGTGGGCCGCACACAATCCACAAGTGTCCAGTGTCCAAAAGTGTACGCAGAGATTCAAAATCTCCATTATCCTCTCGTCACTTTGGTCACAGGCAGCTGTGCCATCGAGCGTGTCACATAGCGCTCAGATATCAGTGGGCCGCACACAATCCACAAGTGTCCACTGTCCACAAGTGTACGCAGAGATTCAAAATCTCCATTATCCTCTCGTCACTTTGGTCACAGGCAGCTGTGCCATCGAGCGTGTCACATAGCGCTCAGATATCAGTGGGCCGCACACAATCCACAAGTGTCCACTGTCCACAAGTGTACGCAGAGATTCAAAATCTCCATTATCCTCTCGTCACTTTGGTCACAGGCAGCTGTGCCATCGAGCGTGTCACATAGCGCTCAGATATCAGTGGGCCGCACACAATCCACAAGTGTCCAGTGTCCAAAAGTGTACGCAGAGATTCAAAATCTCCATTATCCTCTCGTCACTTTGGTCACAGGCAGCTGTGCCATCGAGCGTGTCACATAGCGCTCAGATATCAGTGGGCCGCACACAATCCACAAGTGTCCAGTGTCCAAAAGTGTACGCAGAGATTCAAAATCTCCATTATCCTCTCGTCACTTTGGTCACAGGCAGCTGTGCCATCGAGCGTGTCACATAGCGCTCAGATATCAGTGGGCCGCACACAATCCACAAGTGTCCACTGTCCACAAGTGTACGCAGAGATTCAAAATCTCCATTATCCTCTCGTCACTTTGGTCACAGGCAGCTGTGCCATCGAGCGTGTCACATAGCGCTCAGATATCAGTGGGCCGCACACAATCCACAAGTGTCCAGTGTCCAAAAGTGTACGCAGAGATTCAAAATCTCCATTATCCTCTCGTCACTTTGGTCACAGGCAGCTGTGCCATCGAGCGTGTCACATAGCGCTCAGATATCAGTGGGCCGCACACAATCCACAAGTGTCCAGTATCCAAAAGTGTACGCAGAGATTCAAAATCTCCATTATCCTCTCGTCACTTTGGTCACAGGCAGCTGTGCCATCGAGCGTGTCACATAGCGCTCAGATATCAGTGGGCCGCACACAATCCACAAATGTGTCCACTGTCCACAAGTGTACGCAGAGATTCAAAATCTCCATTATCCTCTCGTCACTTTGGTCACAGGCAGCTGTGCCATCGAGCGTGTCACATAGCGCTCAGATATCAGTGGGCCACACACAATCCACAAGTGTCCAGTGTCCAAAAGTGTACGCAGAGATTCAAAATCTCCATTATCCTCTCGTCACTTTGGTCACAGGCAGCTGTGCCATCGAGCATGTCACATAGCGCTCAGATATCAGTGGGCCGCACACAATCCACAAGTGTCCACTGTCCACAAGTGTGTGCAGAAATTCTAAAACTCCCCTGTCCTATAGACACCTTGTACCTTGTTTTACATTACTATATAGTTTGTTGGATTTTGTCTACATTTCTACCAAAAATGAGGAAGGCTGGTGGAAGAGGCAGTGGAATTGGGCGGGGGTTGGCAGCTGGTAATGATGGTGTTGGTGGTGGATCTGATGGTAGTGGCAAGAACAAAATAGGACCAAATGCAGGAGGTGCTGACCCTGCGTCATCGTCTGTCTACATAAGGCCTCGAACGCTTAGTTTTCTAGGAGTTGGCAAACCGCTTTTAAAGGCAGAGCATCAGGAAAAAGTTTTGTCTTACATTGCTGACTCAGCCTCCAGCTCTATCGCCTCCTCTTCTTCAGTTGTAAAAAGTAAAAGCACTGAGTCGTCATTGGAGGCTCATGTTCATGAACCACACCTTTCCTTGTGTCCTTCACCCCAACCAAGATTGAAGGATGACGCAGGCCATACTACTGATTACTCCATGGAGCTGTTTTCACATACCATGCCTGGATTATCAAGTCAAATGGTGAATTACCCAGGCCAAGATGAATCTGACATGGAGTGCACTGATGCACAGCCGCTGATGGATGATTCTGCTGGTACATTCACTCAGAGCACTACATTGTCCTCGCAGTGTACAGAGCCAGATTTTGACCCTGATGAGACTCAGGTGCCCCTTCCCGCACACTATACCACCATACACGGTGGCACAGAGAAAGGTGCACATGACATAGAAGAGGAGGTGATGGATGACCCAGTTGTTGACCCAGATTGGCATCCATTGGGGGAAGAGGGTGCTGCTTCCAATAGCTCAGATGAGGAGCATCCACAGCAGACATCGACATCGCAACAGCTGTTATCTGGCAGGCCCGGAGCACTCCAAAGACAGGTTCCAAACATCAAAAGAGTTGCTGGACAGCTTGTCCAGAGGGTCAAAAGATCACAGCGTGCTAGGCCGCAAAATGTCTGCCAAAGTAGGAAGAGTGCAGTGTGGCAGTTTTTTGAACAAAATCCTCATGATCAGGCCAAGGTTATCTGTAAGAAGTGCGCAAAGACCTTTAGCTGAGGGAAAAATCTGAAAAATTTGAATACCAGTTGCATGCTTAGACATTTAACCAGCATGCACTTGCAAGCGTGGACACAACACCAAACCTCAAGTGCCACATGTGCAACTGATCACAACGAAGGTAGTCAGCAACGCTACATTGTTTCCCCCACTGTAAGCACACCGGTTAGCACAGCAGCAAATGTTGAGGTGTCGTTGCAAGGCCACAGCAGTCAGGGAATCCCACTGTTATATCAACGAAAGACTGATTCTAGGCCATCAGAAAGAACACCAACTCCATCACCATCATCAACCCTCTCTCAGTCCGCCCTGTCCACCGCTACTTCCACCATATGCAGCTCTCAAGTCCAGCTCACCCTCCCAGACACTATGAGGAGGTCAAGAAAGTACTCAGTCTCTCATCCGCGTACACTGGGTTTGAACGCCCACATTGCCAAACTAATCTCGTTTGAGATGATGCCCTTTCGGTTGGTGGAAAGCACAGCTTTCCGCGAACTCATGGCCTATGCAGTACCACGCTATGACCTACCCAGTCGCCACTTCTTCTCTCGCAAAGCCATCCCAGCCCTCCACCATCATGTGAAAGACCGCATTGTCCATGCACTCAAGCAGTCAGTGAGCGGAAAGGTGCACCTCACAACTGATGCATGGTCCAGTCGGCATGGCCAGGGCCGTTACGTGTCCATCACTGCGCACTGGGTTAATGTGGTGGATGCAGGGTCCACAGGGGACAGCGGTGGTGGGACAGTGCTGCCTAGCCCACGGTCTAGGAAACAGTTGGCTGTAGGCGTTCGACCCTCCTCCTCCTCCTCCTCCTCCAGAAGCGACAGCTCGTCCACAGAGCGCAGTCGTACGAGCACTCCATCTGCAGCTGCCACTGTTGCACACGATGTGTCCCCCTATCGAGCAGCTAGTGGAAAGCGTCAGCAGGCTGTGTTGCAGATGATGTGTTTGGGCGACAGACACACTGCCGAGGTGCTGGCCGAGTACTTGAAGCGACAAACTGAGTCATGGCTGGGCAGTGTACATCTTGAGGCAGGCAAGGTAGTTAGTGATAACGGCCGTAATTTTGTGGCAGCCATAGCCCTTTCAAAACTCAGCCACATACCTTGCTTGGCTCACACCTTGAACCTGGTGGTGCAGTGCTTCCTCAAAAATTATCCGGAGTTAACAGCCCTGCTCCAGAAGGTGCGAAGACTGTGCGCGCACATCCGCCGGTCGCCTGTACACTCCGTTCGTATGCAGAAGCTGCAGCGATTGCTCCACCTTCCCAACCACCGCCTCATTATCGACATTGCAACAAGGTGGAACTCCACCCTGCACATGGTGGAGCGGCTGTGCGAGCAGAGGCAGGCCATAATGCATTTGTGGGAGGATACACGGCCAGGCACTTTGAGAGCAGACATGGAGTTGACAGGCGTGCAGTGGTCGAAGCTGAAAGACCTTTGTAAAGTCCTTCAGTGTTTTGAGGAATGCACACGGCTGGTAAGCGCAGACGACGCCATCCTAAGCATGAGCATCCCACTTATGCGTCTGCTCATGCAAACTTTGACGCACCTTAAGGAGCAGGCTTCTGCAGCCAATGTTGATGAGGAGGAAGAGGAGGAGGGAATCCTTGATGACATTCAGCCATTGTCTGCTCAGGGACCTCTCCTGGACGAGGTGGAGGAAGAAGAGGAGGAGGAGGAGGATGATGGGGATGATTACTTAGGGGAGGAGGATGCATCTCGTGGGGCAAGTGAAAATGTTGGCGTGGCAAGGTCTGGTACAGGGTTTGTGCGTGACTGGAGGGATGTGGATTTGCCAGAAAGTGCTCCTCCACCCAGCACTCGCAGTGCATCATTGACACCGAGAACATTGGCCCACATGTCAGATTATGCCTTGCGGATCCTAAAAAGGGACCCCCGCATTGCCAAAATGATGAACGATGACGATTACTGGTTGGCCAGCATCCTGGATCCACGCTATAAAGGCAAATTACAAAACATCATGCCACAGGAGAACCTTGACCTAATATTGGCTAATAAACAAGCAACTCTGGTAAATCGGTTGCTTGAGGCATTCCCAGCACACAGCAGCGGTGATGGTTCTCACACGAGCCGTACGGGCCGGGGCAGCTTGGCAGAGGTGTTCGTGGTGCACACAGCAGAAGTGGCGTTGGAGACAGGGGTTTCATGACAATGTTGTGGACTGATTTTTCAAATACCGCTCACACAAGTGGTAATACTGCATCGATGGAAAGTGACAGGAGACAGCAGTTGTCAACTATGGTTACAAACTACTTTTCCTCCCATATCGATGTTCTCCCACACAGGTCATTCCCCTTTGACTATTGGGCCGCTAAACTGGACACCTGGCCTGAATTGGCCCAATATGCCTTACAGGAGCTCGCTTGCCCAGCTGCAAGTGTGTTATCGGAAAGAGTCTTCAGTGCAGCTGGATCAATCCTGACAGAAAAAAGGACCCGTCTGTCAACCCAAAATGTGGATGATCTAACCTTCATTAAAATGAACCACGCATGGGTTTCCAAGGATTTTGTCCCACCTTCCCCTGATGACACATAGGGTGACAGAAAAATGGCTTGCTTTGGTCCACCTCTTCCTGGTACTTCACCTATTTCGCCTTTTGCATCAGTTGAATGTCCAACATCAACATATGCCACTTTCTAAAACTCCCTAACTGTGCTGCCTCCCCCCCCATGGCCGGGGTCACCATCTAGCGCACGACACCGTGCGAGTGCCGTTGCCCTGGACAGGTGGGTAGGCCGACTCTTGGGCGCGGGCACTGGCACAGGGTCCCTCATAGTGCAATCAAGTGTCTCTGACGGTGGTGGTGCACACCCGCCGTCAGACACACCGCTGTACTATGAGGGGCCCAGTGCCAGTACCGACGCCCACGAGTGGGCCCCCCTTGCTTGGCCAGGGCCCCAGCATTTGCAATCTTTACCTCTCCCTGCTCCTCCGCTGTGTAATCTGGGCCGTCAAATCCATACTGTGCCTGACACCGTCTGAGCCTGCCTCCTGATGTATAGACATATATTTTGAATGTGTACGCTATCCATACATGTTATCCGGGGATACGTTACCGCTTCTAAACTTTGTGCAATGACGTGCAATCCATACTGGGCCTAACACCGTCTGAGCCTGCCTCATGCTGTATAGACATATATTTTGAATGTGTACGCTATCCATACATGTTATCCGGGGATACGGTACCCCTTCTAACCTTTGTGCAATGACGTGCAATCCATACTGGGCCTAACACCGTCTGAACCTGCCTCATGCTGTATAGACATATATTTTGAATGTGTACGCTATCCATACATGTTATCCGGGGATACGGTACCCCTTCTAACCTTTGTGCAATGACGTGCAATCCATACTAGGCCTAACACCGTCTGAGCCTGCCTCATGCTGTATAGACATATATTTTGAATGTGTACGCTATCCATACATGTTATCCGGGGATACGGTACCCCTTCTAACCTTTGTGCAATGACGTGCAATCCATACTGGGCCTAACACCGTCTGAGCCTGCCTCATGCTGTATAGACATATATTTTGAATGTGTACGCTATCCATACATGTTATCCGGGGATACGGTACCCCTTCTAACCTTTGTGCAATGACGTGCAATCCATACTGGGCCTAACACCGTCTGAGCCTGCCTCATGCTGTATAGACATATATTTTGAATGTGTACGCTATCCATACATGTTATCCAGGGATACGGTACCCTTTCTAACCTTTGTGCAATCACGTGCAATCCATACTGGGCCTAACACCGTCTGAGCCTGCCTCATGCTGTATAGACATATATTTTGAATGTGTACGCTATCCATACATGTTATCCGGGGATACGGTACCCCTTCTAACCTTTGTGCAAAGACGTGCAATCCATACTGGGCCTAACACCGTCTGAGCCTGCCTCATGCTGTATAGACATATATTTTGAATGTGTACGCTATCCATACATGTTATCCGGGGATACGGTACCCCTTCTAACCTTTGTGCAATGACGTGCAATCCATACTGGGCCTAACACCGTCTGAGCCTGCCTCATGCTGTATAGACATATATTTTGAATGTGTACGCTATCCATACATGTTATCCGGGGATACGGTACCCCTTCTAACCTTTGTGCAATGACGTGCAATCCATACTGGGCCTAACACCGTCTGAGCCTGCCTCATGCTGTATAGACATATATTTTGAATGTGTACGCTATCCATACATGTTATCCAGGGATACGGTACCCTTTCTAACCTTTGTGCAATCACGTGCAATCCACACTGGGCCTAACACCGTCTGAGCCTGCCTCATGCTGTATAGACATATATTTTGAATGTGTACGCTATCCATACATGTTATCCGGGGATACGGTACCCCTTCTAACCTTTGTGCAATGACGTGCAATCCATACTGGGCCTAACACCGTCTGAGCCTGCCTCATGCTGTATAGACATATATTTTGAATGTGTACGCTATCCATACATGTTATCCGGGGATACGGTACCCCTTCTAACCTTTGTGCAATGACGTGCAATCCAAACTGGGCCTAACACCGTCTGAGCCTGCCTCATGCTGTATAGACATATATTTTGAATGTGTACGCTATCCATACATGTTATCCGGGGATACGGTACCCTTTCTAACCTTTGTGCAATGACGTGCAATCCATACTGGGCCTAACACCGTCTGAGCCTGCCTCATGCTGTATAGACATATATTTTGAATGTGTACGCTATCCATACATGTTATCCGGGGATACGGTACCCCTTCTAACCTTTGTGCAATGACGTGCAATCCATACTGGGCCTAACACCGTCTGAGCCTGCCTCATGCTGTATAGACATATATTTTGAATGTGTACGCTATCCATACATGTTATCCGGGGATACGGTACCCCTTCTAACCTTTGTGCAATGACGTGCAATTCATACTGGGCCTAACACCGTCTGAGCCTGCCTCATGCTGTATAGACATATATTTTGAATGTGTTCGCTATCCATACATGTTATCCAGGGATACGGTACCCTTTCTAACCTTTGTGCAATCACGTGCAATCCATACTGGGCCTAACACCGTCTGAGCCTGCCTCATGCTGTATAGACATATATTTTGAATGTGTACGCTATCCATACATGTTATCCGGGGATACGGTACCCCTTCTAACCTTTGTGCAATGACGTGCAATCCATACTGGGCCTAACACCATCTGAGCCTGCCTCATGCTGTATAGACATATATTTTGAATGTGTACGCTATCCATACATGTTATCCGGGGATACGGTACCCCTTCTAACCTTTGTGCAATGACGTGCAATCCATACTGGGCCTAACACCGTCTGAGCCTGCCTCATGCTGTATAGACATATATTTTGAATGTGTACGCTATCCATACATGTTATCCGGGGATACGGTACCCCTTCTAACCTTTGTGCAATGACGTGCAATCCATACTGGGCCTAACACCGTCTGAGCCTGCCTCATGCTGTATAGACATATATTTTGAATGTGTACGCTATCCATACATGTTATCCGGGGATACGGTACTCCTTCTAACCTTTGTGCAATGACGTGCAATTCATACTGGGCCTAACACCGTCTGAGCCTGCCTCATGCTGTATAGACATATATTTTGAATGTGTTCGCTATCCATACATGTTATCCAGGGATACGGTACCCTTTCTAACCTTTGTGCAATCACGTGCAATCCATACTGGGCCTAACACCGTCTGAGCCTGCCTCATGCTGTATAGACATATATTTTGAATGTGTACGCTATCCATACATGTTATCCGGGGATACGGTACCCCTTCTAACCTTTGTGCAATGACGTGCAATCCATACTGGGCCTAACACCATCTGAGCCTGCCTCATGCTGTATAGACATATATTTTGAATGTGTACGCTATCCATACATGTTATCCGGGGATACGGTACCCCTTCTAACCTTTGTGCAATGACGTGCAATCCATACTGGGCCTAACACCGTCTGAGCCTGCCTCATGCTGTATAGACATATATTTTGAATGTGTACGCTATCCATACATGTTATCCGGGGATACGGTACCCCTTCTAACCTTTGTGCAATGACGTGCAATCCATACTGGGCCTAACACCGTCTGAGCCTGCCTCATGCTGTATAGACATATATTTTGAATGTGTACGCTATCCATACATGTTATCCTGGGATACGGTACCCTTTCTAACCTTTGTGCAATGACGTGCAATCCATACTGGGCCTAACACCGTCTGTGCCTGCCTCATGCTGTATAGACATATATTTTGAATGTGTACGCTATCCATACATGTTATCCGGGGATACGGTACCCCTTCTAACCTTTGTGCAATGACGTGCAATCCATACTGGGCCTAACACCGTCTGAGCCTGCCTCATGCTGTATAAACATATATTTTGAATGTGTACGCTATCCATACATGTTATCCGGGGATACGGTACCCCTTCTAACCTTTGTGCAATGACGTGCAATCCATACTGGGCCTAACACCGTCTGAGCCTGCCTCATGCTGTATAGACATATATTTTGATTGTGTACGCTATCCATACATGTTATCCGGGGATACGGTACCCCTTCTAACCTTTGTGCAATGACGTGCAATCCATACTGGGCCTAACACCGTCTGAGCCTGCCTCATGCTGTATAGACATATATTTTGAATGTGTACGCTATCCATACATGTTATCCGGGGATACGGTAACCCTTCTAACCTTTGTGCAATGACGTGCAATCCATACTGGGCCTAACACCGTCTGAGCCTGCCTCATGCTGTATAGACATATATTTTGAATGTGTACGCTATCCATACATGTTATCCAGGGATACGGTACCCTTTCTAACCTTTGTGCAATCACGTGCAATCCATACTGGGCCTAACACCGTCTGAGCCTGCCTCATGCTGTATAGACATATATTTTGAATGTGTACGCTATCCATACATGTTATCCAGGGATACGGTACCCCTTCTAACCTTTGTGCAATGACGTGCAATCCATACTGGGCCTAACACCGTCTGAGCCTGCCTCATGCTGTATAGACATATATTTTGAATGTGTACGCTATCCATACATGTTATCCAGGGATACGGTACCCCTTCTAACCTTTGTGCAATCACGTGCAATCCATACTGGGCCTAACACCGTCTGAGCCTGCCTCATGCTGTATAGACATATATTTTGAATGTGTACGCTATCCATACATGTTATCCGGGGATACGGTACCCCTTCTAACCTTTGTGCAATGACGTGCAATCCATACTGGGCCTAACACCGTCTGAGCCTGCCTCATGCTGTATAGACATATATTTTGAATGTGTACGCTATCCATACATGTTATCCGGGGATACGGTACCCCTTCTAACCTTTGTGCAATGACGTGCAATCCATACTGGGCCTAACACCGTCTGAGCCTGCCTCATGCTGTATAGACATATATTTTGAATGTGTACGCTATCCATACATGTTATCCGGGGATACGGTACCCTTTCTAACCTTTGTGCAATGACGTGCAATCCATACTGGGCCTAACACCGTCTGAGCCTGCCTCATGCTGTATAGACATATATTTTGAATGTGTACGCTATCCATACATGTTATCCGCGGATACGGTACCCCTTCTAACCTTTGTGCAATGACGTGCAATCCATACTGGGCCTAACACCGTCTGAGCCTGCCTCATGCTGTATAGACATATATTTTGAATGTGTACACTATCCATACATGTTATCTGGGGATACGGTACCCCTTCTAACCTTTGTGCAATGACGTGCAATCCATACTGGGCCTAACACCGTCTGAGCCTGCCTCATGCTGTATAGACATATATTTTGAATGTGTACGCTATCCATACATGTTATCCAGGGATACGGTACCCTTTCTAACCTTTGTGCAATCACGTGCAATCCATACTGGGCCTAACACCGTCTGAGCCTGCCTCATGCTGTATAGACATATATTTTGAATGTGTACGCTATCCATACATGTTATCCGGGGATACGGTACCCCTTCTAACCTTTGTGCAATGACGTGCAATCCATACTGGGTCTAACACCGTCTGAGCCTGCCTCATGCTGTATAGACATATATTTTGAATGTGTACGCTATCCATACATGTTATCCGGGGATACGGTACCCCTTCTAACCTTTGTGCAATGACGTGCAATCCATACTGGGCCTAACACCGTCTGAGCCTGCCTCATGCTGTATAGACATATATTTTGAATGTGTACGCTATCCATACATGTTATCCAGGGATACGGTACCCTTTCTAACCTTTGTGCACTCACGTGCAATCCATACTGGGCGTGAGAATGGCTGGCGAGCTGTTAAGCAAGCTTCAGCACCTGTCCAGACAAGTACAGGGATTCCCTAGCGAGGAGACTTATTTGATTGTTTTCTATGTTGGGACAGCAATTTTTGGGGAGCACTATACTCTGGAGAATGATAGATGGGGCCCACCATACACTGGAACATTCCAAAGGTGGACATCAGACACTGGAGCAGCATTTACAGGGCCCATTATACACTAGAGCATTAGAAATGGGGCCCATTATGTTTGGAGCATTATTTGGGCCCATAAGACAGTGGAGCTTCATCCATGGGGACCAACATATACTGTAGCATTATGTGGAGCTCATCATATACTGTTTCAAACATTATATGGGACCAATGATTTTGTATGGAGAAATAGATGGGCCTCGTCATGAGATGTAAAAAGTGAGGTATTTTTCATTGTACTATACCGCTATTTCTCTGCCGTATCGGAGCATGATGAGTTGTGGTATGTGTTAAAGGGGCGCTCTTTCGCCCAGGGCACATGAAAACCTGCAGCCAGCCCTCCCCCCCCACAAATTTAGCCAAATAACCCCCATTTTTCAGTGCGTAACTAGTATTATGAAGTTAATTAAGGTTGACAAGCTTAAGTAAGAAGAATTGATGCTTTTGGCATTCAAATGGGCACTGTAGGTGTGTTTCCAGTCCTCCTCTCACTGCCGACTTTTATTCCCCATTGACTTACATTGGGTTTCGTGTTTCGGGACGACCCCGACTTTTCCCTATAATCGGACGATCTTGCTCGACCCGACTTCTGGAAAAGTCGGGTTTCACGAAACGAAACGCGACCCTAAAAAAGCAAAAGTCGCTCAACTCTACTCGTGACATATTGTACTTCATGCTAGTGGTAAAATTTCATTCATATAACTTGTTTATTTGTGAAAAAAATGGAAATTTGGCGAAAATTTTGAAACTTTTGCAATTTTCTAACTTTGAATTTTTATGTCCTTAAATCACAGAGATACGGCACACAAAAAACTTGATAAGTAACATTTCCCACATGTTTACTTTACATCAGCACAATTTTGGAACCCAAATTTTTTTTCTTAGGAAGTTATAAGGGTTAAAATTTGACCAGCGATTTCTCATTTTTGCAACACCATTTTATTTTTAGGGACCACATCACATTTGAAGCCACTTTGAGGGGTCTATATGCTAGAAAATGCCCAAAAGTGACACCATTCTAAAAACTGCACCCCTCAAGGTGCTCAAAACCACATTCAAGAAGTTTATTAACCCTTCAGGTGCTTCACAGGAAATATTTGAATATTTAAAAAAAAATGAACATTTAACTTTTTTCACAAAAAAAAACTTCAGGTTCAATTTTTTTTATTTTACCAAGGGTAACAGGAGAAGTTGGACTGCAAAAGTTATTGTGCAGTTTGTCCTGAGTACCCTGATACCTGATATGTGGGGGGAACCACTGTTTCGGCGCATGGCAGAGCTCAGAATGGAAGGAGCGCCGTTTGACTTTTTCAATGCAAAATTGGCTAGAATTCAGATTGGATGCCATGTCACGTTTGGAGAGCCCCTGATGTGCCTAAACAGTGGAAACCCCCTACAAGTGACCCCATTTTGGAAACTAGACCCCCCAAGGAACTTATCTAGATATGTGGTGAGAACTTTGAACCAACAAGGGCTTCACAGAAGTTTATAACGTACAGTGGAACAATTAAAAAATCATATTTTTCCACAAAAATGATCTTTTCACCCCCAATTTTTATTTTCCCAAAGGTAACAGGCCCTAAAAGTTATTGTGTAATTTGTCCTGAGTACGCTGATACCCCATATGTGGGTGTAAACGACTATTTGGGCGCATGGCAGAGCTCGGAAGGGAAGCAGCGCCATTTGACTTTTTTGGCTGGAATTGAGATCGGACACCATGTCGCGTTTGGAAAGCCCCTGATGTACCTAAACAGTGCAAACCCCCCACAAATGACACCATTTTGGAAACTAGACCCCCAAAGGAACTTATATAGATGTGTGGTGAGAACTTTGAACCCCCAAGGGCTTCACAGAAGTTTATAACGTACAGCCATACAATTAAAAAATCATATTTTTTCCACAAAAATGATCTTTTCACCCTCAATTCTTATTTTTCCAAGGGTAACAGAACCCTAGAAGTTATTGTGCAATTTGTCCTGAGTACGCTGATACCCCACATGTGGGGGTAAACCACTATTTGGGCGCATGGCAGAGCTCGGAAGGGAAGCAGCGCCATTTGACATTTTTGGCTGGAATTGAGATCGGACACCATGTCGCGTTTGGAAAGCCCCTGATGTACCTAAACAGTGAAAAACCCCACAAATGACACCATTTTGGAAACTAGACCCCCCAAGGAACTTATCTAGATGTGTGGTGAGCACTTTGAACCCACCAGTGCTTCACAGAAGTTTATAACGCCCGGGCGTGAAAATAAACAAATCGTATTTTTTCCACAAACATGATCTTTTAGTCACCATTTTTTTTATTTTCCCAAGGGTACCAGGAGAAATTGGACCCCAAATGTTGTTGTCCAATTTGTCCTGAGTACGCTGATACCCCATATGTGGGGGAAAACTACTGTATGCGCACACGTCGGGGCTCGGAAGGGAAGTAGTGACGTTTTGGAATGCAGACTTTGATGGAATGCTCTGCGGGTGTCATGTTGCCTTTGGAGAGCCCCTAATGTACCTAACCTGTGGAAACCCCCTATAAGTGACACCATTTTGGAAACTAGGCCCCCTAAGGAACTTATCTAGATGTGTGGTGAGCACTTTGAACCCCCAAGGGCTTCACAGAAGTTTATAATGCCCAGGCATGAAAATAAAAAAATCGTATTTTTTCCACAAACATGATCATTTAGTCCCCAATTTTTTTTATTTTCCCAAGGGTAACAGGAGAAATTGGACCCCAAAAGTTGTTTTCCAATTTGTCCTGAGTGCGCTGATACCTCATATGTGGGAGAAAACTACTGTATTGGCACACGTCGGGGCTCGGAAGGGAAGTAGTGACGTTTTGGAATGCAGACTTTGATGGAATGTTGTGCGGGTGTCATGTGCGTTTGGAGAGCCTCTGATGTACCTAAACTATTGAAACTCCCCACAAGTGACCCCATTTTGGACACTAGATCCCCACAGAACTTATCTAGATGTGTGGTGAGCACTTTGAACCCCCAAGGGCTTGACAGAAGTTTATAACACCCGGGCGTGAAAATAAAAAAATCATTTTTTTCCACAAAAATGATATTTTTGCCCCCAATTTTTTATTTTCCTAAGGGTAACAGGAGAAATTGGACCCCCAAAGTTGTTTTGCAATTTGTCCTGAGTACGCTGATACACCATATGTGGGGGTAAGCCACTGTTTAGGCGCATGGCAGAGCTTGGAAGGGAAGGACCACCATTTGACTTTTTCAACGCAGAATTGGCTGGAATTGAGATCAGACGCCATGTGTCATTTGGAGAGCCCCTGATGTGCCCAAACAGTGGAAACCCCCCAATTATAACTCCAATCCTAACCCCAACACACCCCTAACCCTAATCTCAGCCCTAACCCTAGCCCTAACCCTAGCCCTAACCCTAATGGGAAAATGGAAATAAATGCATTTTTTTTATTTTATTATTTTTCCCTAACTAAGGGGGTGATATCGGGGGGTTTGATTAACTATTTATGGCGGTTTTTATGTTTGGCAGCTGTCGCACGCTAAAATATGCTTTTTATTGTAAAAATAGTTTTTGCATCACCACATATTGAGAGCTATAATTTTTCCATATTTTGGCCCACTGAGTCATGTGAGGTCTTATTTTTTGCGGGACGAGTTGACGCTTTTATTGGCATCATGTTCGGGCACATTACATCTTTTGATCGCTTTTTATTCTGATTTTTGGGACGCAGAATGAACAAAAATCAGCATTTCATGAATTACACCATTCCGCCTGTGGTAAGATTGATAAAGCGGTTTTATTCTTCGGGTCAGTACGGTTACAGCGATACCTCATTTATGTCATTTTTTTATGTTTTGGCAATGAAAACAATTTTATATAAAAAATAATTATTTTTGCATCGCTTTATTCTGCGAGCTATAACTTTTTTATTTTTTCACTGATGATGCTGTGTGGCGGCTCGTTTTTTGCAGGACAAGATGACGTTTTCAGCGGTAGCATGGATATTTATATGCGTCTTTTTGATCGCGCGTTATTGCACTTTTTGTTCGGCAGTATGATAATAAATCATTATTTTTTGCTTCATTTTTATTTTTATTTTTTAAGGGGTTTGCTAAAGGGGTTAACTAATGGGACAGTTTTATAGGGCGGGTTGTTACGGACGCGGCGATACCAAATATGTGTACTTTTATTGTTTTTTTTTATTTCCAAAAAATGAATTTATTAGGGAATATTTTTTTTTTTTAATTTATTTAGCGATTTTTAAAAAAATTATTTTTACACTTTTTTTTAACTTACATTACATAGTCCCAGGTGGGACATCACTCACATCACAGATCACTTTGACAGATCAGCGATCTGTCACAGGCACTGCACAAGGCTTCCTCTGTTGTGAGTTAATTTTCCCCTTCACTACTGAGGCCTGAGGAACTCCCTCTTCTGGTAAAGAAAGGTAGTGAGCCTGATTATCAAACACCTGAGCCTAATGATGATGACTGGCTGAGTGGAGTTACTGACTGGATATAAGGCTGCCAACGCCCTTCTGCCCTGCGGGTGATTTCTCTGTGGGATCTTTGGAGACCAGTCTGAATTCCTGCTCTTCTAAAGCTAAGTTTTCTGCTCGGCTTTTTGCATTTGTGCTTTGACTTTGTTTTGCTTTGTTTTTCTGGATTTCTGCCATTCCCTGCTGGGGTGAGCTGAATTCCTTTAGCTCTGTCTTCTGAAAATACCTGAGTGCTGATTTAGTTTTTGAAGCCTAGCTGCTTCAGGGTCTTTTTCCATATCAGCTTGTTGGCTTATGTTTTTGATAGGGTTTTGGCAGATTGCAGACAGCAACCTTCCTTTCCTGTTCTGTTTAGTTAGCTTGGGCCCCATCATTTGCTCAGCCGATCTTTCTATCTGTGTGAGTGTTTTTTCATCTTGCTTCACCGTCATTATATGTTGGGGGCTGCCTTTTACTTTGGGGTCTGCTCTGGGGCAGTTTAGATTTCCTTTTCTGTCTTTAGGCTATTTAGCTCTCCGGCTGTGATCGAGGGGTCTAGGGCACCGTAGGAACCCCCCACGGCTACTGCTAGTTGTGTTGATAGGTTCAGGGGTCTGCAATCTGATAGTTGCCAACTTCTCTGGTTTTCTGGACGTAGCTTCTATTTTTGTGTCTGCCTCCTACGGTGACTCAATCATAACATTCCTCCTTGTCTGCGCTTTGCAGGCACTGAGGAAGCCAGCTCCCTGCAGGCCCCCGAAGGTCCCCGTCGCCATCTTGGATCTGGGGGCCTGTAGGGAAGGAGTCCCCCGCAGCAGCGCTGCACATTGCGCTGCCGTGGGGGGCTCAGGGAAGCACGGAGGGAGCCCCCTCCCTGCCGATGCTTCCCTTTAACCCCGGTACACTGCGATCGTGTTTGATTGCGGTGTGCAAGGGGTTAACGTGTCGGGGGCGGTCCACGTGGGCGCCGCTGATCGCTGCGACGTACTATCCCGTCCCTGGGAATTAAGTCCCAGGGCACATGGACGGGATAGTACGTCACATGACAGAAAGGGGTTAAGCTAAAGGAGACGGGATCGAGATAGCAAAATTAGAAATGTAGCCGGTGATGGTGTACTTACTCATTGAGCCAATAGGAACCCTTCCATCCTGTCTCACTAAGCCAATACTGTAGTAACCCGTTAGTGATGGGCGAGCACTAAAATGGTCGGGTGCTTTTTGCTCGGGTCAAGCAAATTGGAATACTCGGGTACTCAACCCGAGCAACGAGCCCAATGTTAGTCTATGGGACACTCAAGTATTTTTCCGGCGGCCCCCCTCTCCGGCGGTCTACAGAAGGACTAGAAATTGCGGAAATCGATGGGAACAGTGTTCAAATACCATGGGAACATCATGGTGAAGACCCCTGGATGCATTTCTGACTCCCAGGTCACAGCTGTGAACAACGTTGTCAGAGTGTTACGTCACTTATACAGGCGCACAATAAAACATACAAAAACGAAACCAAAATGGATTTTCCTGGGAAATATGTTAAGGAACATGCTTTATAGGGTAATGACTTGTATGTAATGCAAAATACATACGGTAACTTAAAACAAAAATGTTCCTCCACCACTTGGGCTATGTTCAGACACAGCGTTTTTGATGTGTTTTTCAACTTTAGCATTGCTTTCAACCAATACAAATGCATTCACTGGGAAATATTTGGAATTGAGAGTCCTCAGTGGTTGATACCTTTTAATGGCTAACTGAAAAGATGGTAACACATTGCAAGCTTTCGAGACTACTCAGGTCTCTTCATCAGGCATTGACTAACACAAAATCTGAAGAATCACATATTTATACACAACACAGCACAGAACTGTCATTATGGGAGAGTGATAAACAGTTGTGTTCATAAATATTGGAACAGTTCGTAGATAAGGAGTGAAAGTTTTATTGTCCTCTGATTGCGTCTGGTTCTGTGTTGTGTGATGCCCCCACAAGGTCTGAAGAGCAAATTCCTTAATTGATCCATTTGACACATTCATTCCTGCACTGAGTGTGTCAAAGGTTGTTATAAGCTTTTACACAATGGTAATTTTTGAAATCCCATCTCTCGAGCTCTTGCTGCCAAGATCTCCATCTCCGCATGCGCCACCCCCGGCAGCCATTTTCCCATAGTCTACTGCGCAGGAAACCATGGAAAATGTTGATAGAGCCCCAGCACCGCCGGACAGCCCCGTAGCACCACTGGGCACCCGCAGCACTGGAGACACCTGCAACAGCACCGGGTAGCTGCACGGGGCGTGCTGCACAGTGGTGTAAGGAGACAGAGAAATGTTGTTGCTCGTTATATGTAAATATGTTATTTTGTAGTATTGCTACACTTCTAGTGTATTATCACTGTATACGCAATTGGCACTCCTACATCTTAAATGTATTACCATTAATGTTATATGCTCATTGCTTTGCACAATATAAGTATAGGGCAAGTGTAATGTGGGGAATGGCCACTAGATGGGGCATCCTAGCACACACTAGTTGTAGTCAGTAGATAGGTATAGAGTAGGAAGTAAGTAAATGGTTAAGCACATAGGAGGGGCTGCCGGGTAGTAAGAGTGAAGGTTGTAGGAAGTTAAGTCAGATGGGGCCAGGGTGCCCAAGGGTCCACATGGGCTATAGGCCCAGACAGCTTAGCAGCAACGCATCATTCAAGTGCTGCAGCCCACGTTACCCATGGCCACTGTGCGTCATAGCAGTGGGCCAGTGTAGGAAAGGAAAAATGTGGCGACTTATCGCCTGGGCAGATTATTTTAGGGCAGGAGTCGGTTGGAATGATGAGATGAAGGAAGTTGGAGCTTTGATGAGATCGGTACAGATGGGCCAGATGCTTTACCAGAGGCAACCAAACCTGGTGACTGATAATTTCGAGTCTGGGGCAAAGCAGGCAGAAGGAATTATCATCATGGCAAGGTTAGGCCAGGAAGGAACTGGGGAGCAGTTTAGGACGGTCTGGTCCGGGCGTGTACTGCACAGAAGTGACAGCCAGAAAGGTAAAGATGAGGAAACTAGTAAATGTCATGATGTACCAACTGTGGATGTAACGTGTGAAGTACTCATTAAAGAAAGTGTTAAAGTTAACTTGGACTGTGTCTCCATTGCTGTGGGTCGCCTGCAAGAGGGACCGGTGTCGCCTGGGAAGTGCCCAGAGGAAGCTGAATCTGGAGATACAGGAATGCTGGAGAGACGAGTACAGTTTTCTGTAGGGGAAAGACTGGACATAGATATTGCAGTTATTCAGGTCATGACTACAGTCCTGTCCCTCTCTTACATCGGAACACCTCCTCATCCCAGCCTGCGGCCTGCAGCATCTCCCCACTCCTGGCTCCTCTAGCAGTGACCCTGGGACCCCGCTTCACCGCAGCCAGCACCCCGGTAAACAATAAGATGCATGGATTATAAGAAGCACCATTTTATTGTAGCACCCCTTTAGGGCTACCACTGTACCCTGGGTGTTATGGAGGGTCTCACCTCTTTTGTACGCAGTGCCTCCACCGAAATCTTGATTGGAGCTCTGTCTCTGGGCTACAGAAGGACAGTTATCTTCTGCCAGGGGCTGTTTCGGGAAACCCCTGCCACAGCTCGGTACACACTCAGGAAGCAGGAGTAAAACAGTTTAACAGATTTATTGCTATAAAGCAGAATTGAGGTGGGTTTAAAGGAATAAACATACAATGCGATTAACTGTGCTCTATAAAAGTCATATACACATCACCATCTAATTAAACTCTAACCCTGCAAATATAACGTGGCAAAGTCCCCCTCTTCTGTATCTACTCAGTCCAAACGTTGGGGCCCAGTTGCCGCGGATGTTGGCGCACAAAGTAACAATCGTGGGTGCACTTAGATGAACATTGATGTCAATAGTTTATGTTGCCTTGTACTCACTGTAAATAGCGCTGATAGAACCACAAGTCTCATAAGGGCACTCACTGTGTCTCTAATGACCAGAGGATTCTTTGGACTCCAGCTGGGGGCTGCAAGATTTAGACCTTTATCCGATGGGAGTGCCGGCCGGACTCTCTGGATCTTTGCTCTCTCCAGCAACACAGGTATCTCTGTGGGGTCCCCCACACTCGGCAACTTAGGGGAATCAAGATCCACACAGCTCTGTCTCTCATAACCAGCAGCAGCCATGTTCTCTCTCCTTTCACTTCCTTCACAGCGTCCTCCCCCAAGTCCCTCCTCCTCCCTTCTTCTATCATCTCACTGTGAACAATGATCCCTGGGAGTTGTAGTCTTCTGCCACTCAGGAGAAAAACAATTAGTGTCGGTAGGTCCCTGTTTAACAGCCACTGCAAAACTCTACTTAGAGTGTGTAAGCTCCAGCATGCCGGTAGATGCTCTGACAGTTCCCTGTGCAGGTGTTACATTATTAAAAATTTTTTTCCTATTTTTCTCCTCAAAATTTGGGGTGCACCTTATAATCCGGAGTGTCTCATAATATGAAAAATATGGTGTGTAATAATATCTCTATACTGTGACATCACTGTGTATATTATCCCTGTACTGTGACATCACTGCCTATATTCTCCCTGTACTGACATTGCTGTGTGTATTCTCCCTGTACTGTGATATCGCTGTGTATATTTTTCCTGTACTGTTACATCACTGTGTGCATTATCCCTGTAGTGTGATATTTATGTTTATTAGCCACTAGCTGAAGAGCCCAGCGTTGCCTGGGCATAGTAACTAACTGTGGTTAGTTATAACAAATTCTAATGATTATATTGCACATAAAATCATTTCACATCATATATTCAACACAACAGATTTGCAACACAGCCTTATTCCTCCTGCACCTCCTGCTCCTTATTTTTACACAGCCTCCTCCTGCACCTCACGCTCCTCCTTTATACACAGCATTTTTCGGCAGCACAGCTCTTCTCCTTTATAATCGCCTCCTCCAGCAGCACCTCAAACTCCTCTTCCATATACAATTGGAAACACTTGATCCCTAGAGAAATTGCTCTAATTGCAATAAAGCGTATCACATACACAGCCTACTTCTTCTGCAGCACCACACTTTTCTCCTTTAGGCTATGTGCACACGTTGCGGATTCCGCTGCAGATTTTTCCGCGCGGAAACGCAGGTAAAACCGCAGGTAAAGTGACCTGCGGTTTTCCTGCGGTTTGGTCTGTGGTTTTGCCCTGCGGTTTCACACCTCTACTATGGTAAAGGTATGAAACCGCTGCGGAATCCGCGCAAACAATTGACATGCTGCGGTTTGTAAACCGCAGCAAAATCACACGGAAAAATCCGCACCGTCAGCACAGCGTTTTTGAAACCCCATAGGGTTTCACTGTACTGTACATGGTCAGTGGAACTGCTGCGTTTCCGCAGGGCCAAAACCGCTACGGAAACGCAGCAGAATCCGCAACGTGTGCACACAGCCTTAGACCTCGTTTACACCTTATTTGGTCAGTATTTTTACCTCAGTATTTGTAAGCTAAAACTTGGAGTTAAAAAAAATCAGAGGAAAAGTATATTAGAAACACGTCACCACTTCTGTATTTTTCTCCCACTTGTGGTTTTGGCTTATAAATACTGAGGTAAAATACTGACCATATACTGAACGTGCGATTGTGGCCTTAAACACAGACTCCACCTGCAACACCTCACTCTTCTCTATACACAGCCTCATACTGCAGCAGCACCTCACTTCTCTCATTTTCCCATCACGCCTCTCATTTTCCCCCTCACATCTCTCATTTTCCCCTCACTCCTCTCATTTTCCCCCTCACACCTGTCATTTTGACCTCACACCTGTTATTTTCCGATCACTCCACTATTTTCCCCTCACTCCTCTCATTTTCCACTGACACTTCTTCATTTTCACCTCACACCTCTCTTTTTCTCCTCACCCCTCTCATTTTCACCTCACACCTCTCATTTTCACCTCACACCTCTCATTTTCCCCTCACTCCTCTCATTTTCCCGTCACTCCACTATTTTCCCCTCACTCCTCTCATTTTCACCTCACTCCTCTCTTCCCCTCACACATGCACAGCAACTTCGTGTTATGACCACAGTGGTGTAATCCATGAGGTTCCTCCCTTTCCCTTGACATCATGCCTCACAGGAGCAAGACCATTCTAGACACAACGGAGCTAGAAGTGGCCTGTGCCTGCTGCACACTGATACTCTGAAGGCGGCGGTTCTGATTGTAGCTAGCTGATTGGGACGTTGCAGCCGGTGAGTTTTACAGGGTGGCTTTCGAGGTGAATGTGTCATCACTAGAGTTGAGCGAAACGGGTCGAAAAAATTCAAAAGTTGCCGACTTTTGGCAAAGTCGGGTTTCATGAAACGAAACCCGACCCTAGGATGAGGTCGGCCACGAGGTCGGCGACTTCGCGTTTCAAAAGTTTGTTTTGCGCTCTTTTTCAGCCAATCAGGATCCACGGACACTGTGGGCAACGTGATGACATAGGCACGGGTCACCACCATCTTTCAGAAGGGCATGCAAGTGATTGGCTTGCTTTGGTGGGCGTCACAGGGGGTATAAAAGGGCGTGCACGCCGACCGCCATCTTACTTCTGCCGATCTTAGTATAGGGAGAGGTTGCTGCTGATTCTGTAGGGAGAGCTTTAGGCAGGGAAGAAGACAAAAAACTGCTTCTGCTGCTAGCGATTTGGCCTGCACAACACACCAGTCACTGTGTGTGCAGTGCAAGGGGAGGCTATATTGTGGTGTATCAGTGGTGTTGGTTGTTGGGCTGCCTTCTAAGGCTTCCTGACACGCTGGCATTGCGGTTTACCCACTGCTCCGCAAACTGCTTTTTTAAAAGCAATCCAATCTCCCTTATCCTCTAGTCACTTTGGTCACAGGCAGCTGTGCCATCGAGCGTGTCACATAGCGCTCAGATATCAGTGGGCCGCACACAATCCACAAGTGTCCAGTGTCCAAAAGTGTACGCAGAGATTCAAAATCTCCATTATCCTCTCGTCACTTTGGTCACAGGCAGCTGTGCCATCGAGCGTGTCACATAGCGCTCAGATATCAGTGGGCCGCACACAATCCACAAGTGTCCACTGTCCACAAGTGTACGCAGAGATTCAAAATCTCCATTATCCTCTCGTCACTTTGGTCACAGGCAGCTGTGCCATCGAGCGTGTCACATAGCGCTCAGATATCAGTGGGCCGCACACAATCCACAAGTGTCCACTGTCCACAAGTGTACGCAGAGATTCAAAATCTCCATTATCCTCTCGTCACTTTGGTCACAGGCAGCTGTGCCATCGAGCATGTCACATAGCGCTCAGATATCAGTGGGCCGCACACAATCCACAAGTGTCCACTGTCCACAAGTGTACGCAGAGATTCAAAATCTCCATTATCCTCTCGTCACTTTGGTCACAGGCAGCTGTGCCATCGAGCGTGTCACATAGCGCTCAGATATCAGTGGGCCGCACACAATCCACAAGTGTCCAGTGTCCAAAAGTGTACGCAGAGATTCAAAATCTCCATTATCCTCTCGTCACTTTGGTCACAGGCAGCTGTGCCATCGAGCATGTCACATAGCGCTCAGATATCAGTGGGCCGCACACAATCCACAAGTGTCCACTGTCCACAAGTGTACGCAGAGATTCAAAATCTCCATTATCCTCTCGTCACTTTGGTCACAGGCAGCTGTGCCATCGAGCGTGTCACATAGCGCTCAGATATCAGTGGGCCGCACACAATCCACAAGTGTCCACTGTCCACAAGTGTACGCAGAGATTCAAAATCTCCATTATCCTCTCGTCACTTTGGTCACAGGCAGCTGTGCCATCGAGCATGTCACATAGCGCTCAGATATCAGTGGGCCGCACACAATCCACAAGTGTCCAGTGTCCAAAAGTGTACGCAGAGATTCAAAATCTCCATTATCCTCTCGTCACTTTGGTCACAGGCGGCTGTGCCATCGAGCATGTCACATAGCGCTCAGATATCAGTGGGCCGCACACAATCCACAAGTGTCCAGTGTCCAAAAGTGTACGCAGAGATTCAAAATCTCCATTATCCTCTCGTCACTTTGGTCACAGGCAGCTGTGCCATCGAGCGTGTCACATAGCGCTCAGATATCAGTGGGCCGCACACAATCCACAAGTGTCCACTGTCCACAAGTGTACGCAGAGATTCAAAATCTCCATTATCCTCTCGTCACTTTGGTCACAGGCAGCTGTGCCATCGAGCGTGTCACATAGCGCTCAGATATCAGTGGGCCGCACACAATCCACAAGTGTCCACTGTCCACAAGTGTACGCAGAGTTTCAAAATCTCCATTATCCTCTCGTCACTTTGGTCACAGGCAGCTGTGCCATCGAGCGTGTCACATAGCGCTCAGATATCAGTGGGCCGCACACAATCCACAAGTGTCCACTGTCCACAAGTGTGTGCAGAAATTCTAAAACTCCCCTGTCCTATAGACACCTTGTACCTTGTTTTACATTACTATATAGTTTGTTGGATTTTGTCTACATTTCTACCAAAAATGAGGAAGGCTGGTGGAAGAGGCCGTGGAATTGGGCGGGGGTTGGCAGCTGGTAATGATGGTGTTGGTGGTGGATCTGATGGTAGTGGCAAGAGCAAAATAGGACCAAATGCAGGAGGTGCTGACCCTGCGTCATCGTCTGTCTACATAAGGCCTCGAATGCTTAGTTTTCTAGGAGTTGGCAAACCGCTTTTAAAGGCAGAGCATCAGGAAAAAGTTTTGTCTTACATTGCTGACTCAGCCTCCAGCTCTATCGCCTCCTCTTCTTCAGTTGTAAAAATTAAAAGCACTGAGTCGTCATTGGAGGCTCATGTTCATGAACCACACCTTTCCTAGTGTCCTTCACCCCAACCAAGATTGAAGGATGACGCAGGCCATACTACTGATTACTCCATGGAGCTGTTTTCACATACCATGCCTGGATTATCAAGTCAAATGGTGAATTACCCCGGCCAAGATGAATCTGACATGGAGTGCACTGATGCACAGCCGCTGATGGATGATTCTGCTGGTACATTCACTCAGAGCACTACATTGTCCTCGCAGTGTACAGAGCCAGATTTTGACCCTGATGAGACTCAGGTGCCCCTTCCCGCACACTATACCACCATACACGGTGGCACAGAGAAAGGTGCACATGACATAGAAGAGGAGGTGATGGATGACCCAGTTGTTGACCCAGATTGGCATCCATTGGGGGAAGAGGGTGCTGCTTCCAATAGCTCAGATGAGGAGCATCCACAGCAGACATCGACATCGCAACAGCTGTTATCTGGCAGGCCCGGAGCACTCCAAAGACAGGTTCCAAACATCAAAAGAGTTGCTGGACAGCTTGTCCAGAGGGTCAAAAGATCACAGCGTGCTAGGCCGCAAAATGTCTGCCAAAGTAGGAAGAGTGCAGTGTGGCAGTTTTTTGAACAAAATCCTCATGATCAGGCCAAGGTTATCTGTAAGAAGTGCGCAAAGACCTTTAGCCGAGGGAAAAATCTGAAAAATTTGAATACCAGTTGCATGCTTAGACATTTAACCAGCATGCACTTGCAAGCGTGGACACAACACCAAACCTCAAGTGCCACATGTGCAACTGATCACAACGAAGGTAGTCAGCAACGCTACATTGTTTCCCCCACTGTAAGCACACCGGTTAGCACAGCAGCAAATGTTGAGGTGTCGTTGCAAGGCCACAGCAGTCAGGGAATCCCACTGTTATATCAATGAAAGACTGATTCTAGGCCATCAGAAAGAACACCAACTCCATCACCATCATCAACCCTCTCTCAGTCCGCCCTGTCCACCGCTACTTCCACCATATGCAGCTCTCAAGTCCAGCTCACCCTCCCAGACACTATGAGTAGGTCAAGAAAGTACTCAGTCTCTCATCCGCGTACACTGGGTTTGAACGCCCACATTGCCAAACTAATCTCGTTTGAGATGATGCCCTTTCGGTTGGTGGAAAGCACAGCTTTCCGCGAACTCATGGCCTATGCAGTACCACGCTATGACCTACCCAGTCGCCACTTCTTCTCTCGCAAAGCCATCCCAGCCCTCCACCATCATGTGAAAGACCGCATTGTCCATGCACTCAAGCAGTCAGTGAGCGGAAAGGTGCACCTCACAACTGATGCATGGTCCAGTCGGCATGGCCAGGGCCGTTACGTGTCCATCACTGCGCACTGGGTTAATGTGGTGGATGCAGGGTCCACAGGGGACAGCGGTGGTGGGACAGTGCTGCCTAGCCCACGGTCTAGGAAACAGTTGGCTGTAGGCGTTCGACCCTCCTCCTCCTCCTCCAGAAGCGACAGCTCGTCCACAGAGCGCAGTCGTACGAGCACTCCATCTGCAGCTGCCACTGTTGCACACGATGTGTCCCCCTATCGAGCAGCTAGTGGAAAGCGTCAGCAGGCTGTGTTGCAGATGATGTGTTTGGGCGACAGACACACCGCCGAGGTGCTGGCCGAGTACTTGAAGCGACAAACTGAGTCATGGCTGGGCAGTGTACATCTTGAGGCAGGCAAGGTAGTTAGTGATAACGGCCGTAATTTTGTGGCAGCCATAGCCCTTTCAAAACTCAGCCACATACCTTGCTTGGCTCACACCTTGAACCTGGTGGTGCAGTGCTTCCTCAAAAATTATCCGGAGTTAACAGCCCTGCTCCAGAAGGTGCGAAGACTGTGCGCGCACATCCGCCGGTCGCCTGTACACTCCGTTCGTATGCAGAAGCTGCAGCGATTGCTCCACCTTCCCAACCACCGCCTCATTATCGACATTGCAACAAGGTGGAACTTCACCCTGCACATGGTGGAGCGGCTGTGCGAGCAGAGGCAGGCCATAATGCATTTGTGGGAGGATACACGGCCAGGCACTTTGAGAGCAGACATGGAATTGACAGGCGTGCAGTGGTCGAAGCTGAAAGACCTCTGTAAAGTCCTTCAGTGTTTTGAGGAATGCACACGGCTGGTAAGCGCAGACGACGCCATCCTAAGCATGAGCATCCCACTTATGCGTCTGCTCATGCAAACTTTGACGCACCTTAAGGAGCAGGCGTCTGCAGCCAATGTTGATGAGGAGGAAGAGGAGGAGGGAATCCTTGATGACATTCAGCCATTGTCTGCTCAGGGACCTCTCCTGGACGAGGTGGAGGAAGAAGAGGAGGAGGAGGATGATGGGGATGATTACTTAGGGGAGGAGGATGCATCTCGTGGGGCAAGTGAAAATGTTGGCGTGGCAAGGTCTGGTACAGGGTTTGTGCGTGACTGGAGGGATGTGGATTTGCCAGAAAGTGCTCCTCCACCCAGCACTCGCAGTGCATCATTGACACCGGGAACATTAGCCCACATGTCAGATTATGCCTTGCGGATCCTAAAAAGGGACCCCCGCATTGCCAAAATGATGAACGATGACGACTACTGGTTGGCCAGCATCCTGGATCCACGCTATAAAGGCAAATTACAAAACATCATGCCACAGGAGAACCTTGACCTAATATTGGCTAATAAACAAGCAACTCTGGTAAATCGGTTGCTTGAGGCATTCCCAGCACACAGCAGCGGTGATGGTTCTCACACGAGCCGTACGGGCCGGGGGCAGCTTGGCAGAGGTGTTCGTGGTGCACACAGCAGAAGTGGCGTTGGAGACAGGGGTTTCATGACAATGTTGTGGACTGATTTTTCAAATACCGCTCACACAACTGGTAATACTGCATCGATGGAAAGTGACAGGAGACAGCAGTTGTCAACTATGGTTACAAACTACTTTTCCTCCCATATCGATGTTCTCCCACACAGGTCATTCCCCTTTGACTATTGGGCCGCTAAACTGGACACCTGGCCTGAATTGGCCCAATATGCCTTACAGGAGCTCGCTTGCCCAGCTGCAAGTGTGCTATCGGAAAGAGTCTTCAGTGCAGCTGGATCAATCCTGACAGAAAAAAGGACCCGTCTGTCAACCCAAAATGTGGATGATCTAACCTTCATTAAAATGAACCACGCATGGGTTTCCAAGGATTTTGTCCCACCTTCCCCTGATGACACATAGGGTGACAGAAAAATGGCTTGCTTTGGTCCACCTCTTCCTGGTACTTCACCTATTTCGCCTTTTGCATCAGTTGAATGTCCAACATCAACATATGCCACTTTCTAAAACTCCCTAATTGTGCTGCCTCCCCCCCCATGGCCGGGGTCACCACCTAGCGCACGACACCGTGCGAGTGCCGTTGCCCTGGACAGGTGGGTAGGCCGACTCTTGGGCGCGGGCACTGGCACAGGGTCCCTCATAGTGCAATCAAGTGTCTCTGACGGTGGTGGTGCACACCTGCCGTCAGACACACCGCTGTACTATGAGGGGCCCAGTGCCAGTACCGACGCCCACGAGTGGGCCCCCCTTGCTTGGCCAGGGCCCCAGCATTTGCAATCTATACCTCTCCCTGCTCCTCCGCTGTGTAATCTGGGCCGTCAAATCCATACTGTGCCTGACACCGTCTGAGCCTGCCTCCTGATGTATAGACATATATTTTGAATGTGTACGCTATCCATACATGTTATCCGGGGATACGGTACCCTTTCTAACCTTTGTGCAATGACGTGCAATCCATACTGGGCCTAACACCGTCTGAGCCTGCCTCATGCTGTATAGACATATATTTTGAATGTGTACGCTATCCATACATGTTATCCGGGGATACGGTACCCTTCTAACCTTTGTGCAATGACGTGCAATCCATACTGGGCCTAACACCGTCTGAGCCTGCCTCATGCTGTATAGACATATATTTTGAATGTGTACGCTATCCATACATGTTATCCGGGGATACGGTACCCTTTCTAACCTTTGTGCAATGACGTGCAATCCATACTGGGCCTAACACCGTCTGAGCCTGCCTCATGCTGTATAGACATATATTTTGAATGTGTACGCTATCCATACATGTTATCCGGGGATACGGTACCCCTTCTAACCTTTGTGCAATGACGTGCAATCCATACTGGGCCTAACACCGTCTGAGCCTGCCTCATGCTGTATAGACATATATTTTGAATGTGTATGCTATCCATACATGTTATCCAGGGATACGGTACCCTTTCTAACCTTTGTGCAATGACGTGCAATCCATACTGGGCCTAACACCGTCTGAGCCTGCCTCATGCTGTATAGACATATATTTTGAATGTGTGCGCTATCCATACATGTTATCCGGGGATACGGTACCCCTTCTAACCTTTGTGCAATGACGTGCAATCCATACTGGGCCTAACACCGTCTGAGCCTGCCTCATGCTGTATAGACATATATTTTGAATGTGTACGCTATCCATACATGTTATCCGGGGATACGGTACCCTTTCTAACCTTTGTGCAATGACGTGCAATCCATACTGGGCCTAACACCGTCTGAGCCTGCCTCATGCTGTATAGACATATATTTTGAATGTGTACGCTATCCATACATGTTATCCGGGGATACGGTACCCCTTCTAACCTTTGTGCAATGACGTGCAATCCATACTGGGCCTAACACCGTCTGAGCCTGCCTCATGCTGTATAGACATATATTTTGAATGTGTACGCTATCCATACATGTTATCCGGGGATACGGTACCCCTTCTAACCTTTGTGCAATGACGTGCAATCCATACTGGGCCTAACACCGTCTGAGCCTGCCTCATGCTGTATAGACATATATTTTGAATGTGTACGCTATCCATACATGTTATCCAGGGATACGGTACCCTTTCTAACCTTTGTGCAATCACGTGCAATCCATACTGGGCGTGAGAACGGCTGGCGAGCTGTTAAGCAAGCTACAGCACCTGTCCAGACAAGTACAGGGATTCCCTAGCGAGGAGACTTATTTGATTGTTTTCTATGTTGGGACAGCAATTTTTGGGGAGCACTATACTCTGGAGAATGATAGATGGGGCCCACCATACACTGGAACATTCCAAAGGTGGACATCAGACACTGGAGCAGCATTTACAGGGCCCATTATACACTAGAGCAGTAGAAATGGGGCCCATTATGTTTGGAGCATTATTTGGGCCCATAAGACAGTGGAGCTTCATCCATGGGGACCAACATATACTGTAGCATTATGTGGAGCTCATCATATACTGTTTCAAACATTATATGGGACCAATGATTTTGTATGGAGAAATAGATGGGCCTCGTCATGAGATGTAAAAAGTGAGGTATTTTTCATTGTACTATACCGCTATTTCTCTGCCGTATCATAGAATCATAGAATCATAGAATCATAGAATTGTAGAGTTGGAAGGGACCTCCTGGGCCATCTGGTCCAACCCCCTGCTCAAAGCAGGATTCGCTAAATCATCCCAGTCAGATGTCTGTCCAGCCTCTGTTTGAAGACTTCCATTGAAGGAGAACTCACCACTTCTCGTGGCAGCCTGTTCCACTCATTGATCACTCTAACTGTCAAAAAGTTTTTTCTAATATCTAATCTGTGTCTCTTCCCATTCAGTTTCATCCCATTGCTTCTAGTCTTTCCTTGTGCAAATGAGAATAAAGTTGACCCTTCTACAATGTGACAGCCCTTTAGATATTTGTAGACAGCTATTAAGTCTCCTCTCAGTCTTCTCTTTTGCAAACTAAACATTCCCAAATCCTGCAACCTTTCCTCATAAGACAGGGTTTGCAGACCGGTCACCATTCTGGTCGCTCTTTTCTGAACTTGCTCCAGTTTGTTGATGTCTTTTTTAAAATGTGGTGCCCAAAACTGGACACAATATTCCAGATGAGGTCTGACCAAAGAGGAGTAGAGGGAAATAATGACTTCACGTGATCTAGACTGTATGCTTCTGTTAATACATCCTAGAATTGCATTTGCCTTTTTTGCTGCTGCATCACACTGTTGACTCATATTCAGTCTGTGATCTATTAGTATACCCAAGTCTTTTTCACATGTGCTGTCACTTAGCCCTATTCCTCCCATTCTATATATGCTTTTTTCATTTTTATTGCCCAGATGTAGTACTTTGCATTTCTCCCTGTTAAAAACCATTCTGTTAGTTGCTGCCCACTTCTCCAGTTTATTTAAATCTTTTTGAATCCTCTCTCTCTCTTCTCTAGTATTAGCTATCCCTCCTAGCTTTGTGTCATCAGCAAATTTAATCAGTTTACCCTCAATTCCTTCATCTAAATCGTTGATAAAGATGTTGAACAATACAGGGCCCAGGACAGAGCCCTGTGGTACCCCACTTGAGACATTCTTCCAACTAGATGTGCAGCCATTTACGACCACTCTTTGGGTCCGATCACTAAGCCAGTTATGAATCCACCTAACAGTTGCCTTGTCCATTCCATACTTAGTCATTTTTTCAATAAGGATTGTATGAGAGACTTTGTCAAATGCTTTGCTGAAGTCAAGATATACTATATCTACAGCATTTCCTTGATCCACCCAATCAGTGATACCGTCATAGAAGGAAATTAAGTTAGTCTGACATGACTTATTAGTTAGAAACCCATGCTGACTCTGTTTAATCACTTCATTCTTATCCAGGTATTGACTTACATGTTGTTTAATAATTTGTTCAAAGATCTTTCCTGGTATAGAAGTCAGACTCACCGGCCTATAGTTGCCTGGGTCCACCTTCTTCCCCTTTTTGAAGATAGGAACAACATTTGCTCTTCTCCAGTCTTCTGGCACTTCTCCTGTTCTCCAAGAATTTTCAAAGATTATGGAGAGGGGTTCAAACATTTCTTCTGCTATCTCCTTCAGTACTCTGGGGTGTAATTCATATTTTTTGGAGAACTTGGCCATCTGATGCATAAAGAGTTCATCTATATCTTCGGCTTGCACAGGCGGCCTGTAGTAAATGCCTACAATGGTGTCCTTTCTATTGTTCTGTCCTTGTATTCTTACCCAAACAGTTTCCACAGAACTCCCAGTCTCTGAAGCTTCAATCTCTGTGCAGATATACGCGTTTCTAACATACAATGCGACACCTCCTCCTCGTTTATCAAGTCTGTTTCTTGCAAATAAGTTGTATCCTTCTAGTCTTGTATTCCAATCATGTGTATTGTCCCACCAAGTTTCAGTGATTCCAATGACATCATATTTCTTTTCCTGTGTTAGTAGTTCCAATTCTCCTTGTTTGTTGCCCATGCTTTGTGCATTAGTATAGAAACATTTTAGTTTGTGATTGGTTTCTCTTTCTCCAATATTTTTATTAATTAGATTCTTTCGTCTTTGTTCTTCCTTTCCACTTCTAATAGCAGAGTTCTCAATAGCATTTGTCAGGTGTATGGCTTTTTCTGGTCTTTTGCTTCCCTCCCCATGTTGTTCTAGTTTAAAGCTCTCCTTACAAGTGTAGCAAGGCGACTTCCAAATACATGCTTTCCAGTCTTCGTAAGGTGCACCCCATCTCTAGCAAGTAGTCCATCGTATAAGTAGTTCACTCCGTGATCCAGAAATCCAAATCGTTGCTGACGTCACCATCGACGTAGCCAGTTGTTCACCTGCAGAATCTTATTCCACCTCCTTGTTCCATGGCCATCCACTGGGAGGATGGAAGAGAAGACCACCTGCGCTCCCAGTTCTTTCACTTTCTTGTATCGGAGCATGATGAGTTGTGGTATGTGTTAAAGGGGCGCTCTTTCGCCCAGGGCACATGAAAACCTGCAGCCAGCCCTCCCCCCCACAAATTTAGCCAAATAACCCCCATTTTTCAGTGCGTAACTTGGATTATGAAGTTAATTAAGGTTGACAAGCTTAAGTAAGAAGAATTGATGCTTTTGGCATTCAAATGGGCACTGTAGGTGTGTTTCCTGTCCTCCTCTCACTGCCGACTTTTATTCCCCATTGACTTACATTGGGTTTCGTGTTTCGGGACGACCCCGACTTTTCCCTATAATCGGACGATCTTGCTCGACCCGACTTTTGGAAAAGTCGGGTTTCACGAAACGAAACGCGACCCTAAAAAAGCAAAAGTCGCTCAACTCTAGTCATCACCCATATGCGCTAACCATGTGGGCCGAGTGGATGGGGCTTTGTGTGTGGAGAGAGTGTGGCTATGTGGAGTGGGTGGGGCTATATGGAGTGGGCGTGTCTTGATACATACATACACTCACATACATACACTCAGCTTTATATATATATAGATGTATTAGCCCTGTACTGCGATATCACTGTGTGTATTAATCCTTTACTGACATCATTATGTTGTAGTGACTGTGGGTAATGGTCCCATAGTCGATGAGAGGTATGTGTTGCAGAGATGGCTTGTCTATGTGATGTAACCCGGAGAATTTTCTGCAGTGCATGAAAGCACTAAGAGGTTCATTTGTTGCACCTGTGACAGGGTTACAGGTAGCAGTGGGAGATGGGTGGGTCTGGCTACCCACAAACCTCACCTCTAGCTGCAGTTAACAGTCTATATAATGAATGCTGTTGTTTGCCTCATGGTCTGTGTGTTGGGAGGGAGAAGACCTCCTGTGTGTTTGGCTCCAGACCCCAGCCTGAATACTGGATGCTACCCAGCCTGTGTGCCCACAAGCCTGGTGGAGCAGAGCCCTTTTATGGACATTTGTATTTTGTTTGCCTGATCGGAAGGCTGTCTCTTTTCTGTTTGGTTTCTGGGTTTATGAAGCATTAAACCCACATGAACTTTTAATGGAATAAGGCTCCTGTTTTCCTCCCGTTGCACCACAGTGAATATGTAGGGAGGAGGACCCCTACAGAGTGTCCGGGCAAGAACCAAGGGGACCGCCATCTGAGTTCCTAAGGAAACAGTACCCAGGGAATAGAGGAGAAGAGTGGACTGTTGAGAGTGACAGGCCAGCAAGGGGAGGGGCGAGTATAAAAGGGGCAGGGAGCGCGCAGAGGACTCAGTTGGTGATACGTCAGACACGAAGCAGGAGACGGAGGGGGCATGAGAGAGTGGAAAGGACACTGACAATTCAGAGAAGAGACCAGCAGCAGAGGGTAGATACGCAATGGCCGTCAGGAAAGAGGCGTCGAGCTTACTGACAGGGGACTGTCTCTTCACCCCAATCCCGGGTTACTATCTGCCCCCGGTCATCCTTGGCCGTTACCGCTGAGCCCGAGCCCTCCGCTGCCTGTCCGCTCCCTCTCCCGGCTGCTGCCATTCCCCTTCAGCCCGCGGTTGCGGCCTGCCTGCTGCCACCCGCGGACGCTGCCGGTTCACGTCAGCCCGTGGTTGCGGCCTGTCTATCATTTTACACAGCCGCCTTCACCCTGCTGCAGTCGGCAGTTGGGGCCTGTTCCTCATCAACAGAGACACTCTGCACACAGCCCCAGGCTGTGCGCATGGCCAGTAAACCGCCACTCTTGAGCACTGCGACACAACCCTGCTTGGGGACAGGAGTCCCATTGAACTCGCTAAAAAGCGCAAACCCGCTGTTACAACAGGGGGTTACTCCATCTCAGGACTCCACTAGGGCCTGTTGTGCCCCAACTCCTCCTGGGCGCTTGGGCGCTGGGGCGCCTGAAGACTACTCCAAATCTTCAGCAACTGGGCCCAGCGGCTGCTACGCCAAGGCAGCCTCATCAAAGACGCCACAGCAGCCTCATCCAAGACACCAGAACAGCCTTATCAAAGGCGCCTAAGCAGCTTCATCAACAACGCAGCTTCCACAGAGGCGCCGAGGGACGTCAGGACGGATAAGCGACATTAAAGAGTATAAGGACCCGTAGACGGCCATACCGTGGCCCCATAGTAACCGGCCTCGGCTGGGTTAGTCGTGTTCTTTTCAAATAGTGCTTGGTTGTACCGAGTCCCTGCGAGGACAACTGTTGTTACCCCTTTTTTTGGTTGCTTAGTATAGCCCTAGCGGCTTTAAATTATAAAAAGTTTGCTTTTCAAAATTGAACCAGTCTCGCGTCTCGTCACTGCATCCTGCGAACCTGCTGTTACCTACAAATACAAACCCTACAATTGGTGGAGAATGTGGTCAGCGTTCCCAGCAGAGACAAGTGACTGTTACAAGAAGAACGGCATGTCCTTGGTTAAATCTGTTGCAAGCCAGCAAACATCGCCAGTAAAAATGGAAGACCTGCTGAAACACCTGGTTCAGGTGCAGCAGCACCATCAAGAGACCAACAGGCTATTGTTACAGCGGATCCAGCAGAGCCAGCTGGAACAATGGCAGCAGACGCAGCTTCTAGCAACCGCCATCAGGGGCAGGACGAGCACCCCAACCACAAGTCCAGCTAATAACACCCACGTCCAGAATGCGGTACGACAGGCTTTGAAGAAAATGATCCCCCGGGGATGACTGTGAGGCCTTCCTAACGGTGTTTGAAAGGGTCACTGAGAGTGAAAAACTCCCACCAGAGCAGTGGGCCGAGGTACTGGCGCCATGCTTGACAGGAAAACCCCAGAAGGCATGCTACGATTTGGCTTTGAAGGACACCAAAGATTATGACAAGCTAAAAACTGAGATTTTCACGCGCTTGTGGGTGACAATGACTATCAAGGCATCGTGGGTTCTCCGCTGGGAGTGTAAGCGGGACAAACCACCTCGCTTCCAAATGTTTGACCTGTTGCACCTGGTCCAGAAGTGGCTGCAGCCAAAGTCCTCTACGCCTGCGCAGATGGTAGAACGGTTATTGATGGACCAGTTTGTGCACTCCCTGCCGAGGCCCATACAGACTTTGGTTGCTCAGGTTGATCCCCGGAATGCCGATGAACTGATCGGCCTGGTCTAGAGATACCATTGGGTTGAAGGTTCCTTGGGAAGGCAGCCCACTCCATACTGAGGGTCCCAACAGGGGGAAGAGGTCCAAAAGGGGGTGAGGCATCCAAGGTCCAAAGGGGTGGGCGAGGTGGTGCCCAAGGTCCCTACAGGTGATGTTGTTTGCAGGAGGTGCCACGCCCAGGCCATATAGCCGCCCACTGTCCCCTGACCCCTGAGCAGATTGACTGCAGCATAGTAAGCCGTTGTTCATATTATACATATCTGGCCTGCATTGTGTACTGCCCCCCCCAACATGGGGCCTCAAGCATGTCCCATGAAGGTGAACTGGCGGGACGTAACGGCACTGCTAGACTCCAGGAGTTTAGTGACCCTTGTGAGGGCCATCCTTCCTCTCAAACTGATCCCGGGAAAAAAAGTCGGCGTTCGGTGCATACACTGTGATGCTGACGACAACCCTATGGCCAGAGTGGACATTGAAATGGTCCACAATACTAAGTCCCATAAGGTCTGTTTCGTTCGGGACTTGTTGCACCTAGAGATGAGCGACTTTGCCTTTTTCGGGTTGAGTCGGGTTTCATGAAACCCGACTTTCTCAAAAGTCGGGTCGAACGAAATCGGCCGATTATCGTGAAAAGTCGTAGGCTGACTGAAACACGAAACCCAATGCAAGTCAATGGGGAACCAACGTCGGCAGGGAATGGAGGACAGGAAACACACTTACAGTGCCCATTTTAATGCCAAAAACATCTATATCCAATACCTCCAAAAACGGACAGTATATTACTCCATACAGTATTATGGCCAGCTCTTAGTGCGCTATACAGAGTAATGAGGCCCATATATTTCTCCATACAGAATCATTGGTCCCATATAATGTTTGAAACAGTATATGATGAGCTCCACATAATGCTGCAGTATATGTTGGTCCCCATGGATGAAGCTCCACTGTCTTATGGGCCCAAATAATGCTCCATATATAATGGGTCCCATTTCTAATGCTCCAGTGCATAATGGGCCCTGTAAATGCTGCTCCAGTGTCTGATGTCCACCTTTGGAATGCTCCAGTGTATGGTGGGCCCCATCTATCATTCTCCAGAGTATAGTGCTCCCCAAAAATAGCTGTCCCAACATTGAAAACAATTAAATAAGTCTCCTCAAATAAGTCTCCTCGCTAGGGAATCCCTGTACTAGTCTGGACTCCTCGTCATCCCCATCTTCCATCTCACTGCACTTGGACTGTGTAGACAGAGGGCGTACAGACGTGATGTCATTGCGGTCTCTGACCAGAATGTCACTGTCAGGAAACACGGAAGACGTCACGGCGATGGAGCAGGGAGAGGTAAGTATTTCAACTTTGCAAGTGCTGTGATCCTGAGCAAGCAGGGGGGCCCACTCGTTGGCGACGGCCCTGGCACAGGGCCCCTCATAGTACGGCGGTGTGTCTGACGGCGGGTGGGCCCTCCCACCGGCAGAGACACTTTTGCGTATTATGAGGGGCCCTGTGCCAGTGCCGTCACCCATGAGTATGCCCCCCCACCTGCTCAAGGAACCTGCACTTTCATCTGCACCTTCCTCTTTGTCACCGTGTAAGGTGGTATGCGAGAAGGGGAACCTGAGTTTCATCAGGGTCAGACTCTGGCTGTGTAGAGTGTGAGGGGAATGTAGTGGCGTGGGTCAATGTACCAGCAGAATCATCTAGCAGTGGCTGGGCATCAGTGCATTTGTGGCGCCCCCAGGAGTACGGTCGCCACAGTGGCATTACCTTCCTCCTAGGGAATGTGATGTCATGCTTGGGAGCAACGAAGGATCTCTCTAGCAGTTAAACCAACACACAAAACAGTTCCCACTCCAGGCCAGCAGGGAGACCTCTGAACCTGACTGCTGAGGAGCTGCTCTCTGTGGTAGGGAGGAGGGAAGTTAGGGCAGTCTGTGAAGGGAAGGGGAAGTGTGTGGATGTGAGAAGGGGAGCTAGAGGATGAGCAGAGTTAAGGCTCACTCCTAGCTGGAGCGCATTGTCCGGATTCCGATCTCCGAGTTTGTAGGGACACTGACCGTCCTGCAGCAGAAACCGGAGGAAGTAGCAGTTGTAAATGCTCTGTTCCCAACTAAGGCTCGGAGGCCCCAGCAGCGACGTGTGTGAGCCAGAAGGAAAAGGCTATGGCTGCCTGCCATATGAGAAAGTTCCAAAAGAGAGTCAACAGGGGGAACTTCAGTGAACTCAGTACTGCGAGTACTTCAGATAAGCGCTAGAACGGAGGCCACACTACCTATCTGCAGAGAGAGAATTCCAAATTTGCTTCCAGGCTGACCAACTCCTTCTCCATCTGTACTCTGGGTCCTGTACGGCACTTACCAAGTACAGGTAAAGGAACTGCACGACTGTGTCTGTAATCTTTCTCCTGCGCCTGGCGCACGGCTCTGCTACATCCTGCACTGCACACCATCTACCAACTCTTTCATCTGCCCTGCGACTGCGGCCCTACCTGTGCAGGACTTCTACATCTTAGCTGCACCACAACATCTGTCCCAGAGAAGTGACACTGCAGCGCGGGTCAATGTGATCAGAAACCACAGGTGGCGTCACGTATCATTCACCTATAAACGTTATTCACCACTTTGCATGGACGCCCAGGGCCACGGAACGGGTCATCACCACCAACGTGACACATCCCTCTGAGACACCGGCCCGGTACCGATTAACCCCACTGCGCTGGCTGGCCACCCACACTCCATGTCAGCTTAATCTTGGACTGGGGAATTCACGATTTGACTTGATAACCCAGGCATGGTATGATAGAAAGAGCTACATGGACTAATGTGAAGTGTGGCCTGCTGCATAATTCACTTTTGGTGGGGGTGAAGGACACAAGGAAAGGGGTTCTTCCTGACCAGGAGCCAGCACTTGATGACTCAGTGCTTGCATTTTTTGAAACTTCAGAAGAGGAGGGCATATTTGCTGGAGTCTGTTTCGGCAATGTAAGCCAAAACCAGTTCCTGATGCTCCGGCTTTAAAAGCGGTTAACCTACTCCCAGAAAAGGTAGCCTTCCAGGCCTTCCGGAGCCAGACCTTGATGCAGGCTCAACACCTCCTGCCTTAGCTGCTATTGTGCTTTTGCCACTACCAGCAGATGCACCACCACCATCAGCAGCAGCTGGCCCCCCCACACCCACGTCTGCGGCCTCTTCCACCAAACTTCAAAATGTTGCAGAACATGAACCAAAAATAACATCAGATATATAGTACTGTATCAGAAGCGTACAGCTCTATACAGTCAAAGGATGATTGTCAATCTCCCTATATATACCATCAGTCACACAGAGACGCTCACAGGCTCAGTATGGATTAGACAAGAATATAAAAAGTAGAAAAAGTGTACAATATCATCAGATAGCAGGTATATATAGTATAGTTTAAACATTCTAAATCTCCGTAGATATTTCAGGAGGCACACACAGACGCTCTCAGGCTCAGCATGGATTACAACACAATATAAAAAGCCATAAAACGGTAATGGATCTGAAGAGTACAGCTGTACACAGTGTAGGTGTCATTGTTGTCAATTTCAGTATTTATTTCCACAGTCAGAAAATAACTCTCACTTGGTCAGTTTGGATTAGCCCAGAATATAAAAAGCAGTAAATGAGTAATGTATCACAAGCGTAGAGCTGTATACAGTGTTGGGGTAATTTTTAAATGTACATATAAATTGCAGGAGTAACCCACAGACTCTCACACGCTCAGGATGGATCACATCACAATATAAAAAGAAGATCCACAAGAAATAATCACACATGTGGGCCAATGTTCTGGGGGTCAATGATACACTTAGAGTGGTGGGTGGAGGAGGACTTCCTGGCAGAAAGGGTACGGTATCACCAGATGCCAGGTATATGTAGCATAGTTTAAACATTAAAAATGTACGTCTATATATTCAGGAGGAGTGTTGAGCCACCCCGCTAGTGTTCCAGTTCGTTTTGGTTCGTCGAACACGAGGCAAGTTCGTCGAATGTTTGTCGAACGTTCGATGAACAATGTTGAACACCATTGAAAACAATCGCAGGCAAACACAAACACATGCAAACACATAGAGAACAATTACAAAACACCTTAAAAGGTGTCCCAAAGCAGACAAAATGCTCAGAAGACACAAATAACGTATTGAAAAGGGCAACTACATATAGAAAAGAGGTGGAGGAGTAAAAGGAGGAGGAGGAGACACAGATATAGGCATGTCATGCCCTTATGAAGTCAAGAAAGGCTGGAATAAAAATGTAAAATACCAAAAAACAGTAAAAATCTGAAATCGAAGACGATCATATACCGTCGGACTTCCCACCATAAATTAGACCAACTTTTGATCGGGCGGCGTTATTCCCACGAACCTCCGAACAGCGTCCATGAAGGCAAAGTGTTTGGTTTCCGGGGGCAGTATGGTTGCAAAGCTGAACCTTAAAGGAATGTCCAGAAGGGCACCACCAGGAGTGGAGCCTGCGGCTTAATTCTACAGCTACAGAAAAGATTGACAGATTGCAAGCTTTGTTGATTCTGTGGATGGTGGTGGATGTCCGTTTTTAGTTGTGCTAGCGATTTGTCAGCTTAATTCCGTTAACGAACGAGACTCCGGCATGCCCCCGCGGTACGCGTCAAGCTTACTAGAGGGACACACGAGGGTCTGGCACACGAGATCGATCAATAACAGGTCTGTCATGCCCTTACATGTCCATGTGTCGCTTACAGGTGCAGATAACTCACTAAACATCGTTACTGATGGGGATCTGGGATTACAATTCTTCCCCGCGAACGAGGATTTCCGTAAGTGCAGGTCAACCGGAATTCCGGAATTAGGCCTAACCGGCATTCCAGAAAAAATGAAAAAATTAAGTGTCCAAACCACAGGTGCTGTAGCTTGCTTAACAGCTGGGCTCCTATGCTGAGTAGCACGCAGTTCTTACATAAACAGGTGGCATAGCTTGGTTCACTGGTGGGCTCCTCTGCTGAGTAGCAGACAGTGCTTACATAAACAGGCGGCATAGCTAGGTTCACGGGTGGGCTCCTCTGCTGAGCAGTAGACCCAGGTACTAGGCCCAAAGTATTGACTGGGCTAATTGGAGTTAAAAAATGGTTCTTACATAAACAGGCGGCACAGCTAGGTTCACGGGTGGGCTCCTCTGCTGAGTAGCAGACAGTGCTACAAGGCCCAAAAGGATTTTCTGGACAAGATGCGGTAAAAAATAATTAGAAACACACACGGTGTAGCTCCTTGACAGGTGTACTACACCGCTGGCTACCACACACCGCTACTATGACATGAAACAGTCTATTAACATTGAAAACCATTATTAATGTGAAAATGAAGCTACACTTTCGGTGAATGAACCATTCTCGAATGGAACCTCGAACAGCCGAATTTTAAGCAAAGTGTTCTAGTTCGACGAACTATGCCCAAAACAGCTTGAATTTCAACTTGGCGAACAGGTTGACTCAAACAACGCTCATCTCTAATCAGGAGGCAGACTCAGACGTTCTCAGGCCCAGTATGGATTCGACAAGATTGTACAAAGTTGAGAAAGGGTACAGTATGACTGGATAGTAGGTATATATAGCATAGTTTAAACATTAAACATCTGCGTGTATATTTCCGGAGTCCTACAAAGACACTCACAGCCTCAGTATGGATTAGACAAGAATCTAAAAAGTAGAAAAAGGGTTATGTATTCAAAGCGTACACCAGTATACACTGTTGGGGTATTTTTCAATCTTCATATATATTTCAGTCTCAGTAAAAAAGTCCAGACTCTCCGCAAGAGGAAACGAGATGGATACAAGTACAGAAGGAAAGTCAACTAATTGCCGAAATTTTAGAATTACTCATCATGGTAAAAACTCCCAGGAGAATTCTCAGAGGCGATGCTGACCCTCAATTACTTTGTCTGTGGAGACAGTGAAAACAGTTCTTGTGAAGAAAGGTTTGCTGTATCGCAGTACCGTGGAACACATCACCGTTACTCATCTTCATCAAATTGTGATCACAGGGACAGATGTAGACATGGTCCTCACTGCCTATCATGATCTGTCAGGTAACTTTGGAGTGCAAAAGACACAAGCCACAGGCCGTAGGCGGTTCAATTGGATTGGCATGAGAGGACACATTTAAAAATGTGGGCAGCAATGTCACAAGTCTGTGAGTAGGAAAACCGTGAAAGCTGATGATAAACCACCACTGCATCTCATTGTGAGTCGACGTCCATAACAAATGGAAGCCATTGATCATCTGAAGATAGAGCCCAGCAGGACAGGGCACAGCTATGTCTTAACCATCATCTATCATTTCACCAAATTTGTATTGACATTACCAGTGAAGTATTTAACAGGCCAGACTACACAGTGGTGGAGCAGGGAGAGGTAAGTATTGCAAGTGCTGGTGCCCTGAGCAAGCAGGGGGGGCCCACTCGTGGGCGGAGGTACTGGCACAGGGCCCCTCATAGTACGCCGATGTGTCTGACAGCGGGTGTGCACCCCCACCATCAGCGAAACTTGATTGTACTATGAGGGACCTTGTGCCAGTGCCGTTGCCAAAGAGTGTGCCCACCCACCTGTCCAGGGCAACAGCACTCGCATGGGTCCGTGCGCCAGGTGGTGACCCTGGCCCTGTGGGGGGAGGCAGCCCAGTTAGGGAGGTGGAAAAAAATGGCATATGTTGATGTTGGACATTCAGCAGCTGCAAATGGAGTAATTGGAGAAGTCCGCGGAAGAGGAGGACAAAAGCAAGCCATTTTTCTGGCAACCTACTTGTCAGCAGGGGAGGGTGGGACAAAATCCTTGGAAACCCATGCATGGTTCATTTTAATGAAGGTTAGATCATCAACATTTTGGGTCGACAGACGGGTCCTTTTTTCTGTCAGGATTGATCCAGCAGCACTGAAGACTCGTTCAGATAACACACTAGCAGCAGGGCAAGCGAGCTCCTGTAAGGCATATTGTGGCAATTCAGGCCAGGTGTCAAGTTTACTGGCCCAATAATCAAAGGGGAATGACCGGTGAGGGAGAACATCGATATGGGAGGAGAAGTAGTTTGTTACCATAGTTGACAACTGCTGTCTACTGTCACTTTCGATCGATGCAGTATTACCAGTCGTGTGAGCGGTACTTGAAAAATCAGTCCACAACATGGTCATGAAACCACTGTGTCCAACGCCACTTCGGCTGTGTGCACCACGAACTCCTCTTCCATGTTGCCCCCTACGGCTCATTGGAAAAACATCACCGCCGCTGTGTGCTGGGAATGCCTCAAACAAACGGTTTACCAGAGTTGCTTGTTTATTAGCCAATATTAGCTCTAGGTTCTCCTGTGGCATGATGTTTTGGAATTTGCCTTTATAGCGTGGATCCAGGATGCTGGCCAACCAGTAGTCGTCATCGTTCATCATTTTGGCAATGCGGGGGTCCCTTTTTAGGATCTGCAAGGCATAATCAGACATGTGGGCCAATGTTCCAGGTGTCAACGATGCACTGCAAGTGCTGGGTGGAGGAGCACTTTCTGGCAAATCAACATCCCTCCAGTCACGCACAAACACTGTACCTGACCTTGCCACGCCAACATTTTTTCTTCCCCCCGAGAAGCATCCTCCTCCCCAAAATAATCATCCCCATCATCCTCCTCCTCTTCCTCTTCTTACTCCACCTCGTCCACAAGACTTCCCTGAGCAGACAATGGCTGACTGTCATCAAGGCCTCCCCCCTCCTCTTCCTCCTCGGCTGCAGACGCCTGCTCCTTAATGTGCGTCAAAGTTTGCATGAGCAGACGCATAAGTGGGATGCTCATGCTTATGATGGCGTCGTCTGCACTTACCAGCCATGTGCATTCCTCAAAACACTGAAGGACTTTACAGAGGTCTTTCAGCTTCGACCACTGCACAACAGACAACTCCATGTCTGCCTGCAAACTGCCTGCCCGTGTATCCTCCCACAAATGAATTACAGCCTGCCTCTGTTCGCACAGCCGCTCAACCATGTGCAGGGTGGAGTTCCACCTTGTTGCAACGTCGATAATTAGGTGGTGCTTGGGAAGGTGGAGCAATCGCTGCAGCTTCTGCATACGACTGGAGTGTACGGGCCAACGGCGGATGTGCGCGCACAGTCTTCGCACCTTATGGAGCAGGGGTGTTAACTCCGGATAATTATTGAGGAAGCACTGCACCACCAGGTTTGGTAATGTGGGCGTTCAAAGCCAGTGTACGCGGATGAGAGGATTAGTACTTTCTTGTCCTACTCAGAGTCTCTGGTAGGGTGAGCTGGACTTGAGAGCTGCATATGGTGGAACTAGCAGTGGACATGGCGGACTGAGAGAGGGTTGATGATGGTGATGGTGATGGTGGTCTTCCTGATGGCCTAAATTCAGTCTTTCGTAGCAATATCATTGTGATTCCTTGACTGATTTGCCCTTGCGACGACACCTCGACATTTGCTGGTGGTGGTGTGCTAACCGGAGGGCTTACAGTGGGGGAAGCAATGTAGCATTGCTGAATACCTTCATTTGGAGCAGGTGCACATGTGGTACATGAGGTTTGGTAGTCCGTCCACGCTTGCAAGTGCATGGTGGTTAAATGTCTAAGCATGAAACTGGTATTCAAATTTCTCAGATTTTTCCCTCGGCTAAAGGTCTTTGCGCACTTCTTACAGATAACTTTTGCCTGATCATTAGGATTTTGTTCAAAAAAGTGCCACACTGCACTCTTCCTACTATGGAAGACATTTTGAGGCCTTGCACGCTGTGCTAATTTGACCGTCTGGCCAAGCTGTCCTGCAACTCTTTTGGTTTTTTGTAACACGTTTTTGGACTGGTATGGTCATGCCAGATAACAGCTGTTGCAATGTCGTTGCCTGCTGCGGATCCTCCTCCTCTTCTGAGCTATTGGCAGCTGCACCCTCTTCCCCCAATGGATGCCAATCTGGGTCAACAACTGGGTCATCCATCACCTCCTCTTCAATTTCATATGCACCTTCCTCTGTGTCACCGTGTAAGATGGTATAGTATGCGGGAAGGGGCACCTGAGTTTCATCAGGCACACTGTAGCGCCATAACATGCAAATATGAAAAATGAATGCAGTAATGCAATTCATTTTTCATTTTTCATATTTGCATGTTATGGCGCTACAGTGTGCTTCCTTTTTTGCTTGCATGTATATGAGTTGGTGACTCTAGGTTAAGCACCTGTTTACACAATGTTTATGCTTGGATGTGACGGTCAGTTTTTGATATTTGAGATTCATCAGGGTCAGATTCTGGCTCAGTACACTGCGAGGACAATGTAGTGCTCTGAGTGAATGTACCAGCAGAAAAATCTAGCAGTGGCTGTGCATCAGTGCACTCCATGTCAGATTCATCTTGGACTGGGGAATTCACGATTTGACTTGATAACCCAGGCATGGTATGTGAAAAGAGCTCCATGGAGTAATCGGTAGTGTGGCCTGCCACATCCTTCACTTTTGGTGTGGGTGAAGGACTCAAGGAAAGGTGTTGATCCTGACGAGGAGCCTACACTGATGACTCAGTGCTTTTATTTTTTGAAACTTCAGAAGAGGAGGCGATAGAGCTGGAGGCTGAGTCAGCAATGTAAGTCAAAACTTGTTCCTGAAGCTCCGGCTTTAAAAGTGGTATATCTACTCCCAGAAAAGAGAGCCTTCGAGGCCTTGTGGAGCCAGACGTTGACGCAGGCTCAACACCTCCTGCCTTAGGTGCTATTGTGCTTTTGCCACTACCAACAGATGCACCACCACCACCACCATCGGGATGAGCTGGCAACCCCTGCCGACTTCCATGGCGTCTTCCACCATACTTCCTCAATTTTGTGAAAATGTGACCAAAATACCACCAGCTATATGGTGCTGTAAAACAAGGTAGAAGGTGTATCTACTATTCGTGAGAATTTGAATCTCACTATAGATTTGAGGATGCTGAACTATTGTCTCAGGCCCAGTAGAAATTACACCTCAATGTAACAGGCTGAAATTGGATGGTGTATGACAAGGTGGAGGGTGTCTATAGGATTGGTGAGAATTTGAATCTCACTATAGATTTGAGGACACTGAACTATTGTCTTTGGCCCAGGAGAGATTACACCTCAATGTAACAGGCTGAAATTGGATGGTGTATGACAAGGTATAGAGTGTCTATAGGATTGGTGAGATTTTGAATCTCACTATAGATTTGAGGACACTGAACTATTGTCTCACGGCCAGGAGAGATTACACCTCAATGTAACAGGCTGAAATTGGATGGTGTATGACAAGGAGTAGGGTGTCTATAGGATTTGTGAGATTTTGAATCTCACTATAGATTTGAGGACGCTGAACTATTGTCTCAGGGCCAGCAGAGATTACACCTCAATGTAACAGGCTGAAATTGGATGGTGTATGACAAGGTGGAGGGTGTCTATAGGATTGGTGAGATTTTGAATCTCACTATAGATTTGAGGATGCTGAACTATTGTCTCAGGCCCAGGAGAGATTACACCTCAATGTAACAGGCTGAAATTGGATGGTGTATGACAAGGTGGAGGCTGTCTATAGGATTGGTGAGATTTTGCATCTCACTATAGATTTGAGGACGCTGAACTATTGTCTCAGGCCCAGGAGAGATTACACCTCAATGTAACAGGCTGAAATTGGATGGTGTATGACAAGATGGAGGGTGTCTATAGGATTGGTGAGAATTTAGATCTCACTAGAGATTTGAGGACGCTGACAATGATGCTCTCAGTCCAAGTATGGCAGCAGGCAGCCTAATAAGCAGGACTGCTGCACACAAAAGGGTGGAAAAATGAACACTTGGTAACTGTGCAGAAAAGAAGAAGAAAAGTATTTTTGCTTTTGAAAAAGCAGTTTGTACAGCAGTGTGCAAACAGCAATGCATCTATCAGGGAGCCTTATAAGGCAGCCTAATAACCAACAGAGCTGATGCACAAAAATAGAGTCTCCCCTGTCACTGCACGCAAAGTGTTGTGTGTTGTAAGTGGAAATCGCTATTAGCAGAAGCAGTATTTTGGTTCTTCTTCCCTGCCTAACGCTCTCCCTTCTTCTGAATCAGCAGCAGCAACCTCTCCCTAATGCTAAGATCGGCAGAAGTAAGATGGCGGTTGGCGTTCGCTCTTTTATAGCCCCTGTGATGCCACACAAAGCCAGCCAATCACTTGCATGCCCTTCTCAAAGATGGTGGTGACTGATGGCCATGTCATCACGTTGCCCACAGCGTGCGTCCTCCATCATTGGCTGAAAAAGGGCGCTGGAAGCATCTTTTGAAACGCGACTTTGGCGCTCTGGTCGCCGACCTCGTGGCCGACCTCACTCTATAGTTGGGTTTCGTTTCATGAAACCCGACTTCAGCGAAAGTCGCCGACTTTTGAATATGACCGACCCGTTTCGCTCAACTCTAGCAGTGTAGTGAGTTTGCTGAAACTCCATGCATTCTGGGTGAGCCAGAAGGCGAGGTTGGAGGTGTCACCATAGCAGAGACACTGTCGAAGGCCCAAAAACAGCAGTGCCGGGAGGTGCTCCAGAAGAACAGGGACCTGTTCTCAGAATTTCTGGGGTGCACAAAAGTCGTAGAACACGCAGTTCTGACCAATAGTCCAGGTCCAAAAGCTGGGTGGGGTATGGAGGTTCTGCAATGACTATTGGAAGCTAAATGAGGTCTCAAAGTTCGACGCATATCACATGCCACGCATCGATGAGCTGATTGAGAGACTTGGGCCCGCACGGTACATAACCACCTTGGATTTAACAAAGGGATATTGACAGATACCCATGGCACAGGGAGCCAAGGAGAAGACTGCATTTTCTATGTCGGATGGATGCTTCCAGTATGTACGGATACCATTTGGACTGCAGAGGGCCCCGACGACCTTCCAGAGAGCTATTGATAGAATCCTGGAACCCCTTAAGCAATATGCCATGGCATATCTGGATGATATTGTTATCTTAATTCCGGACTGGGAGAGTCATCTGGAAAAGGTCCAGGCGGTGTTTGGTGCTCTAAGAAAGGGGGAGTTTCAATAAACCCGAAGAAATGTGCCTTGAGGAAAGAAGAAGCCAAATACCTGGGATATGTAGTGGGTAGAGCCGAGATCCAACCCTAAATTAGTAAAGTGGAGGCTATCCAAACATGGTCGAGACTGCTGCCAAAAATCAAATTAGAGCCTTCCTGGGGATCGTGGGATTCTACAAGAGGTTCATCCTGAACTTCGCCATTATGGCCGCACCCTGACTGACCACCTTAAGGGTGCGAAATTGGTAATGGTCAAATGATCTGAAGAGGCAGAGACGGCCTTTCAAAAAATGAAAGGGGCTCTTTGTAAGCAACCGGTTGTAGTGGCATATGACTTTAAGTAAGAGTTTGTACTCCAAACGGACGCCTCAAATGTCGATTTAAGAACAGTCCTTTCCCAGGAGATACACAGGGAACAGCACCCTGTTCTCTACCTAAGTAGAAAGCTATCCTCATGTGAGAGGAATTATTCAGTCGTGGAGAAGGAGTGCTTGGCTATAAAGTGCGCGGTGGACACATTACGGTTCTATCTGGTAGGACATAAGTTTAGATTGGTATCCTACCATGCCTCACTCAGATGGATGAGGGAAACAAAGGGTAAAGATGCTAGGGTCACCCACTGGTTCTTAGCCCTTCAAGATTTCAACTACTATGTAGTAGCGCATAGAGCAGGGAAGTTACATGCTGATGCCCTCTCGAGAATACCTTGTCAGGTAGTAGAAAGTGCCAAGGCCCACAGCTTTAGGTGGGGGGAAAGTATGTAGTGTGGCTAATGGTCACATAGTGGATGGGAGGTATGTGTCGCAGAGATGGCTTGTCTCTAAGATGTAACCCGGAGAATTTTCTCTAGTGCATGAAAGCACTAAGAAGTTTGTTTTTTGCACCTTTGACCAGGTTATGGGTAGCTGTGAGAGATGGGTGGGTCTGGTTACCCACATACCTCACATCTAGGTGTGGTTAACAGCCTATATAACGAAGGCTGTTGTTTGGCACATGGTCTGTATGTTGGGAGGGAGAAGGCCTCCTGTGTGTGTTTGGCTCCAGACCCCAGCCTGAATACTGGACGCTACCCCAGCCTGTGTGCCCACAGGCCTGGCAGAGCAGAGCTCTGCTATGGACATTTGTATTTTGTTTTCCTGATATGAAGGCTGTTTGTTTTCTGTTTGGCTTCTGAGTTTATGAAGCAATAAACCCATATGAACTTTTAAAGGAACAAGCCTACTGTCTTCCTCCTGATGCACCCATGTTGGTACAACCCCTACAATGTGTATTATCCTTGTACTTTGACATCTTTTAATTTATTATACTTGTGCTGTGACATCACAGTATGTATTATCCCATCACTGTGGCATCACTGTGTGTATTATCCCTGCACTGTGATATCACTTTGCGTATTATTCCTGTACTGTAACATCAATATGTGTATTATTCATGTTCTGCGACATCACTGTGTGTATTTTCCATGTACTGTGACATTACTGTGTATATTATCCCTGTGTGATTTTTTATTGAAACAAATTGTTTCAATAAAAAAATTTTTTGCAAGTCCAAATTAATACTTTGAGCCTCAGGTTTATATATTGCTACTTTATTTGGTTTCCTGACGGCTAGGTTTGCTTTCCCCATTTTTGTCATTATCACTGTGTATTATCCCTGTACTGTGACATTACTGTGTGTGTAGCGCGCCAACCGGCGGGTCCTGTCTCCAAGGTACAAGGAGATGTCTCCTCCGCTCCCTCACTTCCTGGTTGCAGGGGCGTGAGCATAGGCTGCGCTCGCGCTACTGTCAAATCATTTAAAGGGCCAGCGCACCCTTTTTCCTGAATCTCCTCTCAGTCAATCGCTGAGAGACCTGTGTGTATTTAAGGTCCTCACTTCCTTTCGGAGGTGCCTGGGCAATTTTGTGCTTTGTTCTCAGTGGCCGTCCTCAGGTCTCAGACCAGCGCCTGCTCGTGCTGACCTTATTTTTCCGTGCAATAACAGTGTTTTCTCCTAGTGCCGTGTCCTGTCCATCCACTATCCATCTTCGGACTCTGGCAGTATCCTCTGGACCATCTGATACTTCTCCAGTTACCAGGACCTCTCGCTCCTTTTCCCGGTGTGTCACTATACCTCTCGGGTCTGACCCTCTGGTCTTGGAACTGATTCACTTGAGCTTCCTAGGTTGTGTCAGGACAATCCCTGTTAAGGGGTTCGCTTATTGGTGCTCCCTCAGAGGAATTTGGTGTCCAGGGATTTTTTCCTGTGGGTTCTCCTGTTTCAAATCTCAAATAAAGTCTTGCAATTTATCTTACGTCCTTGTCCGGTTGGTTCCTAGGGTTCAACTTCCACAGAGTCCTCTGTGGTCCAGTGGGTTCACTAATCTCATTTTGCCTGCCTTGGCGTGACGTTTTTTGCCCAGTCCATGGACCCCGCTGATACCCGATTCTTCACCCAAAGGGAACTAACCGGTCTTCGACAAAGTCAGGACCAACTGGTGACATTCATGCAGACGCTGGATGCCCGTCTTAGTTCTCTTCAGGCTGCTGAACCCACCAATGCTACCCAACTTGTGGATTTACACCAGGAACTTTACTGGCAATGCGAAATGCAGACCCGGATGCTGAATTTCATGTCTTCGGTGGAAGAACGTCTCACCAGCCTGCAAATAGCTGCTGCTCCTCCTTCTGTTTCGGTTCCAGTGCTCGATCCTGCGGTTGCCGCTGTATCTGCATCTGCCTCTGCAAATCCACTCGGTATTCTGTCGATCCCTTTGCAAGCAGCTGGATGTCTCACTGGATTTCTCCTCGGCCTATCAACCGCAATCCAATGGTCAGGTGGAACAGGTGAATCAGATACTCACCAACTACCTGCGACACTTTGTCAGCGCACACCACAGTGACTGGGTTGCCTTGTTGCCTTGGGAGGAGTTTTCCTACAGTAACAGTCTTCTTCCAATTCCCCATTTTTGTTGTTTATGAGTGCCACCCTAGGACTCCGACTCCCTTGAACACCATTTCAGTAATCCAGCAGCCGAGGATCTGACTAGAGATTTCTCCAGGATCTGGTCAGATACCAAGGCTTCCTTGGAACAGACATCCGTGCAGATGAAAGACCATGCAGATAAGAGAAGTCTGGATTCCCATCCATTCCAACTTGGGGACAAGGTATGGCTCTCTTCTAGGCACATTCGCCTCAATGTTCCTTCCTACAAGTTTGCTCCTCTGTGTATTGGTCCATTTGAAGTGCTTCAGATAATCAATGAGGTATGCTACCGACTGAAGTTGCCTCCCTCTTTGCGAATCCACAACTCTTTTCATGTCTCTCTCCTTAAGCCTGTCATCCTCGGATGCTACTTCCAGGATCCTGGTACCCTTCCTTCTCCTGTCTCTGCTAGCGATGTCTTCGAGGCCAAGGCCATACTTGACATGAAACAGAGAGGGAACAAGACACTGTTTTTGGTAGACTGGAAGGGTTTTGGTCCAGACGAGAGGTCTTGGTAACCGAGAGAGTATATTAATGCTCCCAGTCCCATGCAAAGGTTTCTGACTGGCTTGAAAAGGATGGACGGGGTCCTGTCTCCAAGATACAAGGAGATTGGGTCCCGTCTGCCCGCAGGTATTCCCCTGGTCCCCGCAATCCTTCTCACCCAGTCCATGCTCCTGCGGACGCTCCTTCAGGCGACAGCATCTGCCCATCGTGTCTCCTTCACTCTCCCACTTCCTGGTTGCAGGGGAGCGAGCATAGGGCATGCGCACACCGCTGTCAAATCATTTACAAGGCCAGTGCACCCTTTTTCCTGCATCTCTTCTCAGCCAATTGCTGAGATACCTGTGTGTATTTAAGGTCCTCACTTCCTTTAGGAGGTGCCTGGGTAATTTTGTGCTTTGTTATCAGTTGTTGTCCTCAGGTCTCAGACCAGCGCCTGCTCGTGCTGATCTTGTTTTTCCTTTATTAACACTCAGTGTTTTCTACTAGTGCCGTGTCCTGTCCATCCACCATTCGTCTTTGGACTCTGGCGGTATCCTCTGAACCATCTGATACTCCTCCTCCGGTTCCCAGGACCTCTCGCGCTCTTCCCCGGTGTGTCACTATTCCTCTCGGGTCTAACCCTCTGGTCTTGGAACTGATTCACTCGAGCTTCCTAGGTTGTGTCAGGACAATCCCTGTTAAGGGGTTTGCTCGCCGGTGCTCCCTCAGAGGAATTCGTTTTTTCAGTCCAGGGGATTTTTCCTGTGGATTCTCCTGTTTGAAATCCCAAATAAAGTCTTGCAATTTATCTTAAGTCCTTGTCCAGTTGGTTCCTAGGGTTCAGCTTCCACAGAGTTCTCTGTGGTCCAGTGGGTTCATTAACCTCATTTCGCCTGCCTTGGCGTGACACTGTGTATATTATCCCTGTACTGTGACATCACTGTGCGTATTATCCCTGTACTGTAACATCACTGTGTGTATTATTCCTGTACTGTGACATCACTGTGCGTATTATCCCTGTACTGTAACATCACTGTGTGTATTATCCCTGTACTGTGACATCACTGTGTGTATTATTCCTGTACTGTGACATCACTGTGCGTATTATCCCTGTACTGTAACATCACTGTGTGTATTATCCCTGTACTGTGACATCACTGTGTGTTTTATCCCTGTACTGTGACATCACTGTGTGTATTATCCCTGTACTGTGACATCACTGTGTGTTTTATCCCTGTACTGTGACATCACTGTGTGTATTATCCCTGTACTGTGACATCACTGTGTGTATTATCCCTGTACTGTGACATCACTATGTATTATCTCTGTACGCTGACATCACTGTGTGTATTATCTCTGTAATCTGACATCACTGTGTGTATTATCCCTGTACTGTGACATCACTATGTATTATCTCTGTACTGTGACATCACTGTGTGTATTATCCCTGTACTGTGATATCACTGTATATTATCCCTGTACTCTGACATCACTGTGTGTATTATTCCTGTACTGTGACATCACTGTGTGTATTATCCCTGTACTGTGACATCAATGTGTGTATTATCCCTGTACTGTGACATCACTGTGTATTATCTCTGTAATCTGACATCACTGTGTGTGTATTATCCCTGTACTGTGACATTACTGTGCATATTATCCCTGTACTGTGACATCACTGTGTATTATCTCTGTAATCTGACATCACTGTGTGTGTATTATCCCTGTACTGTGACATTACTGTGCGTATTATCCCTGGACTGTGCATTATCCCTGTACTATGACATCACTGTGTGTATTATTCCTGTAGTGTGACATGACTGTGTGTATTACCCCTGTATATAATGGAGCTGAAATAATCCTACGCTTTTCATATTCTCATCGTGTTGCTGAAGATGGTCTTAGTGGAATGAAGATCCTATTGCATTTTTGGAAATGGGGCCCTGCATTCCCCCCGATACCCTGCAGAGTAATAAGTATAGATGACATTCCCCTTTAAATATATTTGAATACTATTGTATGAGTAATCATCCTTGACAGAAGCCCAATTTGCAAGTTCCCATGCACACCCCTGGCGCAGCTCTGCAGCGCTCAGTAACAGCTGTCAGCTGGTCTGCGTTCCCTGCTGGCCGGACATGTGTCTCGGAGACGTTCCTTGTCATTCCACAAGTTTTACTCAAGTTCTAAACTTTTAGTGCACATGACAGATGTAAGATTTACACATCTCCATTAAGACCCTTGACCTCCTACAACAGCCATTCACCCACTACAGAGACCATTCACCCACTTTTCCTGTAGAGACAGTTCAGTCGTCACCCCCAGAAATGGAAGAAACAGAAAAAGTGAGAAGTTGGGAGAAAGGAAGGAGAAGTCGGCCATATCCAGAAGGAGGGATTGTGTCCACCAGATCATCCCGGTCATTATAGATGTGGGTCATATTACTTCATGGATGGTTATTATTAAATTCTTCCCAAAATACCTTATTCTTGGTGCTGAAATTGGAGACCAATATTTTTTGGGGCAAGATGTTTACAAATTGCTTCTGGACTGGATGGGTCTTTATTATTGGTGGGGCAGACGAGCACAGGCATATAACAGAAGGGTCCAACTGTAAGGGTCGGGCCAGGACCATAGTCATGGCCGAGGATACCTGGGCATTAGTGTCCTGGCCCCCCCTCACAGGAAAATAATGTCCACTAGTCAGCATACCTGTGTCTCCAGGTCCAGCTCCTTTAGGATCTTCCCTATGTCATGGGAGACCCTTTCCAGGTGGATTTACATTAACTGAGACACAGTCCATTTCAACTTTAACAAGAACATCTTTACTGGGTTCGTTACACAGCACATCCAAAGTCTTCTCAGCCTTTACAACAGTCTTCACAAAAGTGTTCCTTCACTACTCTTGTGATCACAAAGTGTGAGCCCCGGTTGGACCGTCCCTGACGATTCCTCAGCATCCTCTTTGCACAGCTTTGCTACGGATATGCATCCCCTGGCCTTTTTCGCCCCAGACGCAAGATCATTATTTCCCGGAGTCAGAAGCCATTGGGAGAGCGGCCTGCCCTTCTGTGCTGTTCCCTGCACTTGCACCACATCCTTTCTGTCCAAACTCACTGCATTTGTAGGTTCTTCCAGCCGTTTCACCCCGGCCCTAAGGGTGTCTGCCCATGTGATGAGTTGCCACATACTGGAACCACTATTGGCTCCCCAACTGTATCTGCCCGCTGCTGTGGTGTCCTGTTGTGTTGGATGACTGGGCTTTACTACTTCATCGTTGCGTGGCTGCTGTGGTGTCCGGGGCCTATAGCCCCTGTGGACTGTTCGGGCATCGCTCACCCTCTGGCCCTAACTCTTCTGTGTCTAGCCTTACCACACAGCAGCCCCTCCTATCTTAACTATTTCCTATCCCTATTCCTATACTGCACACTTTACACTAGCTGAGAGCATTGAACACTAAAATGTTCCCCATCTAGTGGCCACTATTAGGAACTATGCTTACCCTATTGTAAGACAAATAGTAACTTGGCACTCAACTTGAATGATCCTTTTTGAAAGAAAATTTTATTATGTGCAGTCTCAGAAACGTTTCGGCCCACAACAGGCCTTCATCGGTCTGCCGACTGATGTCACAGTGTGGTGACTAAATGCAGGTCCAAAATTTCGTATATATTGATTCCTGCTATCAAGGTTGGTGCAGGTGTACACTGTGCACTCACTTGATACTGTTTGCGTATGGGCTGTTAAACTAGCCAGACTCAATATATATTGATTTTGGTGCGGTATCTAACTCCTTGGATTCAAATTAGGATGATGCACATTGTGAGATGCGTGGCCATGTAAGACAGGCGTTTGATATGAAAAACTAAGTGCTCTTGAACTATAGGTCCATCCAGGACTGTAGCTTGTGGAGGTCAGTTGGGGTATGTAGATCAAAACGCGGTATCCACCGCTTGTATGACAGCCTGCCATACAAGCGGTGGATACCGCGTTTTGATCTACATAATTTGAATCCAAGGAGTTAGATACCGCACCAAAATCAATATATATTGAGTCTGGCTAGTTTACCAGCCCATACGCAAACAGTATCAAGTGAGTGCACAGTGCACACCTGCACCAACCTTGATAGCATGAATCAATATATACGAAATTTTGGACCTGCATTTAGTCACCACACTGTGACATCAGTCGGCAGACCGATGAAGGCCTGTTGTGGGCCGAAACGTTTCTGAGACTGCACATAATAAAATTTTCTTTCAAAAAGGATCATTCAAGTTGAGTGCCAAGTTACTATTTGTTATTCATTTGGGTCTGGGTAACCTACTTGTGCACCCTGCGGTAGTGCCACGCTATACTTACCCTATTGTAAGAACACAATAGCACAACTGTTGTGAGCTCATTTTCGGGTTTGCCTCTGGCTTCTGGTGAGGGTTATGGAGCTGGCTGTGCTGACAGAGGAGTAGTGAGTTCTCTATCTGGACTCCCTCTGTTGGTGAAGGGAGGTAATGGAGCTGATCTAAAAGGCCACCTGAGGAAGAGGACTGCGATTGGACATCAGGAGTTTCTGATTGGATTTAAGGCAGCCGACTCCCTAGTTTCTTGCTGGTGATTTTTCCTGACTGTGGCTCCTGGTTTCCAGTTTTCTCTGCTATTGTTCATATGAGTTTTTGTCTGGTTTACTTAGTTTCTGTGTTCAACCAGCCCTGGCTGGGACTGGGCTGAATCCCCATTTTGTCTCTGATCAGTTGATCTCTTTTGCTCTGTCTTCAGAATATACCTGAGTGCTGATATAGTGATTTGAAGTCTAGCGACTTCAGGGCCTTTTTCTATCAGACGTGCTGGACTTTCTTTTTGGCAGGGTTTTTTGCGTGATTTCAGACAGCAGCTTTTCTTTCCTGTCCTTTCTAGTTAGCGAGGGCCTCATCGTTTGCTCAGCCTATCTTTCTACCTGTGTCTGTGTTTTCATCTTGTTTCACCGACAATACATGTTGGGGGCTGTCTTTTTGCTTTGGGGTCTGCTCTGGGGCAGTTTAGATTTTCCCTTTCTTTCTTTAGGCTTATTTAGTTCTCCGGCCGTGACGAGGCATCTAGAACCACTGTAGGCATGCTCCACGGCTACTGCTAGTTGTTGTGGATAGGATCAGGGGTCTGCAATCCGCTAGTTACCAACCTCTCCGGTTTTCTGGGCTTAGCTTGCTTTTTGTATTTTCCTCCTCGGTGACTCATTTATAACACACATCATTGTACATTATACACAGTTCACATCATGGTAATACACATTAAAGTGTAGCAATACCAATAAAGCATAATGGTAATACACACTTAAGTGTAGTAGTACCAATCAATAGAATAATTAACTTAACAGTAGAAAGAATAAAATAATATACTTATTACACAACAGTACTGGGACGACTGGTGCGTCATGTATAGCACATCCCTACATTCTCCCTTCCCTTAAACTTGGTCGTCCTCGACCAAGTACTGCTATAACTTTAATTATTTTACAAACAATACTCCACACAGGGAGGCAACATGAGGTAGTCCAATTATTACTATAATTTTGGCTCAACGCGAGCAGAGTCTATAAAATGACGCACCACAGTCTGTGCAATAAGAGCATGATCCTGGCAAACAGTCCTCCAGGTGAAGTCCACTAAGTATAGTCCATAGAGTTGAGCGAAACGGGTCGAAAAAATTCAAAAGTCGCCGACTTTTGGCAAAGTCGGGTTTCATGAAACGAAACCCGACCCTAGGATGAGGTCGGCCACGAGGTCGGCGACTTACGCGCCAAAGTCGCGTTTCAAAAGTTTGTTTTGCGCTCTTTTTCAGCCAATCAGGATCCACGGACACTGTGGGCAACGTGATGACATAGGCACGGGTCACCACCATCTTTCAGAAGGGCATGCAAGTGATTGGCTTGCTTTGGTGGGCGTCACAGGGGGTATAAAAGGGCGTGCACGCCGACCGCCATCTTACTTCTGCCGATCTTAGTATAGGGAGAGGTTGCTGCTGATTCTGTAGGGAGAGCGTTAGGCAGGGAAGAAGACAAAAAAACTGCTTCTGCTGCTAGCGATTTGGCCTGCACAACACACAAGTCACTGTGTGTGCAGTGCAAGGGGAGGCTATATTGTGGTGTATCAGTGGTGTTGGTTGTTGAGCTGCCTTCTAAGGCTTCCTGACACGCTGGCATTGCTGTTTACCCACTGCTCCGCAAACTGCTTTTTTAAAAGCAATCCAATCTCCCTTATCCTCTCGTCACTTTGGTCACAGGCAGCTGTGCCATCGAGCGTGTCACATAGCGCTCAGATATCAGTGGGCCGTACACAATCCACAAGTGTCCACTGTCCACAAGTGTATGCAGAGATTCAAAATCTCCATTATCCTCTCGTCACTTTGGTCACAGGCAGCTGTGCCATCGAGCGTGTCACATAGCGCTCAGATATCAGTGGGCCGCACACAATCCACAAGTGTCCAGTGTCCAAAAGTGTACGCAGAGATTCAAAATCTCCATTATCCTCTCGTCACTTTGGTCACAGGCAGCTGTGCCATCGAGCGTGTCACATAGCGCTCAGATATCAGTGGGCCGCACACAATCCACAAGTGTCCAGTGTCCAAAAGTGTACGCAGAGATTCAAAATCTCCATTATCCTCTCGTCACTTTGGTCACAGGCAGCTGTGCCATCGAGCGTGTCACATAGCGCTCAGATATCAGTGGGCCGCACACAATCCACAAGTGTCCACTGTCCACAAGTGTACGCAGAGATTCAAAATCTCCATTATCCTCTCGTCACTTTGGTCACAGGCAGCTGTGCCATCGAGCGTGTCACATAGCGCTCAGATATCAGTGGGCCGCACACAATCCACAAGTGTCCAGTGTCCAAAAGTGTACGCAGAGATTCAAAATCTCCATTATCCTCTCGTCACTTTGGTCACAGGCAGCTGTGCCATCGAGCGTGTCACATAGCGCTCAGATATCAGTGGGCCGCACACAATCCACAAGTGTCCGCTGTCCACAAGTGTACGCAGAGATTCAAAATCTCCATTATCCTCTCGTCACTTTGGTCACAGGCAGCTGTGCCATCGAGCGTGTCACATAGCGCTCAGATATCAGTGGGACGCACACAATCCACAAGTGTCCACTGTTCACAAGTGTGTGCAGAAATTCTAAATCTCCCCTGTCCTATAGACACCTTGTACCTTGTTTTACATTACTATATAGTTTGTTGGATTTTGTCTACATTTCTACCAAAAATGAGGAAGGCTGGTGGAAGAGGCCGTGGAATTGGGCGGGGGTTGGCAGCTGGTAATGATGGTGTTGGTGGTGGATCTGATGGTAGTGGCAAGAGCAAAATAGGACCAAATGCAGGAGGTGCTGACCCTGCGTCATCGTCTGTCTACATAAGGCCTCGAACGCTTAGTTTTCTAGGAGTTGGCAAACCGCTTTTAAAGGCAGAGCATCAGGAAAAAGTTTTGTCTTACATTGCTGACTCAGCCTCCAGCTCTATCGCCTCCTCTTCTTCAGTTGTAAAAAGTAAAAGCACTGAGTCATCATTGGAGGCTCATGTTCATGAACCACACCTTTCCTTGTGTCCTTCACCCCAACCAAGATTGAAGGATGACGCAGGCCATCCTACTGATTACTCCATGGAGCTGTTTTCACATACCATGCCTGGATTATCAAGTCAAATGGTGAATTACCCAGGCCAAGATGAATCTGACATGGAGTGCACTGATGCACAGCCGCTGATGGATGATTCTGCTGGTACATTCACTCAGAGCACTACATTGTCCTCGCAGTGTACAGAGCCAGATTTTGACCCTGATGAGACTCAGGTGCCCCTTCCCGCACACTATACCACCATACACGGTGACACAAAGAAAGGTGCACATGACATAGAAGAGGAGGTGATGGATGACCCAGTTGTTGACCCAGATTGGCATCCATTGGGGGAAGAGGGTGCTGCTTCCAATAGCTCAGATGAGGAGCATCCACAGCAGACATCGACATCGCAACAGCTGTTATCTGGCAGGCCCGGAGCACTCCAAAGACAGGTTCCAAACATCAAAAGAGTTGCTGGACAGCTTGTCCAGAGGGTCAAAAGATCACAGCGTGCTAGGCCGCAAAATGTCTGCCAAAGTAGGAAGAGTGCAGTGTGGCACTTTTTTGAACAAAATCCTCATGATCAGGCCAAGGTTATCTGTAAGAAGTGCGCAAAGACCTTTAGCCGAGGGAAAAATCTGAAAAATTTGAATACCAGTTGCATGCTTAGACATTAAACCAGCATGCACTTGCAAGCGTGGACACAACACCAAACCTCAAGTGCCACATGTGCAACTGATCACAACGAAGGTAGTCAGCAACGCTACATTGTTTCCCCCACTGTAAGCACACCGGTTAGCACAGCAGCAAATGTTGAGGTGTCGTTGCAAGGCCACAGCAGTCAGGGAATCCCACTGTTATATCAACGAAAGACTGATTCTAGGCCATCAGAAAGAACACCAACTCCATCACCATCATCAACCCTCTCTCAGTCCGCCCTGTCCACCGCTACTTCCACCATATGCAGCTCTCAAGTCCAGCTCACCCTCCCAGACACTATGAGTAGGTCAAGAAAGTACTCAGTCTCTCATCCGCGTACACTGGGTTTGAACGCCCACATTGCCAAACTAATCTCGTTTGAGATGATGCCCTTTCGGTTGGTGGAAAGCACAGCTTTCCGCGAACTCATGGCCTATGCAGTACCACGCTATGACCTACCCAGTCGCCACTTCTTCTCTCGCAAAGCCATCCCAGCCCTCCACCATCATGTGAAAGACCGCATTGTCCATGCACTCAAGCAGTCAGTGAGCGGAAAGGTGCACCTCACAACTGATGCATGGTCCAGTCGGCATGGCCAGGGCCGTTACGTGTCCATCACTGCGCACTGGGTTAATGTGGTGGATGCAGGGTCCACAGGGGACAGCGGTGGTGGGACAGTGCTGCCTAGCCCACGGTCTAGGAAACAGTTGGCTGTAGGCGTTCGACCCTCCTCCTCCTCCTCCTCCAGAAGCGACAGCTCGTCCACAGAGCGCAGTCGTACGAGCACTCCATCTGCAGCTGCCACTGTTGCACACGATGTGTCCCCCTATCGAGCAGCTAGTGGAAAGCATCAGCAGGCTGTGTTGCAGATGATGTGTTTGGGCGACAGACACACCGCCGAGGTGCTGGCCGAGTACTTGAAGCGACAAACTGAGTCATGGCTGGGCAGTGTACATCTTGAGGCAGGCAAGGTAGTTAGTGATAACGGCCGTAATTTTATGGCAGCCATAGCCCTTTCAAAACTCAGCCACATACCTTGCTTGGCTCACACCTTGAACCTGGTGGTGCATTGCTTCCTCAAAAATTATCCGGAGTTAACAGCCCTGCTCCAGAAGGTGCGAAGACTGTGCGCGCACATCCGCCGGTCGCCTGTACACTCCGTTCGTATGCAGAAGCTGCAGCGATTGCTCCACCTTCCCAACCACCGCCTCATTATCGACATTGCAACAAGGTGGAACTCCACCCTGCACATGGTGGAGCGGCTGTGCGAGCAGAGGCAGGCCATAATGCATTTGTGGGAGGATACACGGCCAGGCACTTTGAGAGCAGACATGGAGTTGACAGGCGTGCAGTGGTCGAAGCTGAAAGACCTTTGTAAAGTCCTTCAGTGTTTTGAGGAATGCACACGGCTGGTAAGCACAGACGACGCCATCCTAAGCATGAGCATCCCACTTATGCGTCTGCTCATGCAAACTTTGACGCACCTTAAGGAGCAGGCGTCTGCAGCCAATGTTTATGAGGAGGAAGAGGAGGAGGGAATCCTTGATGACATTCAGCCATTGTCTGCTCAGGGACCTCTCCTGGACGAGGTGGAGGAAGAAGAGGAGGAGGAGGATGATGGGGATGATTACTTAGGGGAGGAGGATGCATCTCGTGGGGCAAGTGAAAATGTTGGCGTGGCAAGGTCTGGTACAGGGTTTGTGCGTGACTGGAGGGATGTGGATTTGCCAGAAAGTGCTCCTCCACCCAGCACTCGCAGTGCATCATTGACACCGGGAACATTGGCCCACATGTCAGATTATGCCTTGCGGATCCTAAAAAGGGACCCCCGCATTGCCAAAATGATGAACGATGACGACTACTGGTTGGACAGCATCCTGGATCCACGCTATAAAAGCAAATTACAAAACATCATGCCACAGGAGAACCTTGACCTAATATTGGCTAATAAACAAGCAACTCTGGTAAATCGGTTGCTTGAGGCATTCCCAGCACACAGCAGCGGTGATGGTTCTCACACGAGCCTTACGGGCCGGGGGCAGCTTGGCAGAGGTGTTCGTGGTGCACATAGCAGAAGTGGCGTTGGAGACAGGGGTTTCATGACAATGTTGTGGACTGATTTTTCAAATACCGCTCACACAACTGGTAATACAGCATCGATGGAAAGTGACAGGAGACAGCAGTTGTCAACTATGGTAACAAACTACTTTTCCTCCCATATCGATGTTCTCCCGCACAGGTCATTCCCCTTTGACTATTGGGCCGCTAAACTGGACACCTGGCCTGAATTGGCCCAATATGCCTTACAGGAGCTCGCTTGCCCAGCTGCAAGTGTGCTATCGGAAAGAGTCTTCAGTGCAGCTGGATCAATCCTGACAGAAAAAAGGACCCGTCTGTCAACCCAAAATGTGGATGATCTAACCTTCATTAAAATGAACCACGCATGGGTTTCCAAGGATTTTGTCCCACCTTCCCCTGATGACACATAGGGTGACAGAAAAATGGCTTGCTTTGGTCCACCTCTTCCTGGTACTTCACCTATTTCGCCTTTTGCATCAGTTGAATGTACAACATCAACATATGCCACTTTCTAAAACTCCCTAACTGTGCTGCCTCCCCCCCATGGCCGGGGTCTCCACCTAGCGCACGACACCGTGCGAGTGCCGTTGCCCTGGACAGGTGGGTAGGCCGACTCTTGGGCGCGGGCACTGGCACAGGGTCCCTCATAGTGCAATCAAGTGTCTCTGACGGTGGTGGTGCACACCCGCCGTCAGACACACCGCTGTACTATGAGGGGCCCAGTGCCAGTACCGACGCCCATGAGTGTGCCCCCCTTGCTTGGCCAGGGCCCCAGCATTTGCAATCTTTACCTCTCCCTGCTCCTCCGCTGTGTAATCTGGGCCGTCAAATCCATACTGTGCCTGACACCGTCTGAGCCTGCCTCCTGATGTATAGACATATATTTTGAATGTGTACGCTATCCATACATGTTTTCCAGGGATACGGTACCCTTTCTAACCTTTGTGCAATGACGTGCAATCCATACTGGGCCTAACACCGTCTGAGCCTGCCTCATGCTGTATAGACATATATTTTGAATGTGTACGCTATCCATACATGTTATCCAGGGATACGGTACCCTTTCTAACCTTTGTGCAATGATGTGCAATCCATACTGGGCCTAACACCGTCTGAGCCTGCCTCATGCTGTATAGACATATATTTTGAATGTGTACGCTATCCATACATGTTATCCGGGGATACGGTACCCCTTCTAACCTTTGTGCAATGACGTGCAATCCATACTGGGCCTAACACCGTCTGAGCCTGCCTCATGCTGTATAGACATATATTTTGAATGTGTACGCTATCCATACATATTATCCGGGGATACGGTACCCTTTCTAACCTTTGTGCAATGATGTGCAATCCATACTGGGCCTAACACCGTCTGAGCCTGCCTCATGCTGTATAGACATATATTTTGAATGTGTACGCTATCCATACATGTTATCCAGGGATACGGTACCCTTTCTAACCTTTGTGCAATGACGTGCAATCCATACTGGGCCTAACACCGTCTGAGCCTGCCTCATGCTGTATAGACATATATTTTGAATGTGTACGCTATCCATACATGTTATCCGGGGATACGGTACCCCTTCTAACCTTTGTGCAATGACGTGCAATCCATACTGGGCCTAACACCGTCTGAGCCTGCCTCATGCTGTATAGACATATATTTTGAATGTGTACGCTATCCATACATGTTATCCGGGGATACGGTACCCCTTCTAACCTTTGTGCAATGACGTGCAATCCATACTGGGCCTAACACCGTCTGAGCCTGCCTCATGCTGTATAGACATATATTTTGAATGTGTACGCTATCCATACATGTTATCCGGGGATACGGTACCCTTTCTAACCTTTGTGCAATGACATGCAATCCATACTGGGCCTAACACCGTCTGAGCCTGCCTCATGCTGTATAGACATATATTTTGAATGTGTATGCTATCCATACATGTTATCCGGGGATACGGTACCCCTTCTAACCTTTGTGCAATGACGTGCAATCCATACTGGGCCTAACACCGTCTGAGCCTGCCTCATGCTGTATAGACATATATTTTGAATGTGTACGCTATCCATACATGTTATCCGGGGATACGGTACCCCTTCTAACCTTTGTGCAATGACGTGCAATCCATACTGGGCCTAACACCGTCTGAGCCTGCCTCATGCTGTATAGACATATATTTTGAATGTGTACGCTATCCATGCATGTTATCCAGGGATACGGTACCCTTTCTAACCTTTGTGCAATGACGTGCAATCCATACTGGGCCTAACACCGTCTGAGCCTGCCTCATGCTGTATAGACATATATTTTGAATGTGTACGCTATCCATACATGTTATCCGGGGATACGGTACCCCTTCTAACCTTTGTGCAATGACGTGCAATCCATACTGGGCCTAACACCGTCTGAGCCTGCCTCATGCTGAATAGACATATATTTTGAATGTGTACGCTATCCATACATGTTATCCGGGGATACGGTACCCTTTCTAACCTTTGTGCAATGACGTGCAATCCATACTGGGCCTAACACCGTCTGAGCCTGCCTCATGCTGTATAGACATATATTTTGAATGTGTACGCTATCCATACATGTTATCCGGGGATACGGTACCCCTTCTAACCTTTGTGCAATGACGTGCAATCCATACTGGGCCTAACACCGTCTGAGCCTGCCTCATGCTGTATAGACATATATTTTGAATGTGTACGCTATCCATACATGTTATCCGGGGATACGGTACCCCTTCTAACCTTTGTGCAATGACGTGCAATCCATACTGGGCCTAACACCGTCTGAGCCTGCCTCATGCTGTATAGACATATATTTTGAATGTGTACGCTATCCATACATGTTATCCAGGGATACGGTACCCTTTCTAACCTTTGTGCAATCACGTGCAATCCATACTGGGCGTGAGAACGGCTGGCGAGCTGTTAAGCAAGCTACAGCACCTGTCCAGACAAGTACAGGGATTCCCTAGCGAGGAGACTTATTTGATTGTTTTCTATGTTGGGACAGCAATTTTTGGGGAGCACTATACTCTGGAGAATGATAGATGGGGCCCACCATACACTGGAACATTCCAAAGGTGGACATCAGACACTGGAGCAGCATTTACAGGGCCCATTATACACTAGAGCATTAGAAATGGGGCCCATTATGTTTGGAGCATTATTTGGGCCCATAAGACAGTGGAGCTTCATCCATGGGGACCAACATATACTGTAGCATTATGTGGAGCTCATCATATACTGTTTCAAACATTATATGGGACCAATGATTTTGTATGGAGAAATAGATGGGCCTCGTCATGAGATGTAAAAAGTGAAGTATTTTTCATTGTACTATACCGCTATTTCTCTGCCGTATCGGAGCATCATGAGTTGTGGTATGTGTTAAAGGGGCGCTCTTTCGCCCAGGGCACATGAAAACCTGCAGCCAGCCCTCCCCCCCCACAAATTTAGCCAAATAACCCCCATTTTTCAGTGCGTAACTTGTATTATGAAGTTAATTAAGGTTGACAAGCTTAAGTAAGAAGAATTGATGCTTTTGGCATTCAAATGGGCACTGTAGGTGTGTTTCCTGTCCTCCTCTCACTGCCGACTTTTATTCCCCATTGACTTACATTGGGTTTCGTGTTTCGGGACGACCCCGACTTTTCCCTATAATCGGACGATCTTGCTCGACCCGACTTTTGGAAAAGTCGGGTTTCACGAAACGAAACGCGACCCTAAAAAAGCAAAAGTCGCTCAACTCTAATAGTCCAATTTAGTGCAAAATATTATATATATATAAAAAAGCATATTTTTACAACATGACCCATTAGTGGGGTCCGTAGTCCTCGGGAATAGGCTCCCCATCCCTTGATGAGAGCACGGTACCTCTCTGCTAAGATCAAGACTCTCCTCCATCCAGATAAAGTCCACAGTTGAGAGGTAGCTCCTGCTTTCTAGAAGAAGGGGCACAACAGGTGCAATAAAAAGAAAAATAATAAAATAAAAAAAAGAAGTGATCATTCACTTTGGCCGTCCGGCCATATTACACCCACCTCTTGGGGTTCCATTGCCTGCAGGGATGCAGAACAGTCCCCTTTTTTTAAAGGTGCAAAAAGCACTACTTCAATTTAGCAGCAGAGTTCAAACAAAATCAACAACATGTATCTGATGCCGCTGCAAAATTGTCTGAGTCCCATGCCCGATCCTGGGCTGAAGATGACCTGCGGCTGCAGGGGTCACGGGTGGCCACGAAGCAATGGAAGGTTGATCAGGTCTTACAGCAGACTGGGTTTCAGGTGCTGGTTGAGCCAGCTCCAGGCCCGAACAGTTTTCGGTGTCATCCACCTCCTCAAGGGTAACCGCAATAGCGTAATACACCCGAGGGCAGACCTCTTTGAAGAATGTGACTCGATCACGCTCCCGCAAAGGAATCTCGAATTTCACCGACGCGGCATTGATGTAGATCTTGCCGTCTGTCACATCTTCACGGATAAATCCGTATCCCCTTTCTATATCTGTATAGTCCAATCACCCGCAGGTGCGACGGCCGGCCATAGCGCCCCCTCCAGGCTGGCACAATTCGGCCCACACCTCCTGCTCCCGCTGTTTCTTTCGCTTTATGACGTCCTCTATCCAGGCTGCCTGTCTGGGAATAGGGAAAGGGCCCTCTGCTAATCGGGAAAAATGAGGGGCGCCCAAAGCCATGGCAGCGTTGGAGACGGGTTACGCCTCCGCGGGACAGGATCGGTAAGCAGAGCCCCCTTCCTGAATGCGGGGACGGACTACAATGGGGATAGGGGAAAATATGTGTAGGTGGGTTAAGAGCTGGCTCAGGGATAGGAAACAAAGGGTGGTTATTAATGGAGCACACTCGGACTGGGTCACGGTTAGCAGTGGGGTACCACAGGGGTCAGTTTTGGGCCCGCTTCTTTTTAACATATTTATTAATGACCTTGTAGGGGGCATAGAGAGTAGAATTTCAATATTTGCAGATGACACTAAACTCTGCAGGGTAATTAATACAGAGGAGGACAATTTTATATTACAGGAGGATTTATGTAAACTAGAAGCTTGGGCTGATAAATGGCAAATGAGCTTTAATGGGGATAAATGTAAGGTCATGCACTTGGGTAGAACGAACAAGTTGTATAATTATGTGCTTAATTGTAAAACACTGGGCAAAACAGTCACTGAAAAAGACCTGGGTGTATGGGTGGACGACAAACTCACATTTAGTGGCCAGAGTCAAGCAGCTGCTGCAAAGGCAAATAAAATAATGGGATGCATTAAAAGAGGCATAGATGCTCATGAGGAGAACATAATTTTACCTCTATATAAGTCACTAGTGCGACCACACTTAGAATACTGTGTACAGTTCTGGTCTCCGGTGTATAAGAAAGACATAGCTGAACTGGAGCGGGTGCAGAGAAGAGCGACCAAGGTTATTAGGGAACTAGGGGGTCTGCAATACCAAGACAGGTTATTACACTTGGGGTTATTTAGTTTGGAGAATCGAAGGCTTAGGGGTGATCTTATTACAATGTATAAATATATGTGGGGACAATACAAAGACCTTTCTAATGATCTTTTTACTCTTAGACCTGTGACGGGGACAAGGGGGCATCCTCTACGTCTGGAGGAAAGAAGGTTTAAGCATACTCACAGACGCGGATTCTTTACTGTAAGAGCAGTGAGACTATGGAACTCTCTGCCATATGATGTTGTAATGAGTGATTCACTACTAAAATTTAAGAAGGGACTGGATGCCTTTCTTGAAAAGTATAATATTACAGGGTATATACACTAGTCTCCTTAATATTGTGTTGATCCAGGGAGCTAGTCTGATTGCCGTATGTGGAGTCGGGAAGGAATTTTTTTCCCCAATGTGAAGCTTACTGTTTGCCACATGGGGTTTTTTTGCCTTCCTCTGGATCAACATGTTAGGGCAAGTTAGGACAGGATATGGGTTGAACTAGATGGACTTAAAGTCTCCTTTCAACCTTAATTACTATGTTACTATGTTACTATGTTACTATGTTACTGCCTCTGATACGGGGCCCGTGCCAAGGACCATCCCTCTAGGGTCAAGGGTTGAGGTGCACTCACCCTTTCAGGAGCTGCGCTAGTCCCAGGAACACTGGATTAATCCGCAGGTGCAGCGGAGTACTCTGTGGCTGGAAGATATAGATCCGGCCTGTCCTCGACGTCAGGCAGTGATTCCTCCAGGGTGGTCGCCCCCTTCGGTTCCTGCTGAGTCAAGAAAAAAGGTTCCGGATGACGAGGTTCCTTCTCCTGTGGCCATGAAATGGACTCCACCCGCTGCTTAAGCTCCGCTGGTTCCACATGCTGCTCTGGCTCCGTACGCTGGTGAGTAGGGACCTCCGCGAAGTCCTCCCACGGTATGCTGAGTTGGGTTCTTTCAACCTCCTGCCACCACCTCCCTCCACGTGGCCTATAACTTGGCAGCAACGGGTGCAGGAGTGCTCCATCGCGGCCGGTCCAAGATTATTTACCAATAAAGCATAATGGTAGTACAAATTTAAGTGTAGCAGTACCAATCAATAGAAAAATCAACTTACCAGTAGAAGGAATAACATAATATACTTATTACACAACATTACCGGGACGACGGGTACGTCATGTACAGCTCATCCCTACACAACTCCCAGCACTTTCCTCCAATCCGCGAACTGAAGGGAACGCTTCTTTGTGTGCCAGGCATAGCGCTATATATTCAGTTGTGGCTGCACAATGTACTGCACCTCGATCAGATTTATTTTAATGAGATTCTTTCTCCAAGCTCTAAACACACTTCCAGGCCTTGTAAGCTGGCCCGCATTCAGGCAGATGTGCTAGCTGCTATTGACATGTTTATACAACGGTTTATTCTACTGAACATCCTCACTGTGAACCTCCTGACATGCCCAGGTCTGCTATGCAGCTGGGTTCCGCTACATCTACAGTGAACCACCTAGCACGCTCAACTCTGTTATATCACTTCTGTGAGTCTGCTGGCCTAGTCTACTCTGCTACATTGCCAGGCTCTGCTACATCTACAGTGAGTTACCTGACCAACTCAACTCTGCAATATCACTACAGTGAGACTCCTGACCTACTCCGCACTGCTACATTGCTAGTCTCTCCTACATCTATAGTGAGTTATTTGACCAACTCAACTTTGTAACATCACTGCATTGTCTCCTGACCTACTTTACTCTGCTATATCACTGGGCTCTGCTACATCTATAGTGAGTTATCTAACCAGCTCACTTCTCCTACCTTACTACAGTGAGTTTAAAGACCTACTTTACTCTGCTACATCGCTGGGCTCTGTTAAATCTATAGTGAATCACCTAACCAGCTAGTTTCTGCTACCTCACTGTTTTACTCTGCTTCATCACTCTGTTAACTCTACAGTGAGGTGGCTGATCAACTCAACCTTGAAACATCACTGCAGTGAGTCTCCTGACTTACTCTAGTTTCCGACATTGCTGGGCTTGGTCAGATCTATAGTGAGTCACCTAATCAGCTAATTTCTGCTACCTCATTACTTTACTCTGCTACATGGCTGGGCTCTGTTAAATCTATCGTAAGTTATCTAGCCAGCTCATTTCTGCTACCTCATTGAGTTTAAAGACCTACTTTACTCTGCTACATCGCTGGGCTCTGTTAAATCTATAGTGACTCACCTAATCAGCTAATTTCTGCTACCTCTCTACTTTAGTCTGCTACATCACTGGGCTCTGTTAACTCTACAGAGAGGTGCCTGATCAACTCTACTCTGCTACATCACTGCAATGAGTGTCCTGACCTACTCTAGTGCTACTTCATTACTTGACTCTGCTACATCACTGAGCTCTGTTAAATCTACAGTGAGGTACCTGACCATCTCAACTCTGCTCTATCACTGCAGTGAGTCTCGTGACCTACTCTACTCTGCTACATCTACAGTGAGTCACAGAACCAGCTCAACTTTACTACAACCCTCAGCTCTACTAGATTGAGTCTTCTGACCTACTCAACACTGCTACATCACTGGACTCTGCTACATCGCTACAAAGGGACTATGCTACATTATTCTACATTCATTCATACTCAGGCTTCACTGTGGCCTACTAATCTACTCCCTGATGTTCGTCCGGCCATTACAGTGTCTATAACCTTTCTGTCCATCCTACTGGAACAATGTCTTCTGTTTTTCTGGATCGAGGACTTCAACCATCCACCTCACCTGGTGGGACATGACAGCGGCCAGTCTGAACCCGTGTTTTGCCCAAACGTTGCATGTTATCTTGTTGTCCACATCAGTTCATTCACAGGTCAGCATGATCCAAAAAGAAAGGACGGTGCAGGAGACTCCCACCCATCCTGTTGCCATTACTTACCATTGTTTTCATGGGCACAGAGCGGAGGGCGCCAGACATGATTCCTTTAATGACAAAAATGCAGATTTTGTACAGGAAAAAACTGTTTCCTCATTGCAGCATTTCCTACTTTTCACTGCAGCATTCGCCTGATGTCGAGGTTCGAAGACTCTGTTCCCGAGATGAAAGGTTCATCTAATAGTCAGAGTCTACCCAAGAACAAGGCAAGTTCCCTAATGCACTGCTGTGTGTACCTCCTGCTGATTCGGATTTATTATACTTTATCCACATCCAAAATGATGGCTCTGAGCTCCAGACACTCCTTACTTGTTCAGTGTCTGCAGATGACGCATGGCTCTGAGCTCCAGGCAACCCTTACTTGTTCAGTGTCTGCAGATAACGCATGGCTCTGAGCTCCAGGCACCCCTTACTTGTTCAGTGTCTGCAGATAATGCATTGGCTCTGAGCTCCAGACACCCCTTACTTGTTCAGTGTCTGCAGATAATGCATTGGCTCTGAGCTCCAGACACCCCTTACTTGTTCAGTGTCTGCAGATAACGCATGGCTCTGAGCTCCAGGTAATCCTTACTTGTTCAGTGTCTGCAGATAACGCATGGCTCTGAGCTCCAGGCACCCGTTACTTGTTCAGTGTCTGCAGATAACGCATGGCTCTGAGCTCCAGACACCCCTTACTTGTTCAGTGTCTGCAGATAATGCATGGCTCTGAGCTCCAGGCAACCCTTACTTGTTCAGTGTCTGCAGATAACGTATGGCTCTGAGCTCCAGGCAATCCTTACTTGTTCAGTGTCTGCAGGTAACGCATGGCTCTGAGCTCCAGGCACCCCTTACTTGTTCAGTGTCTGCAGATAACACATGGCTCTGAGCTCCAGACACCCCTTACTTGTTCAGTGTCTGCAGATAACGTATGGCTCTGAGCTCCAGACACCCCTTACTTGTTCAGTGTCTGCAGATAATGCATGGCTCTGAGCTCCAGGCAACCCTTACTTGTTCAGTGTCTGCAGATAACGTATGGCTCTGAGCTCCAGACACCCCTTACTTGTTCAGTGTCTGCAGAGGACGCATGGCTCTGAGCTCCAGACACCCCTTACTTGTTCAGTGTCTGCAGATAACGTATGGCTCTGAGCTCCAGATACCCCTTACTTGTTCAGTGTCTACAGATAACGCATGGCTCTGAGCTCCAGGCAACCCTTTCTTGTTCAGTGTCTGCAGATAACGCATGGCTCTGAGCTCCAGGTAATCCTTACTTGTTCAGTGTCTGCAGATAACGCATGGCTCTGAGCTCCAGGCACCCCTTACTTGTTCAGTGTCTGCAGATAACGCATGGATCTGAGCTCCAGACACCCCTTACTTGTTCAGTGTCTGCAGATAACGTATGGCTCTGAGCTCCAGACACCCCTTACTTGTTCAGTGTCTGCAGATAATGCATGGCTCTGAGCTCCAGGCAACCCTTACTTGTTCAGTGTCTGCAGATAACGTATGGCTCTGAGCTCCAGACACCCCTTACTTGTTCAGTGTCTGCAGAGGATGCATGGCTCTGAGCTCCAGACACCCCTTACTTGTTCAGTGTCTGCAGATAACGCATGGCTCTGAGCTCCAGACACCCCTTACTTGTTCAGTGTCTGCAGATAACGCATGGCTCTGAGCTCCAGGTAATCCTTACTTGTTCAGTGTCTGCAGATAACGCATGGCTCTGAGCTCCAGGCACCCGTTACTTGTTCAGTGTCTGCAGATAACGCATGGCTCTGAGCTCCAGACACCCCTTACTTGTTCAGTGTCTGCAGATAATGCATGGCTCTGAGCTCCAGGCAACCCTTACTTGTTCAGTGTCTGCAGATAACGTATGGCTCTGAGCTCCAGGCAATCCTTACTTGTTCAGTGTCTGCAGGTAACGCATGGCTCTGAGCTCCAGGCACCCCTTACTTGTTCAGTGTCTGCAGATAACACATGGCTCTGAGCTCCAGACACCCCTTACTTGTTCAGTGTCTGCAGATAACGTATGGCTCTGAGCTCCAGACACCCCTTACTTGTTCAGTGTCTGCAGATAATGCATGGCTCTGAGCTCCAGGCAACCCTTACTTGTTCAGTGTCTGCAGATAACGTATGGCTCTGAGCTCCAGACACCCCTTACTTGTTCAGTGTCTGCAGAGGACGCATGGCTCTGAGCTCCAGACACCCCTTACTTGTTCAGTGTCTGCAGATAACGTATGGCTCTGAGCTCCAGACACCCCTTACTTGTTCAGTGTCTACAGATAACGCATGGCTCTGAGCTCCAGGCAACCCTTTCTTGTTCAGTGTCTGCAGATAACGCATGGCTCTGAGCTCCAGGTAATCCTTACTTGTTCAGTGTCTGCAGATAACGCATGGCTCTGAGCTCCAGGCACCCCTTACTTGTTCAGTGTCTGCAGATAACGCATGGATCTGAGCTCCAGACACCCCTTACTTGTTCAGTGTCTGCAGATAACGTATGGCTCTGAGCTCCAGACACCCCTTACTTGTTCAGTGTCTGCAGATAATGCATGGCTCTGAGCTCCAGGCAACCCTTACTTGTTCAGTGTCTGCAGATAACGTATGGCTCTGAGCTCAAGACACCCCTTACTTGTTCAGTGTCTGCAGAGGATGCATGGCTCTGAGCTCCAGACACCCCTTACTTGTTCAGTGTCTGCAGATAACGCATGGCTCTGAGCTCCAGACACCCCTTACTTGTTCAGTGTCTGCAGATAACGCATGGCTCTGAGCTCCAGTAAACCCTTACTTGTTCAGTGTCTGCAGATAACGCATGGCTCTGAGCTCCAGGCACCCCTTACTTGTTCAGTGTCTGCAGATTACGTATGGCTCTGAGCTCCAGACACCCCTTACTTGTTCAGTGTCTGCAGATAACGCATGGCTCTGAGCTCCAGGCACCCCTTATTTGTTCAGTGTCTGCAGATAACGCATAGCTCTGAGCTCCAGGCAACTCTTACTTGTTCAGTGTCAGCAGATAACACATGGCTCTGAGCTCCAGACACCCCTTACTTGTTCAGTGTCTGCAGATAACGTATGGCTCTGAGCTCCAGACACCCCTTACTTGTTCAGTGTCTGCAGATAACGTATAGCTCTGAGCTCCAGGCAACCCTTACTTGTTCAGTGTCTGCAGATAACGTATGGCTCTGAGCTCCAGACACCCCTTATTTGTTCCGTGTCTGCAGATAATGTATGGATCTGAGCTCCAGGCACCCCTTACTTGTTCAGTGTCTGCAGGAAACGCATGGCTCTGAGCTCCAGGCACCCCCTACTTGTTCAGTGTCTGCAGATAACGCATGGCTCTGAGCTCCAGGCACCCCTTACTTGTTCAGTGTCTGCAGATAACGTATGGCTCTGAGCTCCAGGCACCCCTTACTTGTTCAGTGTCTGCAGATAACGTATGGCTCTGAGCTCCAGGCAACCCTTACTTGTTCAGTGTCTGCAGATAACGCATGGCTCTGAGCTCCAGGCACCCCTTACTTGTTCAGTGTCTGCAGATAACGCATGGCTCTGAGCTCCAGGTACCCCTTACTTGTTCAGTGTCTGCAGATAACGCATGGCTCTGAGCTCCAGATACCCCTTACTTGTTCAGTGTCTGCAGATAACGTATGGCTCTGAGCTCCAGGCAACCCTTACTTGTTCAGTGTCTGCAGATAACGCGTGGCTCTGAGCTCCAGGCAACCCTTACTTGTTCAGTGTCTGCAGATAACGCATGGCTCTGAGCTCCAGGTACCCCTTACTTGTTCAGTGTCTGCAGATAACGCATGGCTCTGAGCTCCAGGCAACCCTTACTTGTTCAGTGTCTGCAGATAACGCATGGCTCTGAGCTCCAGGCACCCCTTACTTGTTCAGTGTCTGCAGGAAACGCAAGGCTCTGAGCTCCAGGCGCCCTTACTTGTTCAGTGTCTGCAGATAATGCATGGCTCTGAGCTCCAGGCACCCCCTACTTGTTCAGTGTCTGTAGGAAACGCATGGCTCTGAGCTCCAGGCACCCCTTACTTGTTCAGTGTCTGCAGATAACATATGGCTCTGAGCTCCAGGCACCCCCTACTTGTTCAGTGTCTGCAGATAACGCATGGCTCTGAGCTCCAGACACCCCTTAATTGTTCAGTGTCTGCAGATAACGCATGGCTCTGAGCTCCAGGCACCCCTTACATGTTCAGTGTCTGCAGATAACGCATGGCTCTGAGCTCCAGACACCCCTTACTTGTTCAGTGTCTGCAGATAACGTATGGCTCTGAGCTCCAGGCAATCCTTACTTGTTCAGTGTCTGCAGATAACGCATGGCTCTGAGCTCCAGATACCCCTTACTTGTTCAGTGTCTGCAGATAACGTATGGCTCTGAGCTCCAGACACCCTTTACTTGTTCAATGTCTGCAGATAACGTATACCTCTGAGCTCCAGGCAACCCTTACTTGTTCAGTGTCTGCAGATAACGTATGGCTCTGAGCTCCAGACACCCCTTATTTGTTCCGTGTCTGCAGATAATGTATGGCTCTGAGCTCCAGGCACACCTTACTTGTTCAGTGTCTGCAGATAACGTATGGCTCTGAGCTCCAGACACCCCTTACTTGTTCAGTGTCTGCAGATAACGCATGGCTCTAAGCTCCAGACACCCCTTATTTGTTCAGTGTCTGCAGATAACGTATGGCTCTGAGCTCCAAGCACCCCTTACTTGTTCAGTGTCTGCAGGAAACGCAGGGCTCTGAGCTCCAGGCAACCCTTACTTGTTCAGTGTCTGCAGGAAACGCATGGCTCTGAACTCCAGGCACCCCTTACTTGTTCAGTGTCTGCAGATAACGCATGGCTCTGAGCTCCAGGCACCCCTTACTTGTTCAGTGTCAGCAGGAAACGCATGGCTCTGAGCTCCAGGCACCCCTTACTTGTTCAGTGTCTGCAGATAATGCATGGCTCTGAGCTCCAGGCACCCCTTACTTGTTCAGTGTCTGCAGGAAACGCATGGCTCTGAGCTCCAGGCACCCCTTACTTGTTCAGTGTCTGCAGATAACGCATGGCTCTGAGCTCCAGGCACCCCTTACTTGTTCAGTGTCTGCAGATAACGTATGGCTCTGAGCTCCAGGCAACCCTTACTTGTTCAGTGTCTGCAGATAACGCATGGCTCTGAGCTCCAGGCACCCCTTACTTGTTCAGCGTCTGCAGATAACGCATGGCTCTGAGCTCCAGGTACCCCTTACTTGTTCAGTGTCTGCAGATAACGCATGGCTCTGAGCTCCAGACACCCCTTACTTGTTCAGTGTCTGCAGATAACGTATGGCTCTGAGCTCCAGGTACCCCTTACTTGTTCAGTGTCTGCAGATAACGCATGGCTCTGAGCTCCAGACACCCCTTACTTGTTCAGTGTCTGCAGATAACGCATGGCTCTGAGCTCCAGGCAACCCTTACTTGTTCAGTGTCTGCAGATAACGCGTGGCTCTGAGCTCGAGGCAACCCTTACTTGTTCAGTGTCTGCAGATAACGCATGGCTCTGAGCTCCAGGTACCCCTTACTTGTTCAGTGTCTGCAGATAACGCATGGCTCTGAGCTCCAGGCACCCCTTACTTGTTCAGTGTCTGCAGATAACGCATGGCTCTGAGCTCCAGGCAACCCTTACTTGTTCAGTGTCTGCAGATAACGCATGGCTCTGAGCTCCAGGCACCCCTTACTTGTTCAGTGTCTGCAGATAACGCATGGCTCTGAGCTCCAGACACCCCTTACTTGTTCAGTGTCTGCAGATAACGTATGGCTCTGAGCTCCAGGTACCCCTTACTTGTTCAGTGTCTGCAGATAACGCATCGCTCTGAGCTCCAGACACCCCTTACTTGTTCAGTGTCTGCAGATAACGCATGGCTCTGAGCTCCAGGCAACCCTTACTTGTTCAGTGTCTGCAGATAACGCGTGGCTCTGAGCTCCAGGCAACCCTTACTTGTTCAGTGTCTGCAGATAACGCATGGCTCTGAGCTCCAGGTACCCCTTACTTGTTCAGTGTCTGCAGATAACGCATGGCTCTGAGCTCCAGGCAACCCTTACTTGTTCAGTGTCTGCAGATAACGCATGGCTCTGAGCTCCAGGCACCCCTTACTTGTTCAGTGTCTGCAGGAAACGCAAGGCTCTGAGCTCCAGGCGCCCTTACTTGTTCAGTGTCTGCAGATAATGCATGGCTCTGAGCTCCAGGCACCCCCTACTTGTTCAGTGTCTGTAGGAAACGCATGGCTCTGAGCTCCAGGCACCCCTTACTTGTTCAGTGTCTGCAGATAACATATGGCTCTGAGCTCCAGGCACCCCCTACTTGTTCAGTGTCTGCAGATAACGCATGGCTCTGAGCTCCAAGCACCCCTTAATTGTTCAGTGTCTGCAGATAACGCATGGCTCTGAGCTCCAGGCACCCCTTACATGTTCAGTGTCTGCAGATAACGCATGGCTCTGAGCTCCAGACACCCCTTACTTGTTCAGTGTCTGCAGATAACGTATGGCTCTGAGCTCCAGGCAATCCTTACTTGTTCAGTGTCTGCAGATAACGCATGGCTCTGAGCTCCAGATACCCCTTACTTTTTCAGTGTCTGCAGATAACGTATGGCTCTGAGCTCCAGACACCCTTTACTTGTTCAATGTCTGCATATAACGTATACCTCTGAGCTCCAGGCAACCCTTACTTGTTCAGTGTCTGCAGTTAACGTATGGCTCTGAGCTCCAGACACCCCTTATTTGTTCCGTGTCTGCAGATAATGTATGGCTCTGAGCTCCAGGCACACCTTACTTGTTCAGTGTCTGCAGATAACGTATGGCTCTGAGCTCCAGACACCCCTTACTTGTTCAGTGTCTGCAGATAACGCATGGCTCTAAGCTCCAGACACCCCTTATTTGTTCAGTATCTGCAGATAACGTATGGCTCTGAGCTCCAAGCACCCCTTACTTGTTCAGTGTCTGCAGGAAACGCAGGGCTCTGAGCTCCAGGCAACCCTTACTTGTTCAGTGTCTGCAGGAAACGCATGGCTCTGAACTCCAGGCACCCCTTACTTGTTCAGTGTCTGCAGATAACGCATGGCTCTGAGCTCCAGGCACCCCTTACTTGTTCAGTGTCTGCAGGAAACGCATGGCTCTGAGCTCCAGGCACCCCTTACTTGTTCAGTGTCTGCAGATAATGCATGGCTCTGAGCTCCAGGCACCCCTTACTTGTTCAGTGTCTGCAGGAAACGCATGGCTCTGAGCTCCAGGCACCCCCTACTTGTTCAGTGTCTGCAGATAACGCATGGCTCTGAGCTCCAGGCACCCCTTACTTGTTCAGTGTCTGCAGATAACGCATGGCTCTGAGCTCCAGGCACCCCTTACTTGTTCAGTGTCTGCAGATAACGTATGGCTCTGAGCTCCAGGCAACCCTTACTTGTTCAGTGTCTGCAGATAACTCATGGCTCTGAGCTCCAGGCACCCCTTACTTGTTCAGTGTCTGCAGATAACGCATGGCTCTGAGCTCCAGGTACCCCTTACTTGTTCAGTGTCTGCAGATAATGCATGGCTCTGAGCTCCAGACACCCCTTACTTGTTCAGTGTCTGCAGATAACGTATGGCTCTGAGCTCCAGGTACCCCTTACTTGTTCAGTGTCTGCAGATAACGCATGGCTCTGAGCTCCAGACACCCCTTACTTGTTCAGTGTCTGCAGATAACGCATGGCTCTGAGCTCCAGGCAACCCTTACTTGTTCAGTGTCTGCAGATAACGCGTGGCTCTGAGCTCCAGGCAACCCTTACTTGTTCAGTGTCTGCAGATAACGCATGGCTCTGAGCTCCAGGTACCCCTTACTTGTTCAGTGTCTGCAGATAACGCATGGCTCTGAGCTCCAGGCAACTCTTACTTGTTCAGTGTCTGCAGATAACGTATGGCTCTGAGCTCCAGGTACCCCTTACTTGTTCAGTGTCTGCAGATAACGCATGGCTCTGAGCTCCAGACACCCCTTACATGTTCAGTGTCTACAGATAACGCATGGCTCTGAGCTCCAGGCAACCCTTACTTGTTCAGTGTCTGCAGATAACGCATGGCTCTGAGCTCCAGGCAACCCTTACTTGTTCAGTGTCTGCAGATAACGCATGGCTCTGAGCTCCAGGTACCCCTTACTTGTTCAGTGTCTGCAGATAACGCATGGCTCTGAGCTCCAGATACCCCTTACTTGTTCAGTGTCTACAGATAACGCATGGCTCTGAGCTCCAGGCAACCCTTACTTGTTCAGTGTCTGCAGATAACGTATGGCTCTGAGCTCCAGGTACCCCTTACTTGTTCAGTGTCTGCAGATAACGCATGGCTCTGAGCTCCAGACACCCCTTACTTGTTCAGTGTCTACAGATAACGCATGGCTCTGAGCTCCAGGCAACCCTTACTTGTTCAGTGTCTGCAGATAACGCATGGCTCTGAGCTCCAGGCAACCCTTACTTGTTCAGTGTCTGCAGATAACGCATGGCTCTGAGCTCCAGGTACCCCTTACTTGTTCAGTGTCTGCAGATAACGCATGGCTCTGAGCTCCAGGCAACCCTTACTTGTTCAGTGTCTGCAGATAACGTATGGCTCTGAGCTCCAGGTACCCCTTACTTGTTCAGTGTCTGCAGATAACGCATGGCTCTGAGCTCCAGACACCCCTTACTTGTTCAGTGTCTGCAGATAACGTATGGCTCTGAGCTCCAGGCACCCCTTACTTGTTCAGTGTCTGCAGATAACGCATGGCTCTGAGCTCCAGGCACCCCTTACTTGTTCAGTGTCTGCAGATAACGCATGGCTCTGAGCTCCAGGCACCCCTTACTTGTTCAGTGTCTGCAGATAACGCATGGCTCTGAGCTCCAGGTACCCCTTACTTGTTCAGTGTCTGCAGATAACGCATGGCTCTGAGCTCCAGACACCCCTTACTTGTTCAGTGTCTGCAGATAACGTATTGCTCTGAGCTCCAGGCAACCCTTACTTGTTCAGTGTCTGCAGATAACGCATGGCTCTGAGCTCCAGGCAACCCTTACTTGTTCAGTGTCTGCAGATAACACATGGCTCTGAGCTCCAGGTACCCCTTACTTGTTCAGTGTCTGCAGATAACGCATGGCTCTGAGCTCCAGGCAATCCTTACTTGTTCAGTGTCTGCAGATAACGTATGGCTCTGAGCTCCAGGTACCCCTTACTTGTTCAGTGTCTGCAGATAACGCATGGCTCTGAGCTCCAGACACCCCTTACTTGTTCAGTGTCTGCAGATAACGTATGGCTCTGAGCTCCAGGCACCCCTTACTTGTTCAATGTCTGCAGATAACGCATGGCTCTGAGCTCCAGGCACCTCTTACTTGTTCAGTGTCTGCAGATAACGCATGGCTCTGAGCTCCAGGCAACCCTTACTTGTTCAGTGTCTGCAGGTAACTTATTGAGCCGTTGTTGTGCCCTACCATGAGTCCTGTGTTTGCCAACAATAAGGCATCCTGAGATCATCACCCATCTGTGGGGGCGACTCATCCATGGAGGGATCACTCACAATTTTACCTAATAACACGGCCATGAAATAAAGAATGAGATCTAATCATCCTCCAAGAACAATTTCTCCCATCATCTAGGAGAATGTGATGATGATGCTTTTCCCAGCAGGATGGAAATCACAAGGCAAAAGTGATCACTAAGTGGCTCAGTAAGCAAAACATTGACATTTAGGTCCATGTCCAAAAAACTCCCCAGATCCCAAGCCCAATGAGACCCTCAAAAACGACAAAGAAAAACACAGAAATTGTGATAAATTCGGAGCCCTAATGAGACAAGACTAGGCGACCATTAATGATGAGCGGATAACGTCTTATTCGCGCACTCTCGGGTGTTATCTGAGCAGCTGGGAGTGCTCATATTTTATGTTCGAGTCCCTGCGGCTGCATGATTCGCTGCTGTTAGACAGCATGAACACATGCAGGGATGGCCTGTTTGTTAGAGAATCCCCATATGTGTCCAGGGTGGCTAACAGCCGCAAACCATGCAGCAGCGGGGACTCGGGCATAATGTACGAGCACGCCCAAGATACTCAGATAACACCCGAGGGTGCTCGAGTAAGACGTCTGAGCACGTTCACCCATCACTAGCGGCCATCAGTCAGGATCTGCCCAGAAGCCGATATCCAGCTGCCGGGGCGAAGTGCAGAAGTCTGGAGAAATAAGGGGCAGTGCTGGGAATATTGAGGCGTCACAGAAACTGCATGGAGTTGTTAATAAAAGTGTGAAAACTTATAAAAGGTTTATAACTGGACTTCACTAAGATAGAAAAATGCCACTGAAAGAAGAGAAAACACTGAAGCAGCAAAATATGTCAAACAAAACTCCATCAGCCTCAAAAGTTTTTGCCAGAGCTGTAGATAAAGCAGAATCCACCTTTACAGTAGATTATGTCACAGCTCACCTCCTCCTCCTCCTGTACAATGACTGATATCACCTCTATATACAGTAGATAAAGCAGAATCCACCTTTACAATAGGTGATGTCACAGCTCACCTCTTCTGTACAATGACTGATAACACCTCTATATACAGTAGATAAAGCAGGATCCACCATTCATAATAGGTGATGTCACAGCTCACCTCCTCCTCCTGTACAATGACTGATAACACCATAGAAAGCTGAATAAAATGCTATCTTGATATGTGTGATCTGGTGTCTTATCCCTGAGAAATTCAAGTTTTTATTAAGCTGTTAAGATCTGTGGGCCGGACATAGATCTTCCCAAGAATCTGCCTCCAGAGATTATTGTAAATGAAAGTTACCAGTGTGAGACACGTAGATCAGGAGAGCAGACTGTCAGTCTGTATATGTCTCGCACTGAAAGCCTGCCTAAGCTCTTCAGGAAGATTCTCAGAGATCCATGCCCCGCCCATAGATCTTTACATCCGATCGCAGATATCAAGGTATCATTTTATTCAGCTTCCTATGACCTACATGATCATATAGACGGCTTAGGAGGGTTTATTTTACCGACGGATTCCCTTAAAATAAAGTAAAAGTTTAGTCTCAAAATGAAAAAAAATTGTCCTAATTTATCTCTACTCAGACGGGTGTCAAAATATATGGGAAGAACGATCTATGTTATAGAACTCATTCCGCCACATTTGACAACCGGTCATTCGGAATTAGTACTAGAGATCGGCAGTGACCCCTTCATCGTCCGCAGATCTCCTGGGAAGAATGTTGTATAAAAACATGTCTTTCCCTTCGTGTCTTGGCTCCATGTGGAGGATTCGGGACATCTGTTGTCCATTTTTTTTTTTTTTGCACAATGAAACTGTCCTACTTTATTACGAATCCGCAGATGTATCTTCTGCAATTTTATTTCCACTTCGTTATATTTAGCCGGAGTCGTTTCCCATGAATCACAGATCGTTTGTTGTGACTTTTTCTTTTCTCGTTGCGGCGTCACCGTCGTTGGAGATTTCATGTTTGTCTGTGGGTCGCCACCAAAACAAACACATTTTTAAATCAAAAGTCCTGGAGCTCCTCACAAAGTCTACAACTCATTCATTCCTCTACTCATTTTTTTCCCTGCAGCTCAAAGTTACAAAAAGTTTTACAAAAAGTTACAGGTCAGCAAGGTACTTTAAGCTGCAGGCAGACAGGAAGCGGGGAAGCAGGTAGCAGAAGTACTGACAGCCACAGGCAAACAGGAGACGTCTTGGAGACCGCAGACAGGTAGCAGAGGCACTGGAAGCTGCAGGCAGAAAGTAGACGCCTTGGAGACCACAGACAGCTAGCAGAACTATTGGAAGCTGTAGGCAGACAAAAAATGGGTAAGCAAAAAGCAGAGGTATTGGAAGCCGCACACAGAAAGTAGACATCCTGGAGACTGCAGACAGGTGGCAGAGGTACTGGAACCCATATGCAGACAGTAGACGGAGAAGCAGGTAGCAGAGGTACTGGAAGTTGCGCACATACAGGATATGTACTGGAGACCGCAGACAGGTAGCAGAGGTACGGGAAGCAGCAGGCAGACTTCCTGGAGACTGCAGACAGTTAGTGGTGCTATTGGAAGCTTTAGGCAGGCAGGAAATGGGAAACAGGTAACAGTTACTGGAAGCCGCAGACATACAGGAGACGTCCTCGAGACCGCAGATAGGTAGCAGAGGTACTGGAAGCAGCAGGCAGACTTCCTGGAGACTGAAGACAGCTAGCAGTGCTATTGGAAGCTTTAGGCAGGCAGGAAATGGGGAAGCAGGTAACAGTTACTGGAAGCCGCAGACATACAGGAGACGTCCTGGAGACAGTAGACAGGTAGCAGAGATACCGAAAGCTGTAGTTGAAGCATCCAGAATTTGCAAAGGGTCTACGAAAAGAAAATAAGACAACTTTTTTTATGCAGTGAGATTACCGTAATTTGGAATCTGAGAGCATGGTTGTATATATACTTAGAGAAGCGAACTGGCCTGAATCCAGAAATCCCACATCTCCGCATGTTGCTGTCAGCCATGTATACATTAGGAGGAGGCCACCGCTCTAGTTTATTGCAGAGAACTTTTGTCTTGTGCTTAGAACTTCTCTGAAACCTCAGACATTTCCTTGGATTTTGCCTTTATTGCTCATATACATCTGGATAGTGAAATACACAAGGGATGCCACATTGGAGTTATCGGAGATAAGGTCTGTGATCGGCGTCATGGAAAGTTTTTGGAATATGTAATTACTGTAAAAACTGGATCTCTGTTATTCATTAAAGTGAAGCTCTCATCAGAAAATGACGCTATTTAGTTCTTTCCTTTGTGTTACAGGCATTTTTAAAAACATTTTGGCACGGTTTTGCTTTTCATATCACAATTTGTACTAAAAAAAAATAAAATTAGTAATCTTGTAATTTTCACATTGGCCAATGCTTTTTTAAACTCCTTAGTGTCTTTTTAGGAATTTTCGGCAGGCTCCTTATCATCAGAGGCAGGATTACAATGATTGATGACACCTCTATACAGTACACAACTGATAACACAGGATCCGCCATTCACAATTGGTGATGTCACAGCTCACCTCCTCCTCCTGTACAGTGACTGATAACACCTCCCTCTATATACAATAGCTAACACAGGATCCACCATTCACAATAGGTAATGTCACAGCTCACTTCCTCCTCCTGTACAGTGACTGATAGCACCTCTATATACAGTAGCTAACACAGGATCCACCATTCATAATAGGTAATGTCACAGCTCACCTGCGCTTCTTTCCTTCACAATGATCTTTGCACATGCTCATTAGAAACTTCAATACATAAGATCGGGGGCCGGGTCTTTCATTGTTGCTAATATACATGTGCATTTCCTAAAACAACAGCAATTTGCAGTCCTAGTGGCCAGAGTGAGAATTGCAAGATTTCTATTTTTTATTTTTAATGTGATTTGAAAAAAAAAATTGCAATTTTTTTTCAAAATGTATTTAACAAAAAACCTGGTAAAAATAATAAATCTTTTTTTAGTTCTCGCTTCCCTTGAAAAAGGTCATCCTAAATCAGCGCCATGCCTGTCCACTGGGTGTTTGTGATTAGATTTCTCAGATCTGATCCTGGGCAGCTCCTTTAAAGGGCTAATCTGGCTCTTCTCACTTTAATATTGGGAGGTGACTTCTCGTCCACAGATATCTGTCTTCTCACGGGTACGAGCGGCAGGTAATGTGCACCAGTTCTACTCATTAGGAGAGGACAGGTGTATGATACCTGCCGACAGATACCGGCAGCTCCAGCACACCACCCAATGCCGATGTGAGGGGAACCAGAGAATCCCTTTAAGTGTCTGTGGGATTCTTTTCATAAGTTGAGATTTACCCAAGAATCTGGTTTGGTAGTAGTTGATGATTCATGGTAAGACAGACTGGGGTAAAGGACGAGCAGCAGATGAGTAGACCACCCTACTGTAGGACACGTATATGTGGACCTCTTGAAGGACCAGTAGGGTCGAATTGCCTGCTCTTGCCATCCAACATCAAGTGTTACTCTGGGTTCTGTGAAAGACCCTCACCCTTGATTTGAGCCTTTAGCTACAAAACAAGGGTGAGGGACTTTCATAGAACCCAGAGTAACACTTGATGTTGGATGGCAAGAGCAGGCAATTCGACCCTACTGGTCCTTCAAGAGGTCCACATATACGTGTCCTACAGTAGGGTGGTGCAATGCCAAGAAGCAGCGGCGAAATGGTGGCACCAAGGAAAAGGAAGCAGTTGTAGGAAAGACTGAGTTTACTATGCTGGTTTGGCTACCATCCCGGCTACCATCTAGGCATATATCATGACCAGCCCACTTGGCTTGGGCACAAAGCCCTTCTGATGCGGAACCCCTGAACAATCGTGAGAAAGGAAAGAACATACCTAACCTGGTCACTAGCTCTCTATTCTACAGCCGACCATAGCAGCCATAGTGGTAAATGTGCTCTTACCACGTAGAGAAACTCAATGGACGCCATTACAGTGGGGCAAAAAAGTATTTAGTCAGTCAGCAATAGTGCAAGTTCCACCACTTAAAAAGATGAGAGGCGTCTGTAATTTACATCATAGGTAGACCTCAACTATGGGAGACAAACTGAGAAAAAAAAATCCAGAAAATCACATTGTCTGTTTTTTTTTTCATTTTATTTGCATATTATGGTGGAAAATAAGTATTTGGTCAGAAACAAAATTTCATCTCAATACTTTGTGATATATCCTTTGTTGGCAATGACAGAGGTCAAACGTTTTCTGTAAGTCTTCACAAGGTTGCCACACACTGTTGTTGGTATGTTGGCCCATTCCTCCATGCAGATCTCCTCTAGAGCAGTGATGTTTTTGGCTTTTCGCTTGGCAACACGGACTTTCAACTCCCTCCAAAGGTTTTCTATAGGGTTGAGATTTGGAGACTGGCTAGGCCACTCCAGGACGCCTCTCATCTTTTTAAGTGGTGGAATTTGCACTATTGCTGACTGACTAAATACTTTTTTGCCCCACTGTATTTATTACCACGATTAGCTTATTATTCTGTTTGTGCCCCATGGTCTCCATCCAGTGGAGGTCTCCTAACCAAATCTAACTTTATTATATGTCCTTTTTTTAACTCTATATAATGTATGAAAAAACCAGAACCACCACCTGTATTTTATAAATGTTTTCCTTTATATTGAAACCTGCCATAGGAAGTACAAAATAAAGGATTTTCTCCAAAAATATGTTCTTCTGCAGAAATGCAAAATAGTTCATAGTCCAAGAGACCATCACCTACCGTGGTGACAAATAAAAACATTCAAGGTTCCTTAGCGTTTAGATCAAATCAAGTCTTTTGGTATCTAATTATGTCGTATTTCAAGGTCAAGCGGTGGTCGTAAAGAGCTTTCGATAAGTCCTCAACAGGTCCTTCATATTAAGCTTTAAATTGTTGGGTGACTTTTTGTTTGCAGTAAAACCCCAAAAATCCTGCACCTATGGCAGTGACCAGTAAGACCAGAGCTATAGTTATAATAATGACTATATTGGTATCTTTCATCTCCTCTTCTTCACAGTTGTCGGAATCGTTCTGACCTAGAAGTATCTCTACTCTTTCCCCATCAGAGTTCTGACACATGGTGGCATCTAGACCTATGATGTCCGCCATGTTCCTTCTCGCCATATGAGTGATCCAAGAATTGGCACAGCAGCTAAGAGGGTTTCCATATAAAGAAAGAGTTTTTAAAGTATTTTCCAAAACTGGGATATTACTTTCCTTCAGATTGCTGAAGCTGTTATTACTCAAGTCTAGAGTCTCCAAATGACAATTCTTGTTCCAAGATGGAAGCCATGTCAATTGGTTCCCGGAGAGGTTTAGATACCTAAGTTGGACTAAAAGAGGTAAATCAACATTCAACTGAACGAGAGAATTATCTTCGACGTGTAGAACCTCAAGAGAACTTTCCAATCCTTCTAAGGCATTTGGTTTGATGGTAAGTCCAAGGTTCATTGAGATGTCAAGAAAAGTCAACGGTGTGCCAAAAAACGCATATTGTGGTAGAGTTTTCAGCATATTCTGCTGGAGGTTTAAATATTGTAAAGTCGGAATGTTATAAAAGTATAAACAAGAGTAGATCCATGGTTTTTGTCTTCCAGCTTCCAAGTTCATACCACACAAGTCAATGTTATTGTTTTGAAGGTCAATAGTGGCAATGCTGGGAAGATGTTGGAAGGTTCTAGACTCCACCACGTGAAGTTGGTTGTTTTGTAAGTAAAGGACTTGCAAAGATGGTAACGAGCCTGAACCCAGGGACATGTTCTGTATCGAATTTTCACTGAGGTCCAGTTCTTCCAAAGAATTCAGTCTAACTAGGTCTCCAAATTGAAAAGACTGAAGGCAATTTCTGCTCAGGTTGACAAATTTCAGCATTGGCATGGTGGTAAAGATGTCTTCGGTGATGGACTGGATGCTATTGTAACTCAAGTCTAGATGAGTAAGTTTTAGTAAATGAACCATACTTGCATTCCTTCCACCATCCTCATCCAACCAGCTGTATTCCTTCTGAGACGTCTCTTCTCGGAACCGGATGAAGTTCATGGATAGGTTTAGGAAAATGATATGGTTGACATTTGGGAAAACCGGAAAACGTACTAGTTTGTTGTCGCTGAGGTCAACGTGTCTCAACTGATATTCTTCGTCGGACTCGAAGGTGTAAAATGATTGTAGGCTGTTTTTGCTGAGGTTTAGACTTTCGAGCTGTCGGAGGTTAAATTGGGAGATGCAGGTGATGGAGTTCATGGCAAGGTTAATTTTTTTGAGATGAACAAGGTGCTCGAAAGAACCTTCTTCGATGTCCATGATGATATTGTTATGAAGGTTGAGTTCTTCTAGAGATGGAGTGCCCGAAAACATTTCTGGAGAAATCATTGTGATGCTGTTTTCTGAAAGAGAAAGGTAACGAAGGAGGGGAGCATATTCTAAAAAGTATCCGATCATATCTGTGTACAAGCTATTCCTTGACAAGTCCAACATTTGGACATTGGGTAAGTGACCTACGCTTGGTAACCCATAGCTCGCAAATCTGTCCAGATAGTTATCAGAAAGATTGATTTCCTTCAAATTGACCATGTCTTCAAAAGTACCGGGCTGGATATATTGTATCTTGTTGCTGCTTAGATCAAGGGTCTCTATAAGGGAATACAAAGCCAGTGGGATCTTGGAGAGGTTGCGGAGGTCATTCTTAGACATATAGAGAATATTAATGTTCCTGGGAAGTCCTAGTGGAATCTCTTGAAAAGATTTGTTCTGACAGTGCGCCACCGTGTTTATCTGTCGGAGAAGAGGAAACAAAAAAACATTAATAGGAGCAACGTGCTATGGAAGAGTTTTGTTGAACTCATTTCTACAGAATTTAGGCTTGAAGGTCAAAGATCCGAGACCCAAAAGGATTTTTTGACACGTTTGAAGAGCAACTATTTTTATTAATTAAATCCAGGTATTTTGGACTATAAATTTCTTTTTGCATTTGGGTTTCATTTAAAAAATGTTTCTCCTATTGGCTATTACAGTCTCTTTGTTTTCCTGCATATTGCAAGTTGAGAATCAGTTAGTGAGGTTGCTCTAAGAGAGAGTTTGGAGTTCTTTTTTTTTTCTGAGCTCTCTTTTGCTGTTTTATGACCACATCACATTTCAGCTCAGCTTTGATGTGGTCTGTGGTCATAAATCAGTACAGGGGAGTTCAGAAAAAAGACAGAACTCCCCATCAGAAGGAGCTCACTGATGGTATCTCAGTTAACTCAACTTAACATTCTGCATCCAACATTGTGCAGGAGAATCAAAGATCCTGTGAAAATGAAATGGTGCAAAATTTTTAATGAAACCTGTTTGCAAAAAAAGTTAAATAAATAAAATTGTCCTCAGAGTGTCTATATCTTTTAGTATTTTAATACTTGTTCATGGAAAAAAGGAGGAGTTACAAGCAAAAAAAAATTTGACATTTGTTGATGTACATTTTCCCTGTCTGGTTAGTAAAGTTCATGGATAGCCTGGTTCTACCAGAGCGGAAGCTGCTGTTACTTAGAGGCTAAGCTGGGACCTCACAAATGTGACATCCACAGGGTGTGTGTACAGGGGGTCCATAGATGACACAATCTCTGTAAAGGGGTTACTCCACTAACAACATATCCTCAGGATAGAAGCTAAATGTATCATCAGAGGGCACTTGCTCATGGGGTCCCGTGTTCTCTGTTAACTGAGCGATAAGACCACCATTCACTGCTTATGGACACACATGCGCTTTATCACTCACATAAACCCATAGAAGTGAACATAGTGCTGGTCGCGCACGACCATATTGAGAAGAACCTCATGGTTGATCCCCACCGATCACATATTTATCCTGTAGATTTATAGGACAATTCCTTTAAGTCCATGGCCAAATGAAGCTCTTCCACTATCTTTTCCAAAATTGCGATTAAGGTTGGTCAGACTGACTCGTAGGTGGGTTCCCTCAACCCTAGTATGTAAGTATTGGGGTGCCAAAGCTGGAACCTCCATCAATGGAGTGGGGGCCTCTCTCTAAGGACCTCATAGTAAACGCAATGGAGCCTTTATAGTTAATTGGCTTTTACCTAATCTTTTGCACCTTTAAAGGGTCCTGAGCGATGGAATAGACGGCGCAGCCAAAACCTTCACCCTCCCCCGCAGTTTACAGGAGTTTAGTGTAACGAGCGCTGCTCTTCATTATACTTCTGTTTCATGTTTTTCCTAAATGTGGTTATTAACAAGTTGCCCCCCGAAGCGGCTCATTCTCCAGATACTGAGCGCGGCTCGGTTAATCTATCACAGCCCCCCATCTTCAATACATCGTCCATTTGGCAAATCCAGCAAATGATGGAAGAAATATCCCCGTGACCGTAGCCGTGGGAGTCTGTGCTAATTGCTGTAGCTGTGGAGAGACATCTGCTTCACATGAGTCCTACAAACATCGTGCCGCGGAGCCAGATGGGGCTGTACAATACATTGGTGTGTCTCTGGCTGGATGATGTTCTCATCGTAACGCATGTGTACATGCTGGTGGCTGCCGTGACTATGGCAAGGATGGCTATGAGATTTAAAGGGGAAGTCACAACATGCTGGGGGTGGTCCCTTTACCAACCTGAAGTTGGAATTTGACATTTGGGCACAAACCCCGAATACTGACTTCTCCAGTGTCACTGATTGGGTTCGGCCCTCCCGAAAGTTAGGTGTTTCCCACCCTGTCATCTGCATGACAGCACGAGAAATACCAGCATCTGTGATCTGATGTATGATGTCACAGCCTATTTTTTCAATAATCTGCAGAAAATAAAGTGATCATACAGTAGTTTATTCGCTGCTGGAAACCCTGTGATCCACTGTGATTTGTGAGAAGTTTTCCTGCAGCACCTCCGCAGGACATAAGAGGCATTGCAATGCATGGTCCTCCCAGGGAACAGTCTGTATTGGAACATAATGGACGCATTCATGGGGTAGGTAGATTTATGGCTCATGGGATATATTAATTGCTATTTTCTGGATTTCACCAGCTCCACAAGATTCCAGCAGGACATGAAGCGCATTCTTGCAGCTGATGTTTGTATAGAGGACACTTTGATGTTCTCCGATGGAGGTTATAGTCACAGAACAGATGCTGGGAGTAATCTGCCGCAGTTAAAGAATGGTAAATATTTCGATTGAAGATGGAGTTTACTTTCCAAGAGCAACACTGCCTAAGTACTCTCCGGAGACCACCGCTGCCTCATGTCACTGGGAATGTAAGAGTTCTTGGCCAAGATGGAGCAGTTATGTCATATTGGACCTAATGGACAGATGATCCTTCCTCTAGTTTTGCTGTACATGACTGTGCACACATCTAAAGGGGCATTTGGCAGTTAAAGTAGCATAACCTGGCTGCTCTCTTCCAAAAACAGCGCCATACCGATGCACAGGCCGTATGTGGTATTGCATCATTTATATGAAAGTAATGGGTGCTAAGTTCCAATATGAAAAATAACCCGGGGTGACGTGTGGGCACAGTTTTTGAAAGAAAGTAACAATATTTTTCTAACCCAGGGCAACCCCGGTAATGCGGTGCCCAATAGTCTGGAAATTCCCCAAATTCTGCAAGGACTGGCATGATAATTTGTATTAGGTGGGGTCAGGTGGGTAGTCCAGTTCTCTGTCCCACTACTAAATAAGATGTCACCATTATTATAAAATGCAGATAGTGCCAGGGAGCTTGTTACACATTTTGCTGTAACCCAGTACGCCTATGGTGAGCGCGCTAAATACCGCCATGTAGTGCCAAGTGTAATGCCGAAATATAGGAATATTCTCCCGTGTGAATCTGGAAGCGATTGGAGGGGCAGGTTACCCCATATAGCTCCCTGGTGCTACATTGCACATAGTACCGCACAGAGGGCGACCACATCACCGCACACGATGGCAACAATGCAACAACTTGCTTCTTTTCACGTGACATTGTATCTGCAGAGATTTCCTAGAACTCAGGATGTCGGCTCCATTCTGCACAATTTCAGGAGGTGGAAACATGACAGATTCTTGGAGTTTATTTCATTTTCTGAAAATCTGGTTGAATTGCACCTCAGATCCCGCTGGACATTTCCTCACTCGAACGGCCCAGAAATCTGCAGAAGCAAAAAGCAGACGAAAGCTTCCCAGAGAAAATACTCCCATCTCTTCTACACAGATTCCTCTTCTTACAGGAATTTGGCTCACATCTGTGTATTGTTATATATCCAGGAGAGGAGAGCAGAGAAAATGACACAAGTGCTCAAGTATATACTGTATATACAGTGCCAACATAAGAGCAGATAGGAGTGCACAAGTAGAATTGTATAAAGAATTTCCAATTCCATTACCACATGCAAGTGCAAGAATGTTAGTAGTTATATTTATATACTGTACATAGAAGCAGTATTATAGTAGTTATATTCTTGTACATAGAAGCAGTATTATAGTAGTTATATTCTTGTACATAGGGGGCAGTATTATAGTAGTTATATTCTTGTACATAGGGGCAGTATTATAGTAGTTATATTCTTGAACATAGGAGGCAGTATTATAGTAGTTATATTCTTGTACATAGGAGCAGTATTATAGTAGTTACATTCTTGAACATAGGAGGCAGTATTATAGTAGTTATATTCTTGTACATAGGAGGCAGTATTATAGTAGTTATATTCTTGTACATAGAAGCAGTATTATAGTAGTTATATTCTTGTACATAGGAGCAGTATTATAGTAGTTATATTCTTGTACATAGGAGCAGTATTATAGTAGTTATATTCTTGTACATAGGGGCAGTATTATGGTAGTTATATTCTTGTACATAGGGGGCAGTATTATAGTAGTTATATTCTTGTACATAGGAGCAGTATTATAGTAGTTATATTCTTGTACATAGAGGCAGTATTATAGTAGTTATATTCTTGTACATAGGGTGCAGTATTATAGTAGTTATATTCTTGTACATAGGGGCAGTGTTATATTAGTTATAATAATATAATAATCTTTATTTATATAGCGCCAACATATTCCGCAGCGCTTTACAGTTAAACAGTTTCAAACACAACAGTCATAAGTAACAACGTTAACAATACAATAATTAAAGCGAAATAAGACGACCCTGCTCGTGGGAGCTTACAATCTACAAATATTCTTGTACATAGGAGCAGTATTATAGTAGTTATATTCATGTATATAGGGAGCAGTATTATAGTAGTTATATTCTGGTACATAGGGGGCAGTATTATATTCTTGTACATAGGGGCAGTATTATAGTAGTTATATTCTTGTATATAGGGAGCAGTATTATAGTAGTTATATTCTGGTACATAGGGGGCAGTATTATATTCTTGTACATAGGGGCAGTATTATAGTAGTTATATTCTTGTACATAGGGGGCAGTATTACAGTAGTTATATTCTTGTACATAGGGATCAGTATTATAGTAGTTATATTCTTGTACATAGGGGGCAGCATTATATTAGTTATATTCTTGAACATAGGGGCAGTATTATAGTAGTTATATTCTTGTACATAGGGGGCAGTATTATAGCAGTTATATTCTTGTACATAGGAGCAGTATTATAGTAGTTATATTCTTGTACATAGGGGCAGTATTACAGTAGTTATATTCTTGTACATAGGGATCAGTATTATAGTAGTTATATTCTTGTACATAGGGGCAGTATTATAGTAGTTATATTCTTGTACATAGGGGCGGTATTATAGTAGTTATATTCTTGTACATAGGAGCAGTATCATAATAGTTATATTCTTGTATATAGGAGCAGTATTATAGTAGTTATATTCTTGTACATAGGGGCAGTATTATAGTAGTTATATTCTTGTATATAGGGGCAGTATTATAGTAGTTATATTCTTGTATATAGGGGCAGTATTATAGTAGTTATATTCTTGTATATAGGGGCAGTATTATAGTAGTTATATTCTTGTATATAGGGGCAGTATTATAGTAGTTATATTCTTGTATATAGGGGCAGTATTATAGTAGATATATTCTTGTATATAGGGGCAGTATTATAGTAGTTATATTCTTGTACATAGGGGGCAGTATTATAGTAGTTATATTCTTGTACATAGGGGCAGTATTATAGTAGTTATATTCTTGTACATAGGGGCAGTATTATAGTAGTTATATTCTTGTACATAGGGGCAGTATTATAGTAGTTATATTCCTGTATATAGGGGGCAGTATTATAGTAGTTATATTCTTGTACATAGGGGCAGTATTATAGTAGTTATATTCTTGTACATAGGGGCAGTATTATAGTAGTTATATTCTTGTACATAGGGGGCAGTATTATAGTAGTTATATTCTTGTACATAGGGGCAGTATTATAGTAGCTTTATTCTTGTATATAGGGGGCAGTATTATAGTAGTTATATTCTTATACATAGGGGCAGTATTATAGTAGTTATATTCTTGTACATATGGGCAGTATTATAGTAGTTATATTCTTGTACATAGGAGGCAGTATTATAGTAGTTATATTCTTGTACATAGGGGCAGTATTATAGTAGTTATATTCCTGTATATAGGGGCAGTATTTTTGTAGTTAAATTTCTGTATATAGACTGCTTTTTGTACACCTTTCTCCATATTGGCAGTTTTTTTAGTGAAGGTTAATGCTTTTGCAGTAAGAATTTTCAGCTGAGTTTATAGAGAGAGCACTGACTATAGAAGGTGATAATGATGTTTACGATTCATGATTACTCCCGGGCATTTCATAGCTGTGATTGCCATGTGAGAGGTGAGAATGTAACTTGGGGTCAGTACAGGATTAATTTTCGATGTTGATTTACACAGTAAACTATTGAGCAATGTTTGGTAATGGACGGCCCATGTCTCCCAGCAGTGAATAAAATCAGCAACAGATGTTGTTTTATGTAGAATTTTTCATAGTAATTTATGAATCTGCATCGTTCTTTTTCTTATAGGACGTTTGGTGTTTGGTATTAATTCATTTTTACGGTTTGCATAATCCTGTTGTCATGGATCACTTACTAATCAGTTTCTACTGAAAAATATTTCCTCCAGTGATATAGAAAATACAGTGTAACACTGTGGAGAGGAACCGAAGCGCACAATGCCCGGTGTGCATGGAGGGTTCACTTCTTCCCTTGTGGGCTTAAAAAAATGTGTTGTTGTAAATGTAGTTAATAATGTATTCAATATGCTGGGAAATATTTACTTCCATGAGATAAGACTCAAGTATTCAGACATTATCTGTAAATTCTGTTTCTATTAATATTTTTACGCTAGGTGGCATTGTTTTGTGTTTCATTTCCTGCTATAGCATTCTTTTATGGAACACACCCTAAAACCTTTCCAAAAGATCAATCCGACCCCCACCTATCTTAGAAGACCATCATCCACAGTCATTTTGGGTGAACGTCTAAATAGTTTCAATATGTTTGTATACTAATTTTTTTTCTGCCTTTTAAAAAAAAAAAAAAATATATATACTGTATATATATATATATATTGCTGTTCTGAGAGTGAACATTAGAGGGCGCCATCAGAGGCGATGATCAGCAGATTGAATACTATTAGAAAGTCGTTCCATCTGAATGACCTTTGTGTCTGCTGGAGACTAGAGGCAGGCAGGAGTCCATCACTGGCGACAGCACAGGGCAGGGGGTATAGGCAGAAGCAGGGAAGAACCACTGAAATGCAAAAGAGTTTTGCAGCAACTTGGAAAGCTAGTTTTTGACTTCTATGAAAAAGTCAAGTGAGCAGGATCCATGTGCTGTGAGAGGGAGGAGAGGAGCTGTGCTTGTCACCTAGTGTAAAGGACGCCAGCTCCACAATGCAGGTATATCCTTTCATTGTGATCTTCGGCTTTGTTTATACTGAGATCTGAAAATTGATAGATAATAGATAGATAGATAGATACATAGATAATAGATGATAGATAAATAGATAATAGATGATAGATAGATAGATAATAGATAGATAATAGATAGATAGATAATAGATGATAGATAGATAGATAATAGATGATAGATAATAGATAGATAGATAATAGATAGATAATAGATGATAGATAGATAATAGATACATAGATGATAGATAGATAGATAATAGATAGATAATAGATGATAGATAGATAATAGATGATAGATAGATAGATAGATAATAGATAGATAATAGATAGATACATAGATGATAGATAGATAGATAATAGATAGATAATAGATAGATAGATTGATAGTAGATAGATGATAGATAAATAAATCAAGAAAAAAGGGCAGCACTACCAAAATAATATAGTAGGTGCAAAACCTATTCAGCAGTGTCCAAACAGCCAAATTAACAAAAGGAAAAAAAAAAAAGAATAGGCAGCACTCAAATAAAATGTGAAAACAGTGGATACTTTACTGATCCTCAGGTGGCAACGTTTCAACGGTGACCCGTCTTTGTCAAGCTTGACAAAAACAAGTCACCGTTGAAACGTTGCCACCTGAGGATCAGTAAAGTATCCACTGTTTTCACATTTTATTTGAGTGCTGCCTATTTTTTTCCTTTTGTTTAGATAGATAGATAGTAGATAGAAGATAGATAGATAGATAAATAATAGATAGATGATAGATAGATAGATGATAGATAAATAGATAGATGATAGACAGATAGATAGATAGATGATAGATAGATAGATAGATAATAAATAGATGGAAGATAGATAGATAGATAGATAGATAATAGATAGATAGATAATAGATAGATAATAGATAGACAGATGCTAGATAATAGATAGATAATAGATAGACAGATGATAGATAATAGATAGATGATAGATAGATGATAGATAGATAGATAGACAGACAGACAGACAGACAGACAGACAGACAGATATATAGATAGATAGATAGATAGATAGCAGATAGGTAAAAAGAAAGCAAAGCAGCACTTTGTAAGAGCCAAGATACATTAAAACACTGGAAGCATTAAATCTAAGCCGTGTTATTACTCAGTAAGATGTACTTTCAAAAAATTAAGGTTCTTAGCACATAAATTTTCCAATACATGTTTGCCCATCAACCATGGCAAGGCGAAATTTATCCGATGTGTCCTATCCTACTATCCTATCCTATTGTAGCATGAGAGAGGCATGTTCAGCAGTATATGAAAGTGACATGTACAGTAGGATAGGACCCATCGGAGAAGTGTCGCCTTGTGGTGGTTGATGGGCACATATGTATTGGCCAATTTATGTGCTAAGTACATTCATTTTTTTAAGTACACCTAGGTACAGGAAAGAAAGAAAAGATAGTGTGGATGGAAAGTAATGAGGGAGATAAATATTCTCTGGACCCAGGCATTACATGATCGTGGAGGAAATCCTAATGTCACAATTTTCTTCCCCATGGTCAGAAGGGCATCATCTCTCCCAGGGGCGGTCACAGACAGCACAGTACATCATGGGCCTATTTTTTGACAGGACCGGCTTGCTGACTTGAAAATGAAAATGGGCCCCTTTACGTCTGCACACTGGGGGCCAATGATATGTGCACCCCTGATCTCTCCACTATATTAACCAGTGACTTTCTGCTTGTTGCGCATCCGGAATCACCGCGCGTATAGAAGGGGCGGGGCTTTGGGCGGAGCGAGGTTTCAAGGAATGTGCTAAGTGGAAACATACCCTTACAGATAAGATTTCATTCAATATTATTCTGTGATATTAAGATGTCTGCTTATAGTCAGTGAATGGAAACTTCCCGAGGATGCACACCTGTCCTTGTCATGATCGCAGTGCACCTGTGCGAGCATCACGTCAGGAACAAAGCAATTCCGATTCAGTGACTACAAGCAGAGACCTGAATAAACTAATGATTTTATACCCAAAGTTTATGTCCCGACAATCTCAGCTCATACCGATATCACACAAGGCGGCTTCTCATCGGCGCGGTAGGTGGAACTCCCTTCTTTCAGCATCATCAGTAGTAGTGGAAGATATGGGAGCATGGCTCTGTTAAAAAGAGAGAAAACATTAAGGTTGGAGATTCTGGGAGTTATAGTTCCTCAGCCAAAAATCACTGACATAGAAGACGTGTGCCATCCCTAGGAGTAAGTCAGGAAGCGTTTATCCTCCAGAATCTTTTATACAGACGTCCTGTGAGAAGGAAGTTACATTGTTTGTTTTTGCTTAGAATGCGGCAGTAAATTCCACAGTGAAACATGGAGAGAACATACAGCAACCATCTGTATACACTACTGAGACTATTATCTATTTATCTACAGTATATATTATCTAACGATCTATTATCTATTATTTATCTATAATCAATCTATTATCTAACTATTATCTATTTATCTATTACCTATCATCTATCTATTATGTATCTATTATGTATCTATTATCTATCTATCTATCTATCTATCTATCTATCTATCATCTATCTATATACTGTGTCTTGTGGTCTTTATTATTATATGTCCTATGAACATGCCCGCCCTCCGATCTTCCAGGGAGCAGAGTCAAGAAACCCCTGGACTGGTAGGGAGATATCTTCCAAGTGAAATGTGTTTATGGACGATTCACACCAACTAAGCCAAAAAGGACAGTCATTTCCTCAAACATTCCAACAAAAGACATTCTGGATGTTTGCTTTCTCATTCGGCTAAACCAAGGAAGTTTCCTGTTTTGAAATTGTTCTTAGTTTCTTTTGCTCAGTCAAAAAGAAAAAAAAAATAAGGAAATGACTAGTCAAGTTAATCACTCTCCAAATCTTGAAAATCTTTAATATAGCAACATCTTGAATCCACTTTTCATAACAGGGAAGCTCCTATCGTTTCTTTATGCACTGGATACAGGGTACCACAATGGGGTCTCTGCTGACCCCTTTGATGAAATGAGTTAATTTACAGGATGTAACATCTTAATAGAACTGGAAATTGCACCTAGTCAACAGGATCCGCCATATATGTTCTCATATGTCCTCAATTTCCCCTAAAACAGACATTTTTATATCTATCCTGTATACTTTATGACATGTAGTCATGGTGCTAACGTTTTGGAGGGATGCTTCATGGTGCTTTCTTTAGCTACAGCTTTCAATAACAATTGTCAGGTTTTGTCATGTAAAAAAATTATACCAATATGAATCATTTCAGATTTTTTCCACCTTCATTAATGTCATGCATAGTCTGTACATATGCATTAAGAAAGAAACTGAAATCATTTTCAGGTGCAAATAAACCTAAAATAATGTGATTGCATGAGTCTGAATATTCTTTTATAACTGGGGATGTGGTTCTGTTCAGAACTCTCCAATCACATTTATCCTCATGTTACATAGTAGTCAGTACGTGGCCACCATCATTTACAGATTTCCCTAGTTGCATTTTAAGTAAAAGCCATGGTTTGTAAACAGCTGACAACACAACAAAGGGAACTCGTTGAACGTTATCAATCAAGAGACAGGCAGAAAAAATTCAAAGGCATTAGATTTGCCATGGAGTAGTGGCTTAAATTTGGCATAACCTTGATATTACCTAGAACTGGTCGTCCCTCAAAAGATAACAAAAAGAAAATTGGTAAGAGGAGCTGCCAAAAGGCCTACAGAAACATCAAAGGAGTTGCAAGAATTTCTGGCAAGAACTGGTTTTATACTGCATGTGAAAACAATCTACGATATTGTTCATATGTCTGGCCTTTGGGGTAAGCTGGCAAGATGAAAGACTTTTCTTACAAAGAAAAATACTCTTTATGGCCATAATTCCAAAAGATCTGTTTGGCGTAAAGCCAACGCTGTGCATCGCCAAAAGAACACCATACCGACAGTGAAGCTTGGTGGAGACAATTTTGTGTTTTAGGGCTGTTTTTTGGCAGCTGGAACCTGGGCTTTAGTTAAGGTGGAGGGAATGATAAACAGATCCAAATATTAGTTAATTCTGCAATAAAACCTTCAGACCTCTGCTAAATAGCTGAAGAAGAAGAAAAAGTTCACCTTTCAGTATGGAACCAACCCCAAACATAATTCCAAGTTAACAAGAGAACGACTGCCTCAGAATAAGATCAAAGTTTTAGAATGTCCTAGCAGTGTAGCTATCGGAGGGTCATAGAGGGCGATCATCCTGGGGCTCTCACTCATAGGGGCCCAGCTGCAGAGACCACCATTCTTATCAGTCAAACTCTGCCGTACAGGAGGAAGAAATGGCCTCTCTGTACTACCACTCTCCGTTCTATAGAGTGCACATCGCTTTAAGCCTGTGGTTACCAAAATGGTGTGAGTCCTGGGCAGTGGAGGAGTGATGTGATAATGCCACTGTACCGTGACTCTGAAGCCTTGTGTGTACCACAGTGCGATGACCCCACCTTGTTTTTTTGTTTGTGACTTGCTGCTGTCTGACGGTGGACTATCCAGAAACCAGGATTAGGTGAGTATATGAAGTTGTTTTTAAAATTTTAATGGTATTTGTAGGGGGGACTGTGAGGGCATCATGCAGTGCGGGGACTAATGTCGGGGCCATAATGCAATGTGGGAACTACTGTGGGGATCATCACACCATTGGTGACTACTGTGGGGGCCATAATCTAGACTGGGTACTATTGTGGGGGGCCATAATACAGTGTGGGGACTAAAATTCTGTAAAAGGATGACTGTGGGGATATCATACATAGTGAAGACTACTGTGGAGACCATAAGACATGGTAAGAGTGACTGTGGGGACATCATACAGTGTGGGGAATACTGTGGGGGTTATAATGTGGGGGGACTCAAGGGACATTATTACTGTATGTGGGGGGACTCAGGGGACATTATTACTGTATGTGGGGGACTCAGGGGACATTATTACTGTATGTGGGGGGAATCAGGGATGTTATTACTGTATGTGGGGGGACTCAGGGGACTTTATTACTGTATATGGGTACTCAGGGGACATTATTCCTGTATATGGGGGACTCAGGGGACACTATTTCTGTAAGTGGGGGGACACAGGGAACATTATTACTGTATGTGGGGGAATCAGGGGATTACTGTAGGTGGTGGACACAGGGAACATTATTATTGTATGTGGGGGGAATCGGGACACTATTACTGTATGAGGGGGGACTCAGGGGACATTATTACTGTATATGGGGGACTCAGGGGACACTATTTCTGTAAGTGGGGGGACACAGGGAACATTATTACTGTATGTGGGGAGAATCAGGGGACATTATTACTATATGAGGGGGGACTCAGGGGACATAATTACTGTATGTGGGGGGACTCAAGGGACATCATTACTGTATGTGGGGGACTCAGGGGACATTATTACTGTATGTAGGGGACTCAGGGGACATTATTACTGTATGTGGGGGAATCAGGGGACATTATTACTGTATGTAGGGGACTCAGGGGACACTATTACTGTATGAGGGGGGACTCAGGGGACATTATTACTGTATGTGGGGGGAATCAGGGGACACTATTACTGTATGTGGGGGGACTCAGGGGACATTATTACTGTATGAGGGGGAATCAGGGGACACTATTATTGTATGTGGGGGACACAGGGGACATTATTACTGTATGTGGGGGGACTCAGGGGACATTATTACTGTATGTGGGGGGACTCAGGGAACATTATTACTGTATATAGGGGAATCAGGGGACATTATTACTGTATGTGGGGGGACTCAAGGGACATTATTACTGTATGTGGGGGGGAATCAGGGGACATTATTACTGTATGTGGGGGGGAATCAGGGGACATTATTACTGTATGTGGGGGGGAATCAGGGGACACTATTACTGTATGAGGGGGGACTCGGGACATTATTACTGTATGAGGGGGGACTCAGGGAACATTATTACTGTATGTGGAGGGAATCAGGGGACATTATTAGTGTCTGTGGGGGGACTCAGGGGACTTCATTACTGTATGTGGGGGGACTCAGGGGACTTCATTACTGTATGTGGGGGACTCAGGACATTATTACTATATGTGGGGGGACTTAAGGGACATTATTACTGTATGTGGGGTGAATCCGGGACGTTATTACTGTATGTGGGGGGAATCGGGGACGTTATTACTGTATATGGGAGGGAATCAGGGGACATTATTACTGTATGTGGGGGGAATCAGGGGACACTATTACTGTATGTGGGGGACTCAGGGGACATTATTTCTGTATGTGGGGGACTCAGGGGACATTATTACTGTATGTGGGGGAATCAGGGGACACTATTACTGTATGAGGGGAGACTCAGGGGACATTATTACTGTATGAGGGGGGAATCAGGGGACATTATTACTGCATGTGGGGGCAATCAAGGGACATTATTACTGTATGTGGGGGGACTCAAGGGACATTATTACTGTATGTGGGGGGACTCAGGGAACATTATTACTGTATGTAGGGGGAATCAGGGGACATTATTACTGTATGTGGGGGGACTCAAGGGACATTATTACTGTATGTGGGGGGAATCAGGGGACATTATTACTGTATGTGGGGGGGAATCAGGGGACATTATTACTGTATGTGGGGGGAATCAGGGGACACTATTACTGTATGAGGGGGGACTCGGGACATTATTACTGTATGAGGGGGGACTCAGGGGACATTATTACTGTATGTGGGGGGGAATCAGGGGACATTATTACTGTATGTGGGGGGAATCAGGGGACACTATTACTGTATGAGGGGGGACTCGGGACATTATTACTGTATGAGGGGGGACTCAGGGGACATTATTACTGTATGTGGGGGGAATCAGGGGACATTATTACTGTATGTGGGGGGAATCAGGGGACACTATTACTGTATGAGGGGGGACTCGGGACATTATTACTGTCTGAGGGGGGACTCAGGGGACATTATTATTGTATGTGGGGGGAATCAGGGGACATTATTACTGTATGTGGGGGGAATCAGGGGACACTATTACTGTATGAGGGGGGACTCAGGACATTATTACTGTATGAGGGGGGAAACAGGGAACATTATTACTGTATGTGTGGGGACTCAGTGGACATTATTACTGTATGAGGGGGACTTAAGGGACATTATTACTGTATGTGGGGGGAATCAGGGACGTTATTACTGTATGTGGGGAGGACATTATTACTGTATGTGGGGGAATCAGGGGACACTATTACTGTATGTGGGGGACTCAGGGGACATCATTACTGTATGTGGGGGGACTCAGTGGACATTATTACTGTATGTTGGGGGAATCAGGGACGTTATTACTGTATGTGGGGGGGACACTATTACTGTATGAGGGGAGACTCAGGGGACATATTACTGTATGTGGGGGGACTCAGGGGACATTATTACTGTATGTGGGGAGAATCAGGGGACACTTACTGTATGACGGGGGAATCAGGGGACATTATTACTGTATGTGGGGGGAATCTGGGGACACTCTTACTGTATGTGGGGGGACTCAGGGGACATCATTACTGTATGTGGGGGGAGTCAGGGTACACTATTGCTATATGTGAGGAGACTTAGGGGACATTATTGTATGGTAAGTGGGCACATAAGCATGGCATTATTGTTCTAGGGGCACACAGGGTATTGTTACAGTCAAAGGTGCAGACAGAATAAAATGTGGACACCGTTTTCTAAGACATTTGCACTGGTCATTAATATTTCCTAGGGGGCAGTTTTACCGTCTAGAGGTCACAAAGGAGGCATTTTACTTTGTATGGGATGGGGATAGACTCCGACCCAAAAACGCTGAATTCTTCCATGAACTCAAAGGTGACTTGAACGAAAGTTAGTTTGAAGGTGTGCAGAGTTATGCAACCACATTATATTAGTTCTGTACTTTTCTTTTTCAGCTTAAAAATAATTCAGTTTATTTCTCAACGTACAGATTATAGGCGACATTAAAGATGGAAAAAATTCTGAAATGAATCTTCTTGGGATAATTTTTGGACATTTTAACAGGAGTGTGCAGACGTTTTCATTCCACTGCATAACAAGTGTAATCTTATAAAGAGGGTTTTCTCTGCCCCCTGTCGAATAATCCGCAGGGATATTTCTGATCATCTCTAAATTATAATATAAGTCATTTTCCAAGACCAGAACCAGACAGATACAATGAAAACATTCAACCTTACATTCTTTGCTTTGATCATCTAATAATCCAGAATATGTGAAAATTGGATTCTATTTCCAGGTAAAAGAATTTTTCTCCCTCCATAAATATGTGTGAATTTACTAAAATGACTGTAACTTGAAGCCTCGGGAACAGTAATAATAAGTCATTGTTTCTTTGATGCTGTTGTTTTATTTGGCATCGGACCAGTGCGCCCCCAGGATATAGGGGCCCGGGAACAGGTGCATCTTCTGCACCCCTAGTGCACTCTCCGCTGCTCACGAGGCACGCTATTGTTCCTTTTGTTTCCTTTTATGATACCCATGTGCCCTCTCTCCCGTTCCCGTGTGACATGATCATATTTCGCAGCTGACTTCCCGAACATTTCAGGTGATTTCCAGGTGACATTAAATATCAGGTTAATTATAAAGTCAAGGTATTTGTTACCAAGTCACCAGGAAAGTCACGAGTGACTCATGTCCTGTATTCATAGCTCAGAAGATTACATACATTTTATTAGAGTGTCATTATATTATTTTTTTCTTTATATGGCGACTGCACGTTGTGCAGAAAACAGCAGGGACAGTTCACATCTCCTGTGGGACTTACAGCTACTTCTGCAGAATTTATAGCACCAGGAGTCATAGTCGTATCATCGGGGGAAAAAAGTTTGGTGGGCATCCTCGTACCACTTCTGAAACCCAATCTGACCCCTCCATAGGGGCTCAGGATGAGGGGCATTATTACAGGAAGGGGCCACGATGGGGAACATTGCACCAGGAAAGACCCCATGATGGAGGACGTTATTACAGGATAGGTAACATTATTACAGGATGGGGATATTTTTACAGGAGGGAGAACATTATTACAGCATGGGGCCAAGATGGGGAACATTACATCAGAAAGGAGCCAATGATGGGGGACATTATTACAGGATGTGTAGCATTATTACAAGTTGGGGTCAATTTTACAGGATGGGGACATTATTACAGGATGGGGGACATTATTACAGGAAGGGGCCATGATTGGGAACATTACATCAGAAAATAGCCCATTATGGGAAACATTATTACAGGAAGGGGCCATGATGGGGAACTTTACATCAAGAAAGAGCCAATGATGGGGGACATTATTACAGGATGGGGCTAAGATAGGGAACATTACATCAGGAAAGAGCCCATCATGGGAAACATTATTACAGGATGGGACCATCATGGGGAACATTACATCAGGAAAGAGCCCATCATGGGAAACATTATTAAAGGATGGGGCCATGATGGGGAACATTACATCAGGAAGGAGCCAATGATGGGGGACATTATTACAGGATGTGTAACATTATTACAGGATTGGGGACATTATTACATTATGGGGCCAGGAAGGTGACATTTTTATAAGACAGGGGAGATTATTATAGGATTGGGCCAGTATGGGGCACATTACACCAGGAAGCGGCCCAGAATGGGGGACATTAATACAAGATGGGAGACATTATTACAGGATGAGGACATTTTTACAGGATAGGGCCAGGATGGGGAACATTACATCAGGAAGGAGCCCATGATGGAGGACATTCTTACAGGATGTGTAACATTATTACAAGATGGGGACATTTTTACAGGATGGGGACATTATTACAGGATGGGGACAAGATGGGGAACATTACATCAGGAAGGAACTAATGATGGAGAACATTATTACAGGATGGGGTCATGATGGCGAACATTATATCAGGAAAGAGCCCATGATGGAGAACATTATTACAGGATGGGATCATGATGGGGAACATTAAATCGGGAAGGAGCCAATGATGGGGGACATTATTACAGGATGTGTAACATTATTACAAGACAGGGCCATTTTTACAGGATGGGGGACATTATTACAGTATGGGGCCAGGATGAGGAACATTACATCAGGAAGGAGCCAATGATAGGAGACATTATTACAGGATGAGTAACATTATTACAGGATTGGGGACATTATTACAGTATGGGGCCAGGATGGTGACATTTTTACAGGACAGGGGAGATTATTATAGGATTGGGCCAGGATGGGGCACATTACACCAGGAAGGGGCCCAGAATGGGGGACATTAATACAAGATGGGAGACATTATTACAGGATGAGGACATTTTTACAGGATAGGGCCAGGATGGGGAACATTACATAACGAAGGAGCCCATGATGGGAGACATTATTACAGGATGGGGTCAAACATGTATGACTTTATAGGATCTAGAATTATACAAAGTTGTATACATCTGTCCCACATACAGTTGGGAGCCCAGGTTCAAATTTTTGCATTGGGGTGCCACTGTCTGCACTAAAATCTTTGGTACATTTGGAATTCCCAAAGCCATGACTTCTATAGACGGAAAAAATCAGCCACAAATATGCATCTCCGCTTCCTCGCCAAGAAGGGATCCCCATGGAGGAGGTCCCAGATGTGAGAAGTGTAGAAAATACTTACAGGGCTAAAGAGAATTGGGCCACATACTAAGCAGTAGGACTTCTCGTGGCCAGTTTGCCAGTGGAGACTGAGCTTTGCATCTGCAGGATTTTGCTTGCTGGAGGACAGCACTGGGAGTATTTGAAGCAGAGTGATTGACGTGTTTTAGGGTCCAGAGACAATTTTGACAATTAAGTCGTACAAAACTGCCAATTTCCATGCAATTGGTTGACTATTGTAAGTGTGTATTGATCTTGTGCTTTTATGATAACCTCTTTTTTTGATCAGACTTCTTTAAAATGAGCTAATCATAGAGTGTTCTTCTGGGATCCCCAGTGATCAACTGTGACCTGCAGGTGATTTTCTTCTCCTGCAGTGCCCCCACAGGAGAAATGAAGCATTACATGACATCCACTGAAATCAAGGATTGATTAGTCCTCCAGAGAGAGACACTTTTTGTTCTCTGTCTGCTCTAGATCATAGTTGGAGGACGTGTTCCTCCCTCTTAAGGCAATATAGTGACAGAGGCGTCTGAGAAAATATCGCCGAATCCTTTCCCAAGGTAAATACCCCACTTATATGCACTGTACATGTTTTGTGCGGGGAAACATGACCAGACACCTGTAACCGATTTACAACAGTTGACATCCATGAGGAACGCACGACACCACAGTCACTCCTTAAAAAAAAATAAACATCTTAATGAAAACGAGAAATTTCCAACAGTCGGGAAATAAAGAAACTTGTTTTTCCGGAAATATGAAGATGGGAATAGTCTCCATATTACAGAATTTCTCTATTGATGATGATCAATGACAATGGGTTAGGGTTTGTACTTGGGCAGCTGTCAAGGTACAGAAGGACAGGTATTGTTCTCAGATGGAGGAGCCCCTCTAATAGCTGTAGGTGGCGGTTGCCCCTGGCACTGGAGGACGGAAAGGTTTCCCTTAGGATATAATGAGCGTGATTTACACTTATCAGAAGGAACAAGGCAGAGACAATAGCTGAAATCAGATGCAGACCAGCCGGAATGAAGCAGGTGGTCCAAAGACCATTAATCCTGACCAAATCCCCATCTCCATTTGCTGAATTGAAAACCCCAAATCTAGAGGACCCTGCACCCTGCGTCAGTGCTCCTGCAGACCCCCATTACTGTGCCTCTATCTAGCCTTGATTAAAAACTGCCACCTGCTGTGATTGTTTTTACACCCCATTTTCTATATTTTTGAGCATAGCTGAGTCTTCCGGCCTTGTTTCCATGTTGAAGATAAGGGCTTTTGACCTCAATTTTACCACTTTTGGCCAGACTTCTGAGCGGTAGATGGGTATAACTGGGTCCCAGAAATTGCTGCCAGTTCTGAGCTGATGGCACTGCTGGACATCTTCCGACTTCGAAGTGAAGTAAGAATGATGTGATTTTAATCTGCTGCACTGTTTCCTTGGCTAACCTCTAACATCCTCAATGTTGCCCGATTCTTGGTGCTTCTTCAGAAGACCTTGATCATCTTGAAACCTCGGTCTGCTTTGAAATCTTTGCCTGTGAGATACCTTGCTGATTCAGCATAACTACCTTGTGTCTTGTTTCTGTGCTCAATTTTACCATGGTGTATAACTTGTGACATGAAACTGTTTTCCACAACCTCACCTTTGTAGCAGAGTTAGGCTGTTCCTCACCCAGTTCTAAGCCTACTAGATGGCTGATTCTGTTTCAGTTAGTTTTTCAACTTATATATGAAAATGATGATCATTATCAGTCGAATGAAAAAATTTGTTGCTGACCATAATCTTACAAAATCCCTGACTTTGTGCAAGTGTAACAAGAAGAATTGATGAAGGCAAAGGGCGGTTACAACAAATACTGATGGGATTTAGATTTCTCTTTTATTCCCTTTGCATTTTATTAATTGATAAAAATCAACTATTAAGAGGCTTATTTTTTTTTTAAAGCATTCTTACGGCTTATTCATACCTGCCTAAAACGTTTGCTCACTACTCCATCTTTGACCTCTGGTCTTTATCTCGCTGATCCCTGGCTTTCATCTCTCTGAGTTCTGGTCCCTATAATATTCCACAACAGAACCAGACACAATCTGACACTTCGACACTTTGCCTTTAAATCCTGGCTGGACGGAGAGTCATAAAGTATAAATGAATTAGGTGTTTTCTGTTTCCCATGTGAAGCTGTAATCTCATTTAACTAGCACCAAGTAATATCAGGCTGAAGCTGTCATGTTATCTGCAGCCTCCTATGGTGTAATTATAGTATTACAGACCGGCGCGCGTCGTGGCCTCCTGCTACATTTACGGGAAATATCTCAGCACAGTTCTGCTGAACCTGCAGCTTCGTTATCGGTTTCCATTCACTCTTTCCCTTCTCTGAAGCCCTTTTTTCAAGGTGTTTTCCATCCTCAGCTTCTCAGTATGTTACATCTTTTTTTCCCCTAAGATACGACACAGACAAAAGTATCCAATGAGTTTTAGATGGTCCCTACGTTGCGTTCTACAGGACATCTCTCCAGAATTACTAATTACAGGAAGGATACTGGGACAACAAGTAGATCACTAAGTGTCCACTTACTGGGATCCACATTAATCATCCGTGAGGAAGCCTATCAGTAATTGCTCAATTTCCCTGCAGTGCCCCCAGAGGAACAATGAGGTATTACATATCGTCCATTCATGACAATTTGATGTCCTGGTTCTGGTCCTCCAACATGATAGATGCTTTCTGTAACCACTCTCATCTCCAAGAGGTGAGGATCAACACAGGAAGGCACTCTATTAGCACAAGATTCAGAAAAATCCCATGCCTATGGGAAGAGAGGAGAGGATGCTAAACTGTGTCCCAACATTTCCCAATAGTTTATATTCAGGTTTTCATCAAACACTAAAAGGCGGCTTACAAAGAGTTCACATCACTATAGAGAGGATGGATTGGTAAAGAAGACGTGATGGATTTTAGTCCCTTTCCCCACACATGAAAAGATCAATAATTTCAAAGTAAAATCCTCAAGTGCTATAGACAGGGAACAGAGCTGAATCCCCAACTATCCCTACTGTAACATTGTGTGAAGAAGGGTGCTTTTTATTGAAACCATCATCGATAAAAAAATGTTTGATTTCAGCCATAGTGGTCTGCAGGTAGGGATCTCTGTTTTGCACAAACCCTGTTCAGTGGCAACAAATAGATGATGGAGATATGGCATTTGTACACAGATTTTCACAAACTGGTAAGAGTAGAAAGTATCTACAGTATCAGAGAGGGCAGAAAAATCAAGATGTAGATAAGGAGGAAGCACAAAGGAAATATGTAGAGTATTAGAGCTGTGCTGATATTTGAGCAGTAAAAATAACCGTACTCTAGATAAAAACTGACCTGACATCCAGACTATACTACTGATAGAGACACATAGAGTTCACATCCAGCCTATGTTACTGGGTGAGACAAATATTCCTCCAATACACCCTGTATTACTGGGAGATACACACAGACCTCACATCCAGCCTATATTACTGGGAGATACATGCAGATGTCACATCCAGCCTATATTACTGGGAGAGACACACAGACCTCACATCCAGCCTATATTACTGGGAGACACACAAACGCCTTATATCCTGCCTATATTGCTGGAGGGACACACAAGGATCACATCCATCTAGTCTATGTTACTGGGAGGGACACACAGAGCTCACATCCAGCCTATATTACTGGGAGGGACACATAAAGTGAAAATCCAGCCTATATTACTGGTAGGAACACACATACCTCACATCCAGTCTATATTACTTGAAGAGATACACAGACCTCACATCCAGCCTATATTACTGGGAGAAACACAGACCTCACATCCAACCTACATTACTGGGAGAGACACACAGATGTCACATCCAATCAAAAGTATTGGAAGAAATGCACAGATCTCACATCCTGCTTATAGTACTGGCATAAACACACAGACCTCACATCCATTCTATATTGCTGAAATACACAGAGAGCACATCCATCCTATATGACTGGGAGAAACACACAGAGATCATATCCAACCTATATTATAAGAAGAAACAAACACCTCAAATCCAGCATGTATTACTGAGAGAGTCACAGACCGCTCACATCCAGCCTATATTACTGGTAGAGACACACAGACCTCACATCCTATAATAATAATAATAATAATAATAAATTTTATTTCTATAGCGCCGACATATTCCGCAGCACTTTACATTTCAGAGGGGATTTGTACAGACAATAGACATTACAGCATAACAATAATCACATAGATTATAACAGATACCAAGAGGAGTGAGGGCCCTGCTCGCAAGCTTACAGTCTATGAGGAAAGAGGTAGACACGAAAGGTGGGTGGTAACAGTTGCCCTGATTGTATGGACCAGCCATAATGTTAAGTGTGTAACAGTACAGACGCAGAGGGCTAATGGATGCATAAAGCATGTGGGAAAAAGATGCGGGAAATCTGGTTATGGTAAAACTTTTGGCTGTGCCACACAGGGATAGATTAGGTTAATATATATTAGGTTATATATAGTCATGGCCAAAAGTTTAGAGAATGACACAAATATTATATTTTCACATGATCTGCTGGCCTCTGGTTTTTATGTGTGTTTGTCAGATGTTTTTATCACATACAGAAACATAATTGCAATCATATTATGAGTAGCAAAAGGTTATATTGACAGTTAGAATGAGTTAATGCAGCAAGTCAATATTTGCAGTGTTGACCCTTCTTCTTCAGGACCTCAGCAATTCTCCCTGGAATGCTCTCAATCAACTTCTTGATCAAATCCTGACTGATAGCAGTCCATTCTTGCAAAATCAATGCTTTTATTTTGTCTGAATTTGAAGGTTTTTGTTTGTCCACCCGTCTCTTGATGATTGACCACAAGTTCTCAATGGGATTAAGATCTGGGGAGTTTCCAGGCCATGGTCCCAAAATCTCTATGTTTTGTTCCCTGAGCCATTTAGTTATCACTAGAGTTGAGCGAAACGGGTCGAAAAATTTCAAAAGTCGCCGACTTTTGGCAAAGCCGGGTTTCATGAAACGAAACCCGACCCTAGGATGAGGTCGGCCACGAGGTCGGCGACTTACGCGCCAAAGTCGCGTTTCAAAAGTTTGTTTTGCGCTCTTTTTCAGCCAATCAGGATCCACGGACACTGTGGGCAACGTGATGACATAGGCAGGGGTCACCACCATCTTTCAGAAGGGCATGCAAGTGATTGGCTTGCTTTGGTGGGCGTCACAGGGGGTATAAAAGGGCGTGCACGCCGACCGCCATCTTATTTCTGCCGATCTCAGTATAGGGAGAGGTTGCTGCTGATTCTGTAGGGAGAGCGTTAGGCAGGGAAGAAGACAAAAAAACTGCTTCTGCTGCTAGCGATTTGGCCTGCACAACACACCAGTCACTGTGTGTGCAGTGCAAGGGGAGGCTATATAGTGGTGTATCAGTGGTGTTGGTTGTTGGGCTGCCTTCTAAGGCTTCCTGACATTCCTGCATTGCTGTTTACCCACTGCTCCGCAAACTGCTTTTTTAAAAGCAATCCCAATTTTTTTTTTTTGTCCTGCTGAGAAGAAAAAAAAACTGCTTCTGCTGCTAGCAATTTGGCCTGCACAACACACCAGTCACTGTGTGTGCACTGCAAGGGGAGGCTATATTGTGGTGTATCAGTGGTGTTGGTTGTTGGGCTGCCTTTTAAGGCTTCCTGACAGGCTGGCATTGCTGTTTACCCACTGCTCCGCAAACTGCTTTTTTAAAAGCAATCCAATCTCCCTTATCCTCTAGTCACTTTTGTCACAGCTGTGCCATCGAGCCTGTCACATAGCGCTCAGATATTCATTGGGCCTCACACAATCCAAAAGTGTCCAGTGTCCAAAAGTGTGTGCAGAGATTCAAAATCTCCCTTATCCTCTAGTCACTTTGGTCACAGCTGTGCCATCGAGCCTGTCACATAGCGCTCAGATATTCATTGGGCCTCACACAATCCAAAAGTGTCCAGTGTCCAAAAGTGTGTGCAGAGATTCAAAATCTCCCTTATCCTCTAGTCAGTTTGGTCACAGCTGTGCCATCGAGCCTGTGACATAGCGCTCAGATATCAGTGGGCCTCACACAATCCAAAAGTGTCCAGTGTCCAAAAGTGTGTGCAGAGATTCAAAATCTCCCTTATCCTCTAGTCACTTTGGTCACAGCAGCTGTGCCATCGAGCCTGTCACATAGCGCTCAGATATTCATTGGGCCTCACACAATCCAAAAGTGTCCAGTGTCCAAAAGTGTGTGCAGAGATTCAAAATCTTCCTTATCCTCTAGTCACTTTGGTCACAGCTGTGCCATCGAGCCTGTCACATAGCGCTCAGATATTCATTGGGCCTCACACAATCCAAAAGTGTGCAGTGTCTAAAAGTGTGTGCAGAGATTCAAAATCTCCCTTATCCTCTAGTCACTTTGGTCACAGCTGTGCCATCGAGCCTGTCACATAGCGCTCAGATATTCATTGGGCCTCACACAATCCAAAAGTGTCCAGTGTCCAAAAGTGTGTGCAGAGATTCAAAATCTCCCTTATCCTCTAGTCACTTTGGTCACAGCTGTGCCATCGAGCCTGTGACATAGCGCTCAGATATCAGTGGGCCTCACACAATCCAAAAGTGTCCAGTGTCCAAAAGTGTGTGCAGAGATTCAAAATCTCCCTTATCCTCTAGTCACTTTGGTCACAGCAGCTGTGCCATCGAGCCTGTCACATAGCGCTCAGATATTCATTGGGCCTCACACAATCCAAAAGTGTCCAGTGTCCAAAAGTGTGTGCAGAGATTCAAAATCTCCCTTATCCTCTAGTCACTTTGGTCACAGCTGTGCCATCGAGCCTGTCACATAGTGCTCAGATATTCATTGGGCCTCACACAATCCAAAAGTGTCCAGTGTCTAAAAGTGTGTGCAGAGATTCAAAATCTCCCTTATCCTCTAGTCACTTTGGTCACAGCTGTGCCATCGAGCCTGTGACATAGCGCTCAGATATCAGTGGGCCTCACACAATCCAAAAGTGTCCAGTGTCCAAAAGTGTGTGCAGAGATTCAAAATCTCCCTTATCCTCTAGTCACTTTGGTCACAGCTGTGCCATCGAGCCTGTCACATAGCGCTGAGATATTCATTGGGCCTCACACAATCCAAAAGTGTCCAGTGTCCAAAAGTGTGTGCAGAGATTCAAAATCTCCCTTATCCTCTAGTCACTTTGGTCACAGCAGCTGTGCCATCGAGCCTGTCACATAGCGCTCAGATATCAGTGGGCCTCACACAATCCAAAAGTGTCCAGTGTCCAAAAGTGTGTGCAGAGATTCAAAATCTCCCTTATCCTCTAGTCACTTTGGTCACAGCTGTGCCATCGAGCCTGTCACATAGCGCTCAGATATTCATTGGGCCTCACACAATCCAAAAGTGTCCAGTGTCCAAAAGTGTGTGCAGAGATTCAAAATCTCCCTTATCCTCTAGTCACTTTGGTCACAGCTGTGCCATCGAGCCTGTGACATAGCGCTCAGATATCAGTGGCCCTCACACAATCCAAAAGTGTCCAGTGTCCAAAAGTGTGTGCATCGATTCAAAATCTCCCTTATCCTCTAGTCACTTTTGTCACAGCAGCTGTGCCATCGAGCCTGTCACATAGCGCTCAGATATTCATTGGGCCTCACACAATCCAAAAGTGTCCAGTGTCCAAAAGTGTGTGCAGAGATTCAAAATCTCCCTTATCCTCTAGTCACTTTGGTCACAGCTGTGCCATCGAGCCTGTCACATAGCGCTCAGATATTCATTGGGCCTCACACAATCCAAAAGTGTCCAGTGTCTAAAAGTGTGTGCAGAGATTCAAAATCTCCCTTATCCTCTAGTCACTTTGGTCACAGCTGTGCCATCGAGCCTGTCACATAGCGCTCAGATATTCATTGGGCCTCACACAATCCAAAAGTGTCCAGTGTCTAAAAGCGTGTGCAGAAATTCAAAATCTCCCTTATCCTCTAGTCACTTTGGTCACAGCTGTGCCATCGAGCCTGTGACATAGCGCTCAGATATCAGTGGGCCTCACACAATCCAAAAGTGTCCAGTGTCCAAAAGTGCGTGCAGAGATTCAAAATCTCCCTTATCCTCTAGTCACTTTGGTCACAGCAGCTGTGCCATCGAGCCTGTCACATAGCGCTCAGATATTCATTGGGCCTCACACAATCCAAAAGTGTCCAGTGTCCAAAAGTGTGTGCAGAGATTCAAAATCTCCCTTATCCTCTAGTCACTTTGGTCACAGCTGTGCCATCGAGCCTGTGACATAGCGCTCAGATATCAGTGGGCCTCACACAATCCAAAAGTGTCCAGTGTCCAAAAGTGTGTGCAGAGATTCAAAATCTCCCTTATCCTCTAGTCACTTTGGTCACAGCAGCTGTGCCATCGAGCCTGTCACATAGCGCTCAGATATTCATTGGGCCTCACACAATCCAAAAGTGTCCAGTGTCCAAAAGTGTGTGCAGAGATTCAAAATCTCCCTTATCCTCTAGTCACTTTGGTCACAGCTGTGCCATCGAGCCTGTGACATAGCGCTCAGATATCAGTGGGCCTCACACAATCCAAAAGTGTCCAGTGTCCAAAAGTGTGTGCAAAGATTCAAAATCTCCCTTATCCTCTAGTCACTTTGGTCACAGCTGTGCCATCGAGCCTGTCACATAGCGCTCAGATATTCATTGGGCCTCACACAATCCAAAAGTGTCCAGTGTCTAAAAGTGTGTGCAGAGATTCAAAATCTCCCTTATCCTCTAGTCACTTTGGTCACAGCTGTGCCATCGAGCCTGTCACATAGCGCTCAGATATTCATTGGGCCTCACACAATCCAAAAGTGTCCAGTGTCCAAAAGTGTGTGCAGAGATTCAAAATCTCCCTTATCCTCTAGTCACTTTGGTCACAGCAGCTGTGCCATCGAGCCTGTGACATAGCGCTCAGATATCAGTGGGCCTCACACAATCCAAAAGTGTCCAGTGTCCAAAAGTGTGTGCAGAGATTCAAAATCTCCCTTATCCTCTAGTCACTTTGGTCACAGCAGCTGTGCCATCGAGCCTGTCACATAGCGCTCAGATATTCATTGGGCCTCACACAATCCAAAAGTGTCCAGTGTCCAAAAGTGTGTGCAGAGATTCAAAATCTCCCTTATCCTCTAGTCACTTTGGTCACAGCTGTGCCATCGAGCCTGTCACATAGCGCTCAGATATTCATTGGGCCTCACACAATCCAAAAGTGTCCAGTGTCCAAAAGTGTGTGCAGAGATTCAAAATCTCCCTTATCCTCTAGTCACTTTGGTCACAGCAGCTGTGCCATCGAGCCTGTCACATAGCGCTCAGATATCAGTGGGCCTCACACAATCCAAAAGTGTCCAGTGTCCAAAAGTGTGTGCAGAGATTCAAAATCTCCCTTATCCTCTAGTCACTTTGGTCACAGCTGTGCCATCGAGCCTGTCACATAGCGCTCAGATATTCATTGGGCCTCACACAATCCAAAAGTGTCCAGTGTCCAAAAGTGTGTGCAGAGATTCAAAATCTCCCTTATCCTCTAGTCACTTTGCTCACAGCTGTGCCATCGAGCCTGTGACATAGCGCTCAGATATCAGTGGGCCTCACACAATCCAAAAGTGTCCAGTGTCCAAAAGTGTGTGCAGAGATTCAAAATCCCCCTTATCCTCTAGTCACTTTGGTCACAGCAGCTGTGCCATCGAGCCTGTCACATAGCGCTCAGATATTCATTGGGCCTCACACAATCCAAAAGTGTCCAGTGTCCAAAAGTGTGTGCAGAGATTCAAAATCTCCCTTATCCTCTAGTCACTTTGGTCACAGCTGTGCCATCGAGCCTGTCACATAGCGCTCAGATATTCATTGGGCCTCACACAATCCAAAAGTGTCCAGTGTCTAAAAGTGTGTGCAGAGATTCAAAATCTCCCTTATCCTCTAGTCACTTTGGTCACAGCTGTGCCATCGAGCCTGTCACATAGCGCTCAGATATTCATTGGGCCTCACACAATCCAAAAGTGTCCAGTGTCTAAAAGTGTGTGCAGAGATTCAAAATCTCCCTTATCCTCTAGTCACTTTCGTCACAGCTGTGCCATCGAGCCTGTGACATAGCGCTCAGATATCAGTGGGCCTCACACAATCCAAAAGTGTCCAGTGTCCAAAAGTGCGTGCAGAGATTCAAAATCTCCCTTATCCTCTAGTCACTTTGGTCACAGCAGCTGTGCCATCGAGCCTGTCACATAGCGCTCAGATATTCATTGGGCCTCACACAATCCAAAAGTGTCCAGTGTCCAAAAGTGTGTGCAGAGATTCAAAATCTCCCTTATCCTCTAGTCACTTTGGTCACAGCTGTGCCATCGAGCCTGTGACATAGCGCTCAGATATCAGTGGGCCTCATACAATCCAAAAGTGTCCAGTGTCCAAAAGTGTGTGCAGAGATTCAAAATCTCCCTTATCCTCTAGTCACTTTGGTCACAGCAGCTGTGCCATCGAGCCTGTCACATAGCGCTCAGATATTCATTGGGCCTCACACAATCCAAAAGTGTCCAGTGTCCAAAAGTGTGTGCAGAGATTCAAAATCTCCCTTATCCTCTAGTCACTTTGGTCACAGCTGTGCCATCGAGCCTGTACCATAGCGCTCAGATATCAGTGGGCCTCACACAATCCAAAAGTGTCCAGTGTCCAAAAGTGTGTGCAGAGATTCAAAATCTCCCTTATCCTCTAGTCACTTTGGTCACAGCTGTGCCATCGAGCCTGTCACATAGCGCTCAGATATTCATTGGGCCTCACACAATCCAAAAGTGTCCAGTGTCTAAAAGTGTGTGCAGAGATTCAAAATCTCCCTTATCCTCTAGTCACTTTGGTCACAGCTGTGCCATCGAGCCTGTCACATAGCGCTCAGATATTCATTGGGCCTCACACAATCCAAAAGTGTCCAGTGTCCAAAAGTGTGTGCAGAGATTCAAAATCTCCCTTATCCTCTAGTCACTTTGGTCACAGCTGTGCCATCGAGCCTGTCACATAGCGCTCAGATATTCATTGGGCCTCACACAATCCAAAAGTGTCCAGTGTCCAAAAGTGTGTGCAGAGATTCAAAATCTCCCTTATCCTCTAGTCACTTTGGTCACAGCTGTGCCATCGAGCCTGTGACATAGCGCTCAGATATCAGTGGACCTCACACAATCCAAAAGTGTCCAGTGTCCAAAAGTGTGTGCAGAGATTCAAAATCTCCCTTATCCTCTAGTCACTTTGGTCACAGCAGCTGTGCCATCGAGCCTGTCACATAGCGCTCAGATATTCATTGGGCCTCACACAATCCAAAAGTGTCCAGTGTCCAAAAGTGTGTGCAGAGATTCAAAATCTCCCTTATCCTCTAGTCACTTTGGTCACAGCAGCTGTGCCATCGAGCCTGTGACATAGCGCTCAGATATCAGTGGGCCTCACACAATCCAAAAGTGTCCAGTGTCCAAAAGTGTGTGCAGAGATTCAAAATCTCCCTTATCCTCTAGTCACTTTGGTCACAGCAGCTGTGCCATCGAGCCTGTCACATAGCGCTCAGATATTCATTAGGCCTCACACAATCCAAAAGTGTCCAGTGTCCAAAAGTGTGTGCAGAGATTCAAAATCTCCCTTATCCTCTAGTCACTTTGGTCACAGCTGTGCCATCGAGCCTGTGACATAGCGCTCAGATATCACTGGGCCTCACACAATCCAAAAGTGTCCAGTGTTCAAAAGTGTGTGCAGAGATTCAAAATCTCCCTTATCCTCTAGTCACTTTGGTCTCAGCTGTGCCATCGAGCCTGTGACATAGCACTCAGATATCAGTGGGCCTCACACAATCCAAAAGTGTCCAGTGTCCAAAAGTGTGTGCAGAGATTCAAAATCTCCCTTATCCTCTAGTCACTTTGGTCACAGCTGTGCCATCGAGCCTGTCACATAGCGCTCAGATATTCATTGGGCCTCACACAATCCAAAAGTGTCCAGTGTCTAAAAGTGTGTGCAGAGATTCAAAATCTCCCTTATCCTCTAGTCACTTTGGTCACAGCTGTGCCATCGAGCCTGTCACATAGCGCTCAGATATTCATTGGGCCTCACACAATCCAAAAGTGTCCAGTGTCCAAAAGTGTGTGCAGAGATTCAAAATCTCCCTTATCCTCTAGTCACTTTGGTCACAGCTGTGCCATCGAGCCTGTCACATAGCGCTCAGATATTCATTGGGCCTCACACAATCCAAAAGTGTCCAGTGTCCAAAAGTGTGTGCAGAGATTCAAAATCTCCCTTATCCTCTAGTCACTTTGGTCACAGCAGCTGTGCCATCGAGCCTGTGACATAGCGCTCAGATATCAGTGGGCCTCACACAATCCAAAAGTGTCCAGTGTCCAAAAGTGTGTGCAGAGATTCAAAATCTCCCTTATCCTCTAGTCACTTTGGTCACAGCAGCTGTGCCATCGAGCCTGTCACATAGCGCTCAGATATTCATTGGGCCTCACACAATCCAAAAGTGTCCAGTGTCCAAAAGTGTGTGCAGAGATTCAAAATCTCCCTTATCCTCTAGTCACTTTGGTCACAGCTGTGCCATCGAGCCTGTGACATAGCGCTCAGATATCAGTGGGCCTCATACAATCCACAAGTGTCCAGTGTCCACAAGTGTCTGCAGAAATTCTAAAACTCCCCTGTCCTATAGACACCTTGTACCTTGTTTTACATTACTATATAGTTTGTTGGATTTTGTCTACATTTCTACCAAAAATGAGGAAGGCTGGTGGAAGAGGCCGTGGAATTGGGCGGGGGTTGGCAGCTGGTAATGATGGTGTTGGTGGTGGATCTGATGGTAGTGGCAAGAGCAAAATAGGACCGAATGCAGGAGGTGTTGAGCCTGCGTCATCGTCTGGCTACATAAGGCCTCGAACGCTTAGTTTTCTTGGAGTTGGCAAACCGCTTTTAAAGGCAGAGCATCAGGAAAAAGTTTTGTCTTACATTGCTGACTCAGCCTCCAGCTCTATCGCCTCCTCTTCTTCAGTTGTAAAAAGTAAAAGCACTGAGTCGTCATTGGAGGCTCATGTTCATGAACCACACCTTTCCTTGTGTCCTTCACCCCAACCAAGATTGAAGGATGACGCAGGCCATACTACTGATTACTCCATTGAGCTGTTTTCACATACCATGCCTGGATTATCAAGTGAAATGGTGAATTACCCAGGCCAGGATGAATCTGACATGGAGTGCACTGATGCACAGCCGCTGATGGATGATTCTGCTGGTACATCCACTCAGAGCACTACATTGTCCTCGCAGTGTACAGAGCCAGATTCTGACCCTGATGAGACTCAGGTGCCCCTTCCCGCACACTATACCACCATACACGGTGACACAGAGGAAGGTGCACATGACATAGAAGAGGAGGTGATGGATGACCCAGTTGTTGACCCAGATTGGCATCCATTGGGGGAAGAGGGTGCTGCTTCCAATAGCTCAGATGAGGAGCATCCACAGCAGACATCGACATCGCAACAGCTGTTATCTGGCAGGCCCGGAGCACTCCAAAGACAGGTTCCAAACATCAAAAGAGTTGCTGGACAGCTTGTCCAGAGGGTCAAAAGATCACAGCGTGCTAGGCCGCAAAATGTCTGCCAAAGTAGGAAGAGTGCAGTGTTGCACTTTTTTGAACAAAATCCTCATGATCAGGCCAAGGTTATCTGTAAGAAGTGCGCAAAGACCTTTAGCCGAGGGAAAAATCTGAAAAATTTGAATACCAGTTGCATGCTTAGACATTTAACCAGCATGCACTTGCAAGTGTGGACACAACACCAAACCTCAAGTGCCACATGTGCAACTGATCACAACGAAGGTAGTCAGCAACGCTACATTGTTTCCCCCACTGTAAGCCCACCGGTTAGCACAGCAGCAAATGTTGAGGTGTCGTTGCAAGGCCACAGCAGTCAGGGAATCCCACTGTTATATCAACGAAAGATTGATTCTAGGCCATCAGAAAGAACACCAACTCCATCACCATCATCAACCCTCTCTCAGTCCGCCCTGTCCACCGCTACTTCCACCATATGCAGCTCTCAAGTCCAGCTCACCCTCCCAGACACTATGAGTAGGTCAAGAAAGTACTCAGTCTCTCATCCGCGTACACTGGGTTTGAACGCCCACATTGCCAAAGTAATCTCGTTTGAGATGATGCCCTTTCGGTTGGTGGAAAGCACAGCTTTCCGCGAACTCATGGCCTATGCAGTACCACGCTATGACCTACCCAGTCGCCACTTCTTCTCTCGCAAAGCCATCCCAGCCCTCCACCATCATGTGAAAGACCGCATTGTCCATGCACTCAAGCAGTCAGTGAGCGGAAAGGTGCACCTCACAACTGATGCATGGTCCAGTCGGCATGGCCAGGGCCATTACGTGTCCATCACTGCGCACTGGGTTAATGTGGTGGATGCAGGGTCCACAGGGGACAGCGGTGGTGGGACAGTGCTGCCTAGCCCACGGTATAGGAAACATTTGGCTGTAGGCGTTCGACCCTCCTCCTCCTCCTCCAGAAGCGAAAGCTCGTCCACAGAGCGCAGTCGTACGAGCACTCCATCTGCAGCTGCCACTGTTGCACACGAGGTGTCCCCCTATCGAGCAGCTAGTGGAAAGCGTCAGCAGGCTGTGTTGCAGATGATGTGTTTGGGCGACAGACACACCGCCGAGGTGCTGGCCGAGTACTTGAAGCGACAAACTGAGTCATGGCTGGGCAGTGTACATCTTGAGGCAGGCAAGGTAGTTAGTGATAACGGCCGTAATTTTGTGGCAGCCATAGCCCTTTCAAACTCAGCCACATACCTTGCTTGGCTCACACCTTGAACCTGGTGGTGCAGTGCTTCCTCAAAAATTATCCGGAGTTAACAGCCCTGCTCCAGAAGGTGCGAAGACTGTGCGCGCACATCCGCCGGTCGCCTGTACACTCCGTTCGTATGCAGAAGCTGCAGCGATTGCTCCACCTTCCCAACCACCGCCTCATTATCGACATTGCAACAAGGTGGAACTCCACCCTGCACATGGTGGAGCGGCTGTGCGAGCAGAGGCAGGCCATAATGCATTTGTGGGAGGATACACGGCCAGGCACTTTGAGAGCAGACATGGAGTTGACAGGCGTGCAGTGGTCGAAGCTGAAAGACCTTTGTAAAGTCCTTCAGTGTTTTGAGGAATGCACACGGCTGGTAAGCGCAGACGACGCCATCCTAAGCATGAGCATCCCACTTATGCGTCTGCTCATGCAAACTTTGACGCACCTTAAGGAGCAGGCGTCTGCAGCCAATGTTGATGAGGAGGAAGAGGAGGAGGGAATCCTTGATGACATTCAGCCATTGTCTGCTCAGGGACCTCTCCTGGACGAGGTGGAGGAAGAAGAGGAGGAGGAGGACGATGATGGGGATGATTACTTAGGGGAGGAGGATGCATCTCGTGGGGCAAGTGAAAATGTTGGCGTGGCAAGGTCTGGTACAGGGTTTGTGCGTGACTGGAGGGATGTGGATTTGCCAGAAAGTGCTCCTCCACCCAGCACTCGCAGTGCATCATTGACACCGGGAACTTTGGCCCACATGTCAGATTATGCCTTGCAGATCCTAAAAAGGGACCCCCGCATTGCCAAAATGATGAACGATGACGACTACTGGTTGGCCAGCATCCTGGATCCTCGCTATAAAGGCAAATTACAAAACATCATGCCACAGGAGAACCTTGACCTAATATTGGCTAATAAACAAGCAACTCTGGTAAATCGGTTGCTTGAGGCATTCCCAGCACACAGCAGCGGTGATGGTTCTCACACGAGCCGTATGGGCCGGGGGCAGCTTGGCAGAGGTGTTCGTGGTGCACACAGCAGAAGTGGCGTTGGAGACAGGGGTTTCATGACAATGTTGTGGACTGATTTTTCAAATACCGCTCACACAACTGGTAATACTGCATCGATGGAAAGTGACAGGAGACAGCAGTTGTCAACTATGGTAACAAACTACTTTTCCTCCCATATCGATGTTCTCCCACACAGGTCATTCCCCTTTGACTATTGGGCCGCTAAACTGGACACCTGGCCTGAATTGGCCCAATATGCCTTACAGGAGCTCACTTGCCCAGCTGCAAGTGTGCTATCGGAAAGAGTCTTCAGTGCAGCTGGATCAATCCTGACAGAAAAAAGGACCCGTCTGTCAACCCAAAATGTGGATGATCTAACCTTCATTAAAATGAACCATGCATGGGTTTCCAAGGATTTTGTCCCACCTTCTCCTGATGACACATAGGGTGACAGAAAAATGGCTTGCTTTGGTCCACCTCTTCCTGGGCCTTCACCTATTTCGCCTTTTGCATCAGCTGAATGTCCAACATCAACATATGCCACTTTCTAAAACTCCCTAACTGTGCTGCCTCCCCCCCCATGGCCGGGGTCACCACCTAGCGCACGACACCATGCGAGTACCGTTGCCCTGGACAGGTGGGTAGGCCGACTCTTGGGCGCGGGCACTGGCACAGGGTCCCTCATAGTGCAATCAAGTGTCTCTGACGGTGGTGGTGCACACCCGCCGTCAGACACACTGCTGTACTATGAGGGGCCCAGTGCCAGTACCGACGCCCACGAGTGGGCCCCCCTTGCTTGGGCAGGGCGCCAGCATTTGCAATCTTTACCTCTCCCTGCTCCTCCGCTGTGTAATCTGGGCCGTCAAATCCATACTGTGCCTGACACCGTCTGAGCTTGCCTCCTGATGTATAGACATATATTTTGAATGTGTACGCTATCCATACATGATATCCAGGGAAACGGTACCCTTTCTAACCTTTGTGCAATCACGTGCAATCCATACTGGGCCTAACACCGTCTGAGCCTGCCTCCTGATGTATAGACATATATTTTGAATGTGTACGCTATCCATACATGTTATCTGGGGAAACGGTACCCTTTCTAACCTTTGTGCAAGCACGTGCAATCCATACTGGGCCTAACACCCTCTGAGCCTGCCTCCTGAGACATATATTTTGAATGTGTACTCTATCCATACATGTTATCCGGGGATACGGTACCCTTTCTATCCTTTGTGCAATCACGTGCAATCCATACTGGGCCTAACACCGTCTGAGCCTGCCTCCTGAGACATATATTTTGAATGTGTACGCTATCCATACATGTTATCTGGGGATACGGTACCCTTTCTAACCTTTGTGCAATCACGTGCAATCCATACTGGGCCTAACACCGTCTAAGCCTGCCTCCTGAGACATATATTTTCAATGTGTACGCTATCCATACATGTTATCCGGGGAAACGGTACCCTTTCTAACCTTTGTGCAATCACGTGCAATCCATACTGGGCCTAACACCGTCTGAGCCTGCCTCCTGAGACATATATTTTGAATGTGTACGCTATCCATACATGTTATCCGGGGAAACGGTACCCTTTCTAACCTTTGTGCAATCACGTGCAATCCATACTGGGCCTAACACCGTCTGAGCCTGCCTCCTGAGACATATATTTTGAATGTGTACGCTATCCATACATGTTATCTGGGGATACGGTACCCTTTCTAACCTTTGTGCAATCACGTGCAATCCATACTGGGCCTAACACCGTCTGAGCCTGCCTCCTGAGACATATATTTTGAATGTGTACGCTATCCATACATGTTATCTGGGGATACGGTACCCTTTCTAATCTTTGTGCAATCACGTGCAATCCATACTGGGCCTAACACCATCTGAGCCTGCCTCCTGATGTATAGACATATATTTTGAATGTGTACGCTATCCATACATGTTATCTGGGGATACGGTACCCTTTCTAACCTTTGTGCAATCACGTGCAATCCATACTGGGCCTAACACCGTCTGAGCCTGCCTCCTGAGACATATATTTTGAATGTGTACGCTATCCATACATGTTATCCGGGGAAACGGTACCCTTTCTAACCTTTGTGCAATCACGTGCAATCCATACTGGGCCTAACACCGTCTGAGCCTGCCTCCTGAGACATATATTTTGAATGTGTACGCTATCCATACATGTTATCTGGGGATACGGTACCCTTTCTAATCTTTGTGCAATCACGTGCAATCCATACTGGGCCTAACACCGTCTGAGCCTGCCTCCTGATGTATAGACATATATTTTGAATGTGTACGCTATCCATACATGTTATCTGGGGATACGGTACCCTTTCTAACCTTTGTGCAATCACGTGCAATCCATACTGGGCCTAACACCGTCTGAGCCTGCCTCCTGAGACATATATTTTGAATGTGTACGCTATCCATACATGTTATCCGGGGAAACGGTACCCTTTCTAACCTTTGTGCAATCACGTGCAATCCACACTGGGCCTAACACCGTCTGAGCCTGCCTCCTGAGACATATATTTTGAATGTGTACGCTATCCATACATGTTATCCGGGGAAACGGTACCCTTTCTAACCTTTGTGCAATCACGTGCAATCCATACTGGGCCTAACACCGTCTGAGCCTGCCTCCTGAAACATATATTTTGAATGTGTACGCTATCCATACATGTTATCCGGGGAAACGGTACCCTTTCTAACCTTTGTGCAATCACGTGCAATCCATACTGGGCCTAACACCGTCTGAGCCTGCCTCCTGAGACATATATTTTGAATGTGTACGCTATCCATACATGTTATCCGGGGATACGGTACCCTTTCTAACCTTTGTGCAATCACGTGCAATCCATACTGGGCCTAACACCGTCTGAGCCTGCCTCCTGAGACATATATTTTGAATGTGTACGCTATCCATACATGTTATCTGGGGATACGGTACCCTTTCTAACCTTTGTGCAATCACGTGCAATCCATACTGGGCCTAACACCGTCTGAGCCTGCCTCCTGAGACATATATTTTGAATGTGTACGCTATCCATACATGTTATCTGGGGATACGGTACCCTTTCTAATCTTTGTGCAATCACGTGCAATCCATACTGGGCCTAACACCGTCTGAGCCTGCCTCCTGATGTATAGACATATATTTTGAATGTGTACGCTATCCATACATGTTATCTGGGGATACGGTACCCTTTCTAACCTTTGTGCAATCACGTGCAATCCATACTGGGCCTAACACCGTCTGAGCCTGCCTCCTGAGACATATATTTTGAATGTGTACGCTATCCATACATGTTATCCGGGGAAACGGTACCCTTTCTAACCTTTGTGCAATCACGTGCAATCCACACTGGGCCTAACACCGTCTGAGCCTGCCTCCTGAGACATATATTTTGAATGTGTACGCTATCCATACATGTTATCCGGGGAAACGGTACCCTTTCTAACCTTTGTGCAATCACGTGCAATCCACACTGGGCCTAACACCGTCTGAGCCTGCCTCCTGAGACATATATTTTGAATGTGTACGCTATCCATACATGTTATCCGGGGAAACGGTACCCTTTCTAACCTTTGTGCAATCACGTGCAATCCATACTGGGCCTAACACCGTCTGAGCCTGCCTCCTGAGACATATATTTTGAATGTGTACGCTATCCATACATGTTATCCGGGGATACGGTACCCTTTTTAACCTTTGTGCAATCACGTGCAATCCATACTGGGCCTAACACCGTCTGAGCCTGCCTCCTGAGACATATATTTTGAATGTGTACGCTATCCATACATGTTATCTGGGGATACGGTACCCTTTCTAACCTTTGTGCAATCACGTGCAATCCATACTGGGCCTAACACCGTCTGAGCCTGCCTCCTGAGACATATATTTTGAATGTGTACGCTATCCATACATGTTATCTGGGGATACGGTACCCTTTCTAATCTTTGTGCAATCACGTGCAATCCATACTGGGCCTAACACCGTCTGAGCCTGCCTCCTGATGTATAGACATATATTTTGAATGTGTACGCTATCCATACATGTTATCTGGGGATACAGTACCCTTTCTAACCTTTGTGCAATCACGTGCAATCCATACTGGGCCTAACACCGTCTGAGCCTGCCTCCTGAGACATATATTTTGAATGTGTACGCTATCCATACATGTTATCCGGGGAAACGGTACCCTTTCTAACCTTTGTGCAATCACGTGCAATCCACACTGGGCCTAACACCGTCTGAGCCTGCCTCCTGAGACATATATTTTGAATGTGTACGCTATCCATACATGTTATCCGGGGAAACGGTACCCTTTCTAACCTTTGTGCAATCACGTGCAATCCATACTGGGCCTAACACCGTCTGAGCCTGCCTCCTGAGACATATATTTTGAATGTGTACGCTATCCATACATGTTATCCGGGGATACGGTACCCTTTCTAACCTTTTTGCAATCACGTGCAATCCATACTGGGCCTAACACCGTCTGAGCCTGCCTCCTGAGACATATATTTTGAATGTGTACGCTATCCATACATGTTATCTGGGGATACGGTACCCTTTCTAACCTTTGTGCAATCACGTGCAATCCATACTGGGCCTAACACCGTCTGAGCCTGCCTCCTGAGACATATATTTTGAATGTGTACGCTATCCATACATGTTATCTGGTGATACGGTACCCTTTCTAATCTTTGTGCAATCACGTGCAATCCATACTGGGCCTAACACCGTCTGAGCCTGCCTCCTGATGTATAGACATATATTTTGAATGTGTACGCTATCCATACATGTTATCTGGGGATACGGTACCCTTTCTAACCTTTGTGCAATCACGTGCAATCCATACTGGGCCTAACACCGTCTGAGCCTGCCTCCTGATGTATAGACATATATTTTGAATGTGTACGCTATCCATACATGTTATCCGGGGAAACGGTACCCTTTCTAACCTTTGTGCAATCACGTGCAATCCATACTGGGCCTAACACCGTCTGAGCCTGCCTCCTGATGTATAGACATATATTTTGAATGTGTACGCTATCCATACATGTTATCTGGGGATACGGTACCCTTTCTCACCTTTGTGCAATCACGTGTAATCCATACTGGGCGTGAGAACGGCTGGCGAGCTGTTAAGCAAGCTACAGCACCTGTGGTTTGCACACGTAAGTTTTTCATTTTTTCAGGAATGACGGTTAGGCCTAATTCTGGAACTGCGGTTGACCTGCACTTACTGGGAAATCATTGTTCTCGGGTAATAATTGTAATCAGTGATCCCCATCACTAACGTTGTTCAGCGGGTTATCTGCACCTGTAAGCGACAAACGCTGGCCTTTTCAGTGTAGCGCACATGCAGCCACGGACATGTAAGGGCATGACACACCAGTTATTGGCCAATCTCATGTGCCAGAGCCTCACGTGTCCCTCTAGTAAGCCGGACTCGGACCGCGGGGCATGACGGAGTCTCGTTCGTCGACGGAATTAAGCTTGCAATGTGTGCATCTGTTCTGTAGCTGGCATGGTTGAGGTTTCCCAGGTGGAGTCGAATTTAACCGTAGGCTCCACTCCTGGTGGTGCCCTTCTGGACATTCCTTTAAGGTTCAGCTTTGCAACCATACTGCCCACGTAAAACAAACACTTTGCCTTCATGAACGCTGTTTGGAGGGTCATGACTCGTGGGAATAACGCCGGCCAATCAGTTAACCTGCTAGAGAGATCCTTCGTTGCTCCCAAGCATGACATCACACTCCCTAGGAAGAAGGTAATGCCACTGTGGCGACCGTACTCCTGGGGGCGACACAAGTGCACTGATGCCCAGCCACTGCTCGATGAATCTGCTGGTACATTGACCCAGACCACTACATAACCCCTCGCACGCTACACGACCTGAATCTGACCCTGATGAAACTCAGGTTACCCTTCCCATATACAGTTCCATCTTACACGGTGACAAAGAGGAAGCTGCAGATGAAAGTGCAGGTTCGGCCCACCCACCATCAGACACACCACCGTACTATCAGGGGCCCAGTGCCAGTGCCATCGCCAACGAGTGGGCCCCCCCTGCTTGCCCAGGATCACAGCACTTGCAAAGTTGAAATACTGTGCAGTGAGATGGAAGATGGGGACGACGAGGAGTCCAGACAAGTACAGGGATTCCCTAGCGAGGAGACTTATTTGATTGTTTTCAATGTTGGGACAGCAATTTTTGGGGAGCACTATACTCTGGAGAATGATAGATGGGGCCCACCATACACTGGAACATTCCAAAGGTGGACATCAGACACTGGAGCAGCATTTACAGGGCCCATTATACACTAGAGCATTAGAAATGGGGCCCATTATGTTTGGAGCATTATTTGGGCCCATAAGACAGTGGAGCTTCATCCATGGGGACCAACATATACTGTAGCATTATGTGGAGCTCATCATATACTGTTTCAAACATTATATGGGACCAATGATTCTGTATGGAGAAATAGATGGGCCTCGTCATGAGATGTAAAAAGTGAGGTATTTTTCATTGTACTATACCGCTATTTCTCTGCCGTATCGGAGCATGATGAGTTGTGGTATGTGTTAAAGGGGCGCTCTTTCGCTCAGGGCACATGAAAACCTGCAGCCAGCCCTCCCCCCCTCAACTTTAGCCAAATAACCCCCATTTTTCAGTGCGTAACTTGTATTATGAAGTTAATTAAGGTTGACAAGCTTAAGTAAGAAGAATTTATGCTTTTGGCATTCAAATGGGCACTGTAGGTGTGTTTCCTGTCCTCCTCTCACTGCCGACTTTTATTCCCCATTGACTTACATTGGGTTTCGTGTTTCGGGACGACCCCGACTTTTCCCTATAATCGGACGATCTTGCTCGACCCGACTTTTGGAAAAGTTGGGTTTCACGAAACGAAACGCGACCCTAAAAAACCAAAAGTCGCTCAACTCTAGTTATCACCTTTGCTTTATGGCAAGGTGCTCCATCATGTTGAAAAAGGCATTGTTGATCGCCAAACTGCTCTTGGACGGTTGGGAGAAGTTGCTCTCGGAGGACATTCTGGTACCATTCTTTATTCATGGCTGTGTTTTTAGGCAAGACTGAGATAGAGCCCGTTCCCTTGGCTGAGAAGCAACCCCACACATGAATGGTTTCAGGATGCTTGACAGTTGGCATGAGACAAGACTGGTGGTAGCGCTCACCTGGTCTTCTCTGAATAAGCCGTTTTCCAGATGTCCCAAACAATCGAAAAGGGGATTCATCAGAGAAAATGACTTTACCCCAGTCCTCAGCAGTCCACTCCCTGTACCTCTTGCAGAATATCAGTCTGTCCATGATGTTTTTTCTGGAGAGAAGTGGCTTCTTTGCTGCCCTCCTTGAGACCAGGCCTTGCTCCAAGAGTCCCTGCCTCACAGTGCGTGCAGATGCACTCACACCTGCCTGCTGCCATTCCTGAGCAAGCTCTGCACTGCTGGTAGCCCGATCACACAGCTGAAACACTTTTAAGAGACGGTCCTGGCGCTTGCTGGTCTTTCTTGGGCGCCCTGGAGCCTTTTTGTCAACAAGGGAACCTCTCTCCTTGAAGTTCTTGATGATGCGATAGATTGTTGACTGAGGTGCAATCTTTCTAGCTGCGATACTCTTCCCTGTTAGGCCATTTTTGTGCAGTGCAATGATGACTGCACGTGTTTCTTTAGAGATAACCATGGTTAACAGAAGAGAAACAATGATGCCAAGTACCAGCCTCCTTTTAAAGTGTCCAGTGGTGTCATTCTTACTTAATCATGACAGATTGATCTCCAGCCCTGTCCTCATCAACACCCACACCTGTGTTAATGGAGCAATCACTGAAACGATGTTAGCTGGTCCTTTTAAGGCAGGGCTGCAATGATGTTGAAATGTGTTTTGGGGGATAAAGTTCATTTTCTAGGCAAATATTGACTTTGCAAGTAATTGCTGTTAAGCTGATCACTCTTTATAACATTCTGGAGTATATGCAAATTGCCATTAGAAAAAATGAAGCAGTAGACTTTGTAAAAATTAATATTTGTGTCATTCTCTAAACTTTTGGCCATGACTGTATATAGGTTAATATATTTGTATATAAATATATATATATATTAGGTTAATCTATATTACTGAATGAAACACACAGTATCCAGCCCATATTACTGGGAGATACACATGGACCTCATATCCAGCCTATATTACTGGGAAGAATACTCAAACCTCACACCCTCCCTATATTATTGGGAGAAACACAGACCTCACATCCAGCCTATATTACTGGGAGAGACACACTTTACCTTGTAACCAGCCTATATTACTGGGATACAGGAAAGATGTATATCTTTTTACCGTGTTAGCCAGTAGATAGAAAAATATTCAGAACTGAGAGTCCTCAGTGGTTGATACCTTTTAATGGCTAACTGAAAAGATGATAACAAATTACAAGCTTTCGAGACTACACATACAAAATGCCTGATGAAGAGACCTGAGTAGTCTCGAAATCTGGCAATTTGTTACCATATTTTCAGTTAGCCATTAAAAGGTATCAACCACTGAGGACTCTCAATTCTGAATATTTTTCTATATTACTGGGAGAGACACAAGAACCTCATAGCCAGCCTATATTACTGGGAGACACACAGAGTTCACATCCTGCCTATATTACTGGGAGAGACACACAGACCTCATATCCAGCCTATATTACTGGGAGAGACACACAGACCTCACATCCAGCCTATATTACTGGGAGAGACACACAGACCTCATATCCAGCCTATATTACTGGGAGAGACACACAGACCTCATATCCAGCCTATATTACTGAATCAAACACACAGATCTCACATCTAACCTATATTACTGGGAGAGACATGCCTACCTCAAATCCAGCCTATATTACTGGGAAAACACTCAGACCTCACACTCTGCCTATATTACCGGGAGAGACACACAGAGCTCACATTATTATTATTATTATTAATATTATTTATTTCTATAGCGCCATTGATTCCATGGTGCTGTACATTAGAAGGGGGTTACATACAAATTACAGATATCACTTACAGTAAACAAGCTAACAATGACAGACTGATACAGAGGGGAGAGAGGACCCTGCCCTTTCGGGCTTACCTGCTCACATCCATCCTATATTACTGGGAGAAACACACAGACCTCACATCCAGCCTATATTACTGGGAGAGACACACAGACCTCACATCCAGCCTATATTACTGGGAGAGACACACAGACCTCACATCCAGCCTATATTACTGGGAGAGACACACAGACCTCATATCCAGCCTATATTACTGAATCAAACACACAGATCTCACATCTAACCTATATTACTGGGAGAGACATGCCTACCTCAAATCCAGCCTATATTACTGGGAAAACACTCAGACCTCACACTCTGCCTATATTACCGGGAGAGACACACAGAGCTCACATTATTATTATTATTATTAATATTATTTATTTCTATAGTGCCATTGATTCCATGGTGCTGTACATTAGAAGGGGGTTACATACAAATTACAGATATCACTTACAGTAAACAAGCTAACAATGACAGACTGATACAGAGGGGAGAGAGGACCCTGCCCTTTCGGGCTTACCTGCTCACATCCATCCTATATTACTGGGAGAGACACACAGACCTCACATCCAGCCTATATTACTGGGAGAGACACACAGACCTCATATCCAGCCTATATTACTGGGAGAGACACACAGACCTCACATCCAGCCTATATTACTGGGAGAGACACACAGACCTCATATCCAGCCTATATTACTGAATCAAACACACAGATCTCACATCTAACCTATATTACTGGGAGAGACATGCCTACCTTACACACTTAACATTATGGCTGGTCCATACAATCAGAGCAACTGTTACCACCCACCTTTCGTGTCTACCTCTTTCCTCATAGACTGTAAGCTTGCGAGCAGGGCCCTCACTCCTCTTGTTATTTGTTATAATCTACTGTATGTGATTTTTGTTATGCTGTAATGTCTATTGTCTGTACAAATCCCCTCTGAAATGTAAAGTGCTGCGGAATATGTCGGCGCTATAAAAATAAAATTTATTATTATTATTATTATTACCTCAAATCCAGCCTATATTACTGGGAAAACACTCAGACCTCACACTCTGCCTATATTACCGGGAGAGACACACAGAGCTCACATTATTATTATTTATTTCTATAGCGCCATTGATTCCATGGTGCTGTACATGAGAAGGGGGATACATACAAATTACAGACTGATACAGAGGGGAGAGAGGACCCTGCCCTTTCGGGCTTACATGCTCACATCCATCCTATATTACTGGGAGAGACACACAGACCCCATTTCCAGCAGCCAATATTACTGGGAGAAACTTAATGTAATTTTATTACCTAAAGGTAAGTATTAACATATGTAAAAATATTTTTTCTATGTGGAAGTCTTAAAAGGAGTCAACTAACCTTTTTATATTGATGACCTATCCTAAGGATAAGACATTAATATAAGATCAGCGGTGGTCAGACACCAGGCAACCCCCCTAATTAGCTTTTCCCGCTGCTGGGTGTGATCATTTGTGCAGTGAAACAGCACAGCGCCATCACCTGTACAGTGACCACAGTCCGGTACTACATTAGTTTTAAAATATAACTCATAAAAATTTTCAATATCTCTAATTACCGTTAGTGAATTCTAACACTTTTTTCCATTCCGAGGCAGTAAACATGTCTGTTCTGCTGTCAGCTAAGAATGGGACACAGTTGTATCCAGCGTAGACAATACCGACTGATATATTGTAGCAAACCATCAGAGATGTGTGTAAATACAGCTGAGAAATGGATACAATTGTATCCAGTGTAGACAATGCTCTGTGAGCTCAACACATAAACTGCACAGATCTCAGTGGTGGTTTGTTAGTATGTATCAGTCAGGCGTCTTATCTCACAGAGCAGAGGAAGAGTGTCCCTCTCAGCTTAGAAGTAGGACTAGGTACAGTAGCGTAGCTACCAGGTGGGTAGAGGGTGTGGTCGCCCCGGGCCCCTTGCTCTGAGGGGGCCCACCCAGAGCTATTGCCACTTGAGTTGTAATCAGGGTTACTGGTTTGGGGCACACTCAGATTTTTCGCCCCCCCCCTGAGCTGAACCCCTAGCTACGCCTCTGACTAGGTATGTATCATTTACAGCCTCTGAATGGAAGCAAGGGAATTCACATTAACAGAAAGCAAAGATTGAGATTTGTATTTTAATTTGCAACTTTTTATTTGTTTACTAATATTACAAAAAAAAACAAAAAACTAGTGCAAATCTGGTGATATTATCCTCCCATCTATTAGAAAGTCCCTTAGGAGGAATTCTTCCTAAATAGGAAAGGGAGATTGGATCTTTTTGGGGCCAATGGCAAAGAAAAGGGTCCCGTCCCGCCCTAGCTCTGCCCACTTTATACCCCCAAATCGCAACATGTTTGCAAACCCTAACATCGCACAGTTATTTTGGAAAAAATGTTAATGTTTTCACTCCGGAATTCTGGAGTAAAAACTTTGATGAATGTTTGCCTAAGAGTAGAGAGATATTGGCGCACACCAGCATATCACCGGCTATTATCACCTTATATTTGGCGCCCCCTGCTCCTGGACCAATTCTGGATAAGAAAATATCAGAATAAAGACATTTGATCTCCAGAAAAAACCTCCAGAAACATCAAAAGTTCGACCTTGGGAAAATTTCAAACCACAGAATTGCTGATAACTCTGCACTTCTCCCAATCAGACCCATGTAAAGATAATCATGGGCCGTTGTTCTGAGCTTGTCAGTTACATGTAGAAATGTTTTACTTGGAGATGAACTGGAACAATTGCTCATATTTCTCCAAAACTAACACCAGCTCTACCCCACCGAGGGGGTCACCTTATTAGACATCAGGTTACTGCCACTGCACAGCAGGAATCCAGAGCCTTGCACCCAGCGGTCTCCCATTCTTCTTCGGCCGCAGTGGAGCCTGCTCAGCAGATTCGTTGGTCCCGGCGCTCTGCCCAGGCCAACTCCGTGGGTTTGCTTGCTGCTGCCACCTCTGGCACAGCTATGACAATGCATGCTGCTCAGCAGCGAGATTCTCCAGGGACTAAGTCCCCATGTCGGGCCACTGAGCATGCCCATGGAGTGATCTCCCATTGGAGATCGAGGGTCACGTGCTCAGGTCCTGCTCGTGTTCGGATTGGCCCATCCGAGAAGCCAGGAAGGTCCCGGACGCCCGTGGCTATAAAAGGTTTGCATGGCTGCTCGCCCATGCGCTAGTATAGACTGTATTTACAGACTATGTGGAGTGAGTGATGTATGCACGTATGAATGTCTCTGGTAAATGGCTCATTAAGAAACCCCTACCCTTGGTACGCATGTGTTGTGCAGCCTAGCCTGCTAGCGCCCAGGCTTAGGCGTAGGTAGGTCTGAGGCTGAGTCAGGCATCAGGCCTCACCAGGGACTCGGCACGCCTCAGTGCACGTGCTCCATAGCCAGCGTCTATAGCGGCATTTGCGGCAGCAACGCTACGTGTTCAGTAGGCCTAGAAGGACTCTAACCCCGTGTCCTTGGGGTAGAGTTATGTGGCCGTACACTGTGCGCTCTTTTGGCCGGGCTCTGTGAGTTAACAGGCTCCGGCATCTACGTTCAGCGGTGGTGCGGCTCTGTGCAGTAACAGAGTTCGCCCTGTTCACATTGGGTGACGTAACCCACGTGAGACTGGTTTCACACCGCTTAGTTCTTCCGCCATTACTTAGCAGCAGTGTACCACCTCTGCACGGTGGACCCCGGGCTGCGGACGCACCTACTATTATTTTATAATTTGGTGCGTTCCGCCAGCCCTAACACACCTTGTACCGTACATTATTGTAACACGAGAAATATCACTGATTGGACTGGAGATAGATTGATAGATAATACATAGTGCGAGGCAGTGACCGGTGTTCTATGCGAGGATCGATATGCATCCCCTAGAATGCACATAGAAGTGTATTGAGGCCGCTGGAGTGCATTGCAGGCACAGATATAGCTGTGGTTGCAGTGCAAAATAAAAGCAAGTGTGGACCTGGTCAGGCTATTTGGCCAAGGGAATGTTCAGGAAAATCCGTTTTTGGAGAGAACTACAGGATGTTAGTGGGACAGTTGACTCCCTCCAAGCTGGGTCTTACAAGTGGCTCATGGCCACAGATTCCAGTTAAAACGAACCTGCAATAAAGGGTTTGGGTGTGTTAGTGTTTTGTTTGCAAGTAGCAGAGTAGGTGGCTCTGCAACATCCAGCCTGTGTGCGGTAACCAAAGCCAAGAGCAGCGAACGCCTGGCAACCCCCAGCGTGATACATTGGTGCAGTTGCCCACGGCAACCCACGGCAACAAGTCTCAGATACAGACTGTCTTGATTCCCGGCTAAGATCCGGAGGATACAATTTGTTTTCCATTTGTGGGTATGTTGTTGGACATAAAAGTCACTTTGTTTTGAACTTTCCTGTGGTCACTGCCTATCTGTCACACTGCACCAACCCCGTTGCACTACATATGGTTGGAGAATGTAGGCAGTGTGAATTGAGGCATACCCAAAGCCCGCTGCATGTCAGAAATTAAGCCTGCAACACTACAGCTCAAGCCTGCTGACAAGGTGGAGGAAATACTCAAGCAGTTGGCTCTAACAGAGCAGCAGCAGGAGCAGCTTTAGCGGCAACAACAAGAGCATCGGCAGCAGAAGTAGCTCCAGTTGCAGCAGCACAATCACCAGCAGCAGAAAACTAATGCGCTGATCCTGCAACAGATTGCAGCACTGCAAGAGGCGTCCTCACCAGCGACCCCCGATCTGTTCGGAGGCCCAGTACAAAGTCCGGTCAGCACTGAGGCAGATGAGTCCTGACGTCGATTTGGAGGCTTTCCTCACCATGTTTGAGCACACAGCAGAGTGGAGAGAGCCTGCTGATGGCCCACTGGGCTGAAGTGGTGGCCCCTTTCCTGACAGTAGATGCCCAGAAGGCCTACTGCGACCTCAGCCTGGAGGATGCCCTGGACTACAAGAAACTGAGAGGTGATATCCTCACCCGACTGGGGGTCAATAAATATATACAGGCCTAACAGGTATACCAGTGGTACTTTGCAGAGTCTCGCCCTGCCAGGTCTCAAGCATATGACTTGTTACAGCTTGAAAGAAAATGTCTTCAGCCTGAGACCTTATACCCCTAATGAGATAGTGGAGAGAGTGGTGGTCAACCAGCTGGTGACGGTCCTGCCAGTAGCCTTACAGCGTTGGGTGGGCCAAGGGGACCCCGGCACCATAGACCAAGTGGTCAGCCTGATTGAGTGATATACGGCCACTCAGGACATTACACCAGACCCAACAATGCAGATAAGCTGAAGGCTGCTATCAAAGCAACCTGGGCTTCCATAACCCCTGAGCAGCGCCACAGGCTGATCGCCTCCATGCCACGCCGCATTGATGCAGTAATTGATGCCAAAGGAGCCCGACCAAGTATTGAGTGCATTTACTGAACATACTTTTCAGTAGGACAACATTGAAGCAACACATTGTGGTACACGACGTGCACAGCTGTTTTATTTTGAGAAGCTTGCACAGTTCCTTTGTCACCTTTGACATAAATGGAGTCTCCTGATCAGTGAGGATTTCCTTCAGTAGCTCAATGCAACAGAACATGGCAAACAACTCCCGGGGGATAAGTTTAGGTGTGCTGAAGCAGAATGGCCTCTGAATAGCAGGATAGCAGCTGAAGGCTGCTATCAAAGCAACCTGGGCTTCCATAACCCCTCAGCAGTGCCACAGGCTGATCACCTCCATGCCACGCCGCATTGATGCAGTAATTGATGCCCAAAGGAGCCCTGACCAAGTACTGAGTGCATTTACTGAACATACATTTCAGTAGGACAACATTTCATATTTTACAATCATTTTTTCAAGCTGGTGTTATAAAGTATTCTAATTTACTGAGATAATGACTTTTGGGTTTTCATTGGCTGTAAGCCATAATCATCAACATTACCAGAAATAAACACGTGGAATAGATCACTCTGTGTGTAATGACTCTATAGAATAGAGGAGAGTCACTTTCTGTATTGAAGAATGGAAATAAATTCACTTTTTGATGATATTCTAATTTTGGGAGATGCACCTGTAGATGATAGGCTTGGGAAAGGCTCACAGCTTTTGAGCTGAAACGCTGCCAATATGGGCTGTTAAATAAGCCCTTTTTTCACCTTATACTGGTGTACTGCCTCCATTTTCCTAGATAGAGGTTTGGTTGCTGCCTTGGAAGCATGGCACCCAGACACACTGTTGCCTGCTGGTGCTTTTCTCTTTCTACTTTTGTTTAGATGATAGATAATAGATGGATAGATAGATAGATAGATAGATAGATAGATAGATAGATAGATAGATAGATAGATAGATAGAAGAAAATTATTTATCAGGGGCTTTTTCAAGACATTTTCTTGTAATAGTTAAGCTGCATTTCCACTGAACGATGGCTGTGATGAGTATTCTTACACCGCTCATTTGTTGGGTGATATGATGTTTTGACAGTGAACATGGGACAAGTTCAGTCATGGGGTTTTGCTCCAAATTTCCAAATGTTACATAATGCTTTGTAAATGTGATGCATTGAGTGTCAGAGGAGGAGGAGGGCTGCTGCTGCGGCTGCGGCTGCTGCTGCGGCTGCTGCTGCGGCTGCTGCTGCTGTTCTGCGCCACATGACATCAGGCATTTCTCTTTCCCTCACCTGTGTTGGGATCTAATATTTCTACTGATGTTACGTTTACAGACGATCAACTAAATTGGAGAAATCTACCAATAAATGGCCCAATGTGTAAGGGGCTGCTCACACCAGGGTCACAGGCAGCAGCTGGAGAGAAGCTACAAGATGTCCTGTCCTGCTGGACCCCAGACTGACAGTATACAGTATATACCCTGTGTGATATGGGGGCAGTGGTGACTGGTGTGTGATCCACCGCCGCCTGCTGTAACGTGATATCTATCTGATCCTTATCATCTCTGCCCTGCTACAATGTATCCTGCTGGGGATTGTTATCTCAGCTGACACTGACACATTGTTACTGCTACATGAAAACAACTACCAGAGCCACCAGCCAGGCCACTGCTGCAGAAGAACTACAAGTATCAGCATGATACACTCTGTGATGCAATGGAAGATATTACAGAACTTGTAGTACTAGATTAATTCATATCTATCTATATCTATTATCTGTCTATCTATCATCTATCTATTATCTAGCATCTATTATCTATCTCTATATTATCTATTATCTATCTATTACCTATCTATCTATCTATCTATCTATCTATCTATATATTATCTATCTATCATCTATGTTATCTATCTATTATCTATCTATTACCTATCTATCTATCTATCTATATATTATCTATCTATCATCTATGTTATCTATCTATTATCTATCTATTATCTGTTATCTAGCATCTATTATCTATATGTTTTATTATCTATCTATCATCTATGTTATCTATCTATTATCTATCTATTTAGTATCTATTATCTATCTATTATCTATCATCTATTATCTATCTATCTATTATCCATTTATTACCTATCTACGATCTACAGTATCTATCTATAGATCTATCTATTATCATATTATCTCAGAGTTGTGAACATGCACAGGAAATGCAGCAGAGCGGAGTTTTTTGCATTTTTCTATCACTTATCCTCTTGTATAGAACATACAGGACACATTCGGCTCTGCTACATCTTTATCTGTAGCCACTAGCAGAAACATTAGAAACATTGTAAAGTCACAGGACATCTCAGTATTTGTGTGAAGGTGATAATGAATAATCATGGTACATACTAATGGTAAAATAATAATCAACCCAAATCACTAGGAGGAGCTGTGATAATATATTACACTACAAGCCCTAAGTCAGATCAACCCAATGAAGACACAAATGCAGCAGAGCTGATCTGGTCGAGTTGCTGCGTCTTTTTTGCAGTTTACTTGTGCTGCAACAAAACTGTCAGAACATTGTGACAAATTCAGCTCTGCTACATCTCTCTTTTTTTTTTCTTCTCCCAAGTTGCTTCTGTTACCTTATATAAAGTAGGAAATGGTTGGATTCCTTGGCTTTCTAAGAAAAAAGGCTTTTGCCAGTTCCTTGAAGTCATTCATCACTGTGCCTTGCTGTTCCTAAGTGGAAAGCGTCTCTGGAAACTTTGCAAAACTGAACAGGAACTAAAGACATTTTCAGGGAAATATCCTGCGATCCTTATATGGGACGGCGCTGTGAACGGCGGGGCGGACTCAGGTCTTAGTGCTAGTAGTGTTAATGGGTTTTATCATGAAAGCGACAGCAAGAGCGACTGTCTCAACCTTTATATATCAGGTTTAGATTTTATATCCTGTCCGAAGAAACGAATGCAGGAACACATAGAAGTATTATGTATGTGTTACTGTATTATTGCTGGGTTTGCCAACAAGGGTTTTGCCACCAAGTATTAAGTCTTGTTTGCCAGAGGGATCAAATACTTATTTCTCACTGCAAAATGCAAATAAATTTATATCATTTATACAATGTGATTTTCTGGATTTTATTTTTGATATTCCATCTCTCAATGTTAAGATTAACCTTCCCTTAAAATTATAGACTGTTCATGTCTTTCTCAGAGGGCAAACTTACAAAATCAGAAAGGGATCAAATACTTATTTCCTTCACTGTATATACAGAATAATAATTTACTTACACCTTCTGGTTACCGAAGAAAATAACCACAAACAAATAAAATAAACAAAAGTTTACAAAATATATAAACTTTTTCTTTCTTTTTCTTTAATATAAAATAACCACAAACTATACAAATATATACAAGACTAAACTAAACACCCCACACACAACCCCACCATTCCCAACCCCCGCACTGACCTGAGAGCTGGTCCTGCGTCTCATGCCTCAGTCCATGTCCAACGTCCATAGGCCAGATCAGGTAGTGCCAGTGTTTCCCAAAACACCCCAGTGTCCCATAAGATAAATCCACCTCCCCCCTTTTCTCACCACCCAACCTAACACCTACACCCAAATCTATATCCCTATATATAATATATTCAGAAATAAACACTACAACACCCACAAATCACAAAGCCCAAGTTCGGCGCCTGCAGCCCTACATCACTGTATACCGATCACAAAACAAAACTCTACAGTGTCGGCAGCAGCCCACCACTAGGAAAGGAGATGACCAGACTAGGGCACACTAAAAGAAAAGCCCCTTCAGAGGAGAGCGGCCCTACGTGTGCCAAGTCTCCCATACTCCACAAAGCGCACCTTCACCAGGTCACTGAGTATGGTCCTAAACACATCGTCCACTGTGAGGATTTTCCGTTGCATCGATACTAAGCACCGTGCATTCCACGTGTGATACCTAACCACTGCGCTGACTAGAAATAATGTGCAGCGGTCCCGGCCACCAAGGTCTCCGAATGCTCCATAGGCCCATTCCGCATAGGAGAGACCGGCCAGGCGAGACCAGCCAATGGATGCGCCCACCCTGTTGTACACCTCTGTGTTGAAGGGACAATCAAGCAGGAAATGGTCCATGCTTTCCAGCACGGTACCACAATGCTCCCGAGGACAGTTCCTGTCCTCAGAGCTCCTACACTTCAGATTGTCTCTCACACACAGTTTCCCATGGAAGCAGCGCCAACTCCCAAAACTTCGAGGGGATCCTGATAGAATTCAGAAGATGCAAACTCACCCCAAGACCCCGACTTGGGCAATCCCTGAGCACCAGGGGCCACTGGAAATGGGTCAACAGAACCCTATTGTCAAGGAGTTTCCTTGGCAGAGTCCTGATCTCCCACATTCCCAGACCCCCACAGTGAATTACCTTCAGAACCAAGGTAGCGTAAGCCGGAACATATCCATGTGGTGTGCGAAGATCCTTCACTTGCCCTCCTGTCTCCCATTCCAGGAAGAAAGACTGAAACCATCCCCTACAGGAGAATACTCATGGAGGAGCCCTCTCTTTCCAAAGGTTTGCAATATTGATCTTAATGAAGGTAGCCACAAGGAATATCACAGGGTTAACCATACCCAACCCTTCTACTCGTATGATAAGTATCCTCCCTCTTGACCAGATTCAGTCTATTACCCCATAACAGTTGGAAGAACAAACTGCAGACCCAAGTCCAGAGAGGCTCCGGCAAGATGCACACACTGCCCAGATAAATCAGTAAAGGGAGCAGGAAATTTTGATCAGGTTTACCCTTTCCCTTAGGGTCAAAGACCAACCCTTCCATTGGTTCACTGTCAGAGACACCGCACTACACTTGCTTATAGAGCCAGTGCGCGTGTCCTGAGTACAGAAGCAGTGCTAAACGAGGTACAGGAGGGATAAACAGACGGGAGGTCAGACAAAGCCAAAGGTCATACACAGGATCACAGTACAGTACCAGGGAGGAGACAGAGCGGGTAATCAGGGCCAAGCAGAGATCAAAACCAAACAGACATAGGAGGTACCAGGCAGAATCCAAAGCGATATCCAGGAAACAGACCGAGTCATACACAGAGAATCAAGTAACCAGAAACACAGCACTAACACACTCAGGGGTCACCACACAATACCAAGGGCGAGAGTATAACTGACAGGGATGGGAGCGTCCTGAGGCTATAAGAAGCCTCCCCCAGAACCAGGGAGAGGCCACAATCATAGCCCCAGGTGTGCAGGTAAGCCTGCACCGGGATCACAACCTTTAACCCCAGAAATGCCAGTCATCAGTACTGGTTCCATACATTAACCCCACGTGTGCGAGTCAAACCCGCACTGAGATCATGACAGTACCCCCCTCTCAACGGGGGGCCTCTGGACCCCCAGGCTTGCCCGGGTACTTAGCATGGAAAGCCCGCACCAGGCGATCAGCATGCATTAACCGGGCCGGTACCCAGGACCTGTCCTCCGGTCCATACCCCTTCCAATGAACCAGGTACTGTACCGACTGCCGTACCAACCTGGAATCTAAGATATGACCAACCTCGTACTCCACCTGCCCCTCGACCAAAACAGGAAGAGCAGCAGGCTCGGAGTCTCCCCGGACTGCTTCAAAAGGTTTCAGTAGAGATTTGTGGAAGACGTTAGGGATCTTGAAAGAGGGTGGAAGGCACAGCCTATACGCCACTGGATTGATTTTTTCCACAATCTTGTACGGGCCAATGAATTTGGGTCCCAACTTGGCTGACGGAATCTTTAACTTAATGTTTCGCGTGGAGAGCCAAACTTTCTCTCCCACCCGAAACATGGGACCAGGTGTTCGTTTCCTGTCCGCAAAAAACTTATACCTGCCTTGAGACCTGGATATACGCCGCTGGACTTCTGCCCATGTATCTTTTAACCGCTGAACAGAGTCCTCAGCCCTGGGACACCCCGAATCCAGACGAGAAAACTCACCAAAATGAGGACTGAACCCATAATTGATCAAAAAAGGAGTCATACCCGTGGATTGACTCACCCGACTATTGAAGGCAAATTCAGCCAATGGCAGTGCATCGCACCAGTCATTCTGTCTAGCAGAGGTTAGACACCTGAGGATCTGTTCCAGGGACTGGTTAGTGCGCTCCGTCTGCCCATTGCTCTCAGGATGGTATGCAGACGAAAAGGACAGAGACATACCTAATTTTTTGCAGAAAGCACGCCAAAACTTAGCCACAAACTGCACACCACGATCAGACACCACATTCAGGGGTACCCCATGCAACCGGATCACATGCTGCACAAACAACCTGGACAACGTCTCAGCTGATGGTAGTGCGGACAGGGGTACGAAATGAGCCTGCTTAGAAAACCTGTCCACCACTACCCATACCACTGTATTACCCTTAGATGGAGGGAGATTGGTAATAAAATCCATGGATAAGTGAGTCCATGGCCTTTCGGGCACTGCCAAGGGTATCAGCTCCCCTGCCGGCCGGCTATGAGAGCTTTTAGAACGAGCGCAGACCCCACAACCAGCAATGAATTTTTTTATGTCCGAACCAAGGATAGGCCACCAAAAGATCCTAGCCACCGCCAGACGTGTGGCCGAAATACCAGGGTGAGCACTCAGCTTGGATTCATGGAACTCCTGCAAGAGTTTCAGGCGAAGTTGCTCTGGGACAAACAACTTCCCCTCCGGCTTGGCCGCCGGGGCCAGCGACTGGGTTCCCTGAATCTCCCGTTCCAATTCAGATGAGACCTCTGCTATCACAACCCCAGGGTGAAGAATGGAGGACGGTGGCTCAGGGGGCGACACCGGCTGAAAACTGCGTGATAAGGCGTCAGCCTTGACATTCTTAGACCCTGGACGAAACGTTATCGTAAACTGAAAATGGGAAAAAAAAAGTGACCAACGGGCCTGTCTGGGCTTTAGACTTTTAGCAGACTCAACATATGACAAATTTTTGTGATCCGTGATCACCGTAACCAGGTGACTGGCCCCCTCCAAAAAGTGCCTCCATTCTTCAAACGCCAATTTGACCGCAAGAAGCTCTCTATTGCCTACGTCGTAATTTCTTTCCGCAGCAGAGAACTTCTTGGAAAAGAAAGCACATGGCCTGAGGTCGGTTAGAGTGGCAGGCCCTTGGGAAAACACCACCCCCACCCCCACCTCAGAGGCGTCCACTTCCACGATGAATGGTTTGGACGGATCTGGCTGCACTAACACAGGAGCAGACATAAAACATTTTTTCAGCGTTGCAAAGGCCTCTTTTGCGAGCGAGGACCAATTTCTCACATCCGCACCTTTGCATGTAAGATCCGTGAGAGGTTTGACCACTTGAAAAACCCCGGATAAATTTGCGGTAATAATTGGCGAACCCCAAGAAGTGCTGAAGACCCTTAAGATCTCGGGGTTGCACCCAATCCGCAATGGCCTGCACCTTCTTGGGGTCCATGCGAAAACCCTCACCGGATACAATTAACCCCAAAAAGGACAACTCTTGTACACAGAATACACATTTCTCCAATTTGGCATACAAATGATTTTCTCTAAGCCTTTGGAGCACAGTTCGTACATGTTCCAAATGAGAATACTTGTCGGGGGAATATATAAAAATATCATCTAAGTAGATAACGACAAAACGACCAATGAGATCTGAGAATACCACGTTGATGAAATTCTGAAATATGGCAGGGGCGTTGGTAAGACCAAATGGCATGACTAAATTTTCAAATAGTCCCTCGGTCATGAGGAACGCGGTTTTCCATTCATCCCCCTCTCGGACCCTTATCAAATTATATGCCCCCCGAAGGTCCAGTTTAGAAAACCACTTTGCCCCTGATAGTTGGTTACATAAATCGGGAATCAACGGAAGGGGGTACGTATTCCGTACAGTAATTTGATTAAGCTCCCGGAAGTCGAGACAGGGACGTAACCCGCCATCTTTTTTCTTTACAAAAAAGAAACCTGCCACCACCGGTGAGACTGAAGGACGTATGTGTCCTTTGCGCAGACTTTCAGTAATGTACTCCTTCATAGCCAAGCGCTCAGGATCGGACAAATTAAACAGACGGGCTTTGGGTAATTTAGCCCCCGGGACCAGCTCAATAGCGCAGTCAAAGGGTCTATGTGGCGGTAACGTCTCGGCCTCGCTTTTGGAGAATACATCTTCGAAGTCCTTCAGGCATTCCGGAATACCTTCCAGCTCGACAGATGATACAGACACAGATTTAACAGGTTCAACCAGCAGTGCGGATTTATCACATAACTCAAAATCATTAAACACCCATTGAACAATCTCCCCCGTTTTCCAGTTAATAACTGGGTTATGGCATTGTAACCAGGGCATGCCCAACACCAACCCTGCAGGTAGATTGTCCAGCACAAAACAACTTATGTTTTCCACATGAGTAGCGCCCACTCTGAGCGAAAACACATCAGACATAAAGCGAATTCCCTCCTTAATGAGGGGAGATGAGTCAATGGCCATCACCTTGATCGGAACCTTGAGCCTAACTGGCCCTATCTTGCAGTGTGTGACCAATTGGGAGTCAATAAGATTAATAGATGATCCGCAGTCCACGAAGGCTGTAGAGGAAAAAGAACTACCATCCACAAACAGTTCCACAGGCAGTACTACTTTAGAAAACGAGGAAAATGGTACCTGAGGGTCTGAGCAGCCTCCCCGTTGACTACCCAGACCTAGTCGTTTCCCGATGACCGGGTTTGAAGACGGGCAATTCGGGCACTCCCTTTTCCAATGTCCCGTTTTACCGCAGTAAAAGCATAACTGCTTGTCCTTCCGGCGTTTCCTCTCCGTATCCTTCAGGGAGAGGGCGCCTACATCCATGGGCTCAGGGGCAGTCTCTTTTCCACTGGGGAATAATGGAGTATCCACCTGCATCACCCCTCTGGCCCGCAGCCTGCGGTCCATCCGGACGGCCTGGGTCATGGCGTGCTCGAGAGAGTTAGGTGGGGGATGTAACGCCAAGGCATCCTGCAGCCGCTCGGACAAGCCTCTGCGAAAGAGTCCTCGGAGTGCGGCGTCTCTCCAGGAGACCTCTGCCGCCCAGCAGCGGAACTCAGAACAAAACCACTCAGCTGAGTGTTTCCCCTGACAGACACTCATCAACATGTCCTCTGCCAATCGCACTCGGTCAGGTTCATCATAAATGTGCCCGAGGGCCTCAAAGAATGCGTTCACTGACATACGTTCAGGAGCAGAGGAAGACAGAGAGAAAGCCCATGCTTGCGGAGCCCCCTGAAGTAGGGAAATAATGACCCCCACCCTCTGGAACTCATCCCCGGAGGAGCGGGGCCTTAGAGGAAAAAAAAAGCTTGCATCCTTCTCTGAAAGACCTGAACTCCTTTTTATCCCCTGAGAAAAGGTCTGGCAATTTGACCGGAGATTTGGGGGACGCTAATGACACATCCCTACCCCCAGAACTAGAAGCCCCTGCATCGACAGCCCCCTGCACAGTAACCACCAACTGTTGCTGGGTCTGGGCCATCGTGCGTTGTTCCACATTGAGCTTATGGAACATTTGGGTCAGGTGCTTGACCTGATCAGCCAAGGCTTGTATTGGATCCATGAGGATAACACACACTTTTTTTTTTTTTTTCCTTTCAGAGAACACCAGATCCAACCTTAAAAGAGCTGCCAATCCAACCGTTCACAAGCGGGAAACTCTCTGCCCCTCCATATAAGCTCTTAAGCCAATCAACATGTATTCAGGATGGCTAGCAGCCGCAAATCATGCAGCTACGGTGACAGAAACTAAATTTCTGAGCACATCCAATTACTCGGAGATCACCCGAGCATGATCGGGAAATCTCGAGTAACGAGTATACTCACTCATCACTGGTTACAAGTCATCACGGTCACTTTCTGGACTTGTTTTGGCAAGACACAACCTGAATGGCAAAGTCTCACCAGTCCGGCTTATTTTGTGCCTTCTCATAATTCGATCAGAATAGCTCATGCCCCTCTGGCCGAACAAAGCTGACATCAAACTCAAGCGTGGAATAGGGATGCATCAAGGCGTAGATGTCAATCGCCATGAAGCCCATCCTCAGCAGGAGCTCCACAACCCTAGACCTTGGAGGACACGCATCATTGCCCCTCCACCGAAGATGGACCACATTCCTATTCACACTGCCTGGCCCAACTTTGGGAGGGACCATACTGGGCCTCCCTTTTTGCTCCCGGAAGGCCCCAAGCCATGCTTCTCTATCCAGAATGTTAGATCAATCTCTCAACCCTCTACTATTAGTGATCTCACCCCTTCTTTAGAGCCTCCAGGAGACGCCGCTGCAACACACCGTCCCCAGAGCCCGGAGATGAGGAGGACGCCCTATTTCCCCCGGAGGGACAGTGGCTTAACTCCTAATGGGCACTGCCACCACCGGCGGAGGGGGGGTAACCAGACCAGTGAACATATCAACTCCAACAGTATCACTATTACCCACCTCCATAACCCCTTCACCCTCCACCAAACCCGCAACCACACCACTAGACAAATAATTTTCCTCATTCACACCCACCACTTTCAATCTGCTGGACCAGTAACAACAGGGGGTGACATTTTGACATCCACATCATCAGGCACAAGGGGCTCAGTCTCCTCCACAGAACTGGAGGTGACCTCACCCCTGGTCTTATGTGTGCCCTCCGCATCATCAGTTGATAATTTTTGTTGCTTCATAGTTGCCACCAGGCGCCGCTGATCTTTCGCTGCTATGAGGTGCCACTGATGCTTAGTATCAGGATCTTGCGGAAGAGGGGCACCAACACAGAATATGATTTTGGGAGGAACGGAACTCCCAGTTCTGGCAACCCCCTCACACTGCCGCTGCTTCTCAACTAAGTGATCAGTGGCAACAGCATTCGCGCCATGGCTACTGGAGCTGCCCCCTACACTGGGCCGCTTCCACCTCCCACTGAGAAGTGCGCCACAGTATTGTGGCCTGACCATAAGCCCTCACTGTCTAGCCTCTTGGTTGATGCATCTGCTGCTTTGTCCCAGGTACTACAAGCAGAGACGGAGCTCTGCACCTCACTACCTTGCTTTGTAATCTCCCCGCGCCTTTGCACTGGATCCACAGGGAAACCCGGGCTGGGCTGAGCAATGGGCCTTATACAGCTAGCTGAACCTGCAGCTGACTCAGGGGGTACAGGGAGGGGGACATACATGTAGCTTACCGCTTCCTGCAGCTTTGGCTTGATCTTCTGTGCCAATTTCTTCTCGCCCCCACATGCTTCCTCTGGTAAATCATCACCAAGATGGAAGTTCTGAAGGCACACTGGGGACTCCAGGAGCTTGATCTCCGCCATTAGAGCCCCTCCCTGGCCGCTGTTGTCACTGTCCTCCCCAGAGCCAGCAAAACTGCGACCGGTTGTCAATGTCGCCTGTCCTGCAGGGAGCTCGCTGCATGTGGCCTGCGGGTGACTTTGCAGGCTGCCAGGTGGGGCTTTCTGCTGGTCATTATCACTCCCATCATCCAACTGGTTCTCAGGCTGCAGCCCCATCTGCCTTTGTTCTCTGTTATCAGCCATTTCTCTAAATCTGTCCTCATTCATTAGTTTTTCTTTAAATGGTCCACTACTCTTTCTCATAAATGCTTTCTTCACTTCCAGCTCATTGATTTCAATTTTCAGTTTCTTTACCTCTGCCAGGAGTTGGGTCTTCCTTGGTTTGGAGGCACCTGCAGCTTTGGAGCATGTGAAGAGCCTCCAGATGGTCTTACTTGAAACTTCATGCTCATGGAGGTGGCTCATGACCTGGGAGCCATAGGTGGATAAAGACTCCCGGGGTCTCTGCAGCCCACAATCTTCCTCCATGAGGTTGGCCTCTCCACCATGAGCACTCAGCTTTCCTCCTGAAGAATCACTATTACTCACGCTGGCAGGCTATTCCACCATATTGGAAGCCTTGCAGCTTCTCTGGGTCTCCAAAGACCAGTAGAGAGTTGGAGCCATATTGCTGTGACTACTAGTGGAACATCTCACCCCCCGAGTCCTCTGATATACAGGCCAGTTGCTGGTTTCTCCTGACCCCCCCGGCCTGGTCCGGGGAACAGAAGCCTGGGACTTGGCTCCATTGCTCATGCCAGGAAACCCACTCCGTCCCTGGGTAGGAGAGAGAGCAGGTCCCTGGGTGGAGAAATGCTGGTTCTCTGAGCTCTGGAGCACACAGCAGGATCAGCAGCGAACACACCCACAGTCATCACAATGAGCAGCAGCTGAACAGAGCTGCACTCACTAATCTGCTGGTGGAATCACTGTGTACATACATTACCGATCCTGTACTGATCCTAGGTTATACTCAACAGCTGCACTATTCTGCTGGTGGAGTCACTGTGTACATACATTACATTACTGATCCTGAGTTACATCCTGTATTATACTCCAGAGCTGCACTCACTATTCTGCTGGTGCAGTCACTGTGTACATACATTACATCACTGATCCTGAGTTACATCCTGTATTATACTCCAGAGCTGCACTCACTATTCTGCTGGTGGAGTCACTGTGTACATACATTACATTACTGATCCTGAGTTACATCCAGTATTATACCCCAGAGCTGCGCTCACTATTCTGCTGGTGCAGTCACTGTGTAAATGTGGCGCCCCCAGGAGTATGGCCACCATAGTGACTTTGCCTTCCTCCAGGGAGGGTGATGTCATGCTTGGAAGCAGTGAAGGGTCTCTCTCGCAGTTAACCTATACATGCAACACAGTTCCACTCCAGGACAGCAGGGGGGACTCTGAACCGGAATTGAAGGGATGAGTGCTCTCTGAGGGCCAAGAGAAAGGAGGGGTCAGTTAGTGTGAGGAGGTCCATGTGTGCAGACGTGTGGAGAGAGACTGGAGGTTGAGCTGAGGAAAGAGAGCTCCCTCCCAGTGACAGTGCATGAGCTGGAGCCTGGTCTCCACGGGTGTATGGATACTGACGGTCCTGCACCAGAAACCAGAGGAGTAGGAGGCTGTAAATGCCCTACTCTCATCTAAGACTCAGAGGCACAACAGCACAGAGTGAGCCAAGAGAGGAATACGGCTACAGCTGTCTGTCACACGAGGAGTGCTAGTAGAAGAGAATCAGGAGGAACTTCAGTGTAACTCAGTACTAGGAGTACTTCATTCAAATAAGCGCTAGGAAGGAGACTGCACAGCCCATCTGCTGAGAGAGAATCCTGAGCTGCTTCCAGGCTAGCCTGCTCCGGTACCATCTGTAATCAGGACCCTGGACTGCATTTATCAAGTAAAGGTACAGAAACTGCACCCCGCTGTGTTCTTGTCTGCTTCCTACCCTTCCGCCACTGTTACATCCCCGTGCCAACCACATCTACACCGACCTGGGACTACAGCTTCACCTGTGGGGAGCTTTTACATCTTTGCTGCACCATACCATACCATCAGTCCCAGTGGATCTGCATGCAGCGCCGGCTTAACATCTCACTTGCCGAACACCACAGGTGGCGTCACAAACTATTCCATTCACTACATTCTACCATTCAATTTCCCCCATTAATTGGGCGCCCAGGGCCACGGACCGGGTCACCGCTGCTATGACACATCCCGCCGACACCGGCCCGGTACCGAGTACCCCACAGCCCTGGGAGGTCGACCCAACTTGGCGTCACGAACAGGATTACGGAGCCCGGTACCCCCCTGGGTCCTGTGTGCCATAGACTGTGTTTGTGTAAAAGACTGTGTGTGAAATTGGCGCCGATTGCCGCCATTGGCGCGCGCAGGAAGAAAAGGGGCAGGTCTTCGTGGGCGGAGCCTGCCACAGAGCGCGAAGAAGTGAAGTGATGCGCGGGAAGAGAGGACAGCGAGCGAGAAGTGGGAAGAGCTAAGGCCTACAGTCCGGAGCGTCGGGTCTGCGAAGCGGCCACCGGTGAGCTCACACAACCCCCGGCCCTGGCTAACGTTAACTAGGGGGGAAGAGAATGTCTGCACCGAGCAACAATGCAGCGGCGGACGCCGTTGCCAACCCTGCAGCACCGCAGGGAGGAGCGCCCGCCGCAGCGGTCTCCATAATGCCTCTGTCTATGCCCTATATACCGGGAGCAGCCTGGCTACCGCAGTACTCGGGTGAGTCACATACCCTGAGTGAATTTTAAGAGAGACTGTGCAGTTTGTTTAAAGTATACCCTCTGTCTGAAAGCCAGAAAGTGAACATCCTTATTGGACAGCTAACAGGTGCAGCACAGAGAGAGGTGAAAGCCTGGCAGGACACTGGCAAAGAGACTGTTAAAAAGATTCTAGCCAAGCTGAGAAGCACCTTTGACACCCGCCCTGCAGCTGAAGTCAAGATGCGATTCTTTGGATGTAAGCAGAGAGTGCAGGACAGTATCAGGGACTATGCTCTTAACCTGCAGGAGGCGCTGCGGGCAGTTAAGCAAGTTGATCCTGACAGTGTGAAGGTGGAAGATAAACTGTTAAAGGAGCAGTTCATTGAAGGACTCCTATCCAGTACCCACAGGGGACAGTTGCGCATTATAACCCTGCAAAACCCTGATCAAGACTTTGCTGATTTTAAGGACAGGGCTATTCGGATCCTGCAGGAACCCACTGACAGCCGTCCAGCGCCACCTAGGCGTCCAGCGATCACCTACCATCAGGAAGCAACATCTTTCCCTTCCATCCCTGTGGAGGCTGATGCACTGATTCTGGATAAAGATCTGACAGAAGAGCTGCGTCTTCAGGTCCAGGAGTTGACCAGGGGAATGGCTGCACTTACTAAAACTGTGCAGTCCCTGCAGGTGTCCTCCAAGGAGAAGATCCAGCTTGCTTCCAGTCCAGAGGATGTCCCGTGGCTCCGTAGGAGGAGTGCCCCGCCACTTCGAGGGAGGAACAACGACCGCTATGACCAGGACGGACGTCCCATCTGTCATCGCTGCTACAAGGCGGGTCATCCTGCAAGATTTTGTCCTTTAAACGAGCAACCCCCCAGGAGTAGGACCACAAGGCCCAAGGAACTGGCGAGTCAAGTATGTGGGAGGGAGACCGATCCTTCCTGTGGTGATTGAGGGCATCCCCATGAACGCTTTGCTGGACACTGGCTCCCAGGTGACCACCATGCCCTATATCCTCTACAAGCGAAATTGGGCTGATTCTGAACTCACCCGTGGCCCAACTGATGAGCTGACAGTAGTTGCCAGTAATGGTCAGTCTTTGCTGCAGATAGGATGTGAGGAAATTACTGTTAAAGTGGGGAGGGTGGAGTTGAAATCTCAAGGTCTGATAGTTGTGGATATTGATCGACGTGAATGTAATCCCATGATGACTCTTGGTACAAATGTAATTGAAAATTGTCTTTCCGAGGTAATTGTCTTGTTGCAACAGGTGGCTGAGACTGCTGGTTCCAGTGAACAACGAGTCCTGCAGAAGGAGATTAAGGCCCTGATGCAAAGACAACAGGTAGAACTCTCTGGCGGAGAAATTGGCAGCGTCAGAGTGAGTGATCCCTTCCCCATTGCAATACCCCCCAGATGTGAAATGTTGATTTGGTGTCGGGCAGCCATAGGCCTCAGAGGGAGAGATTACCAAGCATTGGTAGAACCAGTATATTCTGATAGCAGACCCACTGTCCTGACAGCCAGAGGGGTAGTTGATGTACGTAAAGGGAGAGTACCTGTACGCCTTTTGAATTGTGGGGAGGAGGAGGCCACAATACCTCGGTACGCCACAGTTGCTAAGCTGCTCACTGTTAATAACAACTCTTTGCAGACAGCAGTGCCCTTGGTCTCATCCGATCAGGTGGAGGACAATGGCTCTGTGAAGCAGATGGAGGAGTGGTGCCAGCAACTGCAGGTTGGGACTGACTCTACACCTTCATACCAAAAAAATGGGGTTTACAGAGTGACACAAAGAATATGAGCAAAAGGGGTTCAACATCATATCCCCACTGGAGATCATCCACCCATTAAAGAAAGGTACCGGCCTATACCCACAACACAATACCAATGTGCTAAGGGTATGTTGAGAGAGATGAAGGAAGCTGGGGTTATCAGACACAGTTGTAGCCCCTGGGCAGCTCCAATAGTTTTTGTAAAGAAAAAGGATGGTACCATGAGAATGTGTGTTGATTACAGAAAAATTAACAGTATTACACATAAAGATGCCTACCCATTACCCAGAATTGAAGAGTCATTAGCTGCACTTAAAACTGCTAACTACTTTTCCACCTTGGATCTCACTAGTAGGTATTGGCAGGTTCCCGTGGCAGAGGCAAACAAGGAGAAAACAGCATTTACCACTCCAATGGGTCTCTGTGAGTTCAACTATATGCCATTCGGGCTCTGCACCACCCCAGGAACATTTCAGCAGCCAAACAGAAAAGTTCCACCTTTGAATGGACTGAGGAGTTGGAGAGGTCCTTCACCCGGCTGAAGATGGCTCTCACGGGAGATTAAGTTCTGGCCTACGCAGATTATGACAAACCATTTGTGTTGTATACGGATGCCAGCAACGTGGGACTGGGAGCAGTACTGTCGCAAGTACAGAATGGCAAAGAAAGAGTGATCTCCTACGCCAGCAGGAAGCTACGTCCCACTGAAAGGAACCCTGACAACTACAGTTCCTTCAAGCTGGAGTTCCTCGCCATAGTCTGGGCTGTGACTGAAAGATTCAAGCATTACCTAGCTTCAGCCAAGTTTACAATCTTCACAGACAACAATCCCTTGACTCACTTGGACACTGCAAAACTAGGTGCACTGGAGCAACGATGGATGGCTCGGCTGTCTAACTATGAGTTTACCATCAAGTACCGGGCAGGGCACAAGAATGCCAATGCTGATGCGCTGTCCAGGATGCCTAGTCTGCCAGATGCAGGAGAAGACCCTGAGGCTCTTGAAGAATTAGAGTTGCCTCCGTTCCACCGGCCACTTGCGGCCCAGCGTGCTCAAGGAGTGAGAAACAGACGGTCTGGCTTGAAAGAAGTCACCCTAAATCCATTGCCCCATCATGACTGGGCAGAAACTCAGGATAGTGACCCCGCAGTCCGCCTGGTGAAGGAGCTACTGCCACAAGCTGACTCACGCCCAGAGTCGAATGCTCCTGAAGAAACTCAGCAGTTGTGGAAGGAAAAAGGTCGGCTGTTCATTTATGAAGGAAAGCTGTGTCGGAGGAGTATCAATGCCCGCACTCATGAGCTGGTTTGGCAGGTGATAGTCCCAAAGAGAGAGGCATCAATGGTCCTGGAAGCATACCACAATGGAGCTGGACACTTCGGATGGAAGAAGTTGGAAGCATTGCTCCGGGAGAGGTTCTACTGGGCTGGTATGAGGACAGCCATTGAGAGGTGGTGCCGGGAGTGTGGACAAAGTAACCTGCGCAGAAAGGATCGAAACAGCCAGAGAGCTCCTCTACAGCCAATCATCACCAAACAGACACTGGAGTTGGTAGCCCTGGACCATGTGAAGCTGGTTCCAAGCCGGTCAGGCTACATCTATGCTCTTACCATTGTGGATCACTACTCAAGATTCCTGGTAGTTGTGCCTGTCAAAGATCAAACAGCCAGGACAGCAGCCAGAGCATTCCAACAGCACTTCTGTAGACCACATGGATATCCTGAGCAAGTGCTTACAGATCAAGGACCTGCCTTTGAGGCAGAAGTGTTCCAGGAATTCTGTAACTTGTATGGTTGTAAGAAGATCCGGACAACACCGTATCACCCACAGACCAATGGCATGTGTGAGAAGATGAACCAGGTAGTGATTGACCTACTGAAGACCTTGCCTTTGGAGGAGAGGAATCTGTTGCCAGAAAAGTTGTCAGATCTGGTAGACCTCTACAACCACATCCCTGTGAATTCCACCAACTGCTCTCCAGCCTACCTAATGAGAGCAAGGCCTGGTAAACTGCCTATTGATTTGGACATGGGAGTCCTGACACCTGAAGTAACATCACCAGATGCTGACTGGGATACAGAGAGGCAGCAACAGTACAGAAGAGTACAAGAATGCGTGGAAAAGAGTCTAGCTCAGGCAAGACAGAAGCAAGAAAGGCACTACAATCAGAATGCACCTGCAGTTCCCTTGTCACCAGGAGAACAAGTTCTCAAGAGGAAAAGAAGATTGCATAAGCTGGATGATCAATGAGAAGCTGAACCCTACACCATTCTTCCCTCAAACTTTGACAATACCAAGGTGTGCCTTATTAGTAAAGATGGAGGAGAAACCTCAGCAGCAGTATCCAGGGATCATTTGAAATTATGCCCTGACCAGAAGAGAAAGTATGGAAGAACAAGATAACGTCCAACCCATAGAAGAAGAAAAGGTCAGCACCATACTTGGCGAATTCCCTGCAAATTGGACTAAAGTAAATGATGCAATAGTGGTGCCAGTGTTGACATTTCCCCAATTGGTAGCACAGGAAGAAGTGACTCAAGAAAATCCTGAAGATCAGGAAAATCAGGCAGCAGATGCCACACCAGCAGTGGAGCCAGAGAACCTTCGCCCTGCCAGTGATGAACCTGTTGTGCCCATGTTGAGTCAAAGAGTTCCTAGACAATCTAGTATCCCTGTGCCATGCAGAACCACCAGTAGTGTATCCAGTACATTACACACTACACCAGTGTTACGCAGGTCTACCCGTACTACACAAGGTATACCACCCATCAGATATCGTATCTAGCTAAGTTAATGTAAATGTTTAAATTGTATGTATATATGTAACTGTTCTCAAGTTTTGTGCCTACAGGTAACCTGTAAGAGTTTTGTTTGAATTTGCCAGTTTTGTTTTATGGACATTGTACCACAGGACTTGTGTGGTCACCAACCTGTATATAGTTCACCATTTGCCCAGGAATGGACCATGGACATTGATGCTTGGACTTGTCATCATATTTTTGAGCTCTTAGGTTTTTGTACATTTTTCCCTTTTTCAAATCTTGTACAACTGCATTTGTTATATGTTTATATGTTTTTCATATGTTTTGTTCAGCCCAGGAGCGCTGACTTGCACTAGGGGGGAATGTGGCGCACCCCAGGAGTATGGCCGCCACAGTGACTTTGCCTTCCTCCAGGGAGGGTGATGTCATGCTTGGAAGCAGTGAAGGGTCTCTCTCACAGTTAACCTATACATGCAACACAGTTCCACTCCAGGCCAGCAAGGGGGACTCTGAACCGGAATTAAAGGGAGGAGTGCTCTCTGAGGGCCAAGAGGAAGGAGAGGTCAGTTAGAGTGAGGAGGTCCACGTGTGCAGACGTGTGGAGAGAGACTGGAGGTTGAGCTGAGGAAAGAGAGCTCCCTCCCAATGAGAGCGCATGAACTGGAGCCTGGTCTCCACGGGTATATGGATATTGACGGTCCTGCACCAGAAACCAGAGGAGTAGGAGGCTGTAAATGCCCTACTCTCATCTAAGACTCGGAGGCACAACAGCACGGAGTGAGCCAAGAGAGGAATACGGCTACAGCTGTATGTCATACGAGGAGTGCTAGTAGAAGAGAATTAGGAGGAACTTCAGTGTAGCTCAGTACTAGGAGTACTTCATTCAAATAAGCGCTAGGAAGGAGACTGCACAGCCCATCTGCTGAGAGAGAATCCTGAGCTGCTTCCAGGCTAGCCTGCTCCAGTACCATCTATAATCAGGACCCTGGACTGCATTTATCAAGTAAAGGTACAGAAACTGCACCCCGCTGTGTTCTTGTCTGCTTCCTACCCTTCCGCCACTGTTACATCCCCGTGCCAACCACATCTACACCGCCCTGGGACTACAGCTTCACCTGTGGGGAGCTTTTACATCTTTGCTGCACCATACCATCAGTCCCAGTGGATCTGCATGCAGCGTCGGCTTAACACCTCACTTGCCGAACTCCACAGGTGGCGTCACAAACTATTCCATTCACTACATTCTACCATTTAATTTCCCCCATTAATTGGGCGCCCAGGGCCACGGACCGGGTCACCGCTGCTGTGACACATCCCGCCAACACCGGCCCGGTATCGAGTAGCCCACAGCCCTGGGAGGGTGACCAATACATACATTACATCACTGATCCTGAGTTACATCCTGCATTATACTCCAGAGCTGCACTCACTATTCTGCTGGTGCAGTCACTGTGTACATACATTACATTACTGATCCTGAGTTACATCGTGTATTATACGCCAGAGCTGCACTCATTATTCTGCTGGTGCAGTCACTGTGTACATACATTACATGACTGATCCTGAGTTACATCCTGTATTATACCCCAGAGCTGCTTTCACTATTCTGCTACAATGTGGCCAAACTGAATGAGTTACTGACATTTAGTCTAACCATAACTATGACATGTCCTGGATGCAGCATTATGGTGTGATCCTATTAACACTTTGGCTATAGGACTGCATATCTCACTGCTGCCCTCTGCTGTTTAAGGATCTCTACATTTATAGCAATGCTAAATAATACATACATAATAATAATAATAATAATAATCTTTATTTATATAGCGCCAACATATTCCGCAGCGCTTTACAGTTGAACAGTTTCAAACACAACAGTCATAAGTAACAACGTTAACAATACAATAATTAAAGCGAAATAAGACGACCCTGCTTGTGGAGCTTACAATCTACAATGAGGTGGGGGAGATACAAAGCACAGGTTTGTATTTACAATGATGTATTTACAATGACGGTCCAGCCATCTTCAGGGGGTGGGGGTTAGATGGAGATAGTGAATGGGCTACACACACACAAACATAACATGACTTTGATTACTGAATGTGATAGGCCGCTCTGAACAAATGTGTTTTGAGCGAGCGCCTAAAACTATGCAAATTGTGGATGGTCCTAATATCTTGGGGTAGAGCATTCCAGAGAATTGGCGCAGCACGGGAGAAGTCTTGGAGTCGGGAGTGGGAGGTACGGATTAGGGCAGAGGTTAGTCGAAAGTCATTTGCAGAGCGCAGCGGTCAGTTAGGCCGATAGACAGAAATGAGGGAGGAGATGTAAAGGGGTGCCGCACTGTGGAGAGCTTTGTGGGTGAGAACAAGTACTTTGAATTGTACCCTGTAATGAATTGGCAGCCAGTGTAACGACTGGCGAAGAGCGGACGCGTCTGAGTAACATTTTATATCTACAGCAGCAGTCTTATTTATCAATAGCATATCAGGATGCTGCACATTGAATTTTATCTATTAAATCTAGGCTTTCAAAATTATTCATCCCTTTGACCTTTCACCTATTTTGTTACCTGTGTTTAAATATTTTTGATATCAGGTTTGTTTGTGATGCATCAACATTAAATAGTCTAAGGCCTGTTTCACATTTCTGTAGGTGGTCAGCTGACATCCGCCAAAAAGGAAAATTAATGGATCCGCCTGCGTTATGTGACATACGGATGTTAGCGGCTGCTATTTTGGTCGGATCCGCCGAAGATGCAAAGCGCTGGAAATTTAAAGCGATCGCGGTCTGGAAGGAGAGAGAGAGAGATTTTTTTTTCCGGCGCTTCCAGAACGGTATTTAGGGTTAATATGCTCGGCAGGGGAAAGCTTCAAAATAGCGGACCGTCGCTGCAAAAAAACATTGCATCATCCGTCCCATCCGCCCGGGAGATGCTAGCATTTTGACGTATCCGTCAAAAAACGGGTGGGACGGACGACTGTCGGTCAAGATCCGCCGCTAATGTAAGTCTATGGGGGAAAAAACGGATCTGCCCCTTTTTTGGCGAATCCGTTTTTTTCGAAAATTGGCGGATTTTGACTGACGTCAAAAAACTGAAGTATGAAACAGGCCTTAGTTGGTGAAGTGAGAGAAATATAGGCAAAAATTACATTTATGAGATAAAATAAAGATTGTCATGTGCATATGTATTCACCGCTTTTGCTATGAAGCCCTAAAAGTTTCTGGCGCAAGCAATTCCCTTCATACGTCCCATGCTTAGTGACAGAATGTCCCCCTGTGTGCAATCTAAGTGTCACATGTTTGTCAGTATATATACTTTACCTTTTCTGAAAGGTCACAGAGGCTGCAACACCATTAACAAGAGGCAACAATAACCAAACACCATGAAGACCATGGAGATCTCCAAATCACACCATGAAGACCAAGGAGATCGTCAAACAACACCATGAAGACCAAGGGGATCTCCGAACAACACCATGCAGACCAAGGAGATCTCCAAACAACATCATGCAGACCAAGGGGATCTCCGAACAACACCAAGAAGACCAAGGAGATTTCCAAACAACACCATGCAGAGCAATGAGCTCTCCAAACAGCACCAAGAAGACCAAGGAGATATCATCCAAACAACACCATAAAGACCCTTGAGATCACTAAACAACACCAGGAAGACCAAGGAGATATGCAAACAAAAGCAAGAAAACCAAGGAGATCTCCAAACAACACCATGAAGACCAAATAGCACTCCAAACAACACCATGAAGACCAAGTAGATCTCCAAACAACACCAAGAAGACCAAGGCGATCTTCAAACATGTCAGGGACCAAGTTTTTGAGAAGTACAAGTCAGGGTTGAGTTACAAAAAATATCCCAATATCTGTGATTCCCCAGAGCACCATCAAATCCATTATCACCGAATGGAAAGAGCATGATACCACATCAAACCTTCAAGCAATTCCCTTCATAAGTCCCATGCTTAGTGACAGAATTTCCATCTGCTTGCAATCTTAGTGTAACATGTCTGTCAGTATATACACTTTACCTTTTCTGAAAGGAAACAGAGGCTGCAACACCATTAACAAGAGGCACCAATAACCAAACTACACCATAAAGGAGATCTCCAAACAACACCATGAAGACCAAGGAGATCTCCAAACACTGTGAAGACCAAGGAGATTTCCAAACAACACCATGAAAACCAAGGAGATCTCCAAACAACACTGTGAAGACCAAGGAGATTTCCAAACAACACCATGAAGACCAAGGAGATCTCCAAACAACACCATGAAGATCAAGGAGATCCTCAAACAAGTCAGGGACCAAGTTGGTGAGAAGTGCAAGTCAGGGTTGAGTTATAAAAAAAAATCCTAATCTTCGATGATTCCCCGGAGCACCATCAAATCCATTATCATCAAATAGAAACAAATCTGCCAAGAGAGGGCACCCACCAAAACTCTCAACCAAAGCAAGGAGTGCATTAGTCAGAGAGGCATCACAGAGACCAGAGGTAATACTGAAGGAACTGCAGAGTTCCCAAGAAAAGACTGGAGTATCTGTCCATATGACCACAATAATCCGTACACTCCGTAGAGTGGCATTTATTGAACAGTGGGCAGAAAAAAAGCTGTTAGTTAAAGGGAACCTGTTACCAGGTTTGGCCGATATGAGTTACGGCCACCACCTTTCAGGGTTTAGCTACAGCATTCTCTCATTTCTGGGGCAGCTGAGAGCTGATGTTTTTAGTCTAGGAAGGGGACATTACACATGCGCCCTCAACAGGGCAGATAAGTACGCCTGCGCAGGAGCGCGATGCCGAGGAGCCTGTGAAGCAAGAAGGAGGGAGGCATCGCAAGAAGACAGAAGGAGCCGAACCAGGACCTGCAACACCCATCGGACCGGACCGCCCTGCAGGTGAGTAAAATAAAAGCTATTTTTCTTCTCTTGCAGGTCGGATCGTGGTTGAAACTCTATATAATACGTGGGTTTCACTTTTTCTATTGAAGAATTAAAATTCATTAACTTTTTGATGATATTCGGGCAGCACGGTGGCTCAGCCTTGCAGCGCTGGAGTCCTGGGTTCAAATCCCACCAAGGACAACTTCTGCAAGGAGTTTGTATGTTCTCCCCGTGTTTGCGTGGGTTTCCTCCGGGTACTCCAGTTTTCTCCCACATTCCAAAGACATACTGATAGGGAATTTATATTGTGAGCCCCATCGGGGACAGTGATGATAATGTGTGCAAACTGTAAAGCGCTGCGGAATATGTTAGCGCTATGTAAAAATAGAGATTATTATTATATTCTAATTTTGTGAGATGCACCTTGTAAATATTTAGTAAAAATCGGAAGTAGAACACCGTCTCAAATGAAAAAAGTGTTGTTTAATAGCCCATAATGAAATGTTTCTTCTCTCTATATATATACAGTATATCTTGAAGAATATTTCCTTGGAAAACTATGCATAAATTGCATAAAAAATTGCTCTATATAAAAGCTCATGTTAAAATCACACTGCTATCAGATGTATATCGGCTGCAAGGTGTTAAAAATCATTTTGTACTCCAATGAAAATCGCATACCACTTGTCCCACTTTTCTGGATGGAAATCTGACCTTTTTTCTTTTTTTACGGTTATGGGTATGAGCCCTAGATTCTGCGTCAGCTGTAATGGGACATACACACGTCGTCAAAATTGTTGGTGCCCCTCGTTTAATGACAGAAAAACCCACAATGGTGACAGAAATAACTTGAATCTGACAAAAGTAATAATAAATCAAAAATCTATGAAAATGAACAAATGACAGTCAGACATTGCTTTTCAGCCATGCTTCCACAGAATTTAAAAAAAAAATAAAACTCATGCAATCGGCCTGGACAGAAATGATGGTTCCCTTAAGTTAATATTTTGTTGCACAACCTTTTGAGGCAATCACTGCAGTCAAATGATTCCTATAACTGTCAATGAGATTTCTGCGCCTCTCGACAGGTATTTTGGCCACTCCTCAAGAGCAAACTGCTCCAGTTGTCTCGTGTGTGAAGGTCACCTTTTCCAGACAGCATGTTTCAGCTCTTTCCAAAGATGCTCAATAGGATTTAGGTCAACGCTCATAGAAGGCCACTTCAGAATAGTCCAACGTTTTCCTCTTAGCCATTCTTGGGTGTTTTAGCTGTGTATTTTGGGTCATTATCCTGTTGCAAGACCCATGACCTGCGACTGTGACCAAGCTTTCTGACACTGGGCAGCACAATTCTCTCTAGAATCCCTTGATAGTCTTGAGATTTCATTGTACCATGCACAGATTCTTGACACCCTGTGCCAGATGCAGCAAAGCAGCCCCAGAACATAACCGAGCCTCCTCCATGTTTCACAGTAGGGACAGTGTTCTTTTCTTGCTATGCTTCATTTTTCCGTCTGTGAACATAGAGCTGATGTGCCTTGCGAAAAAGTTCCATTTTTGTCTCATATGTCGATAGGACATTCTCCCGGAAGCTTTGTGGCTTGTAAACATGTAGTTTGGCAAATTCCAGTCTGGCTTTTTTATGATTTTTTTTTCAACAATGGTGTTCTCCTTGGACGTCTCCCATGAAGTCCACTTTGGCTCATACAATGACGGATGGTGCGATCTGACACTGATGTTCCTTGAGCTTGAAGTTCACCTTTAATCTGTTTAGAAGTTTTTCTGGGCTCTTTTGTTACCATTCATATTATCCATCTCTTTGATTTGTCATCAATGTTTCTCCTGCGGCCATGTCCAGGGAGGTGGGCTACAGTCCCATGGAGCTTACATTTCTGAATAATATGTGCAGATGTAGTCACAGGAACATCGAGCTGCTTGGAGATGGTCTTATAACTTTTACCTGTAACATGTTTGTCTATAATTTTCTGTCTAATCTCCAGAGTCAACTCTTTCCTTCGCTCCCTCTGGTCCATGTTGAGTGTGATACACACCGTGTCACCACACAGCACAGTGAGTATCTGTAGCCTATATACAGGCCACTCACTGATTCCAGGATTGTAGACATCTGTGATGATATGTAGTGGACACAACGCAATGTAACATGTCCCTTTTGTCACATTATTTTCAGGGGAACCATCAATTCTGTCCGGGCCAATTTCATAAGCTTTATTTTTTTTTAAATTCTGTGGAAGCATGGTTGAAAAGCAATGTCTGATTTTCATTTGTTCATTTTCATAGATTTTTTTATTTATTATTACTTTTGTCAGATTCAAATTATTTCTGTGACCATTGTGGGTTTTTCTGTCATTAAACGAGGGGTACCAACAATTTTGACCACTTGTGTAGTGTGATGAACAAAGCAGGATTTTGGGCTCCAATGTTGAATAGAAAGGCCTTTTAGTAAGATAATGAGATAAGGCCCAAAACAGAACTTCAAAGCTTGAGTAGGAGCCACGCCAGCAAGGGGCAGGAAGGCGCCTGGGGGCTTCAATTAAAATATACCTCTCAGCTAGACACAGAAATACACATCCATTGTCTCTTCCAGTCACCCCGACTCCATCCTAGGATCATGGATTCTGAGCACATCTTTCAAGTTATGGACTCATGAAAAATATCCGAGTGACCCTGAGGAAATCCTGCATCTGGCAGTGCGACTCCTGAGGCGGTGAGGGTTCTGGGACCTGAGATACATAGATTGGCCCTCCACAGTGACCCAATGGGGACATGTTTGCTCTCCACATGACAGGCAAAACAAACTCATTCACTAGTACCTCTCATGTCCTGATCCGATCATGCTGTTGAAAGTTACCCCCTTTCTTAGATATTGGGAATAAGTTCTGCAGGGAGCTAAAGGGTGGAGATTATTAGCCCACCCTCTGACACAGGGGGAGGGACCTAGCATGCTTAAGAACTAGCAGCCCATGGCAGAGAGTGTCACTCTCACAGAAGAACCAGACGATGATGATCTAAGAAGGAACTGGGGACAGATCTGCCAAGGGGAGCAGCGGCCCATGCTTTGGGGTCTGTCTGGCAACTAAGATTCTTGTACCTGTGGACTGCAGAGCTCCCAGCACCCACATGCAACCTACAATCTGGTAAATTGACCTCCAGCTTAATATCTCTAAATCTTGTACCCGTATTGTTATATTTTACTCTGACTGCAAATCCATTGTAATTCCATTGTATAGCTTACTGTATGTTTCTGTAATTATCTAGTGCGCCCTTAAGGCACTTAAACCATAAAATTAATCTTGGGCTGATGCTTTTACTCTGATTACGAATCTTAGAATACCCAGCGGGTAACCGGACATCCTCCCCGGCGGCCATTTGCTCTAGGTGTAGTTCCCTTACTGACCTGAGAGACAAAGGGTGCGCCGGAGAGCTGTGCCTGTGTAGTTACGTCACATTGGTGATGTGGGAGGAACAGGTCCTGTTCCTCCACATTGGTGGCAGCGGTGGGATCAGAGTAATAGTGTGCGTGGGACCCCTACTCCCAGACACTAGATACTACCAGCGGTAACTTTCACTGCTGGGGTCTTAAGGTCAGCCCAGCACTAGACGGTCAGAGTGCAAATATAATAAGTTGTGTGCGAGATCAGGGTTGCAGCTGTGTCAGTAACCAGAGGTTCCCAAGATGGCGGAAGGCACCAGGAGTAAGGCAAAGGGGAGGCCAACGCTATGGTCTATGAGGAGATGGTGGAGGACAATACCAATGAAGGCGAGGGGGAGCTCAGCCAGGGCTCCCCAAGGAGCCAGACCCCCGTGCTCAGTCCCGCAGTGGACTGCCCACCACCTGCCCGCCCCAGCCTGTCCAGATCAGAGGCCCTTTTCCAAGCGGCTATGGCACAGCTTGAGGCTGGTAATGACGCCGCCCATGACAGACTCCTGGTGGCGGCAGAGAAAGCCGCCGAGCGTGAGCAAGCGGCGGCAGAGAAAGCAGCAGAGCGTGAGCATACAGAACGTGTGCTGCAGGCTGCAGAACGCTGTGAAGCTGCGGAGCGCCGGCACCGACTGGAGATGGCTCAGCACGGGCTCCTGCTGGACGCTCCAGCCCCACCGGGGAACAAGGCTTCCAAGGTCCGGGCGGAGGACTTTCCCCTGCTTGAAAAGGATGGAGACCTGGATTGCTTTCTGCTGGCCTTTGAGAGAACCTGCCTCCAACACCATCTGGCCCTGGATCAGTGGGCAAGGTACCTTACCCCCTGTTTGAGGGGTAAGTCCCTGGAAGTTTTGGGGGACTTACCTGCCGGGGGGAGCAGGACTACAACAGCATCAAGAGGGCCCTGATCCAGCACTACAACCTCACCCCGGAGTCGTACTGCAGGAAGTTCCGGAGCCTGCAGCGGGGCTCAAAGGACACCTGGACTGACCACATGCGGGCACTGCTGAGAGATGTGGAGCATTGGACCTCGGGTCTAGAGCTCACCACCCGCCAGGAGGTCCAGGATCTGTTCGTCACTTAGCAGTTCTTGTGGAACTGCCCAGAGGACATCCAGCAGTTCCTCCGTGACCGGAAACCAAAGGAGGCTTCTGCTACAGCCGCCCTGGCAGACGAGTATGCCAACAACAGGGCGTCTGAGCCAAAGAAGCCTGCCAGCAGCACCTGGAGAGGGGGTAAGCCCAATCCTGCCCCTGTCCCCCCAGCCTACAGAGTGCAAGGGGTGTACCCCCCTGCTGCCCTCTCCAGGCCAGGAGCAGAACCCAGACATTGTCATCATTGCAACCAGCCGGGACACTTTAAGGCTGCATGTCCCCAGCGCCAGAAGGCCCCATCCCTGTCCCAGAAACCATCCACTGTTTTGTATGTGGGAGGGGGTGGTGGGAGGTCCCTGGACAATTACCAACCCGTCACCATCGGCCGCTCAGCGGTCATGGGACTGCGGGACACAGGCGCTGAATGAACCCTGGTGCCTGGGAAAACGCTTTCCATCTCTGGAATTGGAGGTGTTGAACCGGCGCTGCCCGTCGTCAAGGTGTTTTTGGACTGGGGCGCCAGGAGGGGAATGCGGGAGGTGGGAGTAACGCCAAATATGCTGCTTGGGACCGATTTGGGGTGGCTAGTGTCTCAGTATGTGGCCACTGAACCCCCAAGTCCGGCTCCCCAAGAATGTCATGACTCTACTGTGATTGCTAATATTAATGTGTTGAATGTGCCTCCAACAGTGCAGGTGGGAGTAATGCCTAATATTCCTGCCAATGTGTTGTTTTGGACCGATTTGGGGCAGCTAGTGTCTCAGTATGTGGCCACTGAACCCCCAAGTCCGGCTCTCCAAGAATGTCATGACTCTACTGTGAATGCTAATGTTAATGTGTTGAATGTGCCTCCAACAGTGGAGGAGGGAATGAAACCTGATGGTAAGCCATGCACTGACATTACACACACAGGGCTCACAGTGAGGACAGGTGAGAAGATTGCAGGGGAGAGCTCAGAGGTGGAGGGAGGGGCTGCTATGGGCAGTGTAGGGCCCCTAAGTGAATCCAGCCTGCTGAGTCTAGGGCCTCTGCAGAAAGAGGAACAGGCCATGGGGAGGGGGCGTCCTGGGAGAGGGGCCACCAGGTAAGACCCCAGGACAGGAGTTCCCCGCATCCGGGATATCAGGAGGCCAGGGAAGTCTGCCTGACCCGGCAACTTGGTCAGGGGCCGAGGGGAAGCAGGCGCTACTTGTGGTCTCAGCGGTCGTGGCCGCTGTTACCAGGAGTAGGAGCGCCGGAGCCCAAGGAGTCTCGCGGAGGTCCGACGGTTTCCCCCTCTCCGACCAAGTGGCTGCCGAGTCAGACAACGGCCAGGAGACAGATCCCAGGGAGCTGACAGAGGATGTGTCAGTTTTGTCAATTCTTCCCACATCAAGTCAGGGATTTCAGGCAGCGTTGGAAGCTGACGCTAGCCTGAAAGCTCTCAGGGACCAGGGACGGCTGTACCAGGTAACGGTCAAGCAGGGTTCACCGGAGGCGTGGCCCAGGGACTGACAGTTAGTGGTACCCTATCCGTTCAGGGCAGAATTGCTGCGGATCGCACATGAGATTCCCATGGCCGGACACCTAGGGATCACTAAAACCAGGGCCAGGCTAACTCTGCATTTCTACTGGCCGGGAATGAGGACCGAGGTGATTGCCTACTGCCGTTCGTGTGACACCTGTCAGAGGGTGGGGAAGGCGGGGAGGCGCCCCAAAGCCCCACTGGTAACTCTGCCCATCATCGAAGAGCCTTTCTCGAGGGTGGCTGTGGATCTCATTGGACCTCTGTCCACTCCCAGCTGCTCCAGAAAATCCTTCACACTAACGGTAGTGGACTATGCCACCCGGTACCTGGAGGCGGTAGCTTTGCATCTATTTGGGCTGACAAAGTGGCCACTGCCTTACTGGAGATTTTCTCCAGAGTGGGGTTCCCCAGGAAATGCTCACCTACCGAGGGACCCAGTTCATGTCGCAGCTGATGGAGTCTCTCTGTAAGCAGGTACAGGTGCAACATCTGGTAGCCAGCCCGTACCACCCACAGACCAATGGCCTGTGTGAGCGGTTCAATGGCACCTTAAAGCAGATGCTGAAGATGTTGGTCGACTCCCACGGAAGAGACTGGGAGCGGTATCTCCCACACCTGCTGTTTGCCTACCGGGAGGTCCCACAGGCCTCAACGGGGTTCTCCCCCCTTTGAGCTCCTGTACGGGCGACGTGTACGGGGGCCCCTTGCTCTGGAGAAGGAAGCATGGGAAGGGGATTTGGCCACCCCTGGAGTGTTGGTCATTGAGTATGTCGTGCGCTTCCGGGACAGAATGATGGCTTTGACACGGCTGGTGCATGACAATATGGCCCAAGCCCAGGCTGACCAGAAGCGGTGGTACGACCAGAATGCTTGTGAGTGGACCTACCAGGTTGGTCAAAAGGTGGGGGTACTGGTCCCCATACCTCAAAACAAGCTTCAGGCGGCCTGGGAGGGTCCATACCTCGTGCACCAGCGGCTCAACGCTGTCACCTATCTGGTCACCCTGGACCACGCCCGTGGAAGGAGGAAGGCCTAACAAAAGGAACATGATGAAGGCCCATCATGAGCGGGAGGCTTGTGCCAACCCAGTGTGCAACCTTCCCGAGGAAGGAGAGGTAGAAACCCTCCTGGATCTGCTCACACAAGCCAAGGCGGGAGGATCCATCGAGGATGTGGGGGTTGGCCACCAGCTCTCGGAGGACCAACGTTCCCAGCTGGGGGTCACCCTACACCATTTTCGGGAGCTGTTCAGAGGCCTGCCCGGAAGGACTAAGACAGCCGTCCATGACGTGGACACCGGCAATCATCCCCCGATCTGGCGTACAGCATATCGGGTGTCTCTTGAGGTGCAGCAGCACATGCGCCAAGAGATAGATGAGATGCTCAAGCTGGGGGTGATCCAAGTGTCCAACAGCTCGTGGGCTTCGCCTGTAGTCCTTGTCCCTAAAAAGGACCAAACTACGCGGTTCTGCGTGGACTACCGGGGGCTCAGCGCTGTGACGGTCACCGATGCGCACCCAATGCTGCGCATCGATGATCTGCTCGATCAGCTGGCCGGGGCCAAGTACCTGACCATCATGGATATGAGCAGGGGGTATTGGCAGATTCCCCTGACCCCTGGGGCACAGGAACGCTCTGCCTTTATCACCCCATTCGGACTGTACGAGTCCACGGTGATGCCATTTGGCATGAAGAATGCCTCTGCCACTTTTCACAGAGGATGGTCAACATGCTGCTCGAGGGACTGGAAGGGTATGCGACCGCATACCTAGATGACATCGCCATCTTCAGTCCCACCTGGGAGGATCACCTAGAGCACCTGGCGCAGGTGCTCGGGCAGATCCAGTGAGCAGGCTTGACCATTAAGCCGGAAAAATGCCAGCTGGGTATGAGTGAGGTCCACTATCTGGGACACCGGGTAGGTGGGGGAGCTCTGAAGCCAGAGCCCGGGAAGATGGATGCCATCGCATCCTGGCCCACCCCCAGGACCAAGAAGCAGGTGATGTCCTTCTTGGGGACTGCCGGGTACTATAGGAGGTTTGTTCCACAATAGTGCCCTGGCCAAGCCCCTGACGGACCTCACCAAGAAGAGGCTGCCCGTCACAGTCGACTGGACAGTCGCCTGTGAGACAGCTTTCCAGTCACTCAAGACCGCCCTTTCTAGCTCTCCTGTACTACAGGCGGCCGACTTCACGCTGCCGTTCGTAGTGCAGACCGACGCCAGTGACTTCGGCCTCGGTGCTGTGCTCAGCCAGGTCAACACTATGGGCTATGAACACCCCGTTCTGTACCTGAGCCAGAAGCTCCTGCCGAGGGAAGTGGCCTATTCCACGATGGAGAAGGAATGTCTGGCAATTGTGTGGGCCCTGCAGCATCTGCAGCCATACTTGTACGGATGCCAATTCCCCGTGGAAACAGACCACAACCCCCTCAGCTGGTTACACACGGTCTCTGGGACAAAAGGGAAGTTGCTATACTGGAGCCTCGCTCTCCAGCAGTTTCACTTAACCATTCACCACAAAAGAGGCAGGGACCATGGTAACGCTGATGGGTTGTCCCGGCAAGGAGAGGGTGCGGAAGGGTGCATGGGGGAACACAGGAATGTGATACCCCCTAGCACCCTCTAAAGCAGGGAGGTGTGATGAACAAAGCAGGATTTAGGGCTCCAATGTTGAATAGCAAGGCCTTTTAGTATGATAATGAGATAAGGCCCAAAACAGAACTTCAAAGCTTGAGTAGGAGCCACGCCAGCAAGGGGCAGGAAGGCGCCTGGTGTCTTCAATTAGAATATACCTGTCAGCTAGACACAGAAATACACATCCATTGTCTCTCCCAGCCGCCCCGACTCCATCCTAGGATCATAGATTATGAGCACATCTTTCGAGTTATGGACTCATGAAAAATATCCGAGTGACCCTGAGGAAATCGCGCATCTGGCAGTGCGACTCCTGAGGCGGTGAGGGTTCTGGGACCTGAGAAACATAGATTGGCACTCCAAAGTGACCCAATGGGGCCATGTTTGCTCTCCACACGACAGGCAAAACAAACCGCATTCACTGGTACCTCTCTTGTCCTGATCCGATCATGCTGTTGAAAGTTACCCCCTTTCTTAGATATTGGGAATAAGTTCTGCAGGGAGCTAAAGGGTGGAGATTATTAGCCCACCCTCTGACACAGGGGGAGGGACCTAGCGTGCTTAAGAACTAGCAGCCCATGGCAGAGAGTGTCACTCTCACAGAAGAACCAGACGATGATGATCTAAGAAGGAACTGGGGACAGATCTGCCAAGGGGAGCAGCGGCCCATGCTTTGGGGTCTGTCCGGCAACTAAGACTCTTGTACCTGTGGACTGCAGAGCTCCCAGCACCCACATGCAACCTACAAACTGGTAAATTGACCTCCAGCTTTATATCTCTAGGTCTTGTACCCGTATTGTTATATTTTACTCTGACTGCAAATCCATTGTAATTCCATTGTATAGCTTACTGTATATTTCTGTAATTATCTAGAGCGCCCTTAAGGCAATTAAACTGTAAAATTAGTCTTGGACTGAGGCTTTTACTTTGATTACGAATCTTAGAATACCCAGCAGGTAACAGGACATCCTCCCCGGCGGCCATTTACTCTAGCTGCAGTTTCCTTACTGACCTGAGAGACATAGGGGGCGCTGGAGAGCTGTGCCTGTGTAGTTACGTCACATTGGTGACGTGGGAGGAACGGGTCCTGTTCCTCCACATGTACACCTTCCAAAAAGTTCAACTTTTGTACAGAGTATTCTCCCAAAAATCTTGAGGATCATCAAGATGTTTTCTGGCAAAACTGAGACAAGCCTTTATGTTCTTACTAGATGGAGGCACGATGCTATTGCATCGGGAGGACGGTAATGTCACGATGGGGGCAGGCTTTGCAGCATTGAGAATCTCTCCCCCCAATGTGCTCACCCACCTATGCCCTCTCTCTTTCCCCATGTGCTGACTTCTCCCATCTGTGCTCTCTTCTTTGACCTGTCTACCTCATGTGCTATCCCCCTTGTCTGTTGTCTCTCCTTCCTGTGCTGTGTTCTCCCCTCATGTGCTGTCCCGTGTGAGCTGTCTCCCCCCTGTGCTCTGTCTCTCCACCCCTGTGTCTGACCGTGTACAGAACATATCACAGCTCCTGTGCAGGGGAGGAAGCAAAAGACAATACTGACATTGACATTACAGCAGGAGATCGCAGAGCATACATTTTGTGAGGTAAAATATTGTTTAAAAACAGTCAGCGAATTATTTTACCTCACAAAATGAATCCTCTGTGATCCCCTGTTGTAATGTCAGCATTGTCTTTTGCTTCCTCCCCTGCCCAGGAGCTGTGGTCTGCTCCGTACATGGTCAGACACAGGCAGTTTTTAAAATGAACTTTCGTTCATGGGAAAACCCTTTTAATGTGACCGGCTTCCTCTGCCTGTAGACACATCACACATCTGCCTCCGGGATCAGCTGAATGATTCACTGAGCCTGCGTGGAATTCACGCAGGCTCAGTGTGATGGTGTTCCGCTGGTGGTACCATGCAAGAGGCTGTGTGAGTGTGTGAGTGTGTAAGCGTGAGAGTGTGATTGAGTGTGTGAGTGTGAGTGTGTGAGTGTAAGCGTGAGAATGTGTGAGTGTGAGTGTATGAGTGTGTGAGTGTGAGAGTTTGAGTGTGAATGTGGGAGTGTATGTGTGAGTGTATGAGTGAGTGTGTGAGTGTATGAGTGAGTGTGAATGTGTGAATGTATGAGTGAGTGTGAGAGTGAGTGCGTGAGTGCATGAGTGAGTGTGTGTGTGTGTGTGTGGTGTGTACGGCATACAGAGTGTGTATGTGTGTGTGTGTGTGTGGTGCGTACGGCTTTTAGAGTGTGTGTGTGTGTGTGGTGCGATGGTGTTTCACTGGTAGTACTGCACAATAGGTTGGTACGAGTAGCAGTTTCCATATTGAGACTCCCATCACTTTGGTGTCCCAATATGGCGGTCGGTGAACTTCCTCCGCTTGGAATTCTGGGATACGGTGACATTTGGACTGAACAGGAAATGAAAACATTACAAGGCAATTATATAAATAGACTAGCTTAAGAGCACGGTGCTGCCCGGGCCATAGTAACTAACTACGGTTAGTTATAACAAATTATAATGATTATCTCTCTCTCTCTATATATATATATATATATATATATATATATATAAAGCTTAGTGTATAGCCCCACCCACTCCGCATAGCCACATTCACTATAATATCCCACATCATCCCGTCAGCCAGAGCCACCGGACAACTACCCCTAATATCCCACATCATCCCATCAGCCAGAGCCACCGGACTACTACCCCTAATATCCCACATCATCCCGTCAGCCAGAGCACCCGGACTACTACCCCTAATATCCCACATCATCCCGTCAGCCAGAGCACCCGGACTACTACCCCTAATATCCCACATCATCCCGTCAGCCAGAGCCACCGGACTACTACCCCTAATATCCCACATCGTCCCGTCAGCCAGGGCCACCGGACTACTACCACTAATATCCCACATCATCCCGTCAGCCAGAGCCACCGGACTACTACCCCTAATATCCCACATCATCCCATCAGCCAGAGCCACTGGACTACTACCCCTAATATCCCACATCGTCCCGTCAGCCAGGGCCACCGGACTACTACCACTAATATCCCACATCATCCCGTCAGCCAGAGCCACCGGACTACTACCCCTAATATCCCACATCGTCCCGTCAGCCAGGGCCACCGGACAACTACCCCTAATACCCCACATCATCCCGTCAGCCAGAGCCACCGGACTACTACCACTAATATCCCACATCATCCCGTCAGCAAGAGCTACCGGACTACTACCCCTAATACCCCACATCATCCCGTCAGCCAGAGCCACCGGACTACTACCACTAATATCCCACATCATCCCGTCAGCAAGAGCTACCGGACTACTACCCCTAATATCCCACATCATCCCGTCAGCCAGAGCACCCGGACTACTACCTCTAATATCCCACATCATCCCGTCAGCCAGAGCACCCGGACTACTACCCCTAATATCCCACATCATCCCGTCAGCCAGAGCCACCGGACTACTACCCCTAATATCCCACATCGTCCCGTCAGCCAGGGCCACCGGACTACTACCACTAATATCCCACATCATCCCGTCAGCCAGAGCCACCGGACTACTACCCCTAATATCCCACATCATCCCATCAGCCAGAGCCACTGGACTACTACCCCTAATATCCCACATCGTCCCGTCAGCCAGGGCCACCGGACTACTACCACTAATATCCCACATCATCCCGTCAGCCAGAGCCACCGGACTACTACCCCTAATATCCCACATCGTCCCGTCAGCCAGGGCCACCGGACAACTACCCCTAATACCCCACATCATCCCGTCAGCCAGAGCCACCGGACTACTACCACTAATATCCCACATCATCCCGTCAGCAAGAGCTACCGGACTACTACCCCTAATATCCCACATCATACCGTCAGCCAGAGCCACCGGACTACTACCCCTAATATCCCACATCATCCCGTCAGCCAGAGCTACCGGACTACTACCCCTAATATCCCACATCATACCGTCAGCCAGAGCCACCGGACTACTACCCCTAATATCCCACATCATCCCGTCAGCCAGAGCCACCGGACTACTACCCCTAATATCCCACATCGTCCCGTCAGCCAGACCCACCGGACAACTACCCCTAATACCCCACATCATCCCGTCAGCCAGAGCCACCGGACTACTACCACTAATATCCCACATCATCCCGTCAGCCAGAGCCACCGGACTACTACCCCTAATATCCCACATCATCCCGTCAGCCAGAGCCACCGGACTACTACCCCTAATATCCCACATCATCCCGTCAGCCAGAGCCACCGGACTACTACCCCTAATATCCCACATCGTCCCGTCAGCCAGGGCCACCGGACTACTACCACTAATATCCCACATCATCCCGTCAGCCAGAGCCCCTGGACTACTACCCCTAATATCCCACATCGTCCCATCAGCCAGGGCCACCAGACAGCTACCCCTAATACCCCACATCATCCCGTCAGCCAGAGCCACCGGACTACTACCACTAATATCCCACATCATCCCGTCAGCAAGAGCTACCGGACTACTACCCCTAATATCCCACATCATACCGTCAGCCAGAGCCACCGGACTACTACCCCTAATATCCCACATCATCCCATCAGCCAGAGCCACCGGACAACTACACCTAATATTCCACATCATCCCGTCAGCCAGAGCCACCGGACTACTACCCCTAATATCCCACATCATCCCGTCAGCCAGAGCCACCGGACTACTACCCCTAATATCCCACATCGTCCCGTCAGCCAGACCCACCGGACAACTACCCCTAATACCCCACATCATCCCGTCAGCCAGAGCCACCGGACTACTACCACTAATATACCACATCATCCAGTCAGCCAGAGCCACCGGACTACTACCCCTAATATCCCACATCATCCCGTCAGCCAGAGCCACCGGACTACTACCACTAATATCCCACATCATCCCGTCAGCAAGAGCCACCGGACTACTACCCCTAATATCCCACATCATCCCGTCAGCCAGAGCCACCGGACTACTACCACTAATATCCCACATCGTCCCGTCAGCCAGGGCCACCGGACAACTACCACTAATACCCCACATCATCCCGTCAGCCAGAGCCACCGGACAACTACCCCTAATACCCCACATCATCCCGTCAGCCGGAGCCACCGTACTACTACCACTAATATCCCACATCATCCCGTCAGCCAGAGCCACCGGACTACTACCCCTAATATCCCACATCATCCCGTCAGCCAGAGCCACCGGACTACTACCCCTAATATCCCACATCATCCCGTCAGCCAGAGCCACCGGACTACTACCCCTAATATCCCACATCATCCCGTCAGCCAGAGCCACCGGACAACTACCCCTAATACCCCACATCATCCCGTCAGCCAGAGCCACCGGACTACTACCACTAATATCCCACATCATCCCGTCAGCAAGAGCCACCGGACTACTACCACTAATATTCCACATCGTCCCGTCAGCCAGGGCCACCGGACAACTACCCCTAATACCCCACATCATCCCGTCAGCCAGAGCCACCGGACTACTACCCCTAATATCCCACATCATCCCGTCAGCCAGAGCCACCGGACTACTACCACTAATATCCCACATCGTCCCGTCAGCCAGGGCCACCGGACAACTACCCCTAATACCCCACATCATCCCGTCAGCCAGAGCCACCGGACTACTACCACTAATATCCCACATCATCCCGTCAGCAAGAGCTACCGGACTACTACCCCTAATATCCCACATCATCCCGTCAGCCAGAGCCACTGGACTACTACCCCTAATATCCCACATCATCCAGTCAGCCAGAGCCACCAGACTACTACCACTAATATCCCACATCATCCCGTCAGCAAGAGCTACCGGACTACTACCACTAATATCCCACATCATCCCATCAGCCAGAGCCACCGGACTACTACCCCTAATATCCCACATCATCCCATCAGCCAGAGCCACCGGACTACTACCCCTAATATCCCACATCATCCCGTCAGCCAGAGCTACCGCACTACTACCCCTAATATCCCACATCATCCCATCAGCAAGAGCCACTGGACTACTACCCCTAATATCCCACATCCTAACTTCCATATCGGGGATCCCTTTAAGAGGGAAGATGTGCCTATGGAAAGGATGTGTGATGGGTATATGGAAAGGAGGGGGGATTAATTTCTGTCATGTGCTCTCTGCTCCTTTCTGGAGGCAGACAATGGCTGGGAGCTTATGTTCCTGGGAATGCTAGATTTCTCCCACCATGGCAGTGTCTGCTGAGGTGTTGTCATGGAGTGAGAAAACTATTGCTCATAGCAACCAATCACAGCTCAGCTTCTTTGCTTAGTGATTGGTTGTAAGGAAAGCTGTTGCTTATAGTAACCATTCACAGCTCAGCTTCTTTTAAACAGCTCTGGTGAAATGAAAGATGCTTCATGATTGGTGATACACAAAAACATACATACATTCACTTTTATATACAGTTGTGGCCAAAAGTATTGACACCCCTGCAAATTTGTCAGATAATACTCAGTTTCTTCCTGAAAATGATTGCAAACACAAATTCTTTGGTATTATGTTCATTTAATTTGTCTTAAATGAAAAAACACAAAAAGAATTGTCCTAAAGACAAATTGGATATAATTCCACACCAAACATAAAAAAGAGGGTGGACAAAAGTATTGGCACTGTTCAAAAAATCATGTGATGCTTCTCTAATTTGTGTAATTAACAGCACCTGTAACTTACCTGTGGCACCTAACAGATGTTGGCAATAACTAAATCACACTTGCAGCCAGTTGACATGGATTAAAGTTGACTCAACCTCTGTCCTGTGTCCTTGTGTGTACCACATTGAGCATGGAGAAAAGAAAGAAGACCAAAGAACTGTCTGAGGGCTTGAGAAACCAAATTGTGAGGAAGCATGAGCAATCTCGAGGCTACAAGTCCATCTCCAAAGACCTGAATGTTCCTGTGTCTACCGTGCGCAGTGTCATCAAGAAGTTTAAAGCCCATGGCACTGTGGCTAACCTCCCTAGATGTGGAAGGAAAAGAAAAATTGACAAGAGATTTCAACGCAAGATTGTGCGGATGTTGGATAAAGAACCTCGACTAACATCCAAACAAGTTCAAGCTGCCCTGCAGTCCGAGGGTACAACAGTGTCAACCCGTACTATCCGTCGGCGTCTGAATGAAAAGGGACTGTATGGTAGGAGACCCAGGAAGACCCCACTTCTTACCCCGAGACATAAAAAAGCCAGGCTGGAGTTTGCCAAAACTTACCTGAAAAAGCCTAAAACGTTTTGGAAGAATGTTCTCTGGTCAGATGAGACAAAAGTAGAACTTTTTGGGCAAAGGCATCAACATAGAGTTTACAGGAGAAAAAAAGAGGCATTCAAAGAAAAAAACACAGTCCCTACAGTCAAACATGGCGGAGGTTCCCTGATGTTTTGGGTTGCTTTGCTGCCTCTGGCACTGGAGTGCTTGACCGTGTGCATGGCATTATGAAGTCTGAAGACTACCAACAAATTTTGCAGCAAAATGTAGGGCCCAGTGTGAGAAAGCTGCGTCTCCCTCAGAGGTCATGGGTCTTCCAGCAGGACAATGACCCAAAACACGCTTCAAAAAGCACTAGAAAATGGCTTGAGAGAAAGCACTGGAGACTTCTAAGGTGGCCAGCAATGAGTCCAGACCTGAATCCCATAGAACACCTGTGGAGAGATCTAAAAATGGCAGTTTGGAGAAGGCACCATTCAAATATCAGGGACCTGGAGCAGTTTGCCGAAGAAGAATGGTCTAAAATTCCAGCAGAGCATTGTAGGAAACTCATTGATGGTTACCGGAAGCAATTGGTCGCAGTTATTTTGGCTAAAGGTTGTGCAACCAAGTATTAGGCTGAGGGTGCCAATACTTTTGTCTGGCCCATTTTTGGAGTTTTGTGTGAAATGATCAATGTTTTGCTTTTTGCTTCATTCTCTTTTGTGTTTTTTCATTTAAGACAAATTAAATGAAGATAATAATACCAAAGAATTTGTGTTTGCAATCATTTTAAGGAAGAAACTGAGTATTATCTGACAAAATTGCAGGGGTGTCAATACTTTTGGCCACAACTGTATATAGATCGCTCAGCAGTGGTTTCGTCTTGGAACTCTGCCATGCAGGCCATTTTTGCCCAGTCTCTTTCTTAAGGTGAAGTCATGAACACTGACCTTAACTGAGCCAAGTGAAGCCTGCAGTTCTTTGGATGTTGTTGTAGCCTTTTGGATAAGGTTCACCACTGTACAATATTTTCGCCATTTGTGGATAGTGGCTCTCACTGTGATCCACTGGAGTGACACAGCTTTAGAAATGGTTTTATAAGCTTTTCCAGACTGATAAATCTCAATGACTTTGTTTCTCATTTGTTCCAGGATTTCTTTGGATCGTGGCATGATGTCTAGCTTATGAGGAACTTTTGGTCTACATCACTTTGTCAGGCTGATCCTATTTAAGTAATTTCTTGACTGAGGACAGGTGTGGCAGTAATCACGCCTGCATGTAGCAGGGAATATGAACTCAGCTCCCCAAAGATGTGATAAACGACAGTTAATTCATGGTTTAAGGGGGAGGGACAATCAGGGCCCTGTAGGTTTGGATTTCTTGTTCCCTTAATAATAAAAATCTTCATTAAAAAGTGAATTTTGTGATAACTTGTGTTATCTTTATCTAATATTTACATTTGTTTGGTGATCTGAAACATTTAAGTGTGACAAACATACAAAAGAATAGGAAGTCAGGAGGGGGCAAACACTTGTTACACAAGTGAATCTATCTATCTATCTATCTATCTATCTATCTATCTATCTATCTATCTATCTACCTATTATATGTCTATGTCACTAAACATTGCACTGCTGCTCCTTTCTTTTTTTCTTTCTGGTATCACTACTATAATACTTCCCCCATGTACAAGAATATAACTAATATAATTCTGCTCCTATATACAAGAATATAACTACTATAATACTGCCCCTATGTTCAAGAATATAACTAATATAATACTGCCCCTAAGCACAAGAATATAACTACTATAATACTGCCCCTATGTACAAGAATATAACTACTATAATACTGCCCCTATGTACAAGAATATAACTACTATAATACTGCCCCTATGTACAAGAATATAACTACAATAATACTGCCCCTATGTACAAGAATATAACCACAATAATACTGCTCCTATGTACAAGAATATAACTACTATAATACTGCCCCTATGTACAAGAATATAACTACTATAATACTGCCTCTATGTACAAGAATATAACTACAATAATACTGCTCCTATGTACAAGATTCTAACTACTCCATACAGCCCGTTATGTACAAGAATATAACTACAATAATACAGCCCCTATGTACAAGAATATAACCACTATAATACTGCTCCTATGTACAAGAATATAACTACTATAATACTGCTCCTATATACAAGAATATAACTACTATAATACTGCTCCTATGTACAAGAATATAACTGCTATATTTCTGCCCCCTATGTACAAGACTATAACTACTATAATACAGCCCCCTATGTACAAGAATATAACTACTATAACACTGCCCCTATGTACAAGAATATAACCACTATAATACTGCCCCCTATGTACAAGAATATAACTACTATAATACTGCCCCCTATGTGCAAAAATATAACTACTATAATACTGCCCCTATGTACAAGAATATAACTACTATAACACTGCCCCCTATGTACAAGAATATAACTACTATAACACTGCCCCCTATGTACAAGAATATAATTACTATAATACTGCCCCTACATACAAGAATATAACTACTATAATACTGCCCCTATGTTCAAGATTATAACTACTATACTGTAATACTGCCCACGATGTACAAGAATATAACTGTTATAAAACT